>NC_045629.1:38055597-39255597 GCF_009829155.1 Mustela erminea | reverse complement strand
TGAAGTCCAAGAAAGAGATAATGGATGCTTGAACTAAGGTGGTGGCAGTGGAGATACAGGGAAATAAATTACTTTCATAGATATTTTGATTCTGGAACAGACAGAACTTAATGATGGACTTAATGTGAATCACTGGGAGGGTAGGGAGAGCTATGGAGCATGGCTGTCAGGTTTCTTTCATCAACAACTAGATGGATGTTGTGCAATTTTTCTGAGGAGAGACTAGGGAAGGAGAAATGATTTTCTGGGGGAAAGATTATGATTGCATTATGGATATCTCATTGAAGAAACCTAGAAGCATTTAGAAATAAGTTGCAAAAATGATCTAATTCTCAAAACTGAGGTCTGTGCTTTTGACACAAATTTGAAAATGGTTAGAATATTATGCTTTTGTCACCATGGTAGATGGATGAGACCACTCAGCAAGAGAGTGGAGTTAAAGGAAGCCAGGCTAGAGTCGAGTCCTGAGGAACACCCATATTTAATGATTGGTAGAGGAGAAGGTGTTTACAGAAAGCATGAAGAATGAGAAGACAGAGTAGCTAGAGGAAATGATCTACAGGGCGAAGCCAGAAAAACCTGGGGAAACACTGCTTCATATATGTGAGTAAGTCTGGGAATCAAATACTGCTGAAGGTGGGTAGGATGAGAACTGAAACCAATCCCATTGGATTGGAGACATGTGAATAACAAGGGTGCAGTGGGGTAGCTGCAATTTTTGAGTTCAGACCAAGTGGGAGGTGAGGAAATGGGGGCAGCAAGTTTAGCCATCATTTAGGAGATGTTTGGATAACAAAGAGCCCAAATATACATGACAGTAGTTGGAAAGTTATGTGGAATTAAAAGAACTTTTTAATTTTTTTCTTTTGAAGATGTTTCTACTAGTTCTCATCTTTCTGCATTGTATGATAATTATCTACTCACAAGTGAAACTCTGCCAGTAGATTTTGGTTCCCTTGAAAGAAAGGCCCATGTCTTATTTAATTATTCTTAATTTTTTTTTTTTTTTTTTGCTATTATCACTTAGCACCTAAGTGGGCCCACTATAAGCAGTCAATAAATATGATGAATAAAATGAGGCTTGACGCCTAATGAAATCCAGTCAGCTAATCACCTTTGCAACAAGCTTCTAATTTGAATGAAAATAAGTGGGGCACATTGGTTATTATCACATAAATTAACTGATGTCACAGTTGTTAGTTTAAAATAAAACATGCTTTTTGGGCACGTGGGTGACTCAGTTGGCTCAGCCTCTGACTCTTGATTTCGACTGCAGTCATGATCCCAGGATTGGAGACTGAGCCACATCAGGCTCTGCACTCAGCAGGGAGTGTGCTTGAGGTTCTCTCTCTCTCCCTCTGCCTCTCACCCTGCTCACATGTGTGTGCGCATGCTCTCTCAAATAAATAAATAAGTCTTTTAAAAAAATAAAATGAAGCATCCTTCTTGTAAGGCACTAGTTTCCTCCAAATACAAAAGGACTTTATTAGATAGTAGCAGTGAAAAGAAGTAACTTAAACAAAACAAAACAAAACAAAACCCGACAACAACCTGACAGTAGGAACCATAGGTTGGGAGGAGAAAAGTAAGGAGAAACAAACAAGAGTTAAAATGAAGAATAGAAAAAAACAAAAAAGGAAATCATGCATCTACCTCTAGAAAGGGATTATTTACAAATGGCCATCAACAAAACTGTAAAAAGACAATTATTCATGAGATTCATTTTATAAAATATTCATTTTTTTCAAGATATGCTTGCAGTTTACTATCTCAGTTAAGATCTTCCTTGTAATGTTTTTTTTTTTCCCTCCCTTTAAACATCTTTTTAAAAATTTTATGGCACCATGCTAAGATATTATACATACTTGTCATAGCATTTTTATATTTTTATACATGAATTTTATATTTATAATTTTATAGGTTTTTTTTTTCATTTAGTGATTCCTTCATTGTATTTTAAAGTTATTATGTGATTTAAGAGAGAGACAAATATTTCCTGTTAATTGTTGCTTGGTATTTTGAATTTAACTTGGCCCATCAACCTACCATTAATTAAAAAATTTTATCACTATTATTGCTTCAATTAAATGCTGTAGTGGCCTCGGTAGCTCCCTTATTTTAAAACAGTAATTTTCTGTGTCATTGTAAGAATAAGATTTAGTCTTTATAATAATTCAGATGTAAAATGGCATTCCCTTTATAGAAATTTTCTGATTCTTATCAATGAAGTCTTTATCATGGAGGTAATTTTCCTATAATATTCTAATAAATTAAAATCAGATTTATTGAATTATTCTACATTCTACACTTTTAGACTTCAGACTTTATAATTATTAGAAAACAATTTTTCTACGTGGTTAATCTTGTTTGCATGTTTTTTAAAATGGATTTTTTTCTATCAAAATCTCCACAAATATTAATGATTCAACTATTTTTGTGTATGACTTATAAGTCCTATACTCCAATAGGAAATGTGTTTTCTTTCTTTGACAATTTAAAGTTCTGTTTTCCTCAGCAATATTTTGTAGTCTGGTTTTAATAGATCGCATTACCTTGTTGAGTACAAGGACTATGTTAGCTAGATAACAAATGGCACTATTTTTAACTGCTTCTTTTCTGAGTCCAAAAAACATTTAAAAGTTTCTCTTAAACCTTATCTGAAATGTGGATGATAATAATTTTAACCTGTAGTGAATATAAAATAGCAATGGTTTGCAGCATGAATTGTGTTAGTAAATTTCATTTATCCTGAGAAATTCCCCATTTTCCCAAATTCATTTTTTTTCCTGAATTATGTATATGTGTTTGTGTATGTGGATGGATGGATGGATGGATGGATGAAGGGATGGATGAATAGATAGATAAATAGATGTTGACTCTTGAACAGCACAGGATTGAAATCCATGAGTCCACTTATACATGGATTTTTAAAAAAATATTTTATTTATTTATTTGGCAGACAGAGATCAGAAGTAAGCAAAGAGGCAGGCAGAGAGAGAGAGGAGGAAGCAGGCTCCATGGCGAGCAGAGAGCCCGATGCAGGGCTCGATCCCAAGATACTGGGATCATGACCTGAGCAGAAGGCAGAGGCTTTAACCCACTGAACCACCCAGGCACCCCATACATGGATTTTTAAAATAAATATACTACAGTAGTATAAGTGTATATTCTCTTTCTTGTGATTTTCTTAATAATGTTTTTTTTTCCCTAACTTACTTTATTGTAAGATTACAGTATTTTATACTAACAAAATGGTACACTTCTAGATATTTTAACCCAGTGAAATTACTCAGGAGGAGGGCTGGTCATACCAGATAGACTAACCCTGGGGTTAAATGGTTGATGCTTTGAGCCATATGTTAGCCTGACCCCCAAGGAGGCCAGAGAGGCTGAAGATTGAATTCAACCCCATGGCCAATGATTTAACCAGTCATGCTAACATAATGAAACTCCAATGAAGACTCTGGATTCTGGGCTTAGGGGAGCTTCTCTGTGCTTTCTATTGCACTGCATATTGCTTCTGGAGGGTGATGTGTCCTGACTCAAAAGAGAGAAGACAGTGGAATTTTTGTCTTTGCATTTAGGACTTTTCCTGACTTCTCCCTATGTGTCTCTCCCTTTGGCTCCTTTTGATTTACCTTTTATCCTTTCACTACAATAGAACTGTAGTTGTAAGCAGAGTGCCTTCCCTTGTTCTGTGAGTTGTTCTAGTAGATTATTGAACTTGTGGGGATAGTAGATACATCTGAATCTGTAGGCATCTGGTCAGACCTCTGAGGACTCCTGTAGCAATCTGGGGATCTCTGAACTTGTGCTGATGTCTGAAGCAAAGATGGTGTTATGTAAAACTGTCCCCTCAACCTATAAAGTTGGGCCTAACTGTAGGTAGTTGGTGTCATAAGTCATGCTAATCACCTAGCATAGTGTTCAGCAAATAATAGGTGTTAATTAATAGTGATCATTAATCACAGAAATGTGGTTATTATGTTCTTAATATAAAACAGATACTCCATCACTGCCACATATAGGGCATTTAAGTTTATCAATGCCCAAAATTAGTGAACAAATAATGAATTTGTTAAAAGTAATTCCCTCACAATCAAAATGTATAATCACTCAGTATTTTTACTTCTATACTCTTAGGTGGTTTGGCTGACTAAAGTTTGAAAACTAATGTTTCATTATGTGATAACATATTGATAACAAGAACAATTCTCCCTGGATTACCTTCTTATAATCTATATTTTAAGAGTCTCTATTTAAATTCATTCTAAGTCCTCACCATTCACTGAGAGCCTTCTCTGTGTTAAGCATAGAGCTTAGACAGAAATTCGAAGTCAATAAGACAAGATCTCTTGACTTCAAGGCTCATTATTTAGTGGGAGAGGCAGGCATGTTAATTAACAACTCTAATAGGGTAGACTGTACTAAGTGTTTTAGCATAGTTACAAGCACAATGCTATGGGAGTATATGGGAGGAAAATATTAACGTCAGATATTAATCTCTTTTTTTTTTTTTTTTTTCAGATATTAATCTCTTTTAACATAGGCTTAGATTCTTGACATAAAGCAAATGTTACATGTGAAATTCCTCTGTAAATTGCTGTTGAGAGTTTCTTCCCTTTACAATTGTGCAATGCACATGTTCATTTATATCATGGATACTCTGTCTGTTGCTCTCAGGTAGTCTGGGATCCTAAAAAACATTTTTTCTTTGTTTCTTTGAAGAAATCATTGTAGAAATATGCTTATTTATTGCAAATTATATTTTACAACTATTATCTTACTCCAAATATGTGTTAAGGTAAATGAATATAAGAATCCTGCAATGGATACTAGTTGTCATTCCATGATTTGAGTCTGAAATAGTTTCTTATTGATTAAAATTAGACACACTTGACCTTGCCATTGGTCATCCTGAAAATACAACACTAGCACTGATCAATTTTGTGAAAATACTGGCAATTTAGTGTATCCAAGCATAAGGTTTAGAATATGGTACATCAGGCCTTCTATAATTTGACTTTACTCTGTATCTCCAGCCTCATCTTTCCAAAGCACTCCTTGGTTTCTCTACTGTAGTCCTATTTTTTCTTCCAGAAGGGAAGAAGTGTTTTCAAGAGTGTTTATCTCTGTTATGCTAAAGTATCTGTCTAGATTGCCCTTTGCATTTTAGTCTGCCTGATGAACACCTGTCTGTGTTTCAAGACATAGGTGATTCTGAGTTCTTTTATGAAATATTTCTTTTTAAAAAAAGTTTTAATTATTTTTTTGACAGAGAGAAAGAGAGAAAGAGAGAGAGAGAGAGAGAGAGATCATGCACAAGCAAGGGGAGTACCAGCAGAGGGAGAGGGAGAAGCAAGCTCCCTGCTGAGTGGGGAACCTAATGTGGGGCTGGATCCCAGGACCCTGGGATCATGACCTGAGCCAAAGGCAGACACTTAACTGATTGAGCCACTCAGGTGTCCCTTATGGAATTTTTCTTGTCGAATTATAGAACAAACTCTTTAGCTGATAACTAATAAAATAGCTTCCAGTGTTATACACCTTTATGTATTCACACTCTTCTGTAATCCCCACCACTTGAGGCTGGACTAGTGACTTACTTCCAATGAATAGAATATAACAAAAGCATTGAGGTATCATTTCTGAGATTAAGATCTATGAGACTGTAACACACTCTCCACTACTTAATTTTGGTTTTACTCTTAGGGGTTTCTCCACTAGTCCTGCCTTAAAAAGAAAGCTCTGGTTCATATATGCTAGACTATTTCAGTTTCTTCAGATTTGAATTGCACTAAACCATAACTGGAGTAGGAAAACTTTTTCAGTTTCTATTGTTGTTCTCAAAATTTCCTTTGTTGCTTTCCAAAGCTGTTGGCTATTTTGAGGTTCTCTTAATCTCAGATCCATTGGACATCCTTTTGTTCATCTTTGACTTCCTCTTGCAAGACTAATACCATGCTAGTCTATGGCTTTTGATAGTTTGTCCCCATCTACTTGTATTTGGACAAGGAATATCTTGTCATTTAGGTTTTCTTGTAACTATCACCCACAGGTTTTTGACTTTGCCATCTAGTTGCTTTGGAGTCCCGGCAGATCCAAAAATTATGATGCTTTCACTGCTACCATCAACCCAGAATTCTCTTCTGGTTTATCTTTCGATATAAATGTCTTAATTTTTTTATTCTAGGGGGCCAAACTCTTCCTTGCTCTGAGCCCATGTGCTTCTGAAGGGTTGCCTCCATTTTCATGTTCCAGGACCAGGTATATATGTCAAGCCTGGCCAATTTAAAAAAAAAAAAAAAAGGTCACAGACTAGTAATATAATATATATACTATAATATATTATAATATATAATAGTAATTGGTTCAAGAAAAATAAGTGATCCAAAAGGACAAGGACTTTTGTTTGAACTATTGAAAAACCCATATATTTTTAAAAAAGTTTTAACTGGATGACAAACACATGGGACCCAGGAATGATGCCAGTTCAGAGTAGTGCAAAACCAAGAGTCAAAGAGAGACCAAGTCTTTGCAATGATATTGGGAACTCTTGATCAAGCTGGGCCTGAAGAAATTAAACCCCCTAGATTTTTCAGTTGTCTGAGTTAATATATACTTTCAGTAACGAAATTTAACTGTGAAAAAATATTGTGTAGAAAATAATCAGGAAAAGTCCATGCAGAGGTAGAATTTAGTTGACTCATACTTATCCAACCATGTTGTCATGTGACTTCATCATCATCTATCAAAGGGCTATCAAAGGCCTGAACAACCCAGGTAGCTGTACTCTTGTGCAATTCAGTGAGATAATAAATGTCAGCAGTGTTTCAAATCAGGGTATCTATTCCAGCACACAGGACTGAAATTTATCCAGTTTAGCCTCCAAAGTACTGGTAGGGGGTTTCCTCATTATCATTCTTCCACTTTTCCTAGGTCCCCACCTTGACATTATGGATGTTCTGAGGTATGGGTCTGGAGATGTTTTAAGAGTCCTATAAAATCAGAGGGAAGAGCAAAATGGTGGAAGAGTAGGAAATCTAAGTTTCGTCTTGTCCCAGAAATTCAGCTAGATAGTTACCATTCTGAATAATTACCAACTCAACAGGAGATCAAAGAAAGAATAGCAACAATTCTATGAACAGAAAAGTGACCACCTTCTGGAAGGTAAAATGTACAGAGAGGTGAATCCAAGGTGATATTTGGGAAGATAGACTGTAGTGGGGAGGGAGCCTCTATCAGCTGTCTACTGACAAGTAGTAGAGCAGTAGAGCACAAAATCAGAACTTTTAGAAGTATGCTCCACTTAGGAACATCACTCCAGTGGCTAAATGGGAGTGGAACACTCACTGGGACAGTGTGGTCTCAGTACCCTCAGGGTCACAGAAAGACTAGGCAAGCCTGAGTGTGGCAGAGCTCCCAAATATCAGAGCAGGGAAGTCTGCTGCAAACGTGGAGCCAAAGAGTGGGCTCTCAGCTCAGGGTTGCCATAAACCATGATCTGTGGCACATTTGGGCCACAACTCTTTAAGCAGGGACCCAGGAAGTGGCAGATCTGTGGATACTTCCCTTCTTTCCCGGGAGGTGTGGCATGCATATGTACCACAGAAATCTGCTGGGTTTCAGAGACTCCAAACAGGGCAAGGTGCCAGAGAAAGAAGTGTTTGGTCACAAGTTGGGTGAATATGGAGTGTGACTGGAAACCAGGGATACAGGAGTGACTGACTGCATTTCTCTGAGGGCTCACTCATTGGGAGGCTGCCATTTTCATTCTGGTCCTCAACAGTTGTACAGAAAGCTTTCAGGGAAAAAGCTACCAAGAGCAAATCCAAGCAGACTACTTAGCCTGGCCCCTGGCAAGGAAGGTGCTATTCTGCACTGGGCAAAGACATTTGAGAATCACTGCAACACACCCCTCTCCTGGAAGATCAGCAAGAACATCCAGCCAAGACCAAGTTTACTGATCAATGAGAACTGCAAAACTCCAACCCTAGGGGAATACAACACACTGAATTTATGAGTTTTTTTTCCCCATGATTCTTTAGTCTTTCAAAGTTAATTTTTAAATTTTCTTAATTTTTTTCTTTTTCTGTTTTTTAAAAAATATTCTTCTTTCCTTTTACAACCAACATCTTATCAATTTCTTTTTAAAAATCATTTTTAATTTTAATTTTAATTTTTACAGTCATATTCTATCCCTTCATTGTATTTAACCTTATTTTTGTATATATATGTTTTTCTTTCTTTAAAATTTTGGGATACAGTTTCTTCTAATAGACCAAAATATACCTTAAATCTAATGTATGACTTTGTTCTAGTCTCCTGTCTGGTCACATTCTCTCCTATTTTTTTGTTTTGTTTTGTTTAGTTTTGTTTTTTGTTTTTGTTTGTTTTTGTTTTTGCTTTTAAATTTCTCTTTTTCAACAACTTCTTATCAATCCATTTTTAAAAAATCTTTCTTAATTTTCATCTTTATAGTCATATTCCATCTCTTCATCATATTTACCCTTATTTTTGTATATATATATACACACACATATATATATGTAAACTTATATATATATAAGTTTTTCTTTCTTTAAAATTTCGGAGGCAGTTTCTTCTAACAGACCAAAATACACCCAAATTCTAGTGTGACTCCATTCTATTCACCACCATGATTGTATTCTTTTTTTTTTTTTTTTTTTTCCTTTCTTTCCCCACTGGTTTTGAGTCTCTTCTAATTTGTTTAGCATAAGTTTTTCTGGGGTTGTTGTTACACTTTTAGTATTTTAATCTCTCATTCATCTGTTCTTCCCTGGACAAAATGACAAAACAGAAAAACTTACCCCCCAAAAAGGAACAAGAGGCAATATTGACTGCCAGGGACCTAAGCAATAAGAACATTGAAAGATGTCAGAACTAGAGTTCAGAATGATGATTATAAAGATGCTAGCTGGGCTTGAACAAAGCATAGAAGACACTAGAGAATCTTTTTCTAGAGAAATAAAAGAATTAAAATCTAACCAAGTCAAAATCAAAAAGATTAATAAAATGCAATAAAATTAATAAATGCAATAAAAAATGGAGGCTCTAACTGCTAGGATAAATGAGGCAGAAGAGAATTAGTGATATAGGAGGGCAAATGATGGAGAATAAAGAAGCTGAGAAAAAGAGAGATTAAAAAAACTATTGGACCACAAGGGGAGAATTTGAGAGATAAATGATACCATAAAAAGAAACAATTTTAGAATAATTGGAATTCTGGAAGAAGAAAGAGAGAGGGGGCAGAAGGTATATTGGAGCAAATTATAGTGGAGAACTTCCCTAATTTGGGGAAGGAAACAGGCAACAAAATCCAGGAGGCACAGAGAACCCCCTCAAAATAAATAAAAATAGGTCAACACCCAGATATCTAATAGTAAAACTTAGAAGTCTCAGAGACAAAGAGAAAATCCTGAAAGCAACTTGGGACAAGAGTTCTGTAACCTACAGTAGTAGAAACATTAGATTGGCAGCAGACCTATCCACAGAGACCGAGCAGGCTAGAAAGGACTGGCATGATATATTCAGAGCACTAAGTGAGAAAAATATGCAGCCAAGAATACTATATCCAGTTAGGTTGTCATGGAAAATAGAAAGAGATATAAAAAGCTTACAGGACAAACAAAAGCTCAAAAGTTTGCGAACACCAAACCAGTTATACAGGAAATACTGTAAGGATCCTCTAAGCAAAGGTAACATAGACCAGAAAGGAACAGAGGAACAGAGACAATATATGGTAACAGTCACCTTACAGGCAATACAGTGGCACTAAATTCATATCTTTCAATAGTTACCCTGAATGTAAATGGGCTAAATGTCCTAGTCAAAAGACACAGGGTATCAGACTGGAAAAAACAAAAACAAACAAACAAAAAAAACACAAAATACCAAGACCCAATGATATGCTGTTTGCAAGAGACTCATTTTAGACCCAAAGACACCTCCAGTTTTAAAGTGAGGGGTGGAAAACCATTTACCATTCCAATGGACATCAAAAGAAAGCTGGGGTGGCAACCCTTATATCAGACAAATTAGATCTTAAACCAACCAAAGACTATAATAAGAGATGAGGAAGGACACTATATCATACTTAAAGGATCTATCCACCAAGAAGATCTAACAAATTTAAATATTTATTCCTTAACATGGGAGCAGCCAATTAATAACAAAATCAAAGAAACACATTGACAATAATACAATAATATTAGGGGATTTTAACACCCCCTCACTGAAATAGGCAGATAACCTAAGCGAAAGATCAACAAGGAAATAAAGGCTTTAAATGACACACTGGACCAGATGGACTTCACAGATATATTCAAGAACATGCCATCCCAAAGCAACAGAACACAAATTCTTCTTGAGTGCACATGGCACATTCTCCAGAATAGATCACATCCTGAGTCATAAATCAGGTCTCAACTGGTACCAAAAGATTGGGATCATTCCCTGCATATTCTCAGACCACAATGCTTTGAAACTAGAACTCAAACACAAGAATTAAGTTAGAAAAGTTAGAAAGAACTCAAATACACGGAGGCTAAAGAACATCGTGCTGAAGAATAAATGGGTCAACCAGGAAATTAAAAAAGAATTGAAAAAATTCATGGGAACAAATGAAAATGAAAACACAGCTATTTGGGATGCAGCAAAGGCTGTCCTAAGAGGAAATATATAGCAATACAAGCATTTCTCAAGAAACCAGAAAGGTCTCAAATACACATCCTATCCCTACACCTGAAGGAGCTGGAGAAACAAGAGCAAAGAAAGCCTAAACCAAGCAGGAGAAGAGAAATAATAAAGAACAGTGCAGAAATCAATAAAATAGAAACCAAGAGAACAGTAGAACAAATCAACAAAACTAAGAGCTGGTGCTTTGAAAGAATTAATAAGATTGAAAAAACCCTGGCCAGACTTATCAAAAAGAAAAGAGAAAGGACCCAAATTAATAAAATCATGAATGAAAGAGGAGAGATCACAACCAACACCAAAGAAATACAAACAATTATAAGAACATATTATGAGGAGGGGTGCCTGGGTTTCTCAGTGGGTTAAGCCTCTCTGCCTTTGGCTCAAGTCATGATCTCAGGGTCCTGGGATTGAGTCTTGCATTGGGCTCTCTGCTCAGCGGGGGGCATGCTCCTCCCCCACCCCCCACCTGCCATGCTGCCTACTTATGATCTCTGTCTGTCAAATAAACAAATAAAATTAAAATTAAAAAAGAACATATTACGAGGAACTATATGCCAGCAAATTTGACAATCTGGAAGAAATGGATGCATTCCTAGAGACATATAAACTACCAAAACTGGACCAGGAAGAAATTAAAAACCTGAACAGCCCCATAACCAGTAAGGAAATTAAAGCAGTAATCAAAAATCTCCCAGCAAAAAGAGCCCAGTGCCAGATAGCTTCTCAGGGGCATTCTACCAAACATTTAAGAAGAATTAATACCTATTCTCCTGAAACTGTTCCATAAAATAGAAATGGAGGGAAAACTTCCAAACTAATTTTATGAGGCAAGGATTACCTTGATCCCCAAATCAGTCAAAGACTCCATAGACAGGAGAATTACAGACTAATATCCCTGATGAACATGCAAAAATTCTCACCAAATAGTAGCTGATAGGATCCAATAGTACATTAAAACTGCATTAAAAAGATCATTTACCAGGACCATGTGGGATTTATTCCAGGGTTGCAAGGTTGGTTCAATATCTACAAATCCACACATTAATAAAAGAAAGAACAAGAGCCGTATGATCCTCTCAATAGATAGTGAAAAAGCATTTGACAAAGTATAGCATCCTTTCTTGATTAAAACTCTTCACAGTGTAGGGATAGAGAGTACCTACCTCAATATCATAAAAGCCATCTCTGAAAACCCCATACTTAATATCATTCTCAATCGGGAAAAACTGAGAGCTTTCCCCCTAAGGTCAGGAACATGGCAGGGATGTCCACAATCACTGTTGCTATTCACATAGTACTAGGAGTCCTAGCCTCAGCAATCAGACAACAAAAAGAAATAAAAGTCATCCGAATCAGCAAAGAAGAAGTCAAACTCTCACTCTTTGCAGTTCATATAATACTCTATGTGGAAAATTCAGAAGAATCCACCCCAAAGCTGTTAGACCTCATACAGGAATTCTGTAATGTCTCAGGATATAAAATCAATGCACAGAAATCAGTTGCATTTCTTTACACCAACAACAAGACAAAAGAAAGAGAAATTAAGTAGTCGGTCCCATTTACAATTGCACCCTAAACCATAAGATACCTAAGAATATATCTAACCAAAGAGGCAAAGAATCTGTACTCAGAAAACTATAAAGTACTCATGAAAGAAATTGAGGAAGACACAAAGAAATGGAAAAACGTTCTATGCTCATGGATTGGAAGAACAAATATTGTGAAAATGTCTGTGTTACCTAGAGCAATCTACACATTTAAAGCAATCCCTATCAAAATACCATCAACTTTTTTCACAGAACTGGAACAAATAATCCTAAAATTTGTATGGAACCAAAAAAGACCCTGAATAGCCAGAAAAACATTGAAAGAGAAACCCAAAGCTGGTGGCAGCACATTTCCAGACTTCAAACTCTATTACAAAGCTTTAATCATTAAGGCAGTATGCTACTGGCACAAAAACAGACACATAGATCAATGGAACAGAATAAAGAGCCCAGAAATGGACTCTCAACTTTATGGTCAAGTAATCTTTGACAAAACGGGTAAGAATGTCCAATGGAAAAAAAAACAAAAAAAAATAGTCTCTTCAACAAATGGTGTTGGGAAAATTGGACAGCCACATGCAGGAGAATGACACTGGACCATTTCTTTATACACACAAAAATAGACTCAAATGGATGAAAGACCTCAATGTGAGATAGCAATCCATCAAAATCCTTGAGGAGAATTCAGGCAGCAATCTCTTCAACCTCAGCAGCAGCAACTTCTTCCTAGAGACATTGCCAAAGTAAAGGGAAGCAGGCAAAAATGAACTATTGGGACTTCATCAAGATCAAAAGCTTTTGCAGAGAAAAAAAATTAAAAAAAAAATAAAGACCACCAACAGAATTGGAGAAGAAATTTGCAAATGACATATCAGATAAAGGGCTAGAATCCAAAATCTATAAAGAACTTAGCAAACTCAACACCCAAAGAACACATAATCCAATCAAGAAATGGGCAGAAGACATAAACAGTCGTTTCTACCAAGAAAACATCCAGATGGCCAACAGACACATTAAAAAGGGTTCAAAATCACTTGCATCAGGGAAAAACAAATCAAAACCTCAATGAAGTACCACCTCACACCAGTTAGCTTGGATAAAATTAACAAGTCAGGAAACAACAGATGTTAGGGAAGATGCAGAAAAAGGGGAACCCTCCTAAACTGTTGGTGGGAATGCAAGCTGGTGCAGCCACTCTTGAAAACAGTATGGAGGTTCCTCAAAAAGTTGAAAATAGAGCTATCCTATAACCCAGCAATTGCACTACTGGGTATTTACCCCAAAGATATAAATGTAATGATCTGAAGGGGCACATGCACCTCAGTGTTTATAGCAGTAATTTCCACAAGAGCCAAACTATGGAAAAAGCCCAGATGTCCATCAACAGATGAATAAATAAAGAAGATATGGTACACACACACAGACACACACACACACAGACACACACTGGAATAATATGCAGCCATCAAAAATTGAAATCTTGCCTTTTGCAACGATATGGATGGCACTAGAGGGTATTATGCTAAGCAAAATAAGTCAATCAGAGAAGGACAATTATCATATGATCTCACTGACATGAGGAATTTTGAGAAACAAGGCAGAGAATCATAGGGGAAGGGACTGAAAAATGAAACAAGACAAAACCAGAGAGGAAGACAAACCACTAAGAGACTCAATCTCAGGAAACAAACTGAAAGTTACTGGAGGGGAGGGAGTGGCTGGGTTACAGATATTAGGGAGGTTATTTGCTATGGTGAGCACTGTGAACTGTGTAAGATTGAGGAATCACAGACCTGTACCCCTGAAACAAATAATATGTTATATGTCAATTTAAAAAAGTCATCCTTCTTGGTAGTCAGTCATCAATAAATCCCACTACACTTAAACCGTACCTTTTCTTTTTGCTTGGCCAAGGCATTTCTTTCTCATCAGATTCCCAGGGCTCCATCTGATCATCAAAGTAACTTGTTCTTCCTCTCTAATTCCCTCACTAGACTCTCTATTTTATCACATGAATCCTTCTCCCTACCAAAACCCTCTATTTTCATTTGTTTTCATAAAGACTTTGATGGTCCATTTAAGCTCAGAGTTAGAATTATTATCAAACAAAAAACTAGCTTTATTTCTTTGAAGTCAAGGAAATCTCAAACTTCAAACACTCTTAGGAAGTGTGTAGAAATAAATATATACTATCTTTCTAATGCATCGCAGAAGAGATAGATGAGCAAAACAGTTGTTTCTATAATAAATCAGGTTGAATGCTCATATCCTGTCACATATGTGAAAGTGCTTGGAAAACTGAAAAGTGATCCAGAAATATAAAGGAATGTAAAAACCGAATCCCCCAAGAGTTGGTGGTGTTATTCAAATATTCTGATTTAGTGATATTTTCTGTTTCTTCATCCACATAAATCACAGGAATTATATAACATAGGTAATAGGCACCCACATTTTTTGTTTAATTAGAAGAGCCCTTAATAATTATTTATAACTCTGCAGGTGAGCTTATTGGTTAACAAATATAAAATGTAGAATAATACCTAGAAGTACATTAAAATTCATATATATTAGTTCTTTACCAATTTATTAAGAAACTGACTTATAAGATAATGGCCCAAATAGCATTAGACAGTTTCATTGCATTTTTTTTTCTTTGAGTGAGAATGAAGTGTTATCTTTAAAAGGAAAAAGTTGAACTAAAAAGATATTGAAAACAAAATATCCGTTTTTTTGTCGCAGATGTTAAAAATGGAATAATCAAATATAAAATGAAATAAATATTCATGAGTCATGATTCATCTCCCTTACTTGATAGGAAACTGATATGTCTCTATGGTAACAGTGAAACTGCCATCCGGGAATGAGCACTTCTGTATATATGTGTTTTCATGAGCATATAATTTCAGAAGCATGTGATCAGGAATAAGAAAGAAGCTAAAATGAACTGCCACTAGGATCAATTGAGGTAAAGGAAAACAATGGAACAAAAGAAAATTCTAAGAGGAGAGATGAAAAAGTAATTGGGAGATGATCAAAAATAACAATAGCAACAGCCACAACAAATATTTAATCAAAAAGAAAGAGGACTCCATCCAAGATAGGAGTTAGATAGAATTCTCCACTTTTTTTCAGGTCTGTGAGGTAGAGCAGGACAATACAAGAATAGTGGTTGAATGGTTCAAGGTCACAGAGCTAATAGCAGATGTTCAAGTCTGTCCCATAATATTAAAGAAGAATTTCATTGGCTCAGTGTTGCTGATTTGGGCCACCCAGATTCCAGGTAGTAGGGTAAAGGCAAAGAGGCGTTTTTCATACTTTAAGTCTCTGAGGTAGTGGTGTGAAAATAGGGGTGTGCCAGGCTTTGGAATCAGTAGGCAATGTAGGAACACTCTCCATATCTTCTTATACTAGAGAGCCCAGGAGAGGTGATGAAGTAGGGACTCGGCTGAGGAGGGATAATCACAGCCCTTACGGAAGAGCAGGATTGGGTTCTTCTGCTAATCTTCCTAGCCAGCATTTTCAGATTTGAGGAACTGCCCAGAATCCTCTACGGGAGAGAGAAGGAATTCAGGAAGATCCATTCAGATTTTCTGGGGACTCAAATCCCTGCTGACTCAAGTTCCTGACTCAAGTCTTTTTGTTATCAGTGATGGTCCTAAAAGAATCAGTCAGGAGGCCTTCTTGTAGAGATGCTGATTCCAACCTTGATGCCTTGTTTTCTTTCCCTTACCTCACTAGCAAGCTGAAAAACATTCCCCCAAGGTGTACTGGTGTCTCAAAACCTGAATAGTTTTGCATATTTCTTCCTTCAGGAAAAAAAATAAAACATTTCCAGAGGAAGATTTCCTGAATGATTTGTTAGTCTTTTATTAGACAAATATAAATTTTTATTGAATTGAATATATTTTATTGAATCTGTGTTACTTTAAAATGAAACAATGCTGGAAAATTTATAACAAATTACTATTCAGAAATGTCTGTTTGCATTTAGTCATCCTTTTTCACTTCAGCACCATCATATTCTGTTGTTCTTGGTCCCTCCAATCCAGGGTCCCTAAGGATCAGTTTCTCTAGAACTAAACATCTGGTTTTCTGGAGAAGTTAGGAAGAGCCATTAATTTGGCTTTGCAGGATGAGGATGGGGAATGGGAAGAAGGATGTCTGATTACTTCATATACAGAATTTTCAACTAATTTCCAGCTCCCTACCTCACTATGCACAGTCAATATGCCTAGTGTCTCAAGTTGCAAATCTTCAATGTTCGGTGGAGAAAAGCCTGCTTTTTAGCATTGGCTCCAACTGTGAGTTCCTAGGTTTCAGCTTCCCTTTACTTACTAGATGAGTTGCCACCCCACTATTTGCTTTCAGAATGTTAACATTTATTGACCTCTTTTCACTTCCTGTCATCGCTGATCATTTTCTCTTTGTTTTTAGGATTTATAATTTCTTAAATCACATTTTCATTTTAATATTATTTCCATTGGGAGCAGAGATAACCTTACCTGACTAGAAGTCTTAACTAATGCTCTACGTACTGTAATGTGGAGGAGTAGATGAGAAAAGCTGGGAGAAATATTTAAGAAACTATTTGCTGACTTTCATGTCTCTCCGAGTCTCCCCGAATGATGTGGTGAGCAGCATACATCTCTCACTTTTCTACCAGTCATTTATCAGTTCTTAGACTCTGTGACCAATCTTTTTCCTCACCTAGGGAGATAACAGAAAGCTTGGATCAAATCTTTCTCTTGCGCTCTAGAGACAGGTACATCCAACTGCCTTCAAGTCCTCTCCACTTGGAATTCCCAGAGACAACTCAAAACTAAAATATTCTGTCTTGGCTCACCTCCATTTAAGCCAGCCACTAACCTCTTCTCTTGCTACCTCAGCAAATGGTATCACCATCCACCCACTTTTCAAAACAGATACCTGGAACTCATCCGTATCTCTTCGCTGTTTTACTCCCCTCTTCAGCATGCAAATTATTCTTAACTCCTCCTATCCCTCTACTTGTCCACCCCCAGTGCTGCTTACCTCTCTCTGTGCTCTTTGCCTCTACCTTTCCAGGCTTCATGCTATACTTACATTTCAGCAACAGCTTTCTCCTAGCTAGTCTGTCTTTACACCTTTCCCTTTCCAATTGATTTTCCACACTGAAGTCAGAGTGATCTTTCTAAAGCATAAATTAGGTTTTTAAAAATCTCTTTATTTGAAATGCTTTAGTGGCTCTCCACTCTGCTCAAAATAAAGTACTAATTTCTTGTTATGATCTGGTCCCCTTTTATCAAATGTCCAGCCTTACTTTTTGACATTTTTCCTCATCTAACTATACTCTAGCCCTTCTTTTAGTTTCCTGAATGTGCTATGCTCTCTTTCACTGCTGGGATTTTAGCATGCATTTTTCTTCTCTTCCTGGAACATCATCTTTTCTTCCTATTCCACCTCAATCCAGGGAGCAAGTTGTTAACTGTTATGTAACTCTTATGTAATCTTCAAGACTACATTTAGAGGTCATTTTCTCCTTCAACAATTATCTGATATCCCTTCATTCAAAAGTATTTATTTTTCCCAGGTATTTTCCTTAACCTTCTGTTTATGCATTTTAGCAGTTATCATCTTCTATTGAGTCCCTCCCACTAGACCGTAGATTTTTTCAAGGCAGGGACTGTATTTTGTTTACTGTTATATCTATGATACCACAATTTTTAGCATTGTAATAGATCCAAAAAATATCTTTAAAAATAGATTAATGAGATAACACAAGAACCTGGTTCAGTAACATCCTCTTGTTCTGATCACATATTCCAGTCCAGCTATCTGTCTATATTTCTCTCTCTTCCTCCTTCCCTCTAGTTTTATTTCTAATTATTTCCTTTCAGATTTGACCTTCATTCTTTGGGTCTGGTTTCTTATCAAACCTCAGGACCAGGATCTGTCTGCTTGCTGAGATTTCAATTATACATTTATTATTCAGCAATATTTATTAAATATCTACATGAGTTAGGTATAATGCACATTCAAAGATAAAGCAGAGAACAAGATTGGCTTAGTCTCCACATTCATGGAACAAAGATTCTAATTAGAGAGAACTGGAGGCAGATAACTTGCTCTTTAGTTTCACAGATGGAGAGAAATTGTGTCCCAGGAGCTGCACTTGATGAATTACATCCAGGATTGTCTTTCTCACCTGGGCCAGATTTAGATGAGGAGATATTGGCCTTTGATCTGGTGTTATGTTAGGATGCCATAATAGGATGCTATAATAGAAACCTTGGGAGGGAGATAAATGTATTCTGCATGTAAATCATTGGGGGCCAAAGGGCACACTATGGAAGACTGACTTTAAGATGGTGTCTCCTATTCCCACCTCCTGGTGTTCACATCTTTGTGTAATCACCTCCACTTCGGTGTAAGTAGAGCCTGTGACTTGCTTCTAGGCAATGGAATATAAAAAGGTGATAGGATGGTACTCCCATGAACATGTTATAACATGTTCCATCTTGCTAGCAGACTTATTCTAGCAACTTTCTCCCTTGCTGGATTTGAAGTAAGGGGCAAGAAATAGTCTCTAGGTGACGACAAGAAGTTAACACCTTTGGTCTCAAGAAAATAAATTCTGCCAATAACCTAAGTGAGCTCAGGAATGAAGCCAAGTCAGGCCTCCAGATGTGACCTTAGTCCCAGCTGACATCCTTAATTGCTGCCTGGCAGAGGAGGGAGCTAAACTGCCTTGACTCCTAACCCCAGGAAACTGTGAGATAAAAAATGTGTGTTGTTTTTAGCTGCTAAGTTTGTTCTGCAGAAATAGAAAACTAACCCAGGGAGAAAGATAATAAACAAGTAAACAGATGAGTTTGAATTGTGTTAAAACATATGAAGGGAACAAATAAGGTAATGTTACAGAAACAAAGTTCTCCCAGAGGCTAATTTAGATGGAACAATCAGAAAAGTTCTCTCTTGAGATGTTATGTTGACAGAAACCCAACGAATGAAGGGGATCTAGACATCTTGTGGTGAAATAGAGGATAGAAAGACATTTTAGCGAGAGAATTTTTTATGTAAATGCTCTGAAATAGGAAACAACAGTACACATTGGAGGAATCAAGAGCCATTTACTAAGCAAGAAGGAGAGTGGTAGCCACAGTGTTGTGTAGATTTTTGGGCCAAGTAGCAGGGAATTTGGACTTCAGTTGTAGTGCACTGGGAAGCCTTTGAAGGACTCTTGGCAAGAGAGTGACAAGATTTGTCCCATCCTCTATCTGCCCTGTTAAGAATGGATTAGAGCTGGGGTCTTTGGATTCAGCCAAAATGAAAGCAGTATAGTCATTTAGGAAGCTATTGATGAGGATTGATTATGGCTTAGACGGAGGTGTAGAAGAGAAGATACATACTTCTCGGAGGTCAATGTAAGGACAGACTCTCTTCATCATATGTGTAAGACCTTTCCTCGTCCGGTTTCCAATTACCTCTCTACTTTTAACTCTCTTCCCCTAGTAAACTTCTGTCCCTGCACACTGAATTTCTGCTAAGTTCTTGATGTTAGCTCTCTCTAAAGTCTATGAGGTCTGACTGAACTCCCTGTATTTATTTTCCGTTGCGTATGGTGCCCTTCATTTCATACCTTCCCTCTAGGCAGCTCCCAGGCCCTTGGGTGTCTGCTGTGCCTGTCTGGCCATGCTGATGCTTCTTAAGGCCCAAGCTCAGTGAATTAACAATGTAAGAAAATAAAAAGAAACTAGGAAAATTAAAAATCATCATGTAAAACATTATTCCAGAAAATTAATATTTAGGTCAGGTGTTTTTTTGTTTGCTTGTTTGTTTGTTTTGATTTGTCAATTTTTCTGTTATTTTGACCCCTTCTTTTTGTGTTGAATTCTGAATATCCCTATTATCCCTATTTATCATGTTTAGTAAGAAGCAAGAGAAAGTGGAACAGCCTGTGTGCCAAAACCCACAAAGAGGGGAAAGGCCCTGTAATTGATCACATTTACATTCCTAGAAAGAACACATTTGCAATTTAACCTGCCTTCTGGAACACGAGAAATGAGAAGAATAAACAACTCACTGATGTACCTCTATAAGGGCTATTTTGTTTCTCATTTTGTTCAGCATATTTCAGGGCTTCTGAGGAATGGATATAGACTAACATGGGGTGAGTAATAAATAACCAGGTAACAGTTTTTATCTGAAATAGATAGTAACATGAACTTCTTTTAAAAAAAATACACATTTTTATCCATATTTTTAATTCACTTGACTTTATTTGAAATAATATAAGGAATTTCTTAACATTTTTTCTCTCATTCTCTCTCTCTCTCTTTTTTTTTTTTAGTATTGAATTTCTGAATGACTGGGTAGCACAGATAGTGCTACCCAGTCATTATGAGGCAGTTATTATGCTGTGGTAATCTGGAAATGTTTTCACTTGTCAGAATATTCTGGACTCTTAATCATGGTACTCAAAGCCCTTCCCAATGGGTCCAACCTAGGGCCTTGAGGCCCTAAACTCATTGTGCCTAGTCCCTGGAATCTAGCCAATACCAGACCACTTATTATTTATTCTTTCTTATACACCATCCCTTGCCATGCTTATAATTTACCTAATCTTATTGAAATGTAAATTATGATTTAAGAGATCTGGAGAAAAACAGAGATTCTACATTGCTAACAACCTCTCTGGTGATGTTGATGCTGGTGGTTTGTACGGACATTTTCAGTATCGAGGATTAGGTAGCATAATGACTTTTATTTCTGATCATGCTCTCCAACCTTGTGGATTCCTTCTACATGGAGACTGTAGCCATGAGACAACACCAATTCATTCTTCTATCTTCACGCCAAATCTTACCTCTTTATGTGAAAGCCTTTTCCTGGTAAGAGAGAGAATTAATAACTTCCTACTCTAATGGCTTTCATTTATACTTAGGATAAAACTTTGTGAGCAGGCTCACAAAGGCTATGTCTCCAATCCCTTTTTCTAACATTTACTCTTGCTTACTCCCACACTGGTCTTGTTCTACCTGTAACATGCTAAACATGCATTAGTTTTAGGGGATTTTTTAAAATTGCTCTCCCCATCACATGTCCTCATGGCTCGACCCCTCATTTTATTTAGGCCTTTGATGTCTTCCCCAAAGAGGCCACTGCATTGAGTTGAACCCTATGCATAGTTGCCTTGGGTAAGATGAAAATGGAGGCTGAACTCTATCCTCTGTTTGGTTTGCTAGGCCAAATTAGTCTAGGAGCAGAGGGAAGGATACACAGACAGACAAATCAGAAAACTCTTGCAGTGAGCCAAATGTGACAAAATGAGGACTGGGTTGATTGCCATGGAAACAGTGAGCCCTGCTGGAAGGGCTGCCTATGGCCTGGAGAAAGGTTTGCCTTTTTCCAATGTGCTCCCAAAATGCAATGACCCAGCTCTCTGAGTGGTCTTCCTTGACCACTCAATTTAAAATAGCAACCCATTAACTATTTCTATCCCCTTAGTCTGCCTTAATTTTCTTTCCCAAACAATGACTCAGATATTTTATTATATATCTTATTGATTTTTGTTGTCTTTGCAACTTTGTCAGCTCAGTGAAGGAAGAGGCTTTTTCTCTTTTGTTTTCTGCAATATGCGTAGTGCTTAGAATGGTATATGGTATAAAATAAACATTCATATAAATATTAATTGAATTAATCATTGAATGAATACTCAGAGCTTCCAAGGAACATAGAATAAGGAAGTATAGGACAGATATTGGCTCAAGTCTCAACTTGTCTAATTGTTAGCTCTGTGGAATTAGTCAAGTTACTTAGCTTCTCTAGAAATGTTTCCTCATCTGTCAATGGGAGTAATAGTAATACACGACTCACTAGAGGGTAGGCGCAATGTCATGGGATAATAAATGTAAATTTCTAAACTTATTCCCTGGTACTTCTCATTTATCACACCCTATCATACTTGTTTTTCCCTTTAGCTGTGAGCTCCATGAGAGCTCTTATTATAGTGCTTCTTAAATACTTGGGAAAACCTATTTTCAATAATTCATTCACAAGTACTGTTTATGACATGACTGCTCTGCAGCAGGTATTCTTCTCTGACAGGGGTTACTCATCAAAGAATGTAGACATGGACTATCATGTATCTTCTGTGAAGTGAAGGAGAGAGACATAAACAAAAACAAACATTAAAACTTCTATAGCTTGTAACATTGTGGAAAGAAAGAACCAGAACTGTCATAGTATGACCATAAAGAAGATAATTCTTTTACATTTTTGTGGGGTAAATATTGTAGATAATATTTATATTTGTTTATCTTAAATGTCCACTGATATCCCATTGTATTTTATTAGCAATATCCTCTTCTTGGTCAATGACATAGGACAGGTGTTGAGGATATATACAATCATTCTGACAAATTTCTTAGATACATGCAACCTGGTCAGCAGAAGATGAGATGATGTTTATAGACCCGTTGTTGCTAGCTCTGCTCTTCCAGAACAACCAGTTCTCTGACTGCCCCAGATCTTACATGGGAGAGGCATGTGATGTGCAATGTAGAACTATCTTTGGGGTGTATCAGGGTCCTGACAGCAAAGAGAAATCACATTAGGTGGGTTTAACTAGGAGAAGTTAATGAACAAATCTGTGGTGTAGATGGGGTTAAATGAACCATCAATTCTATTGAAGTATCAGGGACTGACCACAAGGGGAGCATTACTGCCCATAGGCATGAAGTGGCAAGAGAGGAGCGTGTTGCTGGAGCAGGGAGAGACTGGTTCATTAGCAAGAACTACTCTAGTGAAGATTAATAAAAAATGGGAAGGGAAAAGTCCCCAGGATGGAAAAGAATTGTAAAACCTTTGAATATATTAGGTGGTATGGTTGTAATTCCATATATAGAATGGTAGAATCCCAGGAGGTGAAGGGCAAACTTTCTGAGCACTTTGCTTGATATTTCTCCTTTTCTTGAGTAATATTTACTTACATTATTACTTCTCTGCTTTCTTCATTCCCATTGTTCATCTTACCACTCCCTTTAGTGGTCATAGCTCTCAAAACACTCCTACATCTTTCTCCTTCCCTATGGTCTTTTAGGGAGAACTATCTTCTCTAATTCTCTTTGTTGACAGACATGAAAATACATTAGTCGAGGGGTACCTGGGTGGCTCAGTTGGTTAAGTGCTGGACTCCTGGTTTCAGCTCAGGTCATAATCTCATGGGTCATGAAATTGAGCCCAATGTTGGGCTTTGTGCTCAGCGGGGCATCTGCTTGAAGATTCTCTCCCTACTAATGCACAGGCTCCTACTCTTTCTCTCAAATAAATAAATAAATCTTAAAAAAATACATTACTTGAAAAACTCATGCTATGAACTCTCTCTGGCATCAAGTCATGACCACTCCTTACATATGAGCTAACCAATTTTTATCTATCTTTCTTCTCTAGACTAATTGAGTTCAATATTAATGAAATGATCTAAAAGATAACAGGATTTTTTGGTTAAATGTTCAAAACGGAAAATGAATTAAAGTGTTATTCTTTATTTAAGATATGAAGAACTTCCACCAATGCAATAAACACATAATTTAAGAATGACAATCTTTATTATACCATTTTGATACAACAAAAATAAATTTAGATTTATTTATTGCTTGGAAGTAATACAGTGAACAAAAAAATCTTATGGCATTCATTTGTTCTATTTTTAGCAACATGGCTTCTCCTTATTTGTCTTCTACTTTGGAATACATGTTGTATATATTAATTTATGTATTAATAGTTGAGTGATGCCATTAACTATTAGCTTCTTTTATAAAAGAAGAAATTTTTAAGACACTCACTATACTGCTCTTTATAGTAGTTGAAACAGTTGCTCATTTAGAGTGGCATATCAGCTCTATTTTGCTTTCGACATTTAATGGGAGTCAGTCATTTGAATCACTTTCATCAGCCTGAAGCCTGAATTTCCAAATGTTGCATATAAGTGTTCATTGGATTTGTGTTTCATTCTGGTAGAGATGTTCTTCTAATGGATTTTGCCTGCAGCTGGTGGTATTCATTGAGCAATGGTGGAAATCAATTAAATTACCCTTTTTTCCCCTATAAAAATGATTTAATAAATGTACAACTTTTTAAAAGGAAATATATTTTAATATTAATGTATAATTTAACTTGAATTCACACTCAGTCTATTCTTAACTGGATCATTTTTCAGGAAGGGAGATGCAATGATTTCACCAGGTATGATAGAAAAAATTTCACTTAGGCCAATTCACTTGATATAATGAAGAATTTTAATTGTTTGGCACATTCAAAATCTTCCATTGCTTAAGGCCACATGTAGAAAATAAGGCCATGGAAATTTATTCTTTTTTCTTTTCCCTCCCCAAAGAATGGTATATTGTCTTGTACATTACAGGTTAAGCAAGAAAAAGTAAAAGGAATGGATACAGCAAACTGCAGTCTTGTAGTGCCATAAAACTTTTATTTATAAATTACAAATATAGTGGACTTTTCCATGGTAAATTAAAATTATTGCTCTAGACTATGCATACCATAAAGAAATATGAAAGTTCTGAACAGTTTAACAATCATTTTCTGAAACCTCCTGTTGAGTCATATGAATATGAGCCTCATTAGAAAAAAAATTGCTGAATAATTTTTGCCTCATAACTTTGGAGTCACATGAAATGATATGCCTCATTTGTCAAATCTATTTAAACTGCAGTAATTTTTTCATATTATTGGTTTTGATAGGCTCACATTGGAGAATCAGGGTCACAGGATTAAATTCTTGTACGATTATAGCAATACAGCAAAAGCATGTAATATAGGGCATTTCCTATATATTATCCACATCATACTTCAAATACATTTTATAATATAAACAGTTTGCCTCTTAGAGTCTCCTACTTCAGCCCAATCTGCATGTTTTTAAAAAATTAAACGTAACTTTCATTGTTGTTTCTCTTCTTCAGAACCATTCATTTATTAATTAATTTGAGCAGCAAACATCTATTAAGTGCCTGTTGTATGCTAGACATTAAGATGAATGTTGGGGATTCAAAAACACATGTAACACATTTCCTGTCTTCCAGTGCTTCCACCTTCAGTGAGGGACACACATAGCAAGAAATCATGGATGAATGGTAGAAGTGCTACATTCTTCTGGCTATCTGGCTAAAATCATGGGATGGGGTGCTTCCCTTTCCCTGGAGAGGATGTCCTAGAGGAGAAAACATTTCAGCTCAAATTTGAGAGATTCGTGAGAAATATAATGAAGTCAAGCAAAATAAGCATTATACCAGTAGTGAGGGGAAAACGTTGAAAAGGATCAAAAAGAAAAGGTTGTATTTTACCAGTTTCAGAATTCTTCACTTAGTTTTTATAGCTCTCCGCATACTAGCCCATTTTATTTTTTTTTAAATCTAATCCTAACTCCTTCCGTACTACTCCCAGTAGTTAACTTTTGTCCAGGTAAGTACTCTTCATAGTGAACTGCATTTGCCACTTTTTATTTCCTGGCTCCATGTACTCATTCACATAAAGCTGCCTTTAACCTGCATTCTAATCAAACTTCCCTTTAGGACAAACTCAGGCCTCACTTTCCTGTTGATTCCTTCCATATACAATTGTACCTTCACTGAGCTTATTTTTTTGGGATCACATTTCTAATCAAGGCAAGCACCCCTTAAATTAACACATAACTAATATTTCTAGTTCATTTTTTTCTGAGTAACTTGGGGGAGAGCGTTATTTTGATCTGAATCCTGGTGATGACTCTTTCTAATATACAGCCTTGGGTATGTGTTTGCCTTCCTTGCAAATGGGGATATAAAACATATCTTGAAAGGTGTTTATGAGGCTAAAATGAAAAAGGGACATTTTGAAAATGCTTTTGGCCATGCAGAGTTGAGATCACATAGAAACCATGGAAAATAAAGGTGGATGACCTCTATATGCTATAAATATATACTAATGTGGATCAAAATGAGAGAGATCAAAATGAGATGTAATGACTTAGTACAATGAAATAATAGAGACTCTATGGATTACACTGAATATTTCAGTGACATAGGGAACATTAATGGGATATAGATAAGGAATTAATTAAGAGAATCTCTAATGTGCCTGGGTAGCTCAGTCGGTTAAGCATCTGCCTTCAGTTCAGATCATGATCTCAGGGTCCTGAGACTAAATCCCACATCAGAGTCTCTAATCAGCGAGGATTCTGTTTCTCCCTCTCACTCTCCCTGTGTGCACTCTCCCTCTCTCAAATAAATAAATAAAATCTTTTTAAAAAAGAGAAAATCTCTAGGTTAGTTATTACAGGTAAAATGCTATGTGCAAAATGAGCTAGGATATATGATCAAGCACCTCGAATATTTTCTGTGCGTCAGTATTTTCTGGTATAAGCACTCCAGTGTATACATCATCCAAACCTTACCATGATCTTACCTTTTTATCACTTTTGTATCTATGGTACTTGAGGCATAGAAAAGTTAAGTAAAAAAAAAAAAAAAAAAAAAAAAGGAAATGAAAAGTTGAGTGACTTGCTAAAGATTATGCTCTTAGTATACAGTGTAGCAGGATTCAAACCATAGGCTATTCTCTTAACTCTACAGAATATCTATAACAGCCTCTAGTGCACATAAAGTTCATTTAGGGGAAGGTAGTTTTTGAGTGTATAAGAATCTTGCAGAGTTGGCAAATTTAAATTCTGGCTTATTAAAGTCTCAAATTGTGAGCTTCCCAGTATAGAAATCACAATTATATTACCAAACCAAATAAGTTTTGTGAAGCAAAGGATAAACTGTATTCAAAGTCCCAACACATTAAGTATGTTAAGGATAATGGAATGGGTTTCTAGTAAGGATATTAGTAAAGTTATACACACACACACACACACACACACACACACATCTTTGTTTCTCCATCAATGTCCAGCCTGAAATCAGAAACCAGCCTCATCTGGTGTTCTAACCTCATGTCTATAAACTATGGCCTTCATGGTGCACTAGAGGCCACTCAATCTAGCTCCCTATTTATATGCTTCTATGTGAAGCAAAGGGGAGAAAGAGGGTGGTTTCACTAGGAGGAAAGTCTTCTTCTGTGCCTTAGACAGGACAGTGGATGTAGTCACTCAATGAATTTCATCCCTTCTCTCATGTTCTTCTCCTTTACTGGATTATAAACAATTTACTTTTTAATATTAAAAAAAATTAAAATTAACATATAATGTATTATTGGTTTCAGAAGTACGTCAGTGATTCATCAATCTTATGTGATACCCAGTGCTCATTATATCACGTGCCCTCCTTAATGTCCATCACTTAGTTACCCCATCCCTCCAGTCCCCTTCCTTCCAGCAACCCCCAGTTTGTTTACTATGATTAAGAGTCTCTTAGGGATGTCTGGGTGGGTCAATCAGTTAAGCAGCTGTCTTTAGCCCAGGTCATGATCCCAGGGTTCTGGGATCAAGTCCCATATCTGGCTCCTTGCTCAGCAGGGAGGCTGCTCCTTTTGCCTGCTTTTCCCCCTCGTGTGCTCATTTTCTCTCTCTCTCTCTCTCTCTGACAAATAAATAAATCTTTATTTAAAAAAAGTCTCTTATGGGTTCTCTCCCTCTCTGATTTCATCTTGTTTTTTTCTTCCTCTCTTCCCCTATGATCATATGTTTCCTTAATTAGAAACAATTTAAATGTACTATATTCATTCATATACATCATAGTTTTTAGGAAACCTAACAGTGGTTAATAGCAGAAATGTTGGGGTTAGAGGAACCATACTTGAGTCCTCTCTCTGCTACTTCCTAACTGTAATATAAGTAAAGTTATTTAATTGCTCCACAGCTTGTTTCACTTGTAAAATAGGGATTATAATAGTACTTACCATTAAGATTTTTTTTTATGAGATTCAATTGAAAATTATGTGAAAAAACACTGGTGTCTATACCTTTATAACCCCTTGGTACAAATTATCTATTACTATTACTATTCTTACTAACTGTCAAGATTATAGTAAATGCTTTTTGAGCTCAGTTACTGATTTATTCTAGCCTATGTAAAACAGCTGTCATTGCAAATTTGCAGTCAATTTAGAGTCTGTAAAACAGCAAGAAGAGACATTAGGATTATTCAGTAATAAAGTGAGAATAAATACACATATTGTCTTGAATTCTAAGGCCAATTTCCTTTATTCATATTTTGCTTACAGACATGTCTTGGGGTTAAATATATGTGATAACTTTACTCCAGTTCAAATAAGAAATTACTTTAGAATTTAAATAAATTTGTTCTGTCTTCTGAGTTTCTTAACAACACAGCAGGGTAGAGAGATGAATTTAGAGGTTATCTCTACACAGATTATAAAAGTGGTCACTGATAGCTAAGAAAATAATAATAAAGAAATGGAAATGCTCCTAAAGTTAGTATCATTGTAAGCCTCCTCTGTGGTTTAAATATTGTATGAATTAATCAACTTCTTGAGATCTTCTCTCACATGTCTCAGAGGCAAGCTTAGCATCTTCTAAACTAAACCCTTGTAGCCTCCTCCAGTTCCAACCTGTTTTTCTCTCTTCTGCTAGCAGTAAATAATGCCATAAATATTAAAAATGGAACTCGGCTCTCTTTCTTCCTAATTCTACCTTTGCCCCATATTTTCCCACGTAACTCACCAGCAATTATTCTTGATTTAACCTTCAGAATATACCTTAACTTACTCACTTCTCACATCTTCATTGCCAACACCAGAGTCCGTCCTCACATGTGTGAACAACTGAAATAAATATTCATCCAACTCCTCTTTTCAATGCTTCTATTCCTTCTCTAAATTCTACTCTCTATGCTCCAGATAGAGTGATTTCTTTAAAAATGTAAATGTGGTCATTTTCTTCCCCCGCTTAACTCTGCTGTAATTTCCCATTGCAATTACAAGAAAATTCAAACTCTTTTACTATGGCTGGCAAGGTCCACCTTGAGTCTGACCCATATTTGTGACTCTAACCTCATCTTGGGCAGAACCTCCTCCTTGCTCACCATCCTTCAGACATTTCAGGTTTCCTCCAGGCTCCTGATCACCCAAGTTTCTGCCCTCAGGGCTTTGCACTTGCTGTTCCCTCTGTGTTGGAGCATTTGTCTTTTATAGATGACTCCACTAACCTTTCAGTTTTGTCATATAAGTGCTGTTTCCCCAGAGAAGCCTGGTTGGGGCATTAAATAAGTCCCCACACTCATTATTTCATTATTCCCACTTAAGACCCTACTTATTTCTTTCCCAGAACTTAATATTTTGTTTTGCACATACATATACATATATCCTCCATCACTGCATGTATTTGTTTGCTTGTCTAAGGCCTGTATCCCAATAATAATACAGGCTCTGTAAGGGCAGGACTGTGTCTCTTATTTACCAATGTATACTCAACACCTAACATTTTGCTTGACATATGGTAATGGCTTTTTAAATATTCATCCAATAAATGGATCTTAGAAATACTACAGTAATAGCTGAACTCTCTGGGATATCTGTGGATAGGTTATCTATGAAAACCACTGTGAAACTTCAACAGAGCTTTTTAGAAGAATATTCTAAATATGTTTGGAAGTCACCCTTTCATGGTGAGGAAAATGCACAATAATTCTAGAAAGAAAAAAATCAGAATTTATTTTAAAATTTCATACATGTTAAATAATATTGGAAACAAATTTTAAATAGAATAATAAGGAAAAGGAAATAATGAGTGAATTAGAAATACTTAGTAAAACAGTGTGCGGTGATAGGGGCACCTGGGTGGCTCTAGTGTCTAACTCTTGATTTTGGCTCAGATCATGATCTCAGGGTGCTAAGATTGAGCCCCAAGTCAGGCTCTTCACTTAGCGTGGAGTCTGCATAAGTAAGTCTTAAAAACAAACAAACAAACAATTTAGTAATAAATACGTAAACCTCAGGTCATTTTAATATGTCTAATATTAATTTCTAGTGTTAAATTTACTATTAAATTCTTGCTTGCTTACCATGCCAGGCACTGTGCTAGGCATAGAGAAAAAGGCATATGGAGAAAATGGCCAAATCAATATGACTCCCATAGGACCTATAGCCTGCAGTAATGGTTCTCCAACATCAGTAGACCTCAGAACAATCTGGATAATATATTTAAATATGGAGCCTTGGACCTCACTCCTATGGATTCTGGTTCAGTAGATCTAGAGCAGCATCTTAGGATCTATAATTTTAACAAGCTCCCTACGTGATCCAAATGAAGGTGTTCTTTGGACTTTAACTTGAACAATGCTGATAAGGTTGGAGAGAAACACAGTGAAGGAAAATAAATACCATCCTGCATAATAAGAGCTATGATGTGACCAGTACAAAGTATGAAAGCTTGAAGGAAAAAGACCTCATCCATGTTTAGAGATTACTGGTAAACCAAGTCCTGAAAGATAAAAATAAATAAGTCAGAAGTGAGAGCCCTGAAGTCGTATGGAAATGCATGTGAATCTCTAATAGAGAAGAGTGCTCCAGAGAAACACATGTTGATCTCAGGGATGTGGTGGGTAAGACTGATAGAGTGGTCAGCAGGACATATGGTGTCTTGCTATGCGACGCTAGGAGTTTGACTTCATCGGGTGGGTGATAACAATAATATGTCCACATTTGAATCTATATATACACAAACACATACAATGCTATATTTATAGAATCTAGATGAATAGCAGAGAGTGGGTTGAAGGTCTGTTATATGAAGTTCAGGGAAACCAGTTATGAGGTTTTCACAGTTATGCAGCTGAGAGATGGCAGTAATGTGAAATAAGATATTGTGACAATGAAGAAGCCAGGAAATGAATGGATGTGAGGGATATTGAAGAGGCAGAATTGACAGAATTTAAAGATCGCTTGCATTTTAAGGATGAGACAAAGGAGCAGAAGGGTTTTGTGATTTGTAGCTTGACTTGGTAGATATAATATAGACATTAACAATTAATTAATAACTATTGAACCAATGATCAGTAAAAATAAACCATCATTTTTGTGATCCAAAATGAGAAGCCAGAGCTCTAGGAAAAAGTTCAAAGATGCATTGCAACATCAGAGTTTCTCCATTAATATTAGTCTTTATATTTCTAAATGAAATTTAAAAGTAAATTTAAAAACCTAAATAGTTAAAAAATGCTCTGTAAGTAATATTTTATATCTAATTGAAATTTCAGATAATATTATCTAAATAACCCAATAACTACACTTATTTCGTAAGTATCAAAACAGGACAAAACTAAAGAATCCCTTTAAGAAATGCCTATATTCCTGGTCCTCTCTTCTTTTAAAAGGTCAAAAGAGATTGATCTTCATAAATTTCCACAGAATTACTTTTATAGTGGGAAAATGGTAAGTACAGTAAGAATTCAGCCACCCTGGTCCACTTACCCTGACTCCAGAAGAAGCATTGTACAATGAGTTCTAGCCAATAGGTTGAGGGAACAAGTGCCCCTGTCATTTCTGGGTCACAACATAGAAAAGTAACTGTGATTTTTAGGTGACATCTTCTGCTGCAGTTGTTGAAAAGTAAGAACCATGAAATAGACATAGCTGGATCACTGAGTCATTGTGTGGAGGCTATCAGACTTCACATGAGTGAGAATTAATTTTTGTATTCTTCAGTCTTTGAAATTTCAGGGTTGATTTGTTACCTGATCTCAGCCTAGACCTTCCTGATTAATACAGTAGGAAATTCTGTACTGATGTAAGGAGGCAGGAACTTGGCCATGTCACAACACTCCTGGAGGCAGGCCCTATGCTAGGGAATGTATAAAGAGCATGGAGATGATTTAAACAGACCAAAGAAATTGTGTTTGAATATCACCCAGCATATATCTAGATTTATCTGGCATTAAAGGAAGTGAGTGGGAAGAATTAGCTTTGGGATCAAGTGACTTCTGGTGCTGCTGTTTCAACCCTCCCTTTTACAGTTAGATGTCATGATCAGTCATGTTTGTTTCCAAGCAGAACACTGCACCTCAAACACAGTTGTAATCCCTACAGGAGGCTATGATTGGGTGTGTCTATGCTAAGCCTAGCAGCTCTCTGTAATTAAAAACTCTCCAGACTGTATGAGAGTAAGCACAAGAAAGTTGTCTTTTGCAGTTAGCAAAACTCTCGGTTCCGTAAGAATGATATTCATTTCAGGATGGGCTAAAGTAAGGATTAAAAGATGGACTCAAGGCTGCGTGTAGAAGGAGTTTCTGTAGCTCAGATAAACAAAAAACCATATTGCAAAAATATATCCTTTGTGTATGCAAAGAAGAAAGTTGGTTGAATTATTTTACACAGCTAGAAAAAAGTAAGCCACATCTACAGCAAATACCAGTGAGGTTAAACTGAAACATGCATATTTAAATTCTATTTGCATTCAGCTGGAATCCTGCATCCTTTTGTGTTTTCTGTGATTGAATTATTGCAATAATATGACTTTTTTTTAGATCTTATGAAAAATTAATAGTTTAATTCCTTATGAGTATTATTAATATTAATGTAATGACTAAGAGTAACACATATCGTACTTTACTTGCCTGTGGCCTATTTTATAGTGTCACTCCCAACTTTGTTATTTATATGAGGAATTACATAATTTTTGAAATATGAAAACCATTTCAGTAACCATTTTACACACAGACTGCATGGTATAAAGTCTTAACAGGATATAAAATGCTTCATTAAGTGTTATCTAACATGTCTATAGGAAACTCTCTGTGCTAGATTTCCTTTCTTGTGAATCTTATGTTTAATTACAGTCCCAAATGATTAATTTCCATACTTAAGAGGAAGTGGGAAGAACTTTAAGGCCTGACTTTGGTGTAGGGATGTACTTCAAACATATAAAATAATTCACAAACCACAAAGGGGAAGTTATAATTGACAGAGGAATTTTATATTACAAGTGCCTATTTAATCTTAGGGTAACAGTTATGTATATATTCTCTTCTTAAAGTCCTAATGGGACTAGAGTGGCCATTTCCATCTACTTGGAGAGAAAGGCAAAAAAAAGTCAAGTGAAGTGAAATATAAAATGACCCAGAATATAATCAGGATTTCCCAGGGTGATCAAAATCACCTAATTTTGGGTCAGGTATATAAAATGACAATCATTTAAAGCTGTCTGGCTCCCAGGGAAGGAAATACTTAACAGAAAAGAAAAGGTAATGGAAAGAAACAATTAAGGTACTGTTTATCATTTTCTTTTATTAGGAACAACCGAAAACCGCAATGCAAACAGTATGTAAAGTGCTCCTAATATCATGTAAATCAGTAAAGTTAAACAGCAACCTACAGGTATATTTGAATTTAGGACCTCGGCATATCTAGTTGGGTCTGTAAAAATAAAAAAATACAATGGTAGGAAGAAGAGAAAAGAATTTTAATTCTCTAAATGAATGGTTTTCTGAGTCTGGAAAAAGAAAATTGATTCAAGAACTCAGCTATCATACGTGAAATAAAAATAATATAATTCAAAATCATGATCTCCAAGGAAATACCATCTTTAAAACACCACAGATTATTGACAGTAAGGTTTCTACCCTGCACTTGCTAGTTTTCTTTAAAAACTAAGGCTCGGTATGTTTTGAAAAACCAAAGATATCTCTCAATCCCACCCTGCTAACTTCCTAATCCTTATCCACATTTTTTAAGTGCAAATTTTGAAATCACTTGACAGAGACTTCATTTGCAAGGTTTCTGAATAATGTTAGAGAATAACATTATTTTTTTTTTCCCTGTAAGTTCCTGAGAATCAAAGTTAATGATTATATCCAAATACAACTGGGATTGCCACATGGCGGCTGTTAGCATTTGTTTTCTCTATTTTCTCTTGGACCATTGCACTTATTTGGCATTCACTATTACAAAAAATATTTAATTGCAGTTAAGGGAAAACACACATCGAACCAGCCTATTTTTGAGGTAACGGTAGTTGGTTCTCTATGTTATGCATGTATTTTCCTTCTGTTGCCTCTATCGGAATGTAAGAACAAGTGTCACAGAGCTTCAGAGCAAAGGTAAACAAATCCTTGAATTGCCCACAAAGTTTGCCAAGTCTGGAGCAGCTGCTATCGGGGGACAGAATCACAGAATGTAGTTAAACAGAAATAGAATATTCAAAACAGGACACGAGCAGCAGGGCTGGCCTAGTAAAATAGGAAGGAATAGCAAATTCGACTTAAAAGCTCCCTCCCTCCTTAGGGCTTGCAGCTTGCCATCTTCTTCAAGGGTAGCCATTACCCTTGAGATGCCTTTGGTGAACTGCAGTCCTCCGTTGTAATTTTCCAGTGAGAACACTCACAGCATCATGTGTCTCAGCACACCTGTCTTTATTCTGTTCTCCAAGTGGTCATTGGTGTCTTAGCCCCTCTGCCTCAGGATTTTCAAGGGACTCATTACATTTTAACGAAAGTTGTGGGAGACACATAATCTCAGTTCAGGGAAGGTACTCCAACAGAGGAGCAGGATCAGAAAAAGGCTACTTCTCTGCTGTCCTTGGCTGTCGGTTTGCAATCAACTTCATCAACCGGGACTAAATTCCAGATCTTACACTACTATTTGAGCTTATTTTCATTTCTTTGTACTTTGTCTATTGTGTACACTTTCATGTGCTGCACAGATCACTTGTTCAGGATGATGGTAGTCATACCCCTGGCTCCGGGGAGTGTGGGATGCAAACGACCCACAGCCCAGTGTCCCTCTGGGAATGACCCTGGACCTGAAGGAAGTTGCCATAACCCTCCCCAGGGACAGCCTCCCTCCAATGATTGGTCCACTGTGGAAGTGCAAAGACCTCATTTCCTCCCTTAAAGTCTACCCCAAAGAATTTTTCCCACTCTAGAGCATTCTGTGGAATAGGCTGAGGCTCTGTTGCATCTGCATTATGATTTAACTTCTCTCTCTGTTCAGTTCTGCGGCGCTCATTTCATTACTGGTACTGTTCCTGAGAGCACTCCCCATAAGACTGCTGCAAGCAAATCTCCATGCCAGGGTCTATGACCTAATATAGTTTTCCAAGTAAACATACACACTGTGAAGGCAGAGATCACGTTTTATCTTTTTTATCTATGAGAATTAGAAAAATTTCTAGGCTCTTCCAGTGGTGCTGTGGTTATGAATTGCAAATATTTGGTAAACCCTTCTTAGACCTAAGTAACAGAACTGCCTGCTTTACCTGCCCGTACCACTGAGTTGCTGAAAGACAGGAAAGAGGAAAGGAGGGAAGTCCTTACACCCTTGATTATGCTACTTTTTTTTTTTTAAAGATTTTTATTTATTTACTTAACAGACAGAGATCACAAGTAGGCAGAGAGGCAGGCAGAGAGAGAGGAGGAAGCAGGCTCCCTGCTGAGCAGAGAGCCCGATGCGGGGCTCGATCCCAGGACCCTGGGATCATGACCTGAGCCTGAAGGCAGAGGCTTTAACCCACTGAGCCACCCAGGCACCCGATTATGCTACTTTTTAATTTCTTCCAACATGTATCTAACTTGGACATAGTATTTTCTATCTGAACTATATTCTCTAATTGTTTTTACATGCCTGACATTTTATGTATGTATTGGTCTCTAGACCACTATTTTTATTCAGAATGTTTCTTGAATCTCTATGTGCTATCTCTGATCACTTTGTTCATGTTCTCTGATTTGGACTGACATATCAAACCAGGGGAATTAAATATCTGGATTATATGGTACCATCTTCTAATTCAATGCACTGCAGATATCACTCATCAATCATGGCTCTCAACCCTCTCACTCCTTTTTGCATTTGGCATTGACCCTTGGTGCATGCAAGTGCTCTGGCCCTTTTGGCAGAATCTGATTTTAGTCCAGCCTTGGTCATTTCCTATTCTTCTTTTCTTTTCTTTTCTTTTCTTCTTCTTCTTCTTCTTCTTTTTTTTTTTTTTTTAAGATTTTATTTATGTATTTGACAGACAGAGATCACAAGCAGGCAGAGAGGCAGGCAGAGAAAGAGGGGGAAGCAGACTCCCTGTTGAGCAGAAAGCCTGATGCGGGGCTCAATCCCAAGACCCTGAGATCATTACCTGAGCTGACGGCAGAGGCTTAACCCACTGAGCCACCCAGGTGCCCTAAGTCATGTCCTATTCTTCTATCTGGGAAAGCTGCTATTTTCATATCATCTTTAATGAAAGATAAAGGCAGCAACTACATTCATCCCACCATTAGGAGCTATTCAAGCAATCTAGAATTTGCTCCCTCCCATGACTTTCCAGCTTGAACTCCCAAGTGTCATCTTTTGAGGCTGAATCTCCCTCCTCCTCAGGCTCCTGCTGACAGGGACAGACTGGAGCCACCTGGAGAGACAGAGGAAGATTTTTATGAAGCTAATGACGTAACCTTCAGCAGCTCTCACCTTGTGCTTTCCAAATACCTGAGAGGAGGTTTGGTGTGTGTAAAGTTCCAAAATTTAGACATTCTAGGTATAATTTGTTAAGTCCTCTGTATCTTTCCAATTCTACTTTCCCTACAAAATAATGCTCCTCCTGTCAGGCAGCATTGAAATGACCACAGGCATTATTGGAATTCATTAATGGAAAGTTGAATTAGGGATACACTTAATTTGGGCTCAGTGCTATGAATTTGTGTGATTTAGAGACCCTTTCATGTATAGTGAAGTTATTGCTAACTATGCTAATACAAGAATAGCTTCCAGAAATACTTACTCATCAGTGGGCAAAGCTTTAAGTGAAGAATTTGGTACTTATCACTGCCTCACCACAACAGAATGTATACAGCATTGCAGTATTCACGGTAATAAGACATTGAAAGTTCTCAGAAGCCCTGTATTTGCCGGGTACACACGGGTGGCAGTCCTGCAAATACAGTACATATGTATGTGCAGCCCCATGTGTTATGCTTTGTAAGCATCAATAATTAAGAAAAAAACTTTTGATTATCCATGATAGAGGAAAAACTAAATTATCATTTTATTCTCTTTATGTGAATTTTTTGAATATCATTATCATACAAAGAAGGAAAAAGCATGCAACCAATAAATGAGAAAAAAGTATTATGAGATATATCAGCAATTAATTAATAAAAACATGATGCTGTTTTGATTTTGTGATGTTTATTTGTCAACATTTTAAAATTAATAATTTTGTTGTGATTCCTTTTCTAATTCTCAATAAACATGTCCTCTTTATTTAATTTTATATTCAAAATATTGTGTTCTTTTCCTTAAAGAATCCTGAATCCCAGTTGTAGGACCTTCAGGCCCCATTCAACCTGGGTCCACCACTGGGGGACTCTTTGCACAGTGTGGCTCTGTGTTCTATAGGGACAAGACTGTTTCCCACCTGGAGCCAAGGAAGCATGGTTTCTTTCCTGTCAATTTGAAACGGGAGCATGGAATTTTAGGGCAGGAAGAGACCAAAGATATAATCTAGCATGATATTTTTCAGGTGAGGAAACTGATACTGAGCATGATGGTGGCTTTATCAACTCTCTAAGCCCCATTTCAGCAGCTGACCTAGGCAAAGGTGTACAGGCAGTTGCTACAGTACCCCTAGACAATGGAAGTAATACCAGAATTCTTGAGAGGGTGCTGAGAAAGAAAGTTCTACAAAATCATTTAAATTTCTTCACAGTTTGGCTGAGAGTGGAGAGCAGAGTTGGGAGAGCAGAGGTAGATCCCTGGGTAAAGAAGAAGGCCTCTCTGAGGAGGATAGTGCTCCTCCAAAAAAGGAACTAATGTTTTCAAGAAATAATAGAAGTTAAATTCTTAATCACTCCTAAGAAATTACAGTCCTAAAGATTTTGATCTTTAGATTATGGGCAGAATTTTTTTTTTTTAAGATAGATTTATTTATATTTATTTATTTATTTATTTATCTATTTGAAAGAGAGAGAGAGGCAAGGGGTAGAGGGAGAGAGAATCTCAAGCAGACTCCCGACTGAGTGTGGAGCCCAATGCAGGGCTCTTTCTCATGACCCTAAGATCATAACCTCAGCTAAAATCAAGAGTTAGATGCCTAACTGACTGAGCCACCCAGGTGCCCCTGTGATGGACCGACTTTTAATCACTGGGTTTATTGTATGGTGCAATTAGTTCCCAAATGTAAAACTATAATCTTACTCTTGATAAACTCCACTATTTAGCACTCTCACATTTATTTCATTTGGCATTTCTTTCTTATTCTGTCTCTGTCTCTCTGTGTCTCTCCACACTCACACCCTTTGGAATGGGTAGGGCAGTGTTACTGGTGAAAAAATTTGAGGTCCAGAATAGCTAATAACAGGGCAAAACTAAGATTAGAAATAAGTCCTGCTGATCTTTATAGGTTTTCTCTTTATATCACATGATCTCTAGGATTAACAAAAGAATCCTTGTTTTATTTGCTTTCACTGACTTGACAAAAGCAGATTTAGGCTTATGTAAGAACAGGTAATTGCCACCCGGTGTGATTGAAAAGAGGTCAGTCTTTCCCTGATGACAGGATTCTACCATCAATAACTCTTTCCTTTCAGCTTTCATATCTTTTTAACATCCCAGAGGTTTACCTTAGAGAATAATTCCCAGTATCTTTGTGTGAATGGATTTGCATGCTTAATTTATTTCTTAGTTAAGTAAAGTAAGGAAAGAAGGGGGTTATCATGACTTCTATTTCCTCTCATAATTGTAATTTTTGATAATTATGAATTGAGTTACATTATAATTTACTTGTATTTTTCTTTATCATTGAATATTCTATAATTGGAAGAACATTTTAATGGTCGTATTGATGATTTTCAGAATTGCATCATTTAATCCAAGCAACAAATCACTCATTATGTAATGTTTCTGTCAATATAAAGAGTTTTTCTTTGATTTTTCATTTATGTCAAGAATTTTCTTGTTAATAGAGTCATCATAGCAATTCTCACTTGTGTAGTTTTTATGTAATGAGATTACAAAACACTAATACTTTCACAAACTCATTTGGTCGTCCTGACAGCCCTCTGGAAAGAGCAGGCAAGGGATTACCATCTGCATTTGGCAAAGAAAGGCCCAGAGTAGTTCTTTGCCTATAGCATGGAAATGGCAAGACAGATCCTCAAAATTCTGACTTCAAGGCAGTCAGTTGCACTTAAGTTACCTTAAGTGTAAGTGCTTTACTTACTGACCTTTTTGCATTCCTGTTGAAAACCCCAGGCTCTACACAGCAAAATTTGCATGGATTGTTAAAACACGCACTAATTCGATCATTAAATGACAACCGGAGTGACTCAGAATAGATGGGTCACAAATTTCAGTGAAATTGCTCAGTAGCCTGAGAGTGTACACCATCAATAAATGTCATGGAAAGTGGTAAGGCAACTCTGCAAAGCAGATCCCATCTGTGAAACATGAGGTTAAATGAGAGGAGGAGTCGTCCTCATCCATGATAGGTTTCAAATGATTCTGTGGCAGGGCTTTCTTCATTTTAGGAACTCCAACACCACTGAGAATAACAGGAGCAAGCTCATTCTGATCATAATTTAGCCGTTTTTTATTTTCTTTTTACAGTGCACAATGTCTAGGAAAGTCATCGCCATTGATCATCTGGCACTTGTATATTTTGTTATCTCCTTTGTGCTCAGTATGCTGACTTCAATTACGTAGTAAAAAGACCTTGTTAATATGACGGTTTAAAGCCTTAAATTTTTTTGATTGATGATTTTACTTATTGCTACTGCTTTGAAGTACTTGTAACAGTTTATTATATTTTTTGTCTTGTCTTTGACCATTTTTGCTATAAGTAAGATCTAAATCAAAAGGAGAAAGAAATACAGGCTGTGTGATCTCTATCATGTTTAGAAATGCCTGATTCCCTTGTATTAATGTGTTATTGTCTGTGACTCAAATTTCATGCTACAAATATTTTTTTGCCATGTCCTAGACACAAACAATTTTATATTTAATACGTCTTGTCTTTTTTTTTAAGTAGGATATCCAAGTAATTTTTCCCTTATTTATAATTTATTTGCATATTTGACCTAGTGTGTGTGTATTTATATATCTATAAAGTGGTTACAGAATTACTAACTCATACTTCAGTAAGAAACAAATTCACCAACCAGAGTACTGTGTTTGTATATAGCTCTTTTATCTTTAGCTTTGTAGTCAAATCACTCTTTGGCAAACTTACTTAGGTTAGCCGCTTTCTTACCCACTCCCTCCTATGCACTTAATGTTACTCATATATTTAAATTCCTTTGTCACAGACTGCATTCTATTTTAGATTCCTCTTATATCTGGGCTGATTTTTAAAAAATTACATAGAGTAGAACTTACTCTATGTAATTTGACAAATGTCTGGAGTAATGTCCGTGAAAGTTGACAAATGTCTGGAGTCATGTATCCACCATCACAGTTCCCTAAAGAGCAGCTCTCTCATCCTCAAAATTCCCTTATGCTGCCCCTTTGTTATTTACTTTCCCCTCATACTTCCTAAACCCCTAGGAGGCACGGATGTTTTCTATCTTTACAGTTTTGCCTTTTCCAGAATGTCATATAAAGGGAAACAGACCCTATGTAGTCTTTTGTTTAGCAAATGCATTTAAAGTTCTTCAATGTTGTTTCTTGAATAAATAGCTTATTCCTCTTTAATGCTGAGTAGTATTCCATTACACGGATGTAACACAGTTTATTTATCCAGTGACCCATTTTAAAAGACATCTGAGTTATTTCTGGTTTGGGGTATTCATAAATAAAGTTATTGTAAATATTCATGTACATATTTTTGCATGAGTATATATATTTTTTAAGATTATTTATTTATTTATTTGACAGACAGAGATCACAAGTAAGCAGAGAGGCAGGCAGAGAGAGAGGGAGAGGCAGGCTCCCTGCTGAGCAGAGAGCCTGATGCGGGGCTCGATCCCAGGACTCTGGGATCATGACCTGAGCTGAAGGCAGAGCCTTAACCCACTGAGCCACCCACTTACCCCTATTTTTTCATTTCAGTAGGGTAGCTACCCAGTAGTGGCATTGCTAGGGTCATATGGTAGGTGAATATGAACTTTATAAGAAACTTCCAGAGGTTTTCCAAACTGAAAACCAACCAAAGTGACTGGACCATTTTTCATTGCTGCTAGCAATATTTGAGAATGCCTTCTCCACTGGTTTGAGAATATAGAATCATGTCCCTCATAAATGAAAGTGTTATGAAAATTATATATCTAAAAGAATGTAAAAACTGTAATGTGAAAGGTTACACAAATAAGTGATTATTATTCCAATTGGTCATTTTATCGTAATGTCCATATGGACTGTGGCTATATGAGGAAATGTCAACTGGCAGAGAGCCTGGTTTAATCAGAGTCAACCAGGAAGATAAAGATAAGTGCTTTAAACATCTGGCATGCTGTGTGAGAACCTCCTGTATCAGAATTTCCTGGAGCATGGGAGTCAATCTACAAGTGGACAATGATTAGACTCTATATAAAAATAGAACTCTGACCTATAGTCTGTAGCAACCAGCCTAATAAGCCAACCTACTACATAGAACAACTACTGAGGAAGTAGACTAACATCTTTATCAAACAGCTCAGGAAACCAAATAATAACCCCTGTAAACAATTAACCTCAAGTAACCAGGACTTGATTAATAACTGACCATGTCCTAATTTTTGCCTCTGCTTCCAATTTAGGATTAATGGGAGAAAACCAAATATGTATCTCTAACATGTCATATAGGATGCCCCATTTCTCCTTCACCTGCCTGCAACTTCTCCATGTCAACAATCTTCAATCTGGTCACATCTGATATCTTAGTCTTTAGGGCTGTTATAACAAAAATACCATAGACTGGGTGGTTTAAACAATAAACATTTATTTCTCACATTTCAGGAAGATCAGAAGATCAAGGATCTTCTGGTGGGAGCCTTGTTCATAGGCAGCCTGCATGGCAGGAGCGGTAAGAAAACTTTCAAGGTCTCTTTCATAAGGGCTCCATTCTCATGATCTAATTACCTCCCAAAGGCCCTACCTCCTAACACCAGGACTTTGGAAGTTGGGATTTCAACATTTGAATCTGGGCGGGGGTGGGGGCATGGGGGAAGGACACACAAATAGTCAGTCCATAACACCTGAAGCCTTTCTTTCCCCAGCATCCACTATAAAGGCTTTCTGCTTCTCTGCCTGTCTCTGACAAATTCAAGAGATGGGGCTACCTCCCTTGTTATAGCAAGCTCTGAATAAATAGCCTTTGCTTGCTCTCATTTGGAGTTTTTCATTTATTTCCACAGGTGCTTCTTAAAAATTTATATTCCTAGGCCCTACTCCACACCCGTGGAATCAGAATTACTGAAGGAGAGGCCCGGATGTATGCATTTTAAAGATGCTCCTTAGGGTGAATTCTTTTGCATATGAAATTTGAGAACTATTGCAACTAATGCCACCCAGCAGAACTTCCTCCTAAATTTTGCCTTAATATTTTTATAAATATTTGGATGACGATATGGATGTGCTGATCAGATCTGCAATTGCCATGAAGGTAGGAAAGTTAGTTAATGTGGTAGACATAAGAAGCCAAATGAATTTTGACCTAAAAACCTGGAAATAAGTCTGAAACTTAAGAAGATTATGTTTTATAGGAGCTGATGTCACACTGTTAGAGTTTAATTTTATGTCCATGTATCTATGTGGTATGCTATCTGTGTACATATGTATATGCAGAGGCTGGGCAGTGTTTGATTCATGGATCTATACATGAAAATTACCTATAGAAGTGAGTTGGCAGAGCTTTTAAAATTTAGTATATGAACAGATTTATAATTGCAAAGTTTATTAAAAGAATTAATAATTTCATTGTATCCTGTGCTCATTTGATGATCTGGAGTATTATGCCTAGCTTGGGCTCCACATTTTAAGAAAAAACAGTATCTTAGGAATCGTGTTCAAAATAGCTCAAACAATTGATGGTATTTACTCACCATTGAAAAGAATGTTACCTGAGGTTCAAACTTCTGTTATTGAAGTTATTTAGACACAATTCAGAATTTCACATCGATATCAATTGTCCATTCCTTTGTGATATTTCTATAAAATGTTTTAAATAGATTTCAGTTACATTCTATCCTCAAAGAGAGTTTAATTTTATACAATCATGTAATTCTACAGGTGGGATGTGGATACATAAAAAAATTAATGTGGATTTTTAATGTGAAGATATTCAGGATTTTATCAGATTGAGAGCAGGAGACTTGAGTGGTGCATCTGTTAAAGCTCTGGCACTTTTCTTTCCACAGCCAAATGAGTCTTACAATAGAGGTTTTGAATTTTCAAACTTGCCTACTTTCTAAGGTTGAAAAAATGTATATGCAGCCTGCTATTTGGTTTTTATATTATTTCATTCTCTCATTCATTCATGCATTTATTCATTTTTGTATTCATGCTTCTGTTCAATAAATACAAAGCATTTCCTATTGTGTGTGCTATACAATGATAGCAAGCTATAGGTGTGTCAGGAAAGAGGATTCAATTGAATGAGGACGGCAAGACATTCAATCACATGATTGGCATATGATGGGAGGGGGGCTCTTCACATGTCTTTAGTCTAACCCTATGTGTCCGATGTAGTAGGCTAGTCACATATGACTATTGAGCACTTGAAACGTATCTACTTCAGACAGATGAGCTGTAAGCACCAGATTTTGAGGACTTAGTACCACCCAAAATAAATAAGATGTCTCATTGATGTTTTATACTGATTGCATGTTGAAATTATATTTTCATACATTGGGTTAAAATAAAATATAAAATTATTTTCTCTGTTTCTCTCTACTTTTTAAAATCTGGATCCTAGAAAATTTAAAATTACAAATGTAGCTTTAATATGTTATTTTTAGTGCTTCTCCTTTTAAGGCAACATTAATGTTTATGAGCTCAGGCTTGGGTATTAAAAGTAGATTCATGTTTACATCCCAGCTCCCCTGTTCGCTAGGGCAGTAGTGAAACTTAACTGGGAGTATGATAACAATAACAATAAAGGTAAGGATCATTAACGCTTAAAGAAGCATTTACCAAATGCCAGACCCAACTAAATGCTTTCCTTACATTATTTTGTTTAGTTCTTACAAGATCCTTCAGGTAGTTACTGTTATTATTTTCTTTACAGATGAGGAAACTGAATCATAAAGACATTATGTGAAAATATGTTCAAGTGCTTGGAACAGAAGCTGGTAATTATGTTTATTGTAATCATGTTGTTATATTCCTGGGTTGAGCAGGATGTTGAAAATAGTGTCTGAAGTGACAGTTCTGGCATGGCAAGAGGTAACATCAGTTTCCAGACTGACAAGGTTTATAGATAGGAGAGCATTGATTAGGAATTTGTTGCAGTAAATGTCATATTTAACAAATGTTACAACAGTAGTTCTCAAAGGAGGTGATTTTGCAGGGTATATCTGACAATGTGTGGAGGTGTGTCTGTTGTCAAAACTGAGGGTGTAGTCCTGGCATCTCGTGGGTAGAGAGCAGGGATAGTGCTAAACTCCTGCGATGCACAGGATAGCCCCTGACAAGAAAGCATGATCTGGCCTCAGATGCCAGTAGTGTTGAGGTTGAGAAATCCTGAGTAACAAGGGTGAAAAAAAGAAAGGATGACAGAAGAGATAGAATGATGGAAGGAAGGGTGGGAAGAAGGAAGGAAGGAAGGAAGGAAGGGAAAGGAAGTAAGAAAAAGTTAATATATATTCATTTTTCCTGTTTTGGTCATGGCCTTCCTGGAAAGATAACAACAAAGCAGTTTTATGATTCACATTACCATAAACCACAACAAAATTTACGGATTTATTATTTGATAGAATCCTTAGCAAAGTTAGAACAGGGGCAGTGAGGCAGGGTCTAACTCCAATGACTTTTTCACTCTCTGTGGAATAATAATGCTGGGGACATTTTTTCTTGGCCAATGGCAGGCTAATGAGACATCTGATCTTGTGGTCTTTTTTTTCCCCCCTATGTGTTAAGCAGTACATCGTCAACCAATCTCTCTTATGTCAAAAACTGTTTTTCTGAGTATAATTTTGAAGGTTTCTTCAATGTAGAATTGGACTACCTTTCTTTGATTTAGATGAGATTTGGGGAGAGTCTGGGGACCAGAAAGAGAGTGATAAAGGGTTTTGGTTATGAATCATTAGTTTATCCCTATTTAGTGAATTTTGCAAAATGACTTCAAGTGATGACTATATCCTGAGGCTGGCAGGTCATCTCTCTCTGAGGATAGATGCCTGAAAGCAGAAATGGTCCCCAAATAATTTTTCAAAGAAGTCCCAAATAAGACTGCTTTGGCTCTGAGGGAGTGCTTAAGAACTTTATAAAATGTGAAAATTTAAACACTAGGGAGAATTCATTGTTTATAATGTTTAAAATTACATGCTCTGTAATCTTTTTAGCAATAAAACTCTTCCCATCAATGGTAATTTATGAGTGCTGTTTTAAGAATAGATTATTATATTGGTTTTTCTCTGTATGTGCAACTCTAATTGAAAATAGGAATCAATTGTATTAAAACACATGGATTTTCTATTGGCTTATTTTTCAGGTGTCACAGACTTGTCTCAATAAATATGTAGCTCTATACAAAACCGAAAATAATAAATAGAAACTTTCATCCTGTTTTACTCGGATACTTTTTTAATGTCAAGCACTGGTGTGTAAAATATTTAAAGGCCAGTCATGAGGCAGAGAAGTGGAATGAAGTCCACCACATATGGTGGATTTTTCATGGAAAAACTTTGCAGTGGCACCAAGGGATAAACACAGTGGGTAAGTAAACACATTATAAGTCATTTATACTTGGGAATAATAAGCAGTTTTTACAAAAGAACGAGGTTGCTCTGTATGCCATGACACAAGAAACAATTTCAAGACATTGTTAAATTGAAAACCACAAGTTGCAGAGAAACTTGTAAAGATGATTTTTTTTTTTAAAATCCCAAAGATACATATGTATAAGTACACACATATGCATGCAAATATATACAATAGGAATAAAACAAAAGACTGAACACAAAGCATGGACAGTGAAGAGGGAGAGGAGATTTGAGGGTATAAAGTGCAAGGAACCTCTGGATTTATTCTGAATATATCTTTTTTTATTTGAATTTTTTTATATAAGAATATAATCATGTATTATAGACATTAAATAGTGAAAAGTGTTATTAATAGCAATGAAAACATCTTTTTGTTTTCATCATCTCTCATGTCTGGTTTTAGTTTAGGAAGGCAACCACACAGCCACACACACACACACACACACACACATACAACTTCTTGGTATGTCTAGAGATTATAGCTCTCCTGGAAATCCTCATTTACTGCTTGGAAATTTTGAATGCACAGTTGTTTGGGACACATTCTTCAATCAGACTTGGGGAGAAGGAGCTTCTGCTTGCATAGAGAACATATGTAGAAGAAACACTTGCTTTTGCTTTTGTTTCTGCATGAAGTGTGAGGATGGAAAAGTGTGCTAGAACAGATTTAACAATCTGGGAAGTTGACACAACTGCAATCAATTTTGAGGGAAAATGAGACTTAAAGTGTTGCAGTGTTATGGTTTACTCTGCTTTTTATTCAGTCCTGTGTGGGCTGACTTCACTCCCCTCAGAGGACCATGGAACAAAGAACTTGGACTTGGGCTCTCCTGCTTTCTATGCCCAAAAGTCTTGTTTGCTGCCTCCTGAAGTGGTGATATTTTGTTTTTGAATCTGGCAAAAAAAGACCACGGGAAGTACTCAGTCATAAGACAGGGTTTCTTCAGATGATTTTTAAGTCGTCTGAAAAAAAAAGTATTATATTCTTGCTAGGTGGTCAAGTTACTGCTCTTAGAAACTTAGCTCTTTATATATTTATGTCTGTCATAAATTTATGGCTTTTAAGCTCAGCCCTGGTAACAGTGCACAAGATTCTCTGCACTGAGAGGTTATTTCCTCCTTTCCCAGTCCATATAGAGAAGAAAAGAGCCTTGCTGTTGTTTTCCAAGTCCTCTGTGGGAGACGGACAGGTGAGGTTAGTAGAACAGCAATGGAAAAGGAGTTAAAATCTGTGTTCCTGCTTTAGTCATATGACCATAGATATATTCCCTAACCTCTCTGAGTCTTAATTTCCTCGTCTTTAAGGTGGGATTAGTGACTCCTTTGCTTATCTCACAGGATATTGAGAAAGTAAACGAAATCTGTGTGAACACATTTTATAAAGAGGAGCTCCTTTTGTATATCTCAGTATCTGAATTCAACAGGTTGTTTTGTAATTATTCCTTTTGCGTTGTATCTCCCCTGAATTTTAAGGTTAGAAGCTATATCTTATATAGTATATTTGCATCCTTAGTCTGACATGTAGTAGCCATTTAATAAATGGTTCCTGAAAGATTGCCAGTTATTGGAATATAACTTAATGGAGCCTCAAAGTTGAGAAGTATAAAACTCCAATGAAACAATTTTAAAATAGGACCATTTAAGTTTTTCCAAAGGGGAGCACAGGAGGACTAATTTCTTTTCCTATACTTTCTCAGTTCCTAAGAGAACTTCACGTAATATGACCTGATTATGGTGAAAGAGGAATATAAAATTATCCCCATAGTTTATTTGTATTTATTTAGCTCAGTTGGGATTATAGCGCTTTCCAGTGTTTTTCACATCATGGTGTGTATACAAAATGACAATGTTTGTATGGCACAGAGACTACTTAGAGAGTTTTTATATAGTGCCAAAGGATGTGGACTCTGTATACCTTGCACTCCTCCCAGCCATCCTGAGGGTTAAGAAAGAACCAGAAACAGTGTTTTGTCACATGAAACCATTGATGACAAAGCAGTTAAGAAACTCCAGGTTAGAACATATGCTGGGTTGCATAGTATCCCTTCAAATTCATGTCCATCCAGAGCCTCAGAATTTGGGAACAAGATCTGTGCAGATTTAATTAATTAATCATAGGGAGAACTCTACACGATGGCAGAGGTTATCAGAGATTTAAGTGCTGTATTTACAAAACAGGGAGTATCAAGAATTGCAGGCAACCACTGGAAGTTAACAAGAGGCATGAAACAGATTCTCCCTCACCCTCCTTCCTCCAGAAGGAACCAAATTTGCCAAATACCTTGATTTTGAACTTCTGGCCTCTAGAACTGTGAGAGGAAAAAAAAATCTATTGTTTTTAAGCCATGTAATATATGGTAATTTGTTATGGCAGCCCTAAGAAACTAGTATAAAGCATAATACAAAATAATCCCAGATCATGAATATATTTTTGTTTTTGTTTTTGATCATGGATATTTTTTGAAATGTAAGACCAAGATTGCCAATGTCTGCCTGTCCATTCACCAGTAACAGAGGAACTCTCTCTCATTATAATCATTTATAAAATTCATTTCATCTGACACACAGCAGGTTATTAACCCAGTGGTGTTGTGAAAATGCCTTAGATAATTGTTTTTCAAAGTCTGGTTTTCAAAATAGCAACAACAGTAGCATCTGGGAACAAGATTAGAAAGAAAAATCCTTGGCCCCTCTTAGAGCTATTGAATCAGAACCTGAGTTAGGGCCAAGCAGTCTGTGGTTTCAAAAGCTCTCCAGTGGGGGCACCTGGGTGGCTCAGTGGGTTAAGCCTCTGCCTTTGGTTCAGGTCTAGGTCTCAGGGTCCTGGCATCAAGCCCCCCACTGGGCTCTCTGCTTGGTGGGGAGCCTGCTTCTCCCTCTCTTCTGCCTACCTGTGATCTCTCACTCTCTCTCTGTCAAATAAATACATAAAATCTTTAAAACAAAACAAAACAAAAGCTCTCCAGTGGATTCTAAGTTTTGACCCCCCCCCTTGGAAAACTGTCATACCTGTTGGAATAGAGAGAGATTGAACTCAGCTTTGCTGACATACAAGATGGAAGCATTTTTAAGTGCTAGGGTGATTTAGTAGAAAAGTATTGCAGGATATTAGGGGGAGGTTGGTCAAGGTGACTGTGGACCATCTGTATGTGCTATGTGGTACTTAGTGGAAATTAGGCTCCCACCTTCCCACAGAGACTGGTATAGAAGTGTACTACCTTACTTGATGATTATGTTTCAAAGGGATGGTTCCCAGGTTCTTGAGGAACACATTCCTGGGATATGAAACTGAGGAGAGACTGGGAGAAAATTATTTATATCTCAAAACAGCAGAGTAAGAATTTACAACTGCAAATTTTCTAAAGTAAATGATCTAAGAGAAGAGAGGTCAAAGTCTTAAAGTCAGGAAGAAATCTTCCTAAGCTGAGGGGAAATTAAGGTGGTCTTGGTCTGTTGCCCTCTGAATTTTTTCTCCACATGAACATTCAAATCAACTTTCCAGGATGCAAAAACACCCTGTTGGAGTTCTTATTAAGATTCTTGACATTGTAAACTTAATTTAGGACGTACTGATTTTTTTTTTCACCAAGTAACATGGTCTTCCATTTTTTCAAGTCTCCTTTTGTATTCATATTTTTCAGTATATTTTGATGATATGTTTCATTTCTGTCCTATACAATTCTAGTAGATTTTATTCCTAGATACTCAATATTTGGGGAATAGCATTTTTTTCATTATATTTTTCTCAAAGGTCATTCGGGTGTATTGGACAATATTTTTTATAATACATTTATTGAATGCTTTTAATTTGTAAATATTTCCATAAATTATCTTGAATTTCCAGGAGAGATAATGATGCCTGAAAATAATGGCATAGTGACATTCCATTTCAATGTTGTCTTTTATCTTATAGGTGAAACAGAAGGAATAGAGAGATTTAACTTGTTGTTTCTAGTAAGTGATAGATCTGAGATTTTATGAAGTCCCTAGTTCCAGAGTGTTTGCATATGCTATACTCTCACTCAACTGTTCTTCAGGCTTTATTTTTCCAGATACACTTATTAGTTCTCTAAGTTTTTATGTCATTGGGTATGTTAGATTCAATATATGTAGGTGGCTCTTTGAAAAAGTAACACAAGGAAATATATGTAACTTGTCAGTGAATCCTGATAATTGATTAGAAGCAACAATAGAAAAGGATATAATTGTTTTACTCAAATAGCCTCGTGGTTTGTTGGATATATTGTCAAGTATTTGATGATCGATTAATATATCACCTGTCTCCAACCCCCATATCTACTGCCAAATTTTCAAAAATTTGTGGAAAGATGCAATTATATGACTATAAATGTACATGAAATTAATATTTTTAAAAATATTTTGTTTATTTATCTGACAGATTTCACAAGTAGGCAGAAAAGCAGGCAGAGAGAGAGGGGGAGGCAGGCTCCCTGCTGAGCAGAGAGCCCGATGCGGGACTTGATCCCAGGACCCTGAGATCATGACCTGAACCAAAGGTAGAGGCTTAACCCACTGAGCCACACAGAAATTAATTAATTAATTAATATTTTTATAAATATTAAAGGCTTTAATATTTATTGGGTTCGAACAGAAATATTCAGCTTGTCTTCAGGTTGCTTTAATATTTTATGTAGGCTGGTTGCCATGATGACTAATATGCTACAACTATGCCGTTATGCATTAAATATCATGGAAATGTACATCTGCACTGGATTTTCCTTTTTTCTTTGTTGCTTTGTTCCTAAAGTGCTGAGTTCTGCTAAAAGTTTTGGATTGAAATCAAATCTGGAAAGCTTTGGCAATGTTGCTGAAATGATATCCCAGTATATTATCTTTAATGAAACAAGTATAGAGGGCTGATTGATTTTTGGAGCAATTTTTTGCATCATTACCTGTCTTGATTGTATACAAAATGTTTTTTACTCTCACTGTTTTGAAAGAATCACTTTAATTTAATATGTTTATTTCAAAATCTGATATCTTAGTTGGCAACAGGATCAAATTCTACAAAAGTTTTTATGCACAATTCTTCTGAAATCCAAGAAGATGTTTATTAATTTTCAGATGCTTTAATTGTATTGTCTAAATATGACATTTAACTAAAATATACTTCTTTTGGCTGACTATCTGCTCTGTAAGAACAAAACTGGGTTTTCTATTGCTTAATCTAATTTAAACAGATGTGCCCATAATCATTTTTTTTAAATATATGTTAAAAAATTCTTCCCAACTCACAAAATATGCCCATCATAGTGGTGCTTTATATTGTGTTTTAGAGTTTAATTTTTAAACTAGCGTGTAATTTCAAATGAGTGTTATTCCCATAATGAAACTGTGGGAACTACCTTTTAATCTAGCCTGTTCCTTGACTTGCTGGCATGGTTAGAATTTTTAACACTGACCATGCGGCTTTGATGAGGCTCTAAAATATAATACTGCAATTTGGAAAAGACAAGGTAGTTCTCTTCATGGCATCTGTTGAGTAACCCTTGTCTCTGATGACTCATTGAATAAATATTACAATTAATAGAAAGCTTAAGCATTCAATATACACATCTGGGTTTTGGTCCTATTTACCTTCATATTTTAGGTGAGCCTAGAAAAGAACAAACTGAATGAAATCTGTGTTAATACAGCTCTCAGGAACTGTTTTGTTTGATTTCCTGAAGTCGGTCAGAATCCGTTACATGAAAGAGCAAAGTCAAACCAACAATTTGTCATTAAGCAAACCTTACAAGAGCATTCCTGATCCTGATCTTTTTTCCCTTTATCCCTGGTTGGACCTTAGACCTAGCCTTGGTATAACCTTATATTTGTACTGAAGATGATTAGTATTTCTTTCTAGACTGTGAATGCATCTAAGAAGTTTGTACCAGACCATGAATATTACTTATCTGTGATCTAATTTAACCCTCACAACAGCCCTGTAAGTCATGTATTATTACCATTTCATTGATAAGTAAACAAGTTCAATGAAGTTGACAGACTTGCCTAATATCACGTGTGGGAAATGACAGAACCATAATTAGATCCTAAATATGATTCCAGAGCTGTGCGCTCTTGTCTTATGTCGTATCAGAACTTTGAGTACTTATTTCTACTCTGTAACTAAACATCCAGTGGGTGACTTTCTTACTTTTTCTAAATATAAAATAAAATTTAAGCCTGTGAATGATTTAAAAGAAAAATATGTTTAAATCTATGTCTGTCAACTAAAGATATTGCTTGGCATCATTCAAAAACCTTGTCAGACTGTTCTCAATTCTAATGTCTGAGTCACTGCCAAGAATAAAGACATGAGTTTCATATTTAATCTCTATGGGTATCACAATATAGCCTTAAGATCAAATTAATGAATAATGGCAAAATAGACACTTTATTTCATATTGTATATAATAAGACACATTCCTAAAGGGTCAGCAGTGCCATTTGTTATAGGCAATATTTTCCAAAGATTCTCAAACATTTCATATTTCAACCATTATTTTTTGAAAACATGCAATTTCTTGTGTATGTTAAGTGAACAAAGGTCCTTAAAAAAATCTCCCATGAACTATTCCATCAAATTTTACCTTAAAAGCTGGCAACTTTCCTCTCAACCAGAATATACTTAGGAACTTTTGAGAACAGATAACTCACATTACAGAATCTGTGCAGCTCTCTTGGGAAGATAATTTTACTGCTTACTAATCATCTGAATTGCGTCATTGGTGAGCTAAATGGACATTGATATATTTTTCTGAATTCTCACACATTTTTGTAAAGGAACGGACATCACAAGGGTTTTGGCTGATTATTTTGCATTTCAAGGTCATCGTGTCTTTATACAGTCTAGGTACACAGCATCATGAGTGACTTACATACTCACTAGTCATTGGACTCTCTTTGCCAAACATGATTTTTGTTTGATGTTTAGCCAAGGGTATCTTCAGGTATTTTATTTCTTCAGGGATTACATTTGGAGGTTATTGCTAACATTTAATGTCTTCCTTTCTTTGTTTTTAATAATGATTTATCAAAGATCAGCTCTCAGTGGCATGCATGGTTTTGTTAGTTGGGTTTTAGATTTAAACTCAGTTGTGGGGCACTTGAGGGTAAGCTTGTGTGTGCAGAGGGCTGTGGATAGATTGGATTAAGATCTTGTGTTAGGCTTTAGTTGATATTTCATTTGTTCTCTTATTTTCTTCACCATTTATTATAACAATCTCAGAGCATATTCTAATTTCTCCAAATATAGGAGAAAATCTGGCCAAACCAACTCTTTTTTGCTAAGACTGGAGGAAGTTTATTAGGAGAAATGGACTTACAAATTTGAGTTTCTGTTTCTTTGAAAGCAATTATTTAATTGAATGGTTACCAACTCCCCTTTGCAAACACTTCTTGGTCATCTCTACTTTTTATCAAGGTTTCAGCAATTTTATGGCAGTCATTGAACTATAAGGCACTATTTGACTGGAGAATTTTATGTGATAATGCTACCGCTTGAAAATGAAGCTTCCTTTTACGAAAAAATTTTTGTTTTGATTGTTACCAATCTAACAAGTATATTAAGAGAATAAAATACTGTATGAAAGAGATCTAACACTCTACTGATATTTGACATCTTTGTTTGTTCATAAATGCTAAAAGGGGAAAAATCCTGTCTTTTATCCATAAGAGAAAAGGTAATATAGTATCATCCATCTCCAGTATAAGATTAAGTGAGGCCTTACTTTTATTTTGAATCTTTAATAAAAGCATTTTCTGGAGAGCTGTTAAAGATAGAATTTGCTTTGTACATCTGTTAAAGCGGTTTATGAAAGTAAAAGAAATCCAACTATTTGTATACATGGGCATTTCTATTCAGAAATACGCTATGTAATCACTGCACTAAAAACATAATAGATGTCAAGGTAAGTGGAACAGTGGGAACAGAGGTAAGAAACTAGTGGGTCCTAAATCTGGGTCACTATAGTTCTAGAAATCAGCTCTTCTCTGGATGTTTTTCTCTACTCCATTAAAAATATTTATAACTTTACTTTTAAATATTGTTTATTGTTGATTTCTGCTAACACACTTGGGAAAGAGGCAAAAGACTGTCTGAAGATGACAAAATCATCTCTTTCATTCAATGTCTTCAACATAAGAAGTAAGAAACAAAAAAAGTACTTTTTCTTCAAACTGAGAGTGCTGGAGATTCTTTTCAAACATGGTTTCAACAATAAGCAAGGGCTATCTCAGTTCTTTAAAGATGATGAAATTGGTATCATCAAGAAGTATACCAACATTTTTGTTCTTACTAAATGCCAAGAAAACACTAAACACCCTGTCACTATCCAAATCCTACTGGCTTCTATTTAAAATAAGCAATGGACAAAGAATTGCCACTCTCATGGGGTGTGTGCTGGAGAAGATCCAAGAACAGCCACTGGCTGTTCATGATTACACTTGTTACAAAATTGGCTATTTCACACCAAGGGACAACTTTGATTTCAAAATTACCTTTCATTGAACAATATCCCTGAGAGGGTGCTGGCAATAATTAAAGCAGGTCTTTAATTGTACCCATGTTGCAGTGTATGTGAAAACTGTACCCCATAGGTCTTGCTGCACCTATGGATTTGCTGTAGGGAAAACAAAGGAATGGTATGAAATCTTGGGGGCCTTTTGGGAGTGGAACAAGGGAAGGTATAGATACTGTGTAAACATTTCAGAGTAAGGAGAAAATTTAGTTTAATAGTTAAATTCATAGCTTTGAAATTAAGCGGACTGAATCCCAGGACTACTATATTTTAATATATGAACTTGGATGAGTTAATTACTCTCTCATAGTCTCATAGTTTTTGCACCTGTGAAATGACCTTATAATAGGTACCTGTCTTACAGGAATGTGATAGATACAAATAAAGTTGTTTATAAGAAGCACTTACACAGAGATGACTCTCCGTGCTATCATCATCATCATCATCATTGAAACATCTAGAAGTTTATTTTGAATGCTAGTTTCAAGAAGGGTGAATGCCATTTTGTAACCTCAGTTCATAGACCACCAGAAACATATTCTTGATTTAGTAAATATACCCATGAGATGTATATTGATTCTTGACTTTGACTATCATGGTGTACTCTAGCTGGTCTGTTATTTTTTTTTTTAAAGATTTTATTTATTTATTTGACAGAGATCACAAGCAGGCAGAAAGAGAGAGGGGGAAGTAGGCTCCCCGCTGAGCAGAGAGCCTGATGCTGGACTCGATCCCAGGACCCTGAAACCATGACCTGAGCCAAAGGCAGAGGCTTAACACACTTAGCCACCCAGGGGCCCTGGTCTGTTATTTTTAATGAGGAACTTTAGAAAACAACAAAAGTGATTCAAACCAAATGAAGATAAATAGAACACATGTACATAATTTATAAATTATATTTCATGTACCAATACAACTGAATGTGTACATTGGTCTTCTACATATTTCTTTTTTCTTTTTTTGAAACAAAATGATTGAAACCTCAAAGTGACTCTCTGGTGATTTTTTTAGAGATTTAGGCTAAATAAGTAGATTTGGAAATAGGCAGAACTTTTGGCACCTCTCAAATAATGCTACTTCATTAGTTGCTTTTTTTTGTGAGTATACTATTAGATGGGGATAGAGCAGAGGTGAGATAGGGATCCAGAATGTCTAATTCCTTCCTCATTTTTGGAACTCAGTATGTTTTTGTGTTTTACAGCCTTGATATCTACGAATCATGCTCAAAAGTTTTACTCTTTATAAGGAAATAATGAAATAAAGATGGATTAATGATTACAGCAAAAAGAAAAGCATTAACATTATTTCTCTAGAAAAAACATTCTCAACTTTTGTATCTTCAACTAGTTTGCTGTGTAATGGTTGCCTAATTAGCTTTATTTTTAATAAGGACAAATGACTTGAACTTTCATATTGGTTTTCATAGTTATTTGCCTTACATTCTCTTTATTTTAATAAAATATATTTTAATTACAGAATCATATTTAACTTAATCATCTCTCCTCTCTAGAAATACTCCGTAAAATAACCATTTTTTATTATAAAAGAATAAAGGTTTCTGGGATGAAAGTTCTAAAATAGATTTCATGTCAATATGGCATGCAGAACTGGAAAACTCCCCTTTCCACTGCAGCCATAGATTAGGATAATCATTAGACTACAATAATGTAGAAGTAGTATAGAATGGGAGATCAGAGTTAAAGTATTGTAAGGTCCTTTAATTATTCAGGAAGAGAATAGAGATATTGATTAACTCTAAATCTGGTTAAGTATCCATGTTAAAAATTTAAAGTTAGCTATTTAAAGAATAGAAATAGAGTGCATAATTTCTAAATAAGGGTGGTTTGGAAGAATTTAAAAAAAACAGCAAAATCAATCCAACAGGTTGTAGAAAAGAAGAAAATATAAGCAAAAACAGTATATAAGAGACAAAAATTACTGATGGTAAAGGTAAAATTATTCAGAAATTAGATTACATAAGAAAAAATTAAATTATATAATGCAGAATAGATACACATAAAAGAATATAGTTCAGAAATATTAAGAATTTAGGAATTTTTAAAAAAGATTTCTAGGCAAATGCTAAGCAAAAGAAAGCTGGTGTGTGAATATTAATATCAGACCAAATACAATTCAGTGCAAAACCATTAACAGGATGGTGTCAGCACATGACCAAGGAAACATTTTACTACAAGTATAAAACAATGATACTCTTATATGCAAAGATAACATAGTCTCAAATATTAAAAAAATATTTATTTAACTTTAATGAAAAAAATTTGAATATTTCATAATTATACTAGAGGAATTTTATATTCTTCTCTCATTAGTACAAAAAATTAGTACAGGAACTGAAGATTTGAAGAAACTTTTATCAAACTTAATGTAAGAGATATGTATGAATGCTATTAATTGAAAACATACTCTTCAACAGCACATATGAAATCATTTACAATTATTTTCATATACTAGATCTCAAAGAATGTCTTTAGGAATTCAGAAGAAAAGAGAAATGTTCAATATAAAGTGAAGTTGAAAAAAAATAAAGTGAGTAAAAAAGAAAATTAAAAGTAATTCATTATGTCATCATCCAGACATAAGTATTATTACTGTCTGACATGTAGATATCTGTATTTTTATCCAATTTGTGGCAGAGCAGCTAGTTTCCCAGATTTGCTTCTACTCTTCCTTGTTTCTCTTTAGAAATAGACCACCACTCTCCTCTCAGATTTTAAAAGGGCAAATGGCTACCCAAGTTGTGCCTGCATTTTCCAGCTCCCCTTGCAACTTTCCATCAGCGTGAATAATGTGGGTTAGTGATGAGGTAGCTTCAGGTATGCAGATCTTAGTTAGGGATCTGTGAACCCCTGAAAACAGCCTGCAACAGTGTAGATGTGTGTGTGTGTGTGTGTGTGCACGTGCGCACAGAAGCAAACACATGCATTTTTCTCTGAGGTGAGGGTTCATAACTTTCATCTGTGAACCCTTATTTTCAAAAAAAAAAATTAAAATTTGCATCCTAGAGGATCATGAATTGTCAAGACAGAAGAAATATGTCAGTTCCTGGAGGACTTCATGGGAATCAGATGACTGCATGTCCCCGTTCATATGGATTTTATGTGAGTGAAAAATAAGTCTCTATCTTGTTTAAGTCGTTGTGTTTTGGGGTTTCTTTGTTATGACAGTTTGGTTTGTATCTAACAAATAGAGAATTATTTTATTGTATTTCTTAATTTAATTTATTATTATTTTAAAAAATTTTTAAAGATTTTTTTTATTTATTTGACAGAGAGATCACAAGTAGACAGAGGCAGGCAGAGAGAGAGGAGGAAGCAGGCTCCCTGCTGAGCAAAGAGCCCGATGTGGGGCTCGATCCCAGGACCCCTGGGTCATGACCTGAGCTGAAAGCAGAGGCTTTAACCCACTGAGCCACCCAGGCGCCCCAACTTAATTTAATTTAGTGATTATGAAGCTGCATTTTAGAATCTGATTTTAAAATTAGCATAACATCAACAGTTTTCTGTTGCATTACATTGTTTTATATCTCTTTGCATACTGTTCTGTATACCTGTATATAGATTGGTCATAATTTAAACATTTCACTTTTGTTAGAAACAGGCTGTTCCTAATTTTTCTCTGTGGTAATGGCTGAGTTTATGGCTGAGTGTATAAACATTGCTGAGTTGCTAAATCACTGTTCACATTTGTAGTTGTTTCTTTAGAATAAATATGTAGAAACAAAATGGCATTCTGATGTATTTAAGGACTGTTGCTTTCTCCTTTATTACATATTCATATTACTGAAGAATCTGTCACATAACTGTAGTTTCATTAATGGTGTCAACTAGTTTTGTTCTAATATATGCCCAGATGCTCACATCACTTTAGCAGTTAATCTGAATTTAACTGGAACGTAGTATAAGAATCCTAACTATACAGCACAGTAATTTCCTACCAACTCTGAAGCGTGAAGTCAGAACATTTTGTCTAAGAAATAAGTTAATGTCATTTTCTTGATCCAACATATTATCTAATTTCCTGATTACCTTCTTATTTTAGTATTTTGTATTTAAAGTTCTCTTTTATCATGGAATTTCTTAGAAATATAATAAGATAAGAAATATAATTAAGATATTTCTCTGCTAAAGGAGAATATTTAGGCAAAAACCATAAACCATATAGTTTTAGTTCCTTTTATGATTAATTGTTAAATATTAGAAGAATAAATTTGTTAAAATATATTTAGTTTAGAAAAACATGTCTTCCTTAACTTCACATTAAAGAAGAAAAATCGCAAGAGAAAAATGCTCCCAAGCAGCTTGAAGTTTCTTTCAAATTTTTAAAGAATAAGCAATTATTTTTTCAGCTTTTCTTTTTGAATTAAGTTGGTTGTGCTTCTCTTGAGATGAAACCCTAGCAAGAAATAATTACTGATTTCAGTAATTCTTTTTTTTTTTTTTTTTAAGATTTTATTTATTTATTTGACAGACAGATCACAAGTAGGGAGAGAGGCAGGCAGGAAGAGAGAGGAGGAAGCAGGCTCCCTGCTGAGCAGAGAGCCCGACGTGGGGCTCGATCCCAAGACCCTGGGATCATGACCTGAGCTGAAGGCAGAGGCTTTAACCCACTGAGCCACCCAGGTGCCCCTGATTTCAGTAATTCTTAAGGCAACAGCTTATTATCTTAAATAGAGTATTATATCTGAGGAATCACTTTGTATTATCATAAATTTGAATGTGGGTATGGGAGAAAGGAATTGGGAAATAATTACTCAAAGTACATAATGCGAGAACAGGACTACTCCTTTTTGTTTTTTACAGTCTTCAACAGTGTATAAGTACCCGTAACCTTCACAGAAATCACATCAAAAATAGATTTAAAATGATGTATTTAGGAATCATATAGATATAAAACAATGTATTTAGGAATCATATAGGTTTATAATCATATAGATTTATTTTTTGCAGTGTTTTTTTTTGCTTTTGTTTTTGTTTTGTTTTGGTTGGCATGGAAAATGGGAATTGTACTTAATCTTTTTAATAATACTGAAAATAGTTGAAACTGAATCTTAAATTTAAAAATCTGGTTAATAATCCATTCATCAATTTAATCATTTATTCATGGGATAATTGACAGTTGGGCAAAGCATTGTTCTATAGGAGAGACAACGTACAAAAATAACCATTTAGTGTAGAAATTATGAGCTTAACACATAAGAGAAATAGAATAGTTCCCACCGAGGGAGATAGGGAAGAGTTTGTAATGTGTTTTGATAGGTAGCAGAAATTGGGAGGGCAAACAGAATGCACAAAAAAATATTTTTGAAAGGAAGAGCAGGGACTACATGGGAACACGGAGTTTCTTAGGTGACGTGTCTTAGTTCAGACTGCTGTCACAGAATAGCATAGACTGGGTGTTTTATAAACAACAGAAATTTATTTCTGTTTTGGAAGCTGGAAATCCAAGATTGGTGTGCCAGCACAGTCAGGTCCTGGTGAGAGCCCTCTCCTGGTTGTAGACTACTTAATTCTGGTTGTATCCTCACATGGTGGACAGTAGAGAGAGAAGACAAGCTCTCTCATGAATTACACAGATATTAACGCAAACATGAGGGCTATACCCTCATGGCCTTATCTAATCCTAATTTTCTCCCAAAAGACCCATCCATAAATACATCACATTGGGGGTAGGGCTTCAATATATGAATTTGGGGGACAACACAAACATCAACATAACACAAGGGGAATGTTGCAGGTGTGAGAATAGTGAAAAAGAAATTTGGGGGGGGAAAAAAAAAAGGTATTGGGCCAGATTGTAGAGGGCCTGATTTTCAGGTTAAGGATTCTGGCTAAGAGATTCTAGGAAACTCTTTCAGAAATTCATATTTTTCTGTAAAACAAAACAAACAAACCAAAATACAAGAAAGACCATTTTACATTTATTCTTATGCTTAGCCTATTGTTAGGCTTCTAAATTATGACATACCAGTGGGACAAAGATTGATCTTAAACACAATATCCATGGTATAGAAAATTAAGCTGTCAAATAACATGATTCCAGTTTTAAAGTAAACCTGATTGAAGGAAAGATGGCAAAATAAGTGGAAGGATGAAACTGAAAGGAAGACCTTTCTGGGAAATTTGACAACTATAAATATCAAATATATATTTTAAATATTTATTTATTTATTTGAGAGAGAGAGAGTGAGAGAGAGCATGGGAGTGGGGAAGGTCAGAGGGAGAAGCAGACTTCCCGTGGAGCCAGGAGCCCAATGAGGGACTCGATCCCCAGACTCTGGGATCATAACCCCAGCTGAAGGCAGTAGCTTAACCAATTGAGCCACCCAGGTGCCCCTCAAATATTTTTAATACTTATTACGTGTTAGGATTTGTGCACGATACTGATAAAGCTATTTGAAAAATTTTTAAGTATGATTTCCCTTATGCTTATAATCCCCAACTATTTTATTTCATTCTGAAATAAAATTGGATAATCACTTAGTAACAAATGGCAGAAAGAGTATGGAGTTTGGTGTACTGACTTGGAGTTTAGGCTATAGCTCTGGAACAAAGTTGTATAATTTGGAGAAGTTACTGAAACTTTCAATGCTTCAGTTACAGTATCCCTATACTTACCTTTAAACCCTTACAACAGGGCAAAGTGCCCTGTTCTACCTACCTCCTGCATCATTGGCACTCTCCAATGCAATGCAAGTGAAGATGCATTTTATCTCATTCTTGTTTCCCAAGGAATCTCTACTCTCCCTAATTATATATCTTGGGTTCTAGTTCTAGATCTTAGTTTACACAAACTTTCTTTAAAATATTTCCATTTAAATATTGAAGAAAATTGTGATGGTGAAATTTCAGGCACCTTAACAGTGTAAGTCACTTTACTTTCCGGGATTTACGCTCTCCACCTATACAACTAAAGAGTTTGCAAATTGATTGCACAGAGAATCATCTCATGAGCTTTCAAATCTGTAAATTCCTGGGTCCCATCCCAGATTTATCAAATCAGAATCATAGAAAATAATCATGGGATATAGGAACATTTAAAATGAGTAATGAAAAAGCTGCGGTTCTAATCATAATCAGAGGCATAGATTTTGTCTATAAGACACTAGACTTGCACAGTGCCAATTTTTAAAAGCTCTATAGTTTATCTGATGCACTGTTCTAAATTCTTTTTTCTGAGTCTCACTTAAGACTGCAATGCCTAACTTCAGAAGGAAACTAGACTGTTGTCTGGTACACATCATTCATTCTACATAGCATCTTAAAAGAATAGTGATGATATTCATAGCAATAATAATGAAAAGAAAAACAGTAAACACATTTGATTAGTTTAAAGCAGCTAACTTGGGGATAATGATATGACATCAAATTAGTTACATTATAACCCCTTGATTGATAAGACAGAATGCATGAACATATCAGACTTAACTTTATAGGGCCCATTACATTGCTCCTCAAGTGTAATTCCAAGATTTGGGTGGCTTCTATTAGTAATTTGAGATTTTTAGCCTAGCTATGTCTTAATTGTAATGTTTAATAGTAAGTGATATTGTAATATAGGACTATGTATAGAAATATACATTTGGTTTTTGATTTCTAGTTCTTGACGTGAGCTCTTATAACCTTTAGAATGTACTTATTGATGGGATGAGAGAAGTGTTCTTTGTTATTCATAATAAGTCCCTTTCAAACACACCTGAGTCCCTGTTAATAAGGTGACTCTTGGTGGGTCGCTAGATACCTTTAGGATGGAGGCTGGTTCCCAGAGCAGCCAACCATGTGAGTAGATTAGTGTTAAAGCTTTAATCTCCACACACCTGACCTCCATGGAGATGAGAGAGGCCAAAGATTGGGTTAATCACCAATGGCCAATAGTTTACTCCATCATCCTTATGCAATGGAAACTCCACAGAAAACCTAAACTACAGGATCTGGAGAGCTTCTGGATTGGTGAGCTCATGGAGTTACTGAAAGGGTGGTGCCCCTAGGAAGGGCATAACATCTCTGGGCCTGTTGCCCTGTACATCTCTTCTGTTTCTGTTCATGAGTTGTATCCTTTGTAATAAACTAGTAATAGAAAGTAAACTGTTTTCTTGAGTTTTGTGGGCCTTGGAAGTCATGGAGACTCCTGGTTTATAGCCAGTTGGTCAGAAGTACAAAAGGTCCAGGATATACTATTAGCATTTGAAATAGGGTACCATCTTGTGGGACTGAGCTCTAAATCTATGGAGTCTGCTTTAACTCTAGGTGGTGTCAGAATTGAACTGAATCATAGGACAACCAGTTGGTATTCTGAAGCACTGGAAAATTGGTTGGTTTGGGATCAACCCATATATGTGGTCATAAAGGTGAAGACCTTAAAGCCCAGAAGTTTGGTGTCAGAAATGCTGTGAATAGAAATAGATCTCAAGAGATATAAATAAAAAGACTTGAGACAATGGAAAATAGAGAGCCAAGATCATTATTTCATGCTATAGAACACAAATTTAGCCTTTAGAAAGTTCAGGTTATTAAGAAACAGTGACCTTTAAAGGATTATGCAGACATAGCCAAAATGTGTAGACATTAGTCCTAATACTAGGTATTATTAACTAGCAAGTATGGCTCATTTTTCTTTTTATTTTCAGATTTACTTTAAATTTTAAAAAAGGAAAAGTAAGAGATATTTTAAAAGGTAATAAAGTTTAGCTCTAATTGGGGCACTGGTTAGAATAAGAGTATTAGAACAGCAAAGTTTATTTTTTTCGCTTACTTTATTCATTTCAGATTCAAAAAGGAACTGATTTGATATAAGTGCTTTACTGGATATTTGTTAGTTAGAAATGGTGGTGAGCTTATGTCTGAAATGAATATTACAAAGCTTGGGGAAATATTTTAATTTTGAAATTTCAGATGGGTTCCATAATTACCTCAGGCACTTTTTCATCTGAATATAGCATTAATAGTGCTATTCCCAGAACATACTGATGATAGAGTAAAATCACTCCACTCATTAAAGGAAAAGAAGTGCAGATGGCCATTATTAATGATGAAGATAGGGGACAATAATCATGAAAGCTCTGAAGCTTAAAAATAAGTATTAAAATGGTTGTGCTATTAATCATAGATTATAGATTAATCATAGATTATATTCACATAAACCAAACTTCAGATTAAGAACAGGAATAAAACAAAATCATTGTCAATTGGTATTTTGACTAAATCATACCATCTGAGTAATCAACTAACTGTCATTTTCTTGATAATTCCAAATAAGTGAGTTTGATTTAAGAACAACTACAATCACTTTATAACATATGTGTAAAAAAATAATATGAATATCTACTAATTTCATTTCTTAAAAAATGTCATGTTTAACTGGAATCTTTCAGAAGAAACTAACATAAAAATATAAAAATTTTTAGGGTGCCTGGGTGGCTCAGTGGGTTGAAGCCTCTACGTTCGGCTCAGGTCATGATCCCAGGGTCCTGGGATCGAGCCCCGCATCAGGCTCTCTGCTCAGCCAGGAGCCTGCTTCCCTTCCTCTCTCTCTGCCTGCCTCTCTACTTGTGGTCTCTGTCTGTCAAATAAATAACTAAAATAAATAAATAAATAAATAAATATATATATATATATATATATAAATTTTTAATAGTTAATTTTGGGTTAATTTTTTTTGAAAAAATGAACTAAGGCAGATGACCTATATTTCTTGGCCACAGCACATTTACCAATATCTAGTAAACTTACTAAAACAAAACCTAACAAAGAACAATAACAAAGATAATCCACATTATTTTCCAGCTCAGTAAATGTATTTGACATTATTATTGTTTTAAAAATCATATTTGCCATCTCATATGTACAATGCTTCTGTCAGCATTGTCTGGACAAGGTAACCCAAATTTCCACTGCTTTAATGCATATTTGCACAGTCAGTTGGTGTTCTCACAGAACCATGAAGTTGCATATTAGGTCCTAAAAATATCCAGATGCAAAGCAATAAAAATGTTGAAACATTAGGGGACACAGAGGAAGCTTTTATTTTACAAATGTAATTAGAACAAGATGACTTTACCCCAAAAGGCACAAAGCCGACTTTGTAATAATATAAAAATAAATAAAATTTTAAAATAGCAAATAAAAGGGGAAATTTATTCCTTTTTTCATTGACCTTTCTTTGAAAGTAAAATATTGCACATCAGCTCAATAGAAACATAGGTTTAGGTATGTCTGTTATGTAATATTGTAAATGGAGACTTTGCCTATGTCCTATTTGAACCTGTGGTAGAGTTTCAAACCAAGCCAATAAAAAAATTCAGAACATGATCTGACAGTTCCATTTAGGATGCATAATTCTTTAAAAGAAAGGCAAAATGCCAGCAAGAAAAGCAATCATTAATGTCATTATTGGTCTAAATTCTCTCCTTCCTGGATGGGAACATACAAATGGAAATCACTCTCAATAAAAAAGGCTTAAGAAATCAGTAAATTTCAGTTAAATCTTAAATAGGATTTAGTTTATTGTGCCCTGAAGTTAGCAGCCTCTGGGGTATCACCCTACTGAATGGCTCTGTGATGTTGCCATATTACAGTACTTCTCCAAGTATAGTCCTGAGAACAGGAACATCAACATCCCCAGGGACTTATTAGAAATGCAGATTCTTAGCTCTGCACTAGACCTACTGAATCAGGAATTGTGGATTCAGGTGGGGCCTGCAATGTGGGCCTTAAAAACCACTCATGTGATTCTGATGATGCTCAAGTTTGAGAACAGCTGTTCTAAGTCATGTTACAGAAGATAATAGGTGAAGTTCCAGAATGATTATAGAGCTAATTAATTCTTTTAGCCAGAAAAAGCTCAATGTTAAGATGAGGATATCACAGTTCAGGCAGTTTAGCCAATATAGAGCTGGGACTTGAATTCAGGTCTTCTTACCCCAGGTAGCATAGACAATGTTTTATTCCCTGCTACAGTGTACCTCAAGCCCCACACTACTCTCTTTGTTGTTATAAAACCTATTGGTATTTAAGGTTGAGTAAGTGTGAGATTGTCTGTTCTGTATGAGGGTGAAATTATTAAAACATTTTATAATTTAAGCAGAAAATTCTTTGCCAATTACATGTGGCTACTATAATGATAATAGATATTTTGAAAGAAGAAACATTTTTAATCATATCATTGACAAAGATGCTTTGCTTGAGCAAACTTCAGTCAGGCTCCCTAAACTTCCCAGCCATCTGTGCACTTCCTTATAAAATCCAGTTTTAGCGAAAACTCTGCTATGTCATTCTAGCAAGAACTTCCCTCTATTGATGTCCGATATTTGATCTCTCTCAATATCTGATCAGGTTCCTCATCCTGCACCATACCCCAGCTGATCTCTGATCAATCTGGCCTATCTTCAGCAATCCTGATCCTGTTAGGTCAATTCATCCAGAATTCTCCTTACCTCTATTATTTCCTCTCAGTAAATTTTCATCCACTGACTCCCAGCCCTGCTCCTTGACCATAAACTCCCACTTGCCCATGCTGTATTTAGAACTGAGCTTAGTTCTTTTCCCCTACTATACTAATCTTGTATAAAATCTGTTCTTACAACACAAACTACTGCCTAGCTCTGTTTTTCTCATTGGCAGTTCTGGTGCTGTAATTCAGATGGGATCACATTTATCACTGGACTCCTGGATCACTTACCCAGGCCCGTAAGTGGGCATTCTGAAGCCCTTATCTTCATTCCTGATTGACTGATCTGGGATCCATTGCTGAATCAGATCCTAAACCATTCCTCTGGACAAATATCTACTGAAACTCGTAAGGACAGATTTTTGTTCCTGAGATTCTAAGTATATTCTAGAAAGTGGGTTAGCGTCCCAGGTGAATGGAGGCCAGGTTAGCTTTCTAGGTTTCTCTGTGTGTAAAAGAGGGTTTAGAGTTCCAGGCAAGCAGCTGTTTATAAGATTTGCTTTAAAGTTGTAGGCAGAGACTGGCGTAAAGTCCTAGGCATCTCGTTCCACAGCAAGCAACAGAAGCTGTGCTAAAGTTCCAAGTTTCTCTGTTTATCACTATAAAGGTACCATTTAGTTAAGAACATGGAAGCTTCCCGGTTGTCTGAGAATCTCCTTTTGACCCTGTTGAGTATATGAGAGACCAGTTTTGTTTGTTCCTTTCTTGTTGGCGGGTTTTACTAAAGATAATTTAGAACTTCAGTGACCTCTTTCAGAAACAAGATCACTATAAACTGACTCCTCTAAAACCTCTCCCTTCTCATCACCTCTGTTCCTCCTTCCTCCTTTTACTGCTGCCTTTGATCTGCTCTCCAGTTCCTCTGAATCCTTTAATATGTCCTTCTTCAAACCTCTCTCCTTCAGTCCCATGTGCACTCTGCCGAAACTTTTCCCTGCCTATTCCAGCTCCTCTGTCATTCACACTTTAGGTCCTTGCCCCAATATTGGGAGCTCTTATAGAACTCAAGGAAGAAGTAACTTTCTGAAGCTGAAAGGAAAAAAGTTTGGTTGGAAATAGATTGAATATTTTATCCACTTGGATGGCTTTGGAGATATTCAGACAGCCACTGGATGTCTTCTCAGCCTAAAAGGTAGTCTATGGCTTATATAAGATTGTATATCAGGCAAAAGAAAGTTGTAAAAGTCTTCAAAAATATTGGTAAAAGACTTATCCCTTACTTAATAAGTAAACTCATCATATTTTTGTCAGACACAATTTGGGTGAAAAGATAAAGTGGAGATAAATCAGTGATTTTTATATTACTATGTTTTACTGACTCAGGACTAAAATGTTAGAATAAAAACTATAAGATTTCTGTATTTATTTATAGTTAATGTATGTATGTATGCATATGTTATATATACATAATGCTTTTCTAGCTATAAATGAAATTTTAAAAATTGTTTTATAAATTCCTTTAAAGGGGTTCTATTCACTTTGGATTAGAGATAAATGACCATGTTTTTTATTTAATTTGAATTAAAATTAAATATTTCTAAAACACCTAGGAGTATAGAAACCAACCCAAATATTTTTCAAGTTCACAAATGATATGAGTAAATCTTTGACAAGATTTGTTTAATATTGTTGGTTTAATAAAAATGGATAGATATATCATCTGAGTTATCAACATTGAGTGTAAGATGAGCAGACATTTATTCTAGTTGGGTTTACTAGTTAAATAAGATAATATTATCTCTAGTAGATGCATAAGACAATAATATTATAAATCCAACCTAAGAATAAACTGAAATGAGCATTAAAAAATGAATGAAAACAGGGGCTCCTGGGTGGCTCAGTGGGTCAAAGCCTCTGCTTTCGGCTCAGGTCATGATCCCAGGGTCCTGGGATGGAGCCCCACATCGGGTTCTCTGCTCAGCAGGGAGCCTGCTTCCCCCTCTGCCTCTCTGCCTGCCTCTCTGCCTACTTGTAATCTCTGTCTGTCAAATAAATAAATAAAATCTTTAAAAAAAAAAAAAGAATGAAAACAGTAAAAAGAGGGGAAAGGGAAAAAGCCGTATGTTTAACATTTTAAATTCTTTGCTTCTATAATATTTTGATACTTGCCTGATTTGGCAAAAAAAAAAATTATGATGGTTATTTCTGTTTAATATCTCATAAATTTTCATGAACATTCAAGTGTAATAACAAGGACAAATGAATTAAATTAATGCAAGAGGGATAAAAGCTCATGAATAAACTCTTTTATTATTATAATTGACACATGACATATTAGTTTGAGGAGTAAAACATAATGATTTGGTATTTGTATATATTGTGAAATGATCACCACAGGAGGTCAACATCCATCATCATACATAGTTATAAAAAAATTTTGTATGTGTGATGAGAACTTAAGATTTACTTTCTTAAAGGACCCAAATAAATAAAATCATGAATGAAAGAGGAGAGATCACAACTAACACCAAAGAAATACAAACTATTATAAGAACATACTATGAGCAACTCTACGCCAATAAATTTGACAATCTGGAAGAAATGGATGCATTCCTAGAAACATATAAACTACCACAACTGAACCAGGAAGAAATAGAAAGCCGGAACAGACCCATAACCAGTAAGGAGATTGAAACAGTCATTAAAAATCTCCAAACAAACAAAAGCCCAGGGCCAGATGGCTTCCCGGGGGAATTCTACCAAACATTTAAAGAAGAACTAATTCCTATTCTCCTGAAACTGTTCCAAAAAATAGAAATGGAAGGAAAACTTCCAAACTTATTTTATGAGGCCAGCATCACCTTGATCCCAAAACCAGACAAGGATCCCACCAAAAAAGAGAGCAATAGACCAATATCCTTGATGAACACAGATGCGAAAATACTCAACAAAATACTAGCCAATAGGATTCAACAGTACATTAAAAAGATTATTCACCACGACCGAGTGGGATTTATTCCAGGGCTGCAAGGTTGGTTCAACATCTGCAAATCAGTCAATGTGATACAACACATCAATAAAAGAAAGAACAAGAACCATATGATACTCTCAATAGATGCTGAAAAAGCATTTGACAAAGTACAGCATCCCTTCCTGATCAAAACTCTTCAAAGTGTAGGGATAGAGGGCACATACCTCAATATCCTCAAAGCCATCTATGAAAAACCGCAAATATCATTCTCAATGGAGAAAAACTGAAAGCTTTTCCGCTAAGGTCAGGAACATGGCAGGGATGTCCATTATCACCATTGCTATTCAACATAGTACTAGAGGTCCTAGCCTCAGCAATCAGACAACAAAAGGAAATTAAAGGCATCCAAATCGGCAAAGAAGAAGTCAAATTATCACTCTTCGCAGATGATATGATACTATATGTGGAAAACCCAAAAGACTCCACTCCAAAACTGCTAGAACTTATACAGGAATTCAGTAAAGTGTCAGGATATAAAATCAATGCACAGAAATCAGTTGCATTTCTCTACACCAACAGCAAGACAGAAGAAAGAGAAATTAAGGAGTCAATCCCATTTACAATTGCATCCAAAACCATAAGATACCTAGGAATAAACCTAACCAAAGAGACACAGAATCTATACTCAGAAAACTATAAAGTACTCATGAAAGAAATTGAGGAAGACACAAAGAAATGGAAAAATGTTCCATGCTCATGGATTGGAAGAATAAATATTGTGAAAATGTCTATGCTACCTAAAGCAATCTACACATTTAATGCAATTCCTATCAAAGTACCATCCATCTTTTTCAAAGAAATGGAACAAATAATTCTAAAATTTATATGGAACCAGAAAAGACCTCGAATAGCCAAAGGGATATTGAAAAAGAAAGCCAACGTTGGTGGCATCACAATTCCGGACTTCAAGCACTATTACAAAGCTGTCATCATCAAGACAGCATGGTACTGGCACAAAAACAGACACATAGATCAATGGAACAGAATAGAGAGCCCAGAAATAGACCCTCAACTCTACAGTCAACTAATCTTCGACAAAGCAGGAAAGAATGTCCAATGGAAAAAAGACAGCCTCTTCAATAAATGGTGCTGGGAAAATTGGACAGCCACATGCAGAAAAATGAAATTGGACCATTTCCTTACACCACACACAAAAATAGACTCAAAATGGATGAAGGACCTCAATGTGCGAAAGGAATCCATCAAAATCCTTGAGGAGAACACAGGCAGCAACCTCTTCGACCTCTGCCGCAGCAACATCTTCCTAGGAACAACACCAAAGGCAAGGGAAGCAAGGGAAAAAATGAACTATTGGGATTTCATCAAGATCAAAAGCTTTTGCACAGCAAAGGAAACAGTTAACAAAATCAAAAGACAACTGACAGAATGGGAGAAGATATTTGCAAACGACATATCAGATAAAGGACTAGTGTCCAGAATCTATAAAGAACTTAGCAAACTCAACACCCAAAGAACAAATAATCCAATCAAGAAATGGGCAGAGGACATGAACAGACATTTCTGCAAAGAAGACATCCAGATGGCCAACAGACACATGAAAAAGTGCTCCATATCACTCGGCATCAGGGAAATACAAATCAAAACCACAATGAGATATCACCTCACACCAGTCAGAATGGCTAAAATCAACAAGTCAGGAAATGACAGATGCTGGCGAGGATGCGGAGAAAGGGGAACCCTCCTACACTGTTGGTGGGAATGCAAGCTGGTGCAGCCACTCTGGAAAACAGCATGGAGGTTCCTCAAAATGTTGAAAATAGAACTGCCCTATGACCCAGCAATTGCACTATTGGGTATTTACCCTAAAGATACAAACGTAGTGATCCAAAGGGGCACGTGCACCCGAATGTTTATAGCAGCAATGTCCACAATAGCCAAACTATGGAAAGAACCTAGATGTCCATCAACAGATGAATGGATCAAGAAGATGTGGTATATATACACAATGGAATACTATGCAGCCATCAAAAGAAATGAAATCTTGCCATTTGCGACGACGTGGATGGAACTAGAGCGTATCATGCTTAGCGAAATAAGTAAAGCAGAGAAAGACAACTATCATATGATCTCCCTGATATGAGGAAGTGGTGATGCAACATGGGGGCTTAAGTGGGTAGGAGAAGAATCAATGAAACAAGATGGGATTGGGAGGGAGACAAACCATAAGTGACTCTTAATCTCACAAAACAAACTGAGGGTTGCTGGGGGGAGGGGGTTTGGGAGAAGGGGGGTGGGATTATGGACATTGGGGAGGGTTTGTGCTTTGGTGAGTGCTGTGAAGTGTGTAAACCTGGTGATTCACAGACCTGTACCCCTGGGGATAAAAATATATGTTTATAAAAAATAAAAAATTAAAAAAAAAAAAAAAGATTTACTTTCTTAGCAACTTGGCAATATTTAATAAGGTATTGCTAAATTTTGTAACCCTGCTATAAATTACATCCCCATGACTTACTTATTTTGTTACTGGAAGTTTGTACTTTTGGACTCCTTTCACTCATTTCACTTATCTCCCCATCTCCTACATTTGGAACCACCAATCTGTCAATTTGTTTTCTGTATCTATGAACTTTTTTTAGATTTTACATATAAGTGAGATCCCACACTATTTGTTTTTCTTTGTCTGACTTATTTCACTTAGCATAATGCCCTTAAGTTCCATTGATGTTGTTGCCAATAGCAAGATTTCTTTCTATTTACGGCTGAATATTTTCCATTAATTTCCATTGTAAATTTATACTACCATTTCTTTACCCATTCAGCAATTGATGGACACAGGTTTTTACCATATCTTGCCTATATAAATAATGCTGCAAGAACATGGGAGTGAATATATATATATTTTCAAGTTTGTGTTTTTTTTTTCTTTGAATAAATACCCAGAAATGGAATTGCTGGATCAATGGTAGTTATATTTTTAAATTTTTGAGGAATATCCATTCTGTTTGCTATTGTGGCTACACCAATTTTCATTCTCAAAAATAGTGCATATGGATTCCCTTCTCTCTACATCTTCACCAACACTTGTTACTTCTCTTTATAGGTTTTGCTTTTATTTACCTTGGGGCTTACTTATAACAACTTATGTTTATAAATCTATTTTAAGTTCATAACAGTAAATTTGAATGCATTCTAAAGTGCTACATTTTTACTCTTCCCCCACTACCATAATTTATGGTTTTGGTGCCATATTTTACATGTTTTTAAATGTAAATGTGTATCCCTTAACTAACTATTGTAGTTATAGTTATTTTTTACTATCTTGTTTTTTAACATTTATATTGCCTTTGTAAGTGATTATTTTGCTACTTTACTATATATTTATCATTGCCAATGGGATTTATACTTTCATATGTTTTCTTCCTCCTAAAGTAGCTCCCTTTCTTTTCAGCCTAAAGAACTTCTAATGTTTCTTAGAAGGTCGGATTAAAGGTGATGAACTTATTTGGCCTTTGCTTGTTTGGAAATGTCTTTATCTCCCCTTCAATTCTAAGTGGTGACTTTGTCAGATAGAATACTGTTGGTTCGAAGTTTTTTATTTTAGGACTTTGAGTATATTATGCCTCTCTTTTCTAGCCTGCAAAGTTTCTGCTGAGAAATCTGCTGATAGTCCTAGGGGGTACTTTTTTATGGTACAAGTTGTCTTTACTCTTGCTACTTTGAAGCATTTCTCTTTGTCTTTAAATTTTGACATTGTGTCTTGATGTGAGTCCCTTTAGTTTATCTTGTTTGGAACTCTGGACTTCTTGGATCTGGTTACCTCTTTTATTCCCTAGGTTAGAGAATTTTTTATCTCTCATTGCTTCAAATAATTTTTCTGTCTCTTTCTCTCTTTTCCTTCTTGGACATCTATAATATGAATGTTGGTCTGTTTGATGTTGTACTATAAGTCCTTTAAGCTACCTTCACTTTTTTTTTCTTTTTTTTTCTTCTGCTCTGATTGAGTTCAGGATTTTGTTTTTGTTTTTTTCCCCCAGAAGAATTTGTTCCATATGTATCTGCAGATTTGTTATGTCCATAGGAGGAGGTAAGTTCATGATCTTCCTACATTTCCATCTTGAACTAGAACACATCCAATTGATTAAAAACAAACAAACAAAAAATAAACCCCAAAAACTCATATAATTTTTGTTGGCAATTGTGAAAATAAAGTAAACCTCATTTAAAATGGAGTTGGAAAACCCTAAAAGGGGACTTTTATGCACATACCACATGCTACTTGCAGCCTGCATAACCAAGAGGAAGAAGGAAGATAAGAATTATTTTGATGTGAGAGGATATTTTCCACTTAGGAATTTTATCCCCCACTTTTAAGAAGAAGAAAGAATATCCCTTCTTGTCCCAGCAACAATGCACTAACTACCGCTTGCAGCCAATGAGAAACTGCCACAAGCTCGAACTCTTGCTTTCTCTAATGAACTTATGTTCAAAACAACTCATCCCATCCAGTTTCTTCCTAAAATCTAACAAAAGCTAAACTTCCCTATTTCTTTTCTGACTTGCCTGTGGTTCATGGTAGCTTGGATGTCCTGAATTTCAGTTCCTCTACTTTTCCTGAATAAAATAATTTTGCCAGTAAACTAACTGGATGTTTTATATTTAAAGCTGACAAAAGTTTCTGTCATTCAAGTCTGCTACTCAAGAATGCAGGCTTGAGGGGTGCCTGGGTGGCTCAGTGTGTTAAGCCTCTGCGTTTGGCTCAGGTCATGATCCCAGGGTCCTGGGATTGAGCCCCACATCGGGCTCTCTGCTCAGCAGGGAGCCTGCTTCTCCCTCTCTCTCTGCCTGCTGCTCCTGCCTGCTGCTCTGCCTACTTGTGATCTATGTCTGTCAAATAAATAAATAAAATCTTTAAAAAAAAAAAGAATGCAGGCTTGAGAGCAATACTATCCAATAAAAATACAATGGGAGCTAGTTAGGTGATTTTAAGATTTCTAGTAGTCATATTTAAAAAGATGAAAAGAAACAGGTGATAAAGTTGATAATATATTTTATTTAACCTAGTCTATCTGAAAGAGTTTAGGACATGGCACCCCAAACTATGCTGCTTTTGGTATATTGGTTATTCTGAGCTAAAGGCACTTAGAAAAGACCAAATTCGGGTAAAAGTTTCTTCATAACTTCTCTGATCTGCCTAAAGACAGATCCTCCAAAAGGAATTTAATTGGCCTAAGTCTTCTTAACTTGGAGGGACTGAGTCTTATCACAGGAAAGGAAACTAGATTTCGATACCATACCCAAACAAACTTCACAGCTATCATATTTCCCATTTATTCCTTTTAGGGCTCATTCACCCTTCCTAAAAATCATTTACTCCTTCCTAAGTTGTCTGCATCTTCTCCCTTTTTTCCTGTTAGGATGGTATGGGACCTCTCAAATCTCATCACATTTTGGGGTATTCACTTTTTCCTGTTACCACTTTGCATGTACTATTAAAAATTAATAAATCTGTATGCCTTTTCTCCTACTAATCTGCCTGTTGCCAGTTTATTTTAGAGAATCAGCCACTAAAGCTAGGGAGGTAGAGGGAAGTATTTCTTCCCCTACATATCTAAAATATTATCTTTCAAAATTTTTTTTTTATATTAAGTCTTAGAATTCCAATGTATATGTTAGATCCATAGCACATTTCCATTTGGACCAGCCACATTTCTGGTCTCAATAGTCCAGTGTGCTATGAGCTGCCAGAATGTACAGCAGAGACCTAGAGCTTTTTTGCTTAGAATTCCATGCTGGCACATGCTAGTTATGTAATGTAGAGCCCTTGGTAAAGTTTGGTTTCCTCTTCTATAAAATGAGAATAATAAAACTCTTACTTCATCAGATTGGCTTGAGAATTAAAGAAATTCTGTAAGGAAGTATTTATTACACTCTTTGACAAATAACATGCTGTCAATTAATGCTAGTTTGTTGTTGTTGTTCTTGTATTAAGGAAAATCTAATTATATAAGTCAGAGAGGTTACACATATATATATATTTTTTAAGATTTTATTTATTTGACAGAGAAAGATACAGCAAGAGAGGGAACACAAGCAGGGGGAGTAAGAGAGGGAGAAGCAGGCTGCCCGCTAAGCAGGGAGCCTGATGTGGGGCTCGAACCCAGGACTCTGGGATCACGACCTGAGCTGAAGGCAGACCCTTAACGACTGAGTCTCCCAGATGCTCCTTACACATATTTTCTTACAAACTGAGGAAATCAATTTTTGATCACAGGTCAATCCTCTAACCAAAGAACGTGTGATTTCCCACTCCATCTTCAAGATGATACTTCTTATTGTAAGGAAATTAGAATAACCAAAAAAGATCACTAATATCTCCAGTGGAAAACTGTGCATTGTTTAGATTAGAGCACACTTTCCAAGTTATCTGAGTCTAGCTCTTCGTTGCCTTTGAGCTATTTTACAACACTGCAAATAGTAGGTAACTGATAGCAATGCAAAATAATTCTTGTTCTTAGACATGCAAATAAATTCTGTCTGGTAGAGGTTCAATTGACTTTTCTCCTCTCTCCTCCCATGGGAAAAAGGTAGTTTTGCATCCATTTGTAAATTCATTTCGACATTTCTTTACTGGGGCAATTTTGCTCTATATAAATTTGTACTTGTTGGACTTTTTCTTTGAATTAGTTGTAATAACTATCTAATTCCATTATTGATAACTAGTAAAATAAAATAATTAATATGTATTCATTTTATATCTTTATGAGAGTCATGATATTACCCATTATGAAAAATTATCCTTTAACATACTTATCTGGTACTATTTCTCAAATTTATAAGAGGGACTATGAACTCAATAAAAATTCAGTGAACTTTAACAAATTAAGGATCATCTTTTTCTATCTTGGTTTTGGTTGTGAGTAGACAGAATCTCTCTGTGGAAGGTTTGGTGACACAAATAATGTACTAATATTTGCTTTTGAAAACAAGAACACAGACTCTAAGAACAGGGAGAGAGAAGAGTAAATAAATAATTATGAAAGAACTCAGTGTTCCAGAAGAAGTATGTACAAGTTGCCAGAAGTCATTGGTTGGCAGAAGTGATGGGCAGAGGTGTTCAGGAGATGCTTCTCTTGAGGCAAAAATCTTTGAGCTAATGTTGAAAACTGAAAAGGAAATCTTGGGCTGGGAAAATGGGAAAGAGGTCATTTTGGGCACATGCTGTGATGTATGTGAAGCTTGCATTTCTTTTCTATCCCTGAATTTATACCTAAATTGCTTAATTAAGAAAATGCCTCTGTAAGACTCTTTTGCTTTTATGGCCTAAACGCATAAATTTGACAAGTGCATGCAACCTTTTATAGCAATTCAAAACTATTAGGGCTATTTCCTCTGACTTGCATCAAGCTGAATAAACACACTCTGTTCAAGTGGAAACTTGTTATGCTGCCTTTCTCTGCCTTTCAAAGCAATCAAAGCAGGGTTCTTGAAGCCTGAGTATCTCACCTGTGCCGCCTAATGGCTCATTTATTTTGTTTATCCTGCTTTTGGGGAAATCAGAGTTAGCTTGACATTTGCATTGCTAATAAATCACTTTCAAATTGCATGGGTACTTCATGTTGTTTAGATGGGTAACTTGCATTTGAACAGGGCCATCTGGTCACTGCCATTAGGTTTACATATTTGTAGAGAGTCATGTTTTCACATAAGGGATATATACATATCAGATCTTCAAATCATTCTATGTGATTTTCTTCATTTCAAGCCCTTTCTGTATCAGGCACTTCTCATAGTTGGATTAATCATTCTGCTTGAATTCTTGATTCTAACTTTTTTTTTCTTTTTCAGAGAGAGAGAGAGAGAGAGAGAGAGATTGATTGAAGAAGTTGGGGTGGGGGGTGAGGGAGGAGGGCAGAGGGAGAGAGAGAGAGAATCTTAAACAGGTTCCATACCTAGTGTGAGCCCCATCTAGGGTTTAATCTTCCAACCTGAGATCATGACCTGAGCTGAAATCAAGAGTTGGATGCTTAACTGACTGTGTCACCCATGTGCCCTTGATTCTTGAATCCAGTATCTGACATGCTGGTAAGTATTATCATCCAACCCATTATCCAAGTCCATTACTCAGTCCATCACCAAATTCAGTTGATTCCAACTTTGATCCATCTCTTGAATTAGCCTTTTTTTTCTTCAACCTGAAGGCCTGTTACCAGTTTATACCTTTATCATCATTCACATAAATATTAATTTATTAACTATTTTGCCTATCTTTAGTCTATCCCTTCCCCAACCATCCGTCAAACCTATGCTTCCAAATTATTTTTATTTCCTGGCTCATATAGAAAAAATAAATTTATGAAGCATGTGGGGACAAATAGAGGAAGCTGTTAATTTGACAGTGACTGGCCCAGAAAGTTCCATCCATTCTGAAGGGTGATTGGAATGCGTGTTTTAAAATACTTATAAGCCTTGAAGCAAAACAGTGTGCTGCCGCATGCTGATTAGGAAGCCCTACTATAAACTAATACTGTGTTAATAAGTTAATTGTTTCTGCTATAAACATTTAAAAATCCTACACTGACTCTTCATTGCTAACAAGATAAAGTTTAAATTTGTCATTTTAGATTCAAGGCATCTTACAACCAACTCAAATATACTATTTTTCAACATTATTTTCCATTTCTCTTCTATAAGAATGCTTTTTACATAATCTTGATTTATTTTTTCTCTCATAAAACCTTCAGTATTTTTTTGCTTTGAATGCTCTCTCTACTTCTGACTACATGTCAGAATATCTAGTTCTGAGCATCCCAAAAATATTTTAGTCAGCAACATCTACATAATCTAACACTGGAAAAGCATATAACTCCTAAACCAGATATAAGACTGTGACGTAATGAGACACATTCAGATAAGAAAAGTAAACTGGTTGAGAACAGAAAAAAGTGAAAGAGAAAAATAAAACTATTAGACATATGAAAATTTAAGCAGAAAATTCAAATGAAAATATAATAATCAACAATTACTTCTTAAATATTTACAATGCATCAGTGACTAATTTTAGTGACTCGTATCTAAGTTAATCTTCGTAATAATTTTGTGAGGTAAAATTGAGTAAGGGACAGGCAGGGCTAGTTGGGAGAGATATAAATGGGCTATGTGATCACGCTCATAGAAATCCCCAAAATGCTGATCTATAAGGAAACCAAAGAGAGGGAACAAACTGGACCACCCTGCCCTAGGTGTGTGGGGTGGGTGTCTTTTTTTTTTAGAATAATCACTTGTGACCAACAAAGAATAACCAGACCCTAAAAAGGAAGTAAGCCATTGGAGGTGTTATCACTAGTCCTTGCTCAATGGTGATATCAATAGAGATGTTAAAATGATTTAAGTTCTTTATTTCGCTTTCTATAAAAGACCAGCCCTCAAGGCCCCTGTTGGCAATCCCATTGGGACCCCTCTTAGCTTGAGAGCATTTTCTGTATCTTCACTTAATAAACTTCTATTGTTTTACTCACTGTCCTTTGTCCCCGAGATTGATTCTTCCTCTCGTGAGACAAGAACCTAGCTCTCCTGCTTCAAAATTATTATTATCATTATTTTAAAGATTTATTTACCTGAGAGAGAAAACAAGAGTGGGGGGAGGGGAAGTGTGAGAGGGACAGAGAGAATTCTTCAGCAGATCCCCTCTGCACACATAGCCCAACAAGAGGATTGATTCCAGGACCTGAGATCATGACCTGATCAGAAATCAAGAGTTGGACACTGAACCAACTGAGCCACTCAGATGCCCCATGAGCTAAAATTATTATTATTGTCATCTTACAGGTAATAAAAATAAAACTCAGAGATTAAGTAACCTGGTAGAAAACAAAACTATGGGTCATAGAAAACTGTTACAAAAATTATTTAAAAGTACACAGAAGAGGGACATCTGGGTGGTGCAGTCAGTTGAGCATTAGACTCTTGGTTTAGGCTCGGGTTCTGATCTCCACATCATGGGATTGAGCTCATGTTGGGCTCTATACTCAGTGCAGAGTCTGCTTGGGACTCCCTCTCTTTCTCCACCCTCCCACAAATAAATAACAATTCATTAAAAAAAATACAGAGATGAGAATAAAAAGATAAAAGTGATGGGCAGGTCAAAAACTATGAAAAGTCCAAGATATTGCCCTTCTTACAAGTTAATAGGTTGATTTCGCCCATCATATTTTTGTGGGTATTGGCAAAAAGCACAAGATTCCTGGTTCAGAGACAAAGGACTTAATACTTATGGCCTTGCAAGTAGTACAGACTTTATATTTGTGTTACGTTAACTGACAAGTCCCTACAGTAGCTCAGCTGGATGTTGGAAATGGTTTAGGTTGCAACACGTTTGAGGAATTTTGTATTTAAGTAACCCTAATCTTTTATGATAGGAAGTAACCAAATCTGCCTGACCTTTGCTCTAGAAGGAAACATTATCTGTATTGGACTAATAATAAGGACTAGTTGGATAAATCCAGAATCTGGAATATTCTGCCTAGAACTGTCCTGAATCTTTAAAAGGTCAAGTTGTGGTTCTGCTTTAGAATAAAAGATACCTAAGAGACATAGTAAACCAGTAAGCAATATATGAACCTGGACTGTATCTTAGAACAATGACAACAAAACTACCAAATGTAGGGTGCCTGGGTGACTCAGTGGGTTAAAACTACCAAATGTATTTTGAGGCAATTAAAAAAATTTGAATATGCCTGCATATTAAATATTATGAATAATAACATTGTAGCTATGTTGGACATTCTTTATTATTAGGAGATATAATAAAGTATTTAGGATCAAGTATCACTGTGTCTAAAAAAAATAAGTAACTAGCAAAAGAAGTAAATATAATTTAAGAGCTATGTGGCAACATACTATTTGTGAATCTAAGTAAAGAGGATAGGCTATTTATTGGTACATTATTTTATTTATTCAAACATCTTAAAATTTTCCAAATAAAATATTTGGAAGAAACATAAAGAGCTCAAGAAAGTAGATGTAGTAATGTGAAAGGATGAGTAAAAGATACTGAATCAGTCAATTTAAATACAGAAGTAAGCAACTGTAGACATGACATATTTATGCTATAAATTAATATACTCTGAAAATGTAAAATATTTATGTGAGTTACAAAAAATCAGGAGAAAAATGAAAGGTGAACAGAAATATAAATGTGTGAATTCCATTATCTTTCATGGTATTTACTTTCAAATACTAATAAGTCAACAAATAGATGCTAAAATATTGTTAAAAGTCATAGAAATTGCCATTAAAACATTTACTATAGACTGTAAATTAGCAAATAGAAGGAAAATTCTCTATACTTTCCAAGAAAATAGACCAATGAGTAAAAGCCAGAAAATGAAGAGCCACTAAAGACAGGAAAAATAACTTAAAATTAGGTGGCAAAGTACTGACCAAACATAACTATTATGTCAATAACTTAAAAAGGGGATGCTCATTAATTATCAAGAAGATGCTAAGATTGGATTAAAAGGAATCCAACTGTATGCTTATTCAGAGCTGCATCTAAATAAAGGGCCTCCAAAATCTTTAACTGATTATTAAGCACCAGATTCTATGCTAATTTTGAGGTGATATAATGGTGATAAAAAGATACTTTACCGGGGCGCCTGGGTGGCTCTTTGGGTTAAGTCTCTGCCTTCGGCTCAGATCCTGATCTCAGGGTCCTGGGATCAAGCCTCCTCTGCTCAGCGGGATCCTGCTTCTCCCTCTCTCTCTCTACTGCCTCTCTGCCTCCTTGTGATCTCTCTGTCAAAATAAATAAATAAAATCTTAAAAAAAAAAGATACGGTACCAAGGATCTGTAGTTTAATTAAAATTAAAGCTCAACAGAGTAAAACAAGATAGAGCATGGTAAAGTGAAAAAAGTCATGCAAGGTAAAGGTTGAATGAAAAGGAAATCCAAAAATACACCAGACAAACACAAAGACATACATCAGACAAGGTTGACTTCAAGACAAAATATATTCAGCAAGGCAAAGAAGGGGTCACAAGAGAGCTCTGCCAGGAATCTTAATGTCCCAGGGCATAGCATGACATTCATAAAGCAAAAGCTTCAGGAAATTTGAAATAAATATAACAATATGACAAATGAAGTAGTCAAAAATACTCATGAATGTAGAATATAAATAGAATGGTAAATAAAGTAGCTATAGTAAACATACTAAAATTTATGCCCTAAATTCAGAGAGCAAAGTTTTTTGGAAGCCACATTTGCAAAATTTGACCAAATATTAAGCCTAAAAATGATGTCAGTGAATTCTGGTAGTAAAAATGGTATAGACCATGATTAAATAGAAGTAGCAATAAATTAAACATGAAATAAATTAAAATAAATAGGAACCTAAAACCTCAGTTACCTAAAAGTTAAGAATAAAATGAAATAAATAGTAAAACTCTCAACTTCTGTCTGAGCAGAGATTCAAAACAAAAATTTAGAAATATCTAGAAAATAAGGATAGTGAAAACTATGAATCCATCTGTGCTCAGAGAAAAATACAAAGTCTTTAGCATGCATATTACTAAAAGATAATATGATTATATGCAGTCATATAAGAGATTTGACTAAAATTCATTTTATCAACCATAAAAAAATTAAGAAACAAGGTCAGTTACAAAAATCTACACATAAATTAAGAACAGTTTTCCTATTTGCAAACAAAAACCTATTAGGAAATATAATGAAAGAAAATGTACTGTTTAAATAGTGCTAAAAACTATAAGCAAGGAAATGTTTAAAAGGAATGTATAGACCTCTATAAAAATATCTGTAATTCTACTGCATTGAGGTATGGAATGTATGGAGAAACACTTCTTGATTTTGGATAAGAAGATTTCATGCTACACGATGCCAATTTCAAATCTTTTTTTAAAACTAATTTATGAATTTCATATTATCCTATATGATAAAAGGGGTGAAGAGAGAGTTTCATATTTTACTTTAGATGTATTTTAGATATTCGAGGAAAAATACACTTTAATATTAGTATAGAACTATTCTTTTGCTAGTTAGATATTATTAAATAGATTAAATATGTTTCTAAATTTAAAAAAGAAAACTAAACACTAACATTTTGAGCATTATTTGTAGTGGGTGTTTTTATATATAATTTTTTACAATAAATTGAATTTTGAAAAAAATTGATGAAACTCAATTTGTCTTTTAACCAATGAATTCTTGTGTTTTAAAATGTTTTGTGTACCTCAAATATAACATAAAGTTCCCAGATTCTCTGTTAAGTTTTCCTTAACTGAGTCAGAGAAAAAGGAAACTGCCAAAAACTGCCAACCCACTTCCCTTTGTAGTTTTCAGCTTGCAAAGTAGTCTTCTGCTTCCCCACTTGGCTGCTATTATCCTCATCTTTGTTTCTTTTTGACATCTTTTATAAACAAAGATTTGGATGAATTTTCACCACTTGATTAAGAAGTTTGATCCCTCAGTAACCAAACCAATTCTCTCTGATTACTAAAGGATGCGAACCTTTCTTCCATGTTGAGCACCACAGAGCTAGCTAGTTGAAAATATCATAACCTAAACCATCCCAATGGCTTTTTCTGGCATTGGGTACAAACTAGCTTTCCCAAACAAGGGGCAGCCCCTGTGACAATTACCATTGTTTCTTTTCCTCATATCACCATCATTCTCCTGCCCTCTCTCTGATGACAGAGGCAAAGACCCAGGATAATTGGCTTTAGGATAAATGGCAACAGGCACCAGCTCTTAGTCATTTCCCCACTGAAAATATGACTTACTTTTCATTCATTTAATACACATTTATATATAATTTATTGAGTACTTCTTATATGTAGTATACCATCTAGATATTGCAGAGACAGAAATATAAAAAGAGACCTAATGATCCAATAATATATGCAATAGAATAAAAAGACTATTTTGTTTTCTGAAAAATGGTATAATAGAGTATAGTAAGTCTTCAATAGGGGCATGCAAATTGAATTATGTCATAATAAGAATATACTGTATGAGTAATTCTTACAGGGGTAGTGAGGGAAGGCTTCATGATGGAATTGGATGTTGGAGGATAAGGATTTCAATTTTATTTCAGACTTAGGAAATGTTATGAATAAAGACACATGGTTCTGAGCATATCAGTAAAATTAGAAGTGGTTGGTCATGATGTACCATTGGGTGGAAGACTACTTGATAGGAATGCTGAAAAGTAGTTTACAGCCAGATAATCAAGTGCCTTTAGAGCTATGTGAAAAAATTTGCTACCAAAAGGGACATGCTGATCCTGAGGAAAAGGCATGGACATCAGAGTTCAAACAGATGTCTATTGAGCCTAGGGCAATTATGTGTATAATTAGGCAAATTATGTATGAACAGAATTTTCTTTTTTTTTTTTTTAATTGGAAGAAAAGCAGAATGTGGAAGTTATAAGGTAAGTAGACACTGTTGATGTCCATCCCGTATTACACATATGCTGACTTTAAGGACCCAAGTCTCTGTTCCTCTCAGCCTAAGAACTTTCTCTAGTGCTATAAAAATGTATGCAATCCATGCACAAGGCAGCATGCAAGTGAGAAATTTAATGCCCTTAGGAGCAAACTTCAGTAAGTAAGAGACAAGACTGGGTGGATAAATACTCCAGCTTCCTCAACTGTTGAGATAAAATTCTAAATGATTTGTCAGTTGGTCCTCAGTGAAACTGAATCCAGTTGAATACTGTGGTTCCACATATTAATATATAATTTTTTGGTTTTTCTCCCTTCTCGGTATCATTTCCACACGCCTTCACTTGCACTTCCTGTGACTATTTCTACATATGCTATCTGCAGCCACGACCTTTGTCCCAATAGTTTTTAGGGGAGATAACCCAAATTAAGATGGTTTGTATTAGGAGTTGACAGTTTCCTCCTGGAAATGCAACACTTACCCATCAGATGGTAATAAGAAACCCTTCGTTGGTGAGTGAGGTGGTTTTCAGTAGCACAGTTATTTAAAGTCTCGCTTCCTGGTGAATTGGGATGATGTACAAGTGGAAGTGGAAGCAATATATAGCATATGGGAGAATGTGGGGCAATGGTCATCTTATAGATTATGGAAGTAGATTGCTTTTATTAAATATTCTAGATAATGTGAGGAAAAATAGCATGCTCAGAGGGTTACCCAACTATTAACTTAGTGTAAGCTGTGATATCCAGAAGATCTCTATCTGTAAGAGCCACATGGTAGCATATAAGGAAATAATTTAAAAGTTGAAATTAGCCACTATATTGAAAAAAATTCCAATTTATCCCCTAATTTTCCCTCCTTGATGCCTTGGTAAATTGTATGGGTGCCAGGGGATAGGGAATATCCCCTACAGTGATTCAGAGATGGGTCTAATTAGTGAAGATTTTAGGGGTTCAATGATCTGGGGCATACTAAAACAATTCACTATAGAAAATGACAAGTTATTTTACATGTACTCTTTACCACTGAGAAAAATAGGTAAACTTGTTTCTTCAGTTCTTTGTATTTTTGAGGAATACTTCTTTGACCTATTTATCAAGTGACTTTGGATGCTGTTTTGAGAGGAGCCCAGAGGTTGAGAGGGTCCCATTGTCAGTTATAAAGCAGGGTCATGTATTATGCATAAAAAAGATCATAACTTGAAATGCAGCCTCTGCCATGCAGTTGTGAGCCAGTAGCAACTGCAAACTAGATCACTGGGCATTAAGTTACTATGAAAATGAGTTGCTTATTATGATCTGGGATCTGATAGGTCCACTACAGTCATCAGTCAGGTGGCCACAATGGCAATCCATCATATTTTATCATTTGGAGTTAGGTCTGATGAAATCCAGAGTACATGATTCAGATGCATGAACTGGTGCCAGATGCATGAACAAGTGGCTTAGTCCTTCATGTCATTTAACTGTCATGTCTCTCTTCCAGCCAACAACTATTTATGAGCATTCCTCGTGACCAGCTAACAGTAGGAAGAAACTCAGATGTAGCCCTTCCACGGATCTGCTCAATATTCTGTCATGGCTGAAAAAGCAGACTACTGTCACAATAAAACCTCCTTTATAGTCGTAAAGAACAGTAGTAAAGGGAAATCCTTCCAGTGGAGAAGAGCTACAAAAGGAACAACTGATCAACTTTTATATGGAGGAGTAAGTTGTTGGATGTCAAGATATGCATGTGGTCTTGGGCTGAGGTGAAGGGCTTGGTTGTTGGTCAGGACCTGGGAGAAACAAGACTGGAGACAAATCATGTGAAGAAAAGTTATGTGGCTACATCTTAGGAACTGGCTCTATCTTTTTAGATGACCTAGAAACCTCTATTGTAGAGGAGACACTCAACAGTCAGGATGACAACATGATTGCTCTCTCCTTGCTCATCCCATTTCTTGTACTCTGGTTCCATGAAAAGGCAGAGTGATACTAACAGATGCTTGGTATATAAATCCAGCAACATGGGATTTCTGGCATGGCCTTTCATGACTGCCAATAAAATTTAAATCTAGAGTCTCATTAGTGTGTGTAGTATATTCAGAACTCATTTGCCTATGAAGTTTAAAATCTGTCTTGCTTTGCAGACTTAGCAAAATGTTCTCGTGTCTTAATAGCTAAAAGTCTTGAATGCTGGAAGAATTCCTTTCCCTATTTTCGGCCACACCTGAGGCTGCATATTGTAATCTGTACTCCTATGTTTAAGGCCCTTTTAATGTGAGCTCTGCGCATTTAGCATAGCTACTCACCTTTGGACAAATTTGACCTAACAAAATTAAATTCCTATATTGCCCATAATCACAAAGTCAAAGGCTAAAGGTGTTCTCCCAGATGTACCTGATAAAAGCAATGTGCTCGAAAGTATAAAACAGCTATGAAATGCAATATAGTATGTTACAAACAAATATGTTTGAAAACTTTTACAGCCTTGCCTGATAAGCCTGTCGCCTAAAGCCATGCACCCCAGCCAAAACCAGTGAGTCTCCACAGATGTTACTTTATTTTGCACATACCAGTGCTTATATATGTTTAGCAGGTTTCCTGGCTCAAATAATAAGATACTGAGGTTTCAGGGGACCAATCAATAGTACGTTTTAAAATTTTTCCTTCCCATTATTTGAACACAATTAAAGGATGGACAGAAGAAATGAAAATATCAGCTTTATTCCTGAATTGGATAGAGAATCTGACTTAATTCTTTGGCTTCCAATACTTTACATTAACTTTGACAGACATCAGGGAGAGAGGAGCCATTACCTGCAAGACTAGGACTCAAGTGTACCCTCTCCTCAAGCAGGCACTGATAGGGGATAGCCCAGAAATGGCTGAGACCTGTATGTTCGTTTTCTTTTCTGGAATTCACCAATCAGATAAGTCATTGCTCTTTAACCAGGGACAGCTGAGTAAAAGTCAAGGATTGGCCCAAGGTACTATTCTGGGGAAGTTCCTCTATAGCAATATGAGGACTAGGGTTCCAACTTAATTCACTATTTTGAATCGCAACACTTTATCAAGGGGGTACTTTACCTGTGCATCTTCTAGGAGGGGAATTTTTTTGTATTGCAACCATTCAATGCAAGCCTAAAGGCGCTTGATAAGATTTGAGATGACAAGCCTTTACTTTACTTTCTAATCCATACTAGTAACTTTACTTTGACATGTGAAATTAATGTGAAAGCATTAATATAGGAATTAAATGATCTGGGCCACCTACCCTACAAACCATTCAATCCTTCCCCTCCCCAAGTCTTATTTTTCTTCTATCTGACATGATGCTAGTCAGATTGATTTTGAGAATTCAATAGTGTATAGAGGAATGCTGTAAATAAGAAAAGATTAAATTAAATGTCACATGGTAAGTGGTAGTTATTTGACATTCAGTGCTTATTTGAATAGATAAATATAGAAATTAAGGTCCGATACTACTGGTACTTACAATTTTTGTGACAAATTATACTTGAAATGTGTTTTAGTAATTTTCCTCTTAAATATAAAAAAAAGTGAAAATCACAAGAAAATCTCATTAGAGAGCAGTATTATTAATGCTTTGGTAACAGTACTTCATACATATATATCATAATATACAAACTCCTTTGCACCTTGCTTTCCTTACTCAATGCATTGTGAAATCTTTCCAAGTCAATTGGTATAGATCTAACACATTTTTTAAAAAGTTTGTAGGATATTATGTGGGTATATGAACTGGAATTTGTTCAATTATTTCCCACTTAATCAGTATTCAGATTTTATTATTTAAAATAATGCTACTGCAGACTTTCTTGAGGTGTGTGTGTGTGTGTGTGTGTGTGTGTGTGCTTTTGCTCTTTCCCTATAGGATAGATTCCTAGATCTGGAATAACTGTGACAAAGGATATTTTAAATTTTATCAAAGAATATAAGATTATTTTTCAAAAACTAACAGCTTCCTACCAAAAGTGTACCATTTTATTTTCATTGCTCTTTTACCACTAATAAGGTTGAGAATTTCTTATATGTTTACTTCATATGTAAATTTCCAATTCATAATACTTCCCTATTTTTTTCTACTGATTGTATTTTTTCATTGTCATTGTTTGTGAATGCTTTTTTTTTTCTTTACAGATGTTACTGTTGAAAATATGCTTGCAATCTATTTTTTTTTTGGCTTATTGTGGTATACTTTATTTTTGAAAGTTTTTGTTTTTTATTTTTATATTGTGAAACATTTCAATCTTTCATTATAGCATCTGGATATATTCTCTTTTTTCTTTTTAAGATTTTATTTATTTACTTGACACACAGAGATCACAAATAGGTAGAGAGGCAGGCAGAGAGAGAGAGAGGGGGAGGCAGGCTCTCCACCGAGCAGAGAGCCAGCCCCATGCGGGGCTTGATCCCAGGACCCCGGGATCATGACCCGAGCCGAAGGCAGAGGCTTTAACCCACTGAGCCACCCAGGTGCCCCTGGATATATTTTCTTATATTTCTTCTAAAAATGTTTGTTGTTTAATTATTTTACAATTACTTGCTTTCTTGTACCTACTCAGATTTTTATCTCCATCAACAACCAGAAGCATTCAACAGAGTTGATCACTCCCTTATTTTTTTTTTTAAAGATTTTATTTATTTATTTGACAGACAGGGATCTCAAGTTGGGGGAGAGGCAGGCAGAACGAGAGAGAGAGGAGGAAGCAGGCTCCCTGTTGAGAAGAGAGCCTGATGCGGGGCTCAATCCCAGGACCCTGGGGTCATGACCTGAGCCAAAGGCAAAGACTTTAACACACTGAGCCACCCAGGCACCCCCACTCCCTCATTTTGAAACAATTTCTTTACTTGAATTCTAGGCTGTCACCTTGTTTCTATAACCCTATAGGTGAGCTCCCTGTTTCCACTTCTACTATGTCCTCCATAGAAAAGCCAGGATTATTTAAAAAAAAAAAAAATCCCCAAAAAACCTATAGATCATATATAACAAAGTTCAGAACTTCCAGTGATTTCCCATTTCATTTGGCATAAAATCCAAACTCTTGCTTTGGCTTAGGGGGTCCCTCATGATCTGGCCCCTGCCTGCCTCTCAACCTCTTCCCCAGATCTGCTTCCACTTCATGCCAGCCACCACTTAATCTACCATGGGAACATGGTAGGCTTACAGCTCCTCAGACCTTTTACTTGCTTTCTTTTTCCGCTGGAAAAGTTTTCTGCAGTTGTCCACAAGGATCTCACATTCACTTCATTCAGGCTTCTGCTCAGATGGTGTCTCCTCAGAAAGGCTTCTTGTTATTTCATTGCAGTAACTCTGCACCACATGTTATATCATATATTTCCTTGTTTCTGAAATGATTGTCTCCCTCGCTGGATCTGAGTTCTGTGAGACAGAGACCTAGTCAGGCTTTATCATCACTGTATTCCTTCTTCCTAGAAAAGCCACAGTAGGTCCTCAATAAATCTTGAGTGAATAGTTGAATACATGAATTTAATCTTTAATGTATTTGGAATTTTTGATCATGTATATTGACTGTATTACTTATGATTATTCTATAAATACTAGGATCTATTTCTAAACTTCCTGTTGTTGTTGCATAAATTGATCCAATGTCACTCACCCAATGGTTTGTTCCTGTGCCACTCTTTTGACTGTATCACAATGGTGGGGGGGATTTACCACATTCGTGAAGATCATAATAAATTTTTACCACTAGAACATCACTGGTATTCATTTGTTTGGATCTTTTATATAACTTAAAAATTTTTATTTTAAAGTTCTGTGCTTTTATTTATTTTTCAATATTTCTCGAACCCTAAGCAACATTAATTCTTTTTTGTATCTTTTCTGTGAGATGGTATAGAAGGTTTTCACACAGAGACCTTGGTCATATCTATGAATCATCTATGAAATAGAATCTCTTAGTTCTTTGTACTGAGCTTTTTTAATTATTTGCTGACAAATCACCATGAGTTTGACCTACATCCAGGACTTCCCCAGGAAGGTAAGTCTTTCTGATGCTCGTTCCTTTGTCATACCTGATTTCTCCTGACCTTTTATAAACTATTCTATCTGCCTAGGAGCTCCTCTTTCCTTAGTTTCCTGGTTAAAATTTTTTAGATGTCTGTGTAATCATAACTTCCTTGGGGAAGCTTTCCTTGTCTTCTCTGATAAAACTAGCTCCTTTTATTAAACATGCTCTCCATGTACCTCTTTTTCTTGGCATTTCTCAGAATTGCAGTTTTACATTTTCTGAGATTATTTGATGATGTCACCATCTGACTTTAAGTTCACTAAAGGTAGGGACTGTGTCTGGTTTTTATTCAATATTTTATCTGCAGTACCCAGCATAATGAACTGACTCATCATAAGCATTCAATAGATATTCATTGATTAAAAGACTGGGTACTAAACATTAGATAAACCACATTAAAATATATCATGCAACTCAGCCTGGGGACATGTCTATTTTGTAGATTGATATCTTCTTCCTCTCTGGCATTCTTAAAGCTATTCTGTCCTCTCAATAAATCTATGAATAAAGATTCAGGTGAATGAGAACTACAAAGAATTTGGAAAACAAGCAGCCACAAAACCATTCAACATAATAAAAGCTCTTATCTGATGCCTCTAATAGGAAACCAATGCTGCTCAAAAACAAGTGCTGAGTAGCTTTCAAGAGTGGCAAATTCAGCAATACTCTTTGGTGCTCCAGGAAATTATTAGTAATAAGCATTCTCTGGCCTGGCTTGACCCACAAAACATTAAGTTCATCATTCATTTTTATTGTTTCCTAGTTGGAAAGCTGTAATACTTTAACGAATAATCTGATCATATGGCACCTAGAGATCAGCTCATTTAAAAGTCTCCTACTTACTTGTCATTCATTGAAAGACTATTGACAGTTGCATGCAACTTTTAAAGAAATGACAACATTCTCTAGATCCCCATGGTATTAATCTTTAACATACTGTTAACCAATACAGTTCTTTATTCAGTTTATCATCTTTGGCTAGCAAAATCTCTGAGTGGCAGCAAGATCTGCCAGTCTTTTCAGATCTGTTCATATTTGTTCATCTGCATTTTCCCCCCAAGAACAGAGCTCTTGGTAATATTACATAATATGTTTCTGGAATAGCTATCTCATGGAAATTGGCTTTGAAGAAATGCATAGACTTATTTTTCTAAACTCTATATTTTAATAATGTCACATTGTGAAAGAGCTTTATTTAGCATCATGGAGGATTTTAGAAAGTATCTTTAAAAAAGTTGATGCTGGTGCTTGTCAAATGAATGTCTATTGGCATTGCCATAGCAAACATCTATCTTATACAATGTAGGAACACTGAAGTTACTGGGTTTTTGTGTGGATTTCTTTTTCAAAATTCTTAACAGTTTTATTTCCAATTAACTACAACTGTCTGATCTTGAGCGAGAATATGAACTCTGAGCTTCCTATATATTTATTTTTCCAAAGAAAAGAGAACACTTAAAACACCATGTATTTTGAATATAAATAGCTATAAAAGTTTACATGAGAGATCAAGACTAAAGAGGAATGAGTCATTTCCTCCAGAATTCAATTTAAAACTCCATCTCTATAACAACAACAAAAAGATTTAAAAAATGTTAACTACAAGAACAGAAAAGGCAATATTTAACATATATTATAGGATGACCACATGCCAGGAATTCTGCTAGACATTTTATTAAAATTTATGCATAGAAATCCTGATTATGTACACAACTTGGTTAGAATGTAAAAATAAAAGCTGATTTTTAATTTAAAAAACTTCTTTTGAAAAGCAATTTAAATATTATGATCTTTTATACTCTAATAATATAAAGCATTATAGCCTACCTTTATTCACAACCTTATCCCAAGAATTCAGTCAAAACTAAAAAATACTACATCTCAGGTATTTTGACTATTTTAGCTAATTTAGTCAGAAGAATATGATTTCATATTTGTTGATTAATATTCAGGAATAACAGTAGGTTAATTTTAATTTAGAACCAGAGTGTACTAATTAATGATATGTGTCTACTAGTCTCAAGTACATGTAATTAACACTTAGAATATTAACATGATCTTTTAACACATTAGAATACACACACAACATAAGAACCATGGATGCTTTAGAGTTTTAGAAATATACTTTGTTAAGGGTTGAACTGTATCATCCAAAAAAGATATGTTGAATTCCTAAGCCCCAATACCTGTGAATGTAAACTTATTCGAAAATAGGATTTTTTCAAATGTAGTCTAGTCAAAATGAGGTCACATTTGTTTAGGGTGGGCCCTTTTCCAATATGATGGGTGTCCTTTTAAGAAGAGTCACAAGAGGAAAACACTATGTGATAAAAGAATAGAGATTGAAGCGCTGCAGCTTCAAGCCAAAAACGCTAAGGATTGCTGGGAAGTCACCAGGACTTGCACGGGGCAAGGAAGGGAAGATTCAGTCTCCTATACAGAGGGAGCATGGACTTGCCTACGGCTTGATTTCAAACTTCTAATTTCCAGATTTGTGAGCTAGTAAATTGCTGTTGTATGAAGCCATTGTTTGTGATACTTTGTTACAGTAGCCCTGTAAAAGTATTACTGGGTTAAAAGAGATATTGGTGCCTGTCAATCATCTGACATATAAAACCTGGGACAATTTGATTTTATGGTATTAGTCTCCTAACTCAAAGAACTGCATGGCTTATGTTAATATATTTATATTAAGTCATATTAACTATTTTTTAAAAATTTGTTCACACTTACTGAGCTTTTTTTTTTTGGACATCCTTCCTATAAACCAGACCACTAAACTCATTTTCAAATTCACCAAGATGTCACATTTTTTTTCAGGTGCTGCATTTTCATGAATTTTGGAAAAATCTCACCATTCTTTTAATATTGGTTTTCTTCCTATAATCTGTTGTCACAATAATGTTGCATAACAAACATTGACAAAACTTGTGTGAGATTCAGCAATAAACATTTATTTAAATGATGGGCTGTGGGATTTATATGATCTGGGCTGAGTTTGATTGATTTGGTCAGGCTCCTCATGTTTTTGTGATCAGCTGTGGCTTATCTAGGTATCTTGTTTATCTTAGCTAGGTTTACTCACATGTCCGGGGATCAGCTCTCTGCCACCTGATCTAGGATGATTTCAGTTGAGATGACTAGCAACTTGCCTCTGTGTAGTATCTTTCATTTTCCAATATGCCAGTTGTGCATGTTCTCTTGGCACTCACAGAACTCAGGAGATAAGCAGAGAGTGTAAGCACTTTTCAAGTCTTTGCTTGTGTCACATCTGCTAACCACCCATTTGCTAAATCAAACCATATGGCTTACCTCCGAATTGAAAGGTAGAGAAATATTTTCAACCTCTTTATGGGAAGAATAGCAAAATCATATGTAAAGAATGTGATACAGGGAGTGGCAAAAATTCAGGATATTGATGGAATCAACCTTACCATTCTTCGTTCTCTGTATTTGTTCTTTTTGGAATTCCTTTTAGATGAATATTTTTTTATCATATTGACAATTCTTCCCTATTTCCTAAATTGTTGTCTTTCTGTTTTGCATTCTTGCTTAATTTCATATTCTTTACCTCACTAAGTTTCCACATCAGATATGATTAATCTGCTATTTAATCAATCCACAGAGTTTCATTTAAAAAGATCTTTTTTTCTTAAATTTCTGTAAGTTTAATTTGGTCCCATTTATAAATATGTCTTTTTTAAAGCAAAGTGAACTCTCTTGGTAGGGTTTTTAATTCTTCTTTATCTCTTTCAGTACTATAAATATACCTATTTTATAGCTTCTTGCAGGCTGATCTTTTGTTTTAATATTTTTTACCCTAAATTGATATTTTCTACCCTAAATTTTTATCTTGAATCACTTTACAATCAGGTGACAAATGTAAATATGAGAGAAGATGAGATGAGAGAGCAGAAGAGAGAAGGAGAGATCATCTTTAGCAAGGGGTAAGTTACTATTTTATTTTTTAAAATTAAATTTATTTATTTATTTAATTTTATTATTTAATTTAATTTAATTTTATTTTAAGATCCCACACATGAAAGCATATAGTATTTGTCTTTCATCTCTGACATATTTCACTTAGCATAATGCCTTCAGTATTCATGTTGTTACAAATGGTAGGTTTTTCTTTTTTTGTGTGGCTGAATAATATTCCATTACATATACATATATCACATTTTCTTTATCCATTAATTCATTCACTGATAAGCACTTACATTGTATCTTTGTTTTGGCTATTGTAAAAAAAAAAAAAAAGCTGCAACGAACATGGGTATGCATACGTCTCTTCAGAATAGTGATTTTATTCCCTTCAAATATATACCTAGAAGTAGAATTGCTGGGTCATATGGTAGGTCTATTTTTAATGTTTTGAGGATCCTCCATAGTATTTTCCATAGTGGCTGTACCAATTTACATTCCCACCAACAGTGTACAAGGGTTCCTTTTCTCCATATTCTCACAGAACTTGTTAGCTCTTAGCTTTTTTATAGCCATTCTACCAAGTGTGAGGTGATATCTTTTTGTGGTTTTGATTTGCAGTTCCCTAATGATTAGTGATGTTGAATACCTTTTCATGTATCTGTTGGTCATCTGTATGTCTTCTCTGGGAAACTATTACTTTAGTTCCTCTGCCCATTTTTCATTTGGATTCTTTTTTAGCTATTGAGTTGTATGAGTTCTTTATATATTGACTTCTTATCAGATTCATGATTTGCAAATATTTCTCTCTATATTAAATGCTATATTCATCAAGAATATTGATCTGTAATTTTCTTTATTGTGGTGTTCCTATCTGGCTTTGGTATCAGGGTAATTCTTACCTTATAAAATGAGTTTCATAATGTTCCCTCTTTTTCAAAATTTTTAAAGAGTTTCAGAAAGACTCTTGTTATGTTTTCTTTAAATGTTTGATGATAATAAAACTATCTGATTGTGGGCTTTTCTTTTTTGGGAGATTCTTGATTATTGATTCAGTCTTCTTAGTTGTTACTGGTCTATTTAGAACTGCTATTTCTTCATAGTTCAATCTTCATAGGTTGTATGTTTCTAAGAATTTATCTATTTCTTTAGTTTTCCCAACTTCTTGGCATATAATTGTTCATAGTAGTTTTGTGATTCTTCTTGTTTGATATAATTTGTAATGTCTCCTCTTTTGTTTATAATTTTATTTATTCTAGTACTCTTTTCTTTGGAATTGGTATAGCTAAAGATTTGTCAATCTTAACTGTTTTCAAAAAACCAAATCTTAGTTTTTTGTAATGTAAAAAAACATGTAACATGTAAAGAAAATGTAAAAAAAACTTGTCTTCCTCTGATAAAACCTGATTGCTTATGATGCTTTTTTTATATATATTGCTGGATTTGATATGCATATACAGGCATACCTTGTTTTATTGTACTTTATCATGCTTTGCAGATACTGTGTTATTATAAATTGAAGGTTTGTGGCAACCCTGCATTGAGTGAGCTTACCAATGCCATTTTTCCAACAACATTTTCTCATTTTGTGTCTGTGTGTCATATTTTGGTAATTCTTGAAATATTTCAAAATTTTTCATTATTATTATGTTTGTTATGGTGACCTATAATCAAGGATCTTAGATATTACATTGTTAATTGTTTTGGGGAGCCATGAAGTGTGCTCATATAGGACAGAGAATTTAATTCATAAATGTACATTTTCTGAGTGCTCCATTGACCAGCCATTCCTTCACCTCTCTCCCTCTCCTTGGGCCTTCCTATTTGGAGACAAAACAATATTGAAATTAGGTCACATCCCTCTAAGTGTTCAAGTGAAAGGCAGAGTGACACATCTCTCAATTTAAATCAAAAGCTAGAAAAATTTTAGCTTAGTGAGGAAGGCATGTGAAAACCATGCTAGGCCAAAAACTAGGTCTCTTATGATAAATAGTCAAGTTTTGAATACATAAGAAAAGTTCTTTTTTTTTTTTTTTTAGACTTATTTATTTTAGAGAGGGAGAGAGAAAGGGAGAGAGAGAGTGAGCAGGGGAAGGGGCAGAAAGAGAGGGTGAGAGAGAATCCTCAAGCAGTCTCCCCACTGAACATTGGATCCCAATGTGGGGCTTGATGCCCAAACCCTGATATCATGACCTGAGCTGAAATCAAGAGTTGGAAGCTCAACTGACTAAGCCACTTAGGCACCCTGCAAAAGAAAAATTCTTGGAGGAAATGAGAAGTGCTACTACAGTGATCATTTGAATGGTAAGAAAGCAAAATAGCCTTATAGCTTATATGGATAAAGTATTACTGATCTGGATAAAAGATCAAATCAGCTACATTACTTTGGAAAAGCCTAATCTAGAGTAAGACCTTAACTGTCTCCAATTCTCTGAAGGCTGTGAAAGATGAGGAAGCTGCAGAAGAAAAATTTGAGGCTAGCAGAGGTTGGTTCATGACGTTTAGGGAAGAAAGCTTTCTCCATAACATTAAAGTACAAGGTGAAACAGCAAAAGCTGTTTCCAAAAAAAAAAAAAAAAAAGCTGTTTCAAAGAGCGAGTTGTTTTCAAAAGGAGAAGCTGCAGCAAGTTACTGGGAAAATCTAGTTAACATAATAAATGAATGTGGCTGCACTAAACAACAGATTCTTACTATATCTTACTATAGAAGAGACAGCCTTATGTTGGAAGAAGATGCCATCTATGATTTTCATAATTTTAGAGGAGAGGTCAATGCCTGGCCTCAGAGATTCAAAGGACAGGCTGACTCTCTTATTAGGGATCAATGCAACCTGTGACTTAAGGTTGAAACCAATGATCATTTACCATGCAAAAAGTCTCAGGACTCTTAACAATGATGTTAAATCAACTCTGCCTGTGCTCTAAAAATGGGACAGTAAGTCCTGGATGACAATAATTTCTGGATGACATTTTTAATATGGTTTACTGAATATTTTAATCTCTCTGTTTGAGAACTACTGCTCAAGAACAAAACAATTCTTCAAAATATTACTGTTCATTGTCAATGTATGTGGTCTTATTTTAAGAAATTGACAAAAATTATAAAATAAAGTAAAGTAAAAAGAAATGGTCACATCTACTCCAGTCTTCAGCAACCACCCCCCAGATCAGCCAGCAGCCATCAACATGGAGGAAAGACCCTCCACCAGCAAAAAACATTATGACTTGCTGTAAGCTCAGATGATAGTCAGCATTTCTTTCCAGCACTAATGTATTTTTACATTGAGGTATGTACACTTTTTTTTAGACATAATGCTATTGAATTCTTAATAGACTATAGTATACCATAAACATAACTTTTATATATACCATAAACATAGCAAAAACTCTTTTGACTTGCTTTTTCACAATATTTGCTCTGTTGTGGTGGTTTGGATCTAGACATGCATTATCTCTAAGGTATGCCTATATGTTGTTACTTTTTGCATATGTGTTCATAGGGATTCCTTTCCTTGTGATGGCCTTGTTTGATTTAAAAAACAAACAAAACAGAGTAATGCTGATTTTATAAACTTAGTGGATGGTGCTCTCCTCTATTATTGGGAAGAGTTTTCTGTTTGGTTAGGTTTTCTCCCCCCGCCACTCTAAATAGAATTCACTAGTTAAGTCATTTGTGGCAACGTTTTAAGATATGTATTCAATTTCCTTAATAGATTCAGAAATACTCGTATTTTCTACTTCCTATCTTGTCAGTATTCTGAGGAGTTGTTTCTTGAGAAAAGGATTTTTTCCATCTCTCTGTTTTGTTGGGTTTATTGGTATAAAGTTGCTTACTGTATTGTCTTAATATTATTCTAATGCCCATCAAATCTGTAGTGATAGCTCTTTTTTCATTCCTGGACTGGTAATTTATCACTCTTTTTGAATCAGTCTAATCAGGGATATACCAATTTTATTAATCTTTCAAAATAAATTATTCTTCATCAATTATCTTTTTCTGTTTGTTTTTTGCTTCATTGATATCTGTTCTTGTTTTACCTTTTTTTTTTTTTTTTTTTGTTTCACCTCAGGTTCACTTTAGTTTTCCTAGTACCTTAAGGTAGAAGTTTATATCATTGATTTTAGACCTTAACTCTTTATAAGATATTAAACCCTATCATTGCTCTAAACATTCATTTATCTGTATATCACAAATTTTGATATGCTGTTTTCACTATCACTCAGTTTAAAATATTTTCTAATTTCCTTTGGGATTTCTTTTATGGATGAGTTATTTTTAAGTTTGTGATATGATTTCTAAATACTTGTTTAATTTCTCTTACTTCTCATTTCTAAATTCTGTTACCAGATCATATCTTCCATTTGATCTTAATCCTTTCAAATGTGTTGATACATGTTTTATGACTCAACAGGAAGTCTGCTATGGTCTAAATACTGTCTTCCGTTAAAATTCATTCGTCAAAATCCTAACATGATACCTTCCCATTTGGTTGTCCCTATCTTGTCATTTGTGTAAGGTACTCTTCTACTGCTTTAGTTTTGTTTTTGTTATTTACTTTATAAGAGCTAAGTTACTCGAAAATAAACCTCTGGATAATGGAGACTATTATAAAAAAAATCCTAATTTCCTTATAAAATCTCCAGACAGAAAATAATTTCCTGCATCTAATAATTGGTTATTACCATATAATTCTGCATTTGTTGACCATACTCTAAGGACACTTGCTCAAGTTAACAAAATTTTTAAACCCTGTGTCCAGAGAGCAGGCCAAAAAAACAAGTTTAGCTTTTTGTGTTAATCATTATTCATAGGTGATCATTTTTTATTACAGAGGAGGAATATTGAGGAAAAAAACTAAATTTGGAAAGACAAAAAGATAAATGCATATCTTTTCAAAGTTCTACTGAAGCATTATCTAATAGGCCCACCTAAGAATTTTCTAATTCTAAAGGTCCAATAAATAATAATGCAAATAAATTTTGTCTAGCAGTTCTTTTTATGTAAAAGTGTTTACAAGATAAATCTTGAACAGTGTTGCCCTAGAAGACACTAACCAGATCTGTATATTATTTAGTAATTTTATTCTAGCGTTCTTTCTTTTAGTGGCTGGAAATACAAGTGTCTCTCCTTTGAACCAGATTTGCCACCTTGCTAATTCCCTCACAGATATGTTAAGTAAATCTTTAACATACTTAAAAATCAACTAAACAACAATAACAGCAAAAGCTAAACACTGCTTGTGACCATAACTGGCTCTAATCACCTGAAGCTGTTAAATGACCATAAATGTAGAGTTCTCCATTTGCAGAAATATTCATTCTCATGAAGACTTTTTCCTGACCCACATACAATGGAATTTTTTTTTACCCAGCAGTGCACTGATTTCTGGACTCCTCCCATCGTATCCAGAGTGCAGGCTTTGGTTACTTAATTGAACATTGAGTCCATGAATCCCTCCTCTATTTCTAGCATATAAATCCACCATGATATTTTCTCCTTAAATAACCATCTTAAAGAATTTCTTTACTCCTGTGTATACCCGGTTCCTTTGTCTAGCAAGTAAAGAAGCTCAGAATTTGTTTTCTTGATCACAGTGGTCTTCATTATCTGTGGTTTATCACCTTACAGGAAATGATTTCAAGATACATTCATTTATAGCTGCTGTTTAATTTTCAGGCCATGTGGTATCATAGCAACAAAACAGACTTTTTAGCAATATAGACCTATGTTTGAATCCTAGAATTCCTCAGACAAGCTATTTGCCTCTTTAATGTTCTATTTTCTGCAAAGTTGGACTAGATATACCAACACAAGGCTCTTTTGAGGACTATATTAAATAATCCATAATAAACATCTGATAATCAATAAATTGTGGTTCTATTCTCTCCTAAAATATAAGAACATATAGTTTGAGAACTCTCTTGAACCCTCAAAAGAAAAGGCATTTGTTTGTTTTCTTATCACACTGCTAGGATTATATTTTGAAAGACCATTATCAGTAACTTCTCAGAGCAAATTTGAATGTGTCTGCAGCAAACCTACCCCAGTTTGATAATAAAATGTTTTATATTATAGACAGTGTATCCTGGAAGTACAGGTAGCCTTTATTCAGTTAAAGGGATTAATATGGACAACTTGAAAGGAGGATGTATATTATTAGACTGAAAGGCATTAATATGGGAAGCTGAGTTGAATCAATCTAGAGTAATATCAAATTTCGGGATAATTCCATGAATAAGGGCATCCTCCCAAATAGCTTTCTTGCTTTCCTCTCATGGATCCACATTAGCACAGCTAGGAAAAGTAAGAATCGGGTGGATTATACATATGAGCTCCTCAAGGAGAGGAATTAGGTCTGTACTAAGGATCCTGGTATAATTTTTAATAATTAATAAGTTATTGTTGAATGATGAAAATTGAGTAATTTCTTGTTCTAAATTTATGACTCTAAGCATAAGCAGACAAAAGAGCCTTGATGTGTTTAACCAGTCAATTCAAACGTGATTAGACTAATTGCTTTCCTGTGTTTGAGAATTTGTATCATTGATAGCTTTGGTATGGCGTCAACACTGTTGAAAGTAAGATGAATAACACATCTTCATCTAAGTAAAAAAGTTCCCTTAGAAAAAGTTTCTCAGCAGATTGTGTGGTCTTCAAGAAAAATTATTCAAAGTCAGTGGTGATTCAGCATCTTCCCCCCCACCCCCACCTCCAAACCAGCTCTGGTCAAGAGTTCAAAGGAAGTATCTGCTACAACGTTAGACACTTTCCAACAGATTAGAAAAAACAAAAACAAAAACAAAACAAAACAAAACAAAACAAAAATCATACATTTGATCAGCTGCCGTATCAGTGGATGGGCTATTTCAGCTTTTAATCTAAATGTTCTTATTTGGAAGAGTTTTAACTTCTATTTGGATATTAATGGGAATAATGTATATTTCCCAATGGATGAAAATTTGTTTTGATAATATGATCTTCTACTGAGTAGGGAGGTCTACTCTTGAGATGTAAATAAAATTCAGAAGTTCCTAATAAATGTGATAAGGGGTTTATCCAAAGGATGGTATCATTCTTAAGAATTATACATTCTGGATACTTGTCATTGGAATATATTTTAAAATATTAATATCGCTTTAGTTTAGAATTTTGTTGCAATATAATCAAAATTTGACGATGCAGCAGCAGTGTTAGAAAATTAGCCATTTAAGATTGGCTCATGTACATGGCTTAATAAATTTCCTGCCTCTTGATCCATCTTATATCTACCTTATCTAAGAAATGTCTCTTGGTAGAGTTAAAAATTAGAGTACACACTTAACCCTAAAAGAAAGTTTGTTCCATATTTGGTTCTGGATTATTTAAGGTAATATTAGTTTCATAGAGTTATGCTTTTAAAATTAACATCATGCATTATTTATGCTTCAAAATACAAGTTGATTTTTATAGTTTTGTAAAAGTCGATATAAATTCACAAATTAGAAAAATTTGTAAAGCCATGTGACCAGTAGGTGGAGTTAAAATGGTTGGTACTCAGTTTAAAATTCCAAAAGGTAACATGCACATGACTTTTGAATATCAAGAGTACCAAGTGATCATGCCTACTGATTGAATTCAGATGTGGTTGCACCTGGAAATCATTGTGGTGTCTTTTAGTTATTCAATGGTAGAGGATATTAGACTATGACAATTTTGATATGTATGGAATATATTGTATATTTTAAATTTCCTTTCCTACATTCTTCTTTTACCTCTTCCACTACTCTCTCTCCTTCCTTCTGAATTACAAGAAAAATACATGCTGTGGCAAACAGTCTATTGGTTTTAGAAGGATATTTAATAAAATGTGAAAGTGTATTTCCCATATCCTGCTTGTTCCCCATTCTACTGTTTAGTGGTCTTAAAAAATTGGCATAATTCCATGTAATTCACAGGTCTGGAAGATATTTTCCCTAATTTTTTCTTTGTCTTTTGCCTTTGTTGTGGATAAAAATTTTATTTGTTTGTAGTAGGACATATCAATCCTTTCCTTTATAGCTTCTGGTTTTATATTGTACTAAAAGTAGACTGCTGCACCTCCAGATTATAAAATAATGTTACCATGTTTTTTATTAGTGGTTTTATTTTTTGAATGTATTTCTTTAATCCAGTCAGAATTTTATTTGATTGTTTCCTCCTTCGATGCCTTCCTCCGATGTCTTCCTCCTCCTCCTCCTCCCCCCCCTTCCTCCCTTCCTTCTGGAAGTCCTGAGGAAATGACTTGGATTATTATTTTTTTCTTAAATAATTGACTAGGCAGTTGTCCTGTCTCCTTTGTTTTAATTTTTAAATATCACAACATTCTCTCTTTTAAGTTCAAACAAGGGAGAACAAAGCTTTATATGGTCACTGTATCAAATCTTCCATTTTTTGATCTTACAACAGAAGTTTGCAGTATCTCAGTGGTATTGATAAACACAGCTCCAGGGAAAATTGTCATAAAAGAAGGAATTTATTGCATATACTATCTGCTTTTCATTTGAAGTAGAATGCTTTTCTGATTTATTTAAAAGTGCAATAGGATGGTTGAGGAGAGCTTTTGATGGAAAATTTGTTGACAACTGAATTTTTATAAAGCCATAAAATGGCAGAATCTTAGTTATAGGAAAACCTTTTGTCCAGTTGGAAGACAAAGTAAAGCAGACAGTTTCAGAATTCATTAATTTTAAACCAACCATAACACTGAAGCTACACAAGGAATACGTGTTTCATTAAAATTTTAGCTACACCCTGAATTTTATACTCTTGCCTATAGACCACGTGATAAAGGGAAAGCAATTTTTTTGTGTGTTGGCTGTGTTATATGGACCTCTGGAGAAGCCAGTCACTCATCCATGCCTGCAAACTCAAGGAAAGAACTGACTGGCACTATAACATAAAACTGTTTCATGAAATTAAGTATCTTTTCTTTTTTTTTTTTTTTTTTTGGTCTGTCTTCTAATCCCACCCTCATCCCACGCCTTCATTTGTAAACTTTTGATGCAAATGATATGGGTAAAATGATTATCTCAGGACCCAGAAATAGGTAATCTGTAGTTCTGTTGAATTTAGTCACAGAGAAATAAGTGGGTCAGCAATAAATCATTGTCCATTGCAACTAACGGATAAAGTCAAATTAAGGATGAATAAATTAGAGACTTTAAGTGGCACAATGCTGTCAGAGATGTGGAAGTGTTAAATGGTTAAAGCATATGTTCTAATATCTAGGTTCCTGGGTTCCAATTTTGCCTCTGTTGCTTGACAACTGTGTATTATTTATTTTTTTGTTGGCAACCCAATTATTATCCTTTATTGCACCTTTGATTATTTCCAAAGGAGAGCTTTCTGAAAACTGACTCTCCTCTGAAGTTATGGAATTAGTAAGGGTCTTGATACATATTGTCAAAGTATTTCCCAGAAGGTTTGTGACAATTTATATTCCTACCAGCTGTATTGCTGCTGACTTTAGGATAACAATTTTTAATCTCTGCCATTTTGTTAGGTAAAAATACCATCTATTCTTTTTTAAATTTACATGTCTTTAATAAAAAGTCTGACTATTTTCACAATTATTAAGAATGCATTTGTGGGGCACCTGGGTGGCTCAGTGGGTTAAGCCTCTGCCTTTGGCTCAGGTCATGATCCCAGGGTCCTGGGATCGAGCCCCACATCGGGCTCTCTGCGCTGCAGGGAGCCTGCTTCCTCCTCTCTTTCTGCCTGCCTCTCTGCCTACTTATGATCTCTGTCAGATAAATAAAGAAAAAATCTTTAAAAAAAAAAAAAAAGAATGCATTTGTATGTCTTTTTAACTAAAGATATATTTCCCGGTATTTTTAGCATGTTATTAGTTTTTAAGTGTTAACAATCAAGATTAAAGTAAATTAGTACTTATATTTATGCAGCTACTTGTATTTAGTGTGACATCTTATAGATTGCAATTTGTCTCTAATACAACTCTGCCATTTGAATTAAGAGAGCTGCAAAATTTTATTTGGGACTAATCTGAAACCTACTTGCATCCGCTACTATTGCCTTTACCCCCTTTATTTAGGTCTCTACCTCTAAGGACATGTTTGCTGCTTATACCTAATTATACTTTATCTCCTGAGAAATCCTACCTAAGCCTATCTTTGCATATATTTCTTTAAACTCAGACACTTCTTGGCACACTTACTCTATCAAATTCTACTTGATTGACACACTAATTTCTCAGGGCTGAAGGATAGATTATTCTTAAATCAGACCACAATGTACTAACTTACTTCCTCCCCTCGATAGGTAAATTCAGCATATTAGGGGTGGTTTTAACATAGGAAATTTTCAGCACAGTATACAAGTTAGAAAAGACTTTTTTAAGTCTTTAAGACAGGTGTTCTGCCTTACTAAGATAAGACTAAATTATCAGGTAGATGTTAGCAGCCTACATAGCTACAGTATAAGACTTGGGTTACTATTAATTTACAATTTCCAAGATTTGATTAGATTTCCCATTGATTTCCGTATCTGTTAGAAAATGCATAAATCTCTAAGTGTAAGGATACCAACAATCTTAGATCTTAAATAGCAAGCATGATCTGGTTTTGACAGAGTTAAGAAGAATAGTAACACCCTAAAGCAGCTAGAAATTTCCTAGGAAGGGCAATTTAAATGACCAAGGAGATTCTTAAACTCTGCAAAATGATGGAATAGAAATATTGAACTCCAGTCTGAAAAGCCAAATGTTGAGGAATGAGAAAGAAGATAAAAATTTATCTAGTCACAGGAAGTAAAAAGGATTAACAGGGAGATTTGTTCAAACTCTCAGTATTAGAATGATGTGACATCTATCAAACTTACAAATCATAATTCTAAACAACTATCAGGGAACATGTGTAATATAGTATAGTTAATAAAATTAGAGAATTTAGATAAATTTAGAGATGAAAGACCAACAAGGGACTAGGAACTGACAGTGAGTATGTCTTCGTCCAGGCTTTCTTTACTGATGATTTCACACGAGGTATTTTCTTTTACTTCTTACCGTTCTTTTCCCCTCTCCTCTCCACAGAATGATCCTAGATGCTATGATACGAGGTTTACTTAGGTCCAGTCTGGTACTCCTTATAATCTGTGTTAAATCAATGGTCATCAATAAAGAAGTATTAACCATAAAATAATCACATATGGGTATAAAATTTGAGAGCTTATGATAATTTTGGAAATCACTGATTCTAGAAGAGCAATGATTTTATAGAATTTGAAGGCATTCAGGTGGTTTTCTTAGAGTAGGAAAAAGCTATCATGCCGTATGTGTAATTTTCTGCAATTTTACCACTTAAACTAGATGTATCTGAAAATGGCTTCTATATTCAATAGGCTATGAAAATAAATTGCCTTTACTGAGTGGTAATACAGAATAATGTAAAGGTCACTGTCATGTTTGAGATTTTTAACAATGTTCATTGTACTATAAATAACTATGGCTAGCATTTTTATTTCATGAAATCTAAGTTATATAAGTTGAATTTTAAGATGCAAGGTATGTAGTAGATGAATTATATTGAAAACATGTGTACATACCATATAGCTACAGGTCTCTTTAATTGAAGTACTTTTGGAGACTTCTTTTAAACATAAAGCCAATATATTATAACATCTCTTGTTATTGAAATCTGTGTTGAGTTTAGTGTTTATAGGAAAACAAATTATGTGGAAATGGTCATAGAAAATCATTAATTCTCTGTCTTGGACTGGTCCCCAAAACAGAAAGTCCTCTTAGTAATAACTCCTTCACATTATTCTTGACACAATTCTCCTTTTTGTATAAAACATACTTTTTTTTTCTCATGGCAGGTATGGGTAGTGTCATTGTTGACAAGGTGTCAGAACACCACCAATATCTTGCTGACCAGCCAGATGGGTTTTGACAGCTTCACTGAAGGACACAGTGTGATCCAGATACCAATATTAAGAGTGAATACAAAAAAATAAGTGACTAATGCTCATTTAAGACATAATACAGCCTCCTGGAGCCTTATTGAAGTTCCACCTTTAAATTCTACTTCCAAAAAGTCTCTCTTTTTTACTTAATCAAAAATTATTTTATTAGTTGACCTACTTAACAACATTATAGAGTGATCACTGTTGGTAACTATAACCTGGTGTTGTGACAGATTACAAGGTGATGGGGATATTGTTCCTGGCTTTAAGGGACATAGGATCTAGTAAGGGAGACACACAAGTACATAAAAACTTATAGAACAAACAGCATAAAGGAAGCAAAAATCAGAAAGAATAATGAATAATGAATGGTGCTGGAGAAATTAGAGAAGAATACATGAAGGAAGTTCCCCCACCTATCATCAGAATCAGGGGCTGGGGGGAGGATATTCATGAGATGTGAGAACATGAGTGAAGTCAACTAAAAAATAGTGAGTGGTCAAAGATTTGCTGGATCAAAGTTACATGCATTTACTTACTCATCATGCAATGAACACTTAATGAATGCCTAGTTCTAATGCTATATTCCAGGTGTACAATGGTAAACAAAACAGATTTGGTCTGTACCTTTATGGAACAAATACAACCTAGTGAGGAGACAGACATTAATAAGCTATGGACATACTGTTTCAAATTGTAATGGGTGCTACGAAGGTATAAACAAAGGATAGAGGTGGAAAGTACAAGGGAAGTCTACTTCAGATAATTAGAAATCTCTGAAGGGGAGATACTTAACTTCAGAACTGACAGTTAAAAAGTAGTCCAAGAAGGAAAGAAGAGGCTGAGAGGAGAAATTGTTTTAAATTAGGAAAATGGCAAGTGCAGAACCCTGGAAGAGATGCAGAGCTTACAATTGAGAGACTGAAAGAAGTCAGTGGGACTGGAGGGTAGTGAGAGAGGAACGCAGAGTGAATAGAAGACTGGAAAGGCACATGCTGGGGCAAATCAATCTATGAGCTTGTCAGCTACAGGAAGACATTTTGTTGCTATCTGAAATGTGATGAGAAGTCATGAAAGAATTAAATAAAAATGTAACATGATTTTATTGATTCCTCTAGATTACATGTGGAAACTAAATATATACAAATAAAAAATGCAGTTGGGGAAAATGGGCAGGAGGCTATTGAAGTAGTCTAGGTAAGAAATAGTAGTGGTTTATACAAGTTTATGGAATCAAGACATATTTACCAAGATTTGCTGAAGGTATTAAAGACATAAGGCTGTTAAGGCAGGTTAAGGGCAGAGCATGAGAAAGTCTTGTGATTCAATTCTGTATCACATACCTCTGGGCGCTTTTTCTGACCTTTGCAGGTTGGGGTAAGTGTCCCCTTTACAGTGTTCTTATAATATCCAACATTATACATTTTACATTATAATGTAGTTATCTGTTTATGTGTTTGATTTTCCAACAGATTGATAGCTAGTAAAATGAAGACACAGACCATATTCATCATTATCACCTTATTCATAGACCCAATTATAATTTGTTGAACAAATGAGTTTAGATTGAATTTCTATATTAATCTGTAAATAATATAAAATTACATGAGCTTGTAATTTTTCAGCTATTTAACATGCTAAACAAATCAACTTATTTTTAGATGTATTTCAGAGTGTTAGAATCAAATAATATTTTATTAAAATCTGTTTATCCTCAGATCTAAAATTATTATATGATTTAACTGAAGGCCTGTAATTTTGGAGTTTTATTGAAATCAATTTTTGGTCTATAGGTAATTTGGAGTAGGATGACATTCTAGAGACAGAAGACTTTGTTAATATTCATCCTTCCTCATTATAGTGAATGAGATAGTCTCTATGGTTTCCTTTATCATTTCTAAAATCCTAAGAGGTTGTCCAGTCTGGCTCTCCTAGTCACTTAGTTATGTTTTTAGGAGAAATGGGGGAGAAATCTGACTTGAAATACTTTACAGACTACCGGGGCATATGCTTCAGACAATCCAATATGTTTGATTCACTTAAGTATAGTCTCTTGAATGGGAAATTTTTACAGGCTTTTTAAAAAGAGCTCTCATTGTCCCTGCAGGAGTGATGCATGTGGAGTGAAGTAAATCTGAGGTAGATTTAGGGAAAACAACAACAACAACATCAACAACAACATAATTCAGTCTCTAAGTATTTTATAGAGATATAATGGGGAAATGATTCAGTTTTTCTATTGTAAAAAAATATTTTACAAAAACAACATATACATCTGCACTAGAAATGCCCACTATCCAAATCCCATTCTAATAAAAACTACCCATTTCTGTTTCCAGGGAGGTACATTTTATATCACATACCTTTGTCTCTGTTTTCTCTCTATGCAGAGAAGCAGAGATGTCCTGAGAGAGCAATCTTGTATAGTTGGTCCCTAGAGCTGCTTTAGATTTAGTTCCTCAGGTTTGTCTAGTTCCAGGCCTAGTCTACATATATTCCTAAAATAAACTCTCATCTTCTTGAGGGAGATTAAATTAGTCTCCATCCCTTGCCACTGAAGGAACAAAACTAAAAATAGTGTTGATCAGTTATGTATGAGAAAATGAAAACCCATTGTAAAAAAAGAATTAGGGAGAAAGAAATCTATTTCCAGTTAGGTTCAAGGATGGCTCTAATTTATTTTTCTTTTATGAGTGAGCCATCTCTAGGGACAGAAACTTTCTTAGAGCTCCTCTTGCCATTTCCAAGGATTGCATATTGTTCTGGATCTTGCCCTAGATCTCCTGATGTTGAAGATGGTAGTACATCAGAACCACTTCAAGGAAGCCTGCTGCAAGTATTGATTTGAGGGTCTAGCCCCCAGAGATTCTGCAGGAAGTCTGGGGTACACCTGGCACTTGTAATTTTTTAAGAAGTTCAATAGTTGGTTCAGACACACAGTTAGGTTTTAAAACCATGCCTGATGACCTCAAGCAGTTTTGACTCAGAGATGCAGTCATATATTTTGAAATGTTATGCCTCTCTGCCAAAATGTCCCTCTGTTCTCTACTTCTGAATTAAAAACAAAGAGAGATTTATTTTTCTTTCTCTATCTACTATGTTGGCAATAACACAATAGTATTCGAGTCCTCAAAAATGGTCTCACTTGGCTTTGCTTCCTATGGAAGGAAGAAATAAGTAATTTATCATTTTGGAAAACTTAAGTTGAAATTCCAGGGTCTGCATGGTATCTGAGAGTCCCATTTGAGCTTTTCCCTTTAGGAAAGATAGAATACCGGAATTTCTATATCTACTTTCTTTCCCTCTGATTCTTTCCAAGCTCACCCTACCTCCTCTTGAGGAAGTAAAGAAATGAGGATATTTGGTGCTTTAAGCTTTTATCTTAAAAGCATTTGTCTTCTTATCCCACCATTTTGGGCATAGTGAAACAGACCTGAGCACAGAACATTACTAAATCACAGGACTAAATACACTGGAATTATTGCAGATCCCCTGGTCTCCAACCTTAGTTAGATTCTAATTATTTCTTTTATCATTATTTATTATTATTTTATCTTCTAATTATTTCTTCATTCTCTTCGACAACTACAACTGATGACAGTCTCATCTGGACCACTGTCCTGGTTTACCCAAGACTAAAGTGTTCTAAGACCTTGACTTTCAGTACTAAAGCCAGACAATTCCCAGGTAAACTGGAATGAATTTTTTATCCTAATCTTATCAGACATTATTTGTGCATTTTCCTTACTTCCAATGAAGGGTTCAATTTATTACTTCACAGAGAAAATAGAGGCTATCAGATGGAAAATTTCTCAACTTCTTGTCCAATCCACTTAAAAGCTTCCGGCCAGGAACATGGCTCCATCAGTCATCTTCTTTTTCTGCTGTGTCTTCTACATTTTCATATCTAGTAAATCTGTCTCTTAAGCGTAGTGTTAAAGGAAAAGTTGCCAAGTGCAAGGCTCAGAGAGAAGTGTCCCTGCTTGCCTCTGACCTTGATAGAGGGTTTCTGCCATGCCCATACTTCTCTAACATATAACAGACCATGACCAAACCCTAGGGAGGCTTTACAATGTTCTTATCTTTCTTAGAATTCCTCCTGATATGAGATATACTCCCCCTTGTACCCCTTTAGGTAGTCCTTCTGCTTTCAGTAAGGGAAGCCTCATTGAAATGCATTTCTTGAGTGAAATTGCTCTCTCTTGACTGGAAAGCAGAGAGAGCCAGCTTTGTTTTTTGCATCTGGCAGTCTTTTCTTCTTTAACAATATAAACATGTTCAAGTATTTCCCATCTTAAACACAAAAAATCACCCTTCCTACATTTTAAATGTCCTTGACCATCTCTTACCTTGTCTCTCTCTTTCCTTCCTATTCAGTTTAAAGAATAACTGTGCTTTTGCTCTTCTCACTTTCTCTATGAATTGCCGTGTGTCTTTGTCTCTTCTGCTATTGCATGAACACCAGTGATCTTGTTGCTAAATGTTATGAGAAATGTTTCATTCTATCTGTGATTTAAAACTATACTGAGGTAACTTTTCAAGAATAATATAAAATAGCTTGTAATTCTTTCATGTAGAACCCAAAAAGTTATTTTCTGTGGCTTTTGCCATTATTTACAATTTTATATTTATAACTCCCACTTTTTAAAACTACTCTGGTTATATTCATAAGACTGTGGAAATTCCTTCTCAGTCTTTGCTAAACCTTCATCTTGTATCCAAAATGCGTTCAAATATTAAAGTTTCAAGCATTTTGTATCCTCATTTCACTATTTCATTTACTCTACAGGTTCTCCCTGAGTTCATTTTTTTCTAGCTCAATGGCTGTACCTAAACCTATATCCTGAGGCCTGTCATGTCTCTTTCTAGATACCTACTTCCATATGAATTTCCTATAAGCCCTACAATCTCAACACTGATTTTTTCCATCTCCCATGTACCCCACCTCAGAATGATTTCATCATCTCCCAATTTCTCCATCCAAACAGTTTATACTGATGACACAACATCAACCCAGTTACTTGGCTATTACCTCTGATTTTTCTTGCTTATCCGCATATCCAGCCAGTTACTATCTCTTGCCTATTGAATCTCCTTCACATTTATTGAATCCATCTCCTTCTATCTATACCACTACTTTCTGGGAATGGGTTTTTAACCTTTTAAAGCTGTATTGTGCAATAGTCTTCTAAATGGAGTCTTTGCCTCAAGGCTTGGCCCCCTTCAATCAGTTCTCCACACTTCTGCCAAAGTGATCTTTCTAAAACATAAATCTTAACATTGTGGTTAAGGTTGTGGGTTCTTGAATGAGACAGATACGGATTTATAGCCAGTTCCAATACTTACTAACTGTAACTTTGGGGAAGTTATTTAGCCTCTCTAAGCCTCAATTTCCTCATTGGTGAATTGGGATTATAATATCTATATCAGAGTGTTGTCTTGAGAATTAAATGAATTATCTATTTAAGTACAATGCTTGCAAAAATTAGGGCTCAATATTTGGTTGCAGCTATTACTATGGTTATTCTTATTGTTTTGTTGATATGTATTATAACTCTTTCTGGTTGAATTTCATCAATGTTTCTTTACTGAGCTTAAGATAAAGTTTTAACTGTTTATGTGATATAGAGGGCCTTTTATGATGATGCCTAGGTTGGCCTTTCTGATCTCACATTTTGCCGTTTCCCTTTCTCACTCTATCTTCTAGTCATTGTAAATTATTTACCATTTTTACAACAGTATTTTTTTTCTTTTTCCTCTTTTTCATGTTCTTTAAGATTTCTTGATTTTGACTATTTGCCTAGTCTTCTTCTGCATTAGGCTGTAAGTGTCTTATAGGCACAAAAAAGGTCTTTCTTATTTATCTTGTGCTACCAATTTCCAAGCTAATACCTGGAAACTAGCAAGAGTAAATAGAAAAACACTCAAATATTAAATGTTATGAAGATTTTGGATAGTCATAATGATAATTACCCAGCTTGGAGAGGATATAATGCATAAAATAATTAATTAATAATAATTTAAATATAAAGACATAATGAAATGCCTAATGTTGCACTTATATATGAATTTATATGGTTATTACATATAACTAAGTTATAGATAAGTATTATGTAACTTATGTAAGAAGTTATATAGAGGTTGGAAACTTTATGTTATTTGGAAAATTTCAAGAAAAGAGTAGGATTTGAAATGTATTTTGAATACAATTTTGATTCAATTAAGTAAAAGTAACAGGAGATTTTTAAGAAAGGTGTGCGATGGGAGCAAATGCAGAAGGAGTTAGTGTATATGGAATGTTCCCTGTGTGCTACGTGCCAAGATGACTGTGACATTGTGTTTGTTAGCTTGTTTTTCACTTGATTCTGTCACTGACTCTAATAGGTGGATAACTAAGGACACTAATTGTTAAGAATTTTATGAAAATGTTAAAGTCCACACAGCTGCCACAGGGTGAAGATAGTGTTCAAGTCCAGATTTTCCCTATTCTAAAGGATTGCTTTCTCCCCAGTGGACTGATGTACTGCAGGTGGAATGAATGTGTGAGACCAGAATAATGAGAGTAAGCCTGGATCTAGTTTAGGACAAGCCTTCAGTAAGACAGAGAAAGTGTTCCCACATTCTGTATTAAGTAACCATAACATTCTTTTAGCAGTCTGTTTGGTGAACTGAAGAGGTTGTCTTGAAATCAAGGGTTGTTGGCAAAAATATTCAGCCAACTTGCTATTAATATTCTTTTCTGCAACCATGAAAGCCAATGCTGATAAGTCAAATGCAGTTTTTTTAACTGGTTCTGGATATTGCCTCAGAATCCTTATTAGGGGTATTCATTAGAAACTTTTGGTTGATCCATAACCATTCCTTCTTCCTAGCACCTGTCTTATTTCTTTATGGGGAATTACTTTGCAACTATTTTGAGCAAGGAGGGTGAAACTATAAATTATAAAACAAGATAAACCACCCCTTTATTATGAAGTATGAAGAGCCTCCTGAAGGCTGTGGTAGGATACTTTTGCCAGATCTTACTTGTCAATAGTACCAAGAAGTGAGCATGTGATCCAAACCTAATTAGACAAAAACTTTCTTTCCAAGAAGTTAGAATCTTGAGTGGAGCTATTTAGGATTTTAAAATACAAAAACAAAAGCAACAAAAATATCCCCAAAACAAAAAGCAAAGCTGTACACTCCTCCCAGAAAAGAAAAGTTCAAGAGACAGTAGAGAGTTACCTGATGTTTTTCTGGTTTCTTTTTAATTTCAAACCATCTTCTCTAGCTTTGCCATTAGAATAGTGAGTTTCCCAATAATATTATTCCAATAAAGTTTTTTTTTCTTTTTGCACAAGTTAGCCAGAGTCAATATCTGTGGCTTGCAATAAAAAAAATCATAATCCATACCATTTTTATTTAGTCAGAGTTGGCACATAATTTAAGAACCAACAGGCCCATGATTTAATACCAATGGCACATGATTTAAGTCTAATAGGATTTAAATATGGAAAATATGCTGTGGTATTTTTATACTGTGTCAACTTGGCTAAGCTGAAACTATATTTCCCAGAATTCCTTTTCCCATATGGTTCTAAGTTAAAATTGGCCAAAAGAGAAATTTTTGTGATACTTGGAAGGTGGAAGTGAGCTAGAAGTCTTCAGGGTCACCAATGGTGACAGAGTGTTGCAAATGTGACCTCAGTCCCTTGTACACATTTTCAGAACTTCATTACAAATGCCATTCCTGAATAATAGAGATTCCAGACTGAAAAAAAAAAAAAAAAAAAAAAGCAAAGTCAAGAGCCTTCTATCCTCTATTCTACTGTCTATCCTTGTGGTCACATTTTAGCAGCTGGACAGCTGGATATACCAGCTCTTCTGGATTTCTTAGAGAACTCCATTTATCCACTCACTGCAGTGTTTCAGAAAGTCTCTTTTCACTAATCTTCCAACTTCTTTTTGGTCTGTTATTTCTTCAACTTCAACAGTTGCAGAAGATCTTATTCCTATAACAAATCTATCCCATTATAGTCATGTATATTCTACTTTCATGATTGAACACTGATTGCTATAGTTATTGGTATCAGAATTGGTTCAAGGAGAACAGAACATAAAATTAGTAATTTATAATCAATTCTCTGGTCTTATTAGATTTAAAGACATTAATGTCCTTGCTGCCAGTAGCAAAGGGGACACCTGCAGTCCATGGCATGTAGTGGCAAAATGGTTTCTTAAATTTCCATCTGTGGTTTAATTTATAATCAAATGACCATAGAAGGCTTTGGGTCACCAAGTAGTTGCTGCTGTAGAACACTTTAATAAAAATAAATGAAATGGTTTGATGGTTGCTTCTAAGTGCATTAGAAACTGTGGAGAATAAAAAAAAATGAGCTCAGGGTTTTAAATTCCCAAATCAAGGTAGGGTAATGGATTAGAGAGCTTCTGTGACTACTCTGAGAAAAACTTTTATTTCCTACAAAATTTCTTTTTTTAAAAAAGATTTTATTTACTTATTTGACACAGAGAGAGATCACAAGTAGGCAGAGAGGCAGGCAGAGAGAGAGGGGAAGCAGGCTCCCTGCTGAGCAGAGAGTCTGATATGGAACTCTATCCCAGGACACTGAGATCATGACTTGACCCGAAGGCAGAGGCTTAACCCATTGAGCTACCCAGGTGACCCACCTACAAAATTTCTTAAGACCAAACCCAAAGTCTAATCTACAGAGTAGCTGAATTACCATTAAACCCACTGTTCAGGGTTTCTTTACTTTCTTCCTTTTCTTTTTTTCTTTCTTTTTTTTTTTTTACTGAACATAATTACTTTTATTATAAATTTATTAAATCACTTTGGACCTAGCATGTCCTTAGGTTTCACCCACTCATCAAACTGCTCTGCGGTGAGAAAGCCAAGTTCAATAGCAGTCGCCTTTAAGGTGGATCCGTTTTTGTACGCCGTCACTTTTTTTATTTTTTTAAGGTTTATTCATTTACTTTAGAGAGAGAGTATATGAGCTGGGGGAGGAGCAGAGGGAGATGGACAAGCAGATTCCATGCTGAGTGCAGAGCCCAACATAGGGCTTGATCTCACAACCCCGAGATCATAACCTGATCCCAAATCAAGAGTCAGAAGCTCAACAGACTGAGCCATTCAGGTGCCCCAGGGTTTCTTACATAGAATTAAGGCATTCATTGGGAAAGAGTATAGTCATGAAAATTGGATGGAGAAACATATGCTGATTTTGATGATGCAGAAGAACTTGAATCTTTACATTTTATTTAGCCTCGACTGCCAGTAGAAGCACTTCCCCCCCACATCTGAGAAAATTAATCTCCCCTTTCCTGAAGAACTTATCTGTCCTAGCCTGAGGAATTTGATTTTGAGGATAATGCTCATCTCCTCCTTAGACATACTTCACCACCTCTGCTTCCTTCTTTCTAGATATATGACAAGACTCAGATTTTGGCATGCTTTTGGGGATCAGAGGAAAATTATGACCTAAAAAAAACCTGGTATATACAGCAAAACTATTTACATAATTTGTATTCATATTAATATAAATCTGGGAATAGGTATGGACATGATTTGAGAAGGTATTGGATTAGTGTAAGAGAATGTAACATTGGCTCAACTGAATGGATTAAAATTTGTTCACTAAGCAAAGATTCTCATTTAGTGTACTTTGAACAGCTGGCAAGTAGTTCTAACTTTGGGCTTGGTTAGTTGACTAAAATGGAGTTTGAGTTGATAGAATTCCTTTGATAGACTATAGAGGACACTATTGAAAGTCTTATGGATATTTAAATGAGGAGTTAGATTTAACTTGTAAGACCTTTTCACCTACCTACATATGTCTGGAGGACATTTCTTTTATAAAGACTTGAGAAATACATTGATGAAAGGAGGACTATCATCTTTAAAAATATCTGTAGTAGCTGTTCCCTGCAAGAATGATAGTAAGAAGTGCTGCCATCAAAACAGGAACTCTGAATTCAGCAGGGATGATGGGATCTTAAGGCTGCAGTGGCCAAGTGGCAGCACTTAACTGACTGAGGCAATGTAGGTAGAATTACTATGAGTAAAACATTAGAAGGAGTTATCAGAATGATTTCAACCACAGAGACCTTTGTCTTTACCCAGTTGATCATGGCAACCCAAAGACTGCAATATAAAGGTAGTTTACTGAAGTTTTACTTGATTTATAAAAATGGAAAAACTCTATGTCTGGTGAACAGAAGTTTGACTTGGATCATCAAAATGGAGAATCAATTCCTCTCCCTGTGTCGGTTCACAGTGTATTTTGTGCTCAGCTCTTAATTTAGGAAGGGGACTAAGGGAAGACACAAAGAGGTCAATGCCATTAAAAGTTTAATGTTACAGTTTCCCTAGATGCAGAGTCATAGCTTGCCACACAGAGCCACAGGAGGAACACCAGGTTTGGATCAGAACGCAGAAGCAAGTAAGAGGTTTAGGGCAGAGCCTTTATTGGGGTTTCTGTGGAAAGGCAAGGTCTAGTAGGGTACATAGTCTAGGATTGGCTAGTTGGAATAATTTCAATGGGCTCTAAACTATAAGAGTGATCTGTAGTTGCTGGGTATCTGGTCCTGGGATGATTAAGGCAAAGGAGTATTGCCTCTGGAGGTGCATAGGTCAGATAAAGCAGGCATGGCTCTAGCTGTTTGGTTTACATATCAAAATCTTGCTCCTGGGGTGCCTGGGTGACATAGACCTAAGTGTCCCACTCCTGGTTTTGGCTCAGGCCATGATCTCAGCATCGTGGGACTGAGCTCTGTGTTGGGCTCAGCATAGAGTCTGCTCGAGATTCTCTCTCCCTCTCCCTCTCCTTCTGCCCTTCCCCTACTCTCTCTCTCTTTCAAATAAACAAATAAATCTTAAAAAAAAATTCTTGCTCCTATATGAACCCTTTGCTATCTGTAAAATTTGGCTACCCCTGGAAGGGCAGTTACTCCCCAGTCAGAAAAGTTTTTAAGATATCAAAGCATCATAATATATATATATATGAAAACTATATATAAGTATATGTATATATATATGCATGTGTTGTAGATGGATAGGGAATACACAGAGCACTTTGGATAAGGGCCATCAGGTTCTTTAACGGAAGGACACTGCATTGCCAAAAACTCATCCTGTATATCTTTCTCTAGCTTTTCCCAGAAGGATCTGGACTATTTTTAAGGGTGACAGTGCATTAAGAAGGGGAAAGTTACTGAACAATTCACGTATTATTTGAAACTGGCTCTGAACTGCTACTAATTCTAAGATTCACAAAATGCCCCTGTGACCCTTCAGTCAGATGGGAGTGTTTTGGAGATCAGAATATTGATGATGTTTAGGTTGGGTTTATCTCATATGGGGTTGTCCCCAAATCCACTGTGTGGTTGTTTTCCAGTTATAGAATGCTTAATGGGGAGAGACATACTAAAAAATTGCCTACTTATATTTGTTCCTTGACTTATGAATTAAGGACCTTTCAGTGAAGGGTCCAAGGGAAAAGCTTCTAGAATAGTCTTTTTCTACAAACATAGTAAACCAATGGCAATACCTCATTCTCAGAAGGGTTTCATAATTACTTCCACCATCAGAAACTTAAGATTGTAGAAATGATAATTGTTAATAAATTCCCAAATCAACTCTCCTATCTAGCCTGAGCAGAAGAAGACAGATGTTGGAGAATTACTTAATCAGTGGTTAAACAAATTGCAGCAGCTGTTTAAGGTATGGTTTCTTCCCTGGAGCAGATCAAAACATCCTCTACTGCACAGTTTTGATTTGGTGAATGTTTCTGTCTTCGTACATGTTAGTAAAGACCCCACAGAACACTGAATTTTCATTTGGCATATCCAGCAAAACATCTTTCCCATCCTACTTCCAGGGCTATAGTAACATTCCAGCTGTCTACCATAACCAGTCTGAGGGACACTGATTGTCTCTGCATTTCATCAAACATCCCATTTCTCCACTATATCAATGATATGTAATGCTTGTACCTGAGGAGTAGAAAGTGGTAATACTTTAAACATTTTAGAAGAATACATGTGTATCAGAGGGTAATTGTATTTCCACATGGTCTGGGGTACGTTAAGATATGTCTTCAAAGATAAGGGACACACTGTGATATCTGGCATATTTTCCTGTGAAAAAAGTAGCTCCATGTCTCTATTTCATGGGCTCTTTATAAATATATAGATAAATATAGCTCATTTATTGAGTAACTTGAAAGTCTGCAATTTCTAGTGAGGCCAAGAGAAAGATTCAGTCTTGGGCCATGTGAGTTGGCAGAAACTAATGGTATTTAAAATGTCTCTGGCAGACAGAAAAGTTTTACAGAATTTTTATCAGGACCCTATAAGTAAGTCACAGTGCAAATATTTAGGATTTTGGAGTATGCCATGTCATCCTTTCTAGAAAAAATTCCCTTTTTGAGAAACTTCTACCTTGCTACTGGGTCCTAGAAGAGCCTGGGTTATCATGGGTTATCAAGTTATGTAACCTGATCTGCCTACCAGAAGTCAGGTGTTGTCTGTGTTACTAAGCTGTAAGTTTGGGTATGCACAGTTTTGTTCCACAATTAAATGGAAGAGGTTTATAGGAGATTAGGCTTGAGCAAGTCCTAAAGGCATAAGTGATTTGCATCCTCAAGTGACACAAATTCTCATGGTGTCTATTCCTCCTATATTTAAATTTTTTTTTTCTTCCCTCACTTATGGCTCAATGGCAGGTTCCTTCTGACCAATACATGAAGGAAGGATTTTTCTAGATTTGGATTTCATATAGTTCTATATGACATGCTGACATTATCCAAAATAACTAATATCTTGGTTTAGAGGGAATGTGATTAGAAAATTGTTGATAAGGTGGTCTTTGGAAGTGGTATATGGATCAATGTCTCTATATGGGCACTGAGTATGAAGATATTTGTGTCCTATGGGAATGCTCCGTAAAGAGCACTCTTAAGAAAGGAGAATCTTAACAACTAGGTGGTTGAGATCACTTATTCTGTGAATGTCTATCAGCCTCTTTCACCCATTACCTTGTTATTGTCAAATAGGTGCATGGATAAAATGGTATGGGTTTAGCAAATTGGATTTTTACTCACTAAAACCAATCTGGTTAGAGCCGTTGCTGAATGCCCAACTTGCCAATAGCAGGATCAACATTTAGCTCCAACATAGCATTGTTCCTCAGGAGGTAGTCCTATGGAAAATTGGATGACATTGGGTCACTTCCACTGTAGGAAGGGCAGTGATTTTTTTTTTTTTATTGGAATAGAAATTTTCAGTATGAATTTGTTTCCCCTGCCCAAAAATCTTCTACAAAATCTACCATCCATGAACTTTCAGATGCCTTTAATCACTGTCATGGTAACTCACACAGCATTGCTCTTGACTTGGGAACTACATTTACAAGAAGTAAAATAGGAGATTGGCTCATGCTTGTGGAATTTACTGATCTTATCCTGTTCTCCACCACTGGGACACAGATGACCTGATATGGTCATTTTTTGAATGGCTTTTTTAAATAATCAGTTATAGCACCAGCTGGGTGGAAGCACTTTGTAGGTTCTAGTATGTCCTATAGGCTATAGTATATGCTCTGAATCAGTGATTGATTCACTGATATTGTTTCCTCCAAAGTTAGGATTCCCAGATCCATGAATGAAATATGGGAAATGGGAATATAGTTTTTCTCAGTATTATAGTGAGCAATCTATTAGCATTTTTTTTTTTTTTGCTTTTGTCCCTATAACTTTGGGTTCTCATGGTTTAGAGCTCTCCACTTCTCCATATCCAGTACTTCTCCTTAATTCCAGCTATATTTGACTTTTCATGTGATGGGTTACCTAGGTTTTGTTTGCATCCACTTGGGCATTATGTTTAAGAGATACAAAAACCAAAGAGAGAATGGTACTGTATTTTGAACATTTCTCCATCACATTCTGTACCCCTCTCTGCTCAATGACCAAGAAACCTGGGTTTAAAAAATTGGCAATATTCATGACAAGGCATAAACTAAGTGATCTCCATCACTAGCCGTAACTTCAGCCAAAGGGCTCTCCTTTTCCTCCTCCCACAAAACCACAGATACTTTAATACTTTAGGCTTGAGATATTAAGTGACCCCATTTAGTTTGAACTTGCGTTTTCCCTTCCCAGGTTGAGAGATAGAAAAAAAAAATTTCTTCTTTTCCTTTTCTTGATTTCTCAAGACAGCTGGACTAGTGCCCAGTTATATTGGCAAATCACACCCCTAATTTATGCAGATGATAAAGCCTCATCCTTGCTGATTTTTAGTGCATAGAAGCATATGGAATCAGAAAGTGCCAGACCCAGCTTTGCACTCCAGGAATGTGTGGGAAGGCTTACCAGCACTTACGGGTGAAGAAAAAGGAGACATGAGTGAAACTCATAAAACAGTCTAAGTTTTCTTTCATTACTCTCACTTTTGGGTATTTTAGGATATATTTCTGAAAGGAATATATATATGAAAAAATAAGAATAATACATTGCTTAAAATGTACTAGGCATCTTGCTATTTAAAGGAATTTCTTTATTATTTGGGATTGTTTTGTAAGTCTTTCTTTAAAAAATCCAATGTATATTATTCCCAATGTTTTTTAATTACCATTTTTCTTTCTCTCTCTCTCTCTCTCTCTTTTTAAAAGATTTTATTTATTTATTTGACAGAGAGAGATCACAATTAGACAGAGAGGCAGGCAGAGAGAGAGAGAGGGAAGCAGGCTCCCTGCTGAGCAGAGAGCCTGATGCAGGACTCGATTTCAGGACCCTGAGATCATGACCTGAGCCAAAGGCAGCGGCTTAACCCACTGAGCCACCCAGGTGTCCCACCATTTTTCTTTCTATATCCACAAGAATCTCATGAGATTAGAGTACAGTTGAGTGCTATTTTATTCAATAAGAACTTTTAATTTAATCTTGAAAACTAAAAAAATGAGGACTATAACTAAGGTGAGATTTTATTTTATACTTTAAATACAAATACTAATTTCTTTAATGCTCTAATTGATGAAATGCACACCACAGAGGAAGTCTTTGATTTCCCTGCACACATTTTCACTTTATACTATCGTGTATTTGTTATAAACATTAAACTGTGCCCATTCTTTCAGCACCTATTAACACTCATTTTCAGAACATCAACTCTCTCCATATTTGAAGTCAATGAGAGCTCTGGTTAATGGGGCAAATCTATTCCCTAGAGGTTATACCTAGTCTTGTCCTAGAAATAAATTTAAATATGTTGCTATAGTTCTAAATATTATGCAAGTTTTTTTTTAAAACAAATGTTCCTATCCACTCAAGGAGACAATAGTACTGAGCTTGAGTTAAGGAAACAGACAAAGCTCTAATCAATCAAGCCAGAACTTCCCAGATTAAAATGATTCTTTTAGTCTATTTATACACCTTTTTATGTAAAGTTATATACATGCACACACGTACACAAACATGGTATGTACTTGCAAAAATCATAGTGAATTTCTGTGGTATTAAAATATATTCCAGGGGCGCCTGGGTGGCTCAGTGGGTTAAAGCCTCTGCCTTTGGCTCAGCTCATGATCCCAGGGTCCTGGGATGGAGCCCCGCATTGGGTTCTCTGCTCAGCAGGGAGCCTGCTTCCCCCCTCTCTCTGCCAGCCTCTCTGCCTACTTGTGATCTGTCAAATAAATAAAATCTTTAAAATATATATATATATATATATATATATATATACATACATATACATATATATATATATGTATTCCATTCATCATTGTTTATTCATTCTAGTTGGACCTCTTATTTTCTTTCTAGCATACATTTTCCTCTCTTCTGCTAACAACTTTCTGATTTTCCTCCAGGAAATACCCCCATTATCTATGTGGGGCTCCTCCTCCAGTTCAAGAATGAAGCAAGTGACCCAGATCTCAGCCAGTTAGCACATGGCATTCTTATGGTTGCAGTGATTGGCCAGGGATGGTCAGATGATCCCCAAAGTCAATAACATGCAATGATGCTTTTTTTGGGGTGTGCTGATAAAGAGTCTGTTTTTTCTTTTGGTTATGTACCTTAGAGGATTAGTAACAAGTGTTGCAGTCATTTTGAAATCATGTAGAAAATGGAGCCAACTTCAAGGTAGCATCTCCAAAAAATAAAGGTAAAAAAGTGACTTTTGGTACCATCATTTGAGTCCTTTGTGCCTTGAATGAAAATAACCCTGAATATCTATGCCTGGACTCCTAGATATTTAATACAATAAATCCTCCCCCCACTCCTTTTATGGCTTAAGTTGTTACTAACAGCAGAAATAATTCTAACTGGTATATTCATCAAAATTCATGGCACAAATCTTGGCTCTAGGGATATAGATGGATATAAAACACTGTTCTGATTTCAAGGAATTCACAGCCCTTGAGGGAACACACACACACACACACACATACACACACACACATATACACACAATTACTCTGACTTACTATACTTATTCATGGAATAATGAGGAAACACAGGTTGGGAAGAGTGCAGGCCTGAAAAGACTTCCTAGAAAAGTTATATGTGAATTAATTCTTCAAGAAAATGTGCATTAATTAATTAATCTCTATTTTAAAATTAAGATTTTTTTTTTTGAGAGAGAGGTGCAAGCATGGGGGGGGCGGGTAGAGGGAGAGGGAGAGAGAGAATCTTGAGAAGACGCCCCGTTCAGTGCGAAGTCCCACTTGAGGCTCCATCTCACAACCCTGGGATCGTGACCTGAACCAAAATCAAGAGTTTGAAGCTTAAGTGACTGAGCCACCCACGTGCCCCAGGAAATACACATTTAAATAAAATTGGCTTGATTTATACCTAAATTTTATTTTCTCTCAAAATAGACTCTGACGCAAGGATTTGCATACAATAATTCCTTTGGAAGGTAATTCTAAGCACAAGTGAGGGAGGGGGGAAATTAGATAGGAATGGGGGGAAGCCAATAAAGCATGCATTAATAAGTTAATTAGTATGGGTACCTGAGACTCAGTCCTATTGGTGATACCTGTGAGCATTAATCAGGGAGGTCAGGGCATATATCCATGACTCCTATCCTCTTCCTCATCGAGTATGGCCTCTTGGGACTTTATCTCCCCTGCACTTCTTGGTTTCACCTGTGTGTGGTGAAACACACTCCTGTGATGCTAAAGTCCTCAGAGAGAATAAAAGTGACATGTAGTTTCAGCATGCTGTGGAATAGCAGCAGGAAAGCTAAAGAGAGCCTATGGGATATGGGGTCAGGTATCTGCATGTGTTACAATTCCAATTTTCTGTGTGAAGTCTTTCCTTCCCTATAATTTCCCCCAAATTCCCAGAGATTTATTTTCTTGTGTTTTGAGTTGATTCTGAGTTTACAACTCCAGTGAACTATTTCTTTGTAGCTATTTTCTTTCTTCTGTTTTGTGCCAACCCTATGTAGAACTCAGCCATTTATCAAGTTCTTCTGAAAACGTATAGAAGACATTTTTGCAGGGTGTGTTTTGATGGGTATGTGTGTACAGCACAATCTTCAGCAGATGAGGTCAATGGGAGAGTTTTTATCTCTGCAATAAAAATATCTTAAAATTTAGTATTTCACATTCTCAGCCTTAAAAAAGTCACAGGTCACTATCCTGGGCTGGGTTCCTTAGGAGCAGAGCCTGAGACAAGTTTTCTTGGGCAATGATTTATTAGGGAATGGCTCCAGTGTAATCTGTAAGGGAATGAAGAAAGCAGGAAAGGACAAGGGGAAAAGTTAGACAAAAACATGGATTCAACTGATCCCGTAGTGAGCTCTAGAATGAAAATGGCCCTACAGTATTGTCCTTGCTAAGGACAAGGGACTAGGCTTTTTGTACCTCTGTGTTAGTCAGCTGCAGAATACTTCTGGGAGGAGGGTATAACTTCTCAGGCATTTCTGTATTGGTGCCACTGTGATTAATAGGCAATTTTCAGAAAGGTGTAGCTGTGAGCCGAGAGCAGCCAGTGCTGGCAGAAGCTGAGGGAGGGGTGCACCTGCATTTGCTTGTCAGAGGAAATGCGGGTGGGACACCAACAACTACTATGGCCACTCTACTCTGGCAATTTCTCACTGGACAGTCTCTTCCATTGGTGCTAGCTTTCTGCAATAGTGCTTACCTCCATTTCTTTCTCAAGAATCCCTTGCTTCTCCACTTTCTGGCCAGTCTGATTGCTTCTAAATACAAATCAACATTTGACAGTATACAAAACAACGGACTCTCAATATCCTTCTAAAATAAGGACTCTCTTTGCCTACCCAAAGTCTCAGAAATGTGCTGAGTTCAACAAAGGGCTATTTGTTTGACTCTTTCTGATTCTTGTTTAGCTTCATGGAAAAGCCCACAGAGACCTTGAAGTTCTAGTCTTCTTGTCCCTTATCCATTTCTGAATGTGGAGCTATAGTTTATCACTGAAATGAATGCCTGCATTAACAAAAGAACCTATAATCAATTTGATTTTAAACAGCAATGATTGTATCTACAAAAGATGAATAGCAGCTAGATAAGGAGACAACTTGCTTTTGGTGGATAAAGCATCTTGTATAAAGGTGCATAGAAGTGACCATGGCAAACTTAGGAAACATGCAAATAGTTCCATTTGGTCTGAACTCAAATGGCAAAAGGACACAGCAACCATATGAAATGAGTTGCAGAGGTAAGTAAGTGGGGGTCAAAGCTTTAATTGTGGAATATGTGACACCAGAGAGCTTAGACTTTGCCCTGAAAACATGATGCAGTATTCAGGTTGGCACTGAAGAAAGACCATTCTCTTAACTTCCCTGTGGAGTGTGGGCTTGAGAAGGGCAACACTGAAGACAGGGTCTTCACTTAATAGTTTTTCCACAAAAACATGAAAAATCATGGCATTTCTAAATTAAGATTATGACAACAATGATGAAGAGAATGCTAAGTGGAGAGAACATTTAAAAAGTAAAAAGAACAGGGTCAGATAATGGGTAGGATATAAATAAGAGAAGTAAGTACTCAAAAAAGATTATCAGTTTCTGGGCTTGCATACCATCATTTTGTTAATTCTCTCTCTCTTTCCCTATTTGTTATTTCTACTCTCTCAATAAACAATAATGATATTATACTTTACAAATTGCTTTGTAGACTATCATATCATGAACATCTTTCATTATAAGAAACATGGTATAAAAATATCAATTTACATAATTGCTCAGGGTTTCATAGTACAAATGTAGAATAATACTTTTCATCTTATTATTGATATTAGATTCTTTATTTTCTTTAAATGTTAACAAACCTTGTTGTTACAATTATCTTTAAAAAGAAACATTTATTCATGTTCTTATTCTTATTTGAGGATATTTCTGGAAAAGGAATTGGTGGATTATTAAGGCTTCTGATATACATTGCCAAATTGTTCTTCAGAAGGTTTAAGTCATAAGATATTCACAAGATCACCTACTTTCTGATTTGAAGTGTTTTAGAAATTCCACTCTGTGAAAGAAGCTCTCTCATAATAAGGTAAGCTCTACTGGCATAAATTTAGATGTTTTTATGGCTACTTCTACTTTTGCCTAATTTTTACATACATATATTGGAAGCACTAGAGATTTTTATAGTTCTAGTGAGAAATATTGTCCTTTGCAATCCTATATGTCACTATTGGTTTTCCTTAAGGGAAAATAAAAAATAATCTCAAAAGTCAAATTCAAAATTTATTTGTGTAGTATTTATTAATTGATAATTAGTAAATTTGTTTATCCACTATTCAGCAACTCAACAAATACTTATTGAGAACTCATACTTATTCTATGTAATGTGAATAAAACTACCCCCTCACTCAGGTAGTTTAGATTCAGCCAGTAATCATGATGATGATGATGATAATAACAGGACCTGACATTACGTGGTTGGTGCTTCCTATATGTCAACACTGTTTTTCAAGCAATACTATGAAGCAATTAATATTATAATCCTCACAAATCACACAAAAAATAAGGTATTTCAATGAAACATAGTATGTATTAAACTTTTTTTTTTGTGAAGTGGGGCACAGACTTTATTAGGGACCATGATACAGTGCTTTAGAGTCCAAGGATTAAGTCCAGATTATACCATTAAAACTAAAACAAGTTTAGGTAAGCTCTGTGGGAATCTTCTCTAAGGGACACGGGAGGGGAAAGCCTTGAGAAAAAGGAGAGATGGTTGCTCACAAGGGTGGATTGTTGTCATATCAGAAGTCATATTACCTTGTGACTCTGCAGGGTGTTGTCTAGGGAACACACTAGTGAGAAGGATAGGTATCAGTTCAAGGCTCCTGGAAAACTACTGGCTACACACAATAGATGCCAAATAGCAGTACCACGGAGTATGTGAACTAAAAGGTCAATCATACCTCAATATAATCTGTAACATATCCATAATAATATCACAGTGTTCACAAATAGGAGAAAATGGTACAATAGTTAAAATGGGGGGTAGGGGATGGAATCACACATGGTTTAAATTTAAGGATACTGAGAGAGTGGATTCCTAGGAATATTATTCCACTCCATTACCAAATAGGTGATAGATACCATCAGTTCCCTACAACCTTCAATAAAATGGGATAGTTCTTATTTTATTGTAACTTCTGTAAACTTTCATAAGTCACAGGGTGCACTGGAGGGGCTCCAAACACTGTTGAAAGGTTGGGTCTTAGCACAGGCTTCTTGGATGAATCAATATCTAAATTGATACATCAAATTTGTAGAAAGGTTAGTGTATGTGCTCTGTAAGTTTTGATTTCTTGCTTTGAGGGGTGGCTACCTTGAGGAAATTTTCTCCACTTAGAATAAATGTGGCATAGAGTGTGATTTTTGACTTCTTTCTGAGAGTTTATTCATTATTTCCACTCCCATTTTAAATTCAATCCCCTCTGCATTCTGGCCCCATTATTCCACTAAAGGAGCATAAATCAAGATCACCAATGGCTTTCTAATTGGAAACATTCAACGTTAATGTTAATTTTTTGACACCCTTGGCTTATTTTACCCACCCCACATCTTCCACTTTTGATAACTACTATCAGTTTGTTTTTAGATTCCACATATAAATGAGATCATGCAGTCTTTGTCATTCTCTGTCTGAGTTATTTCACTTAATGCTTTCAAGCTCTATCCATGTTGTCACGAAAAGCATGGGCTGCTTTCTTTTTTGTAGCTGAATAATATTCCATTGTGTGTGTATATTTACATATTATATTTTTAATGCTTTCATTCATCAGTGAATACTTAGGTTACTTCCATATTTTGGCCATTACTCATAATGCTGCAATAAACAGGGGATGCATATATCTTTTTGAGATAATGTTTTCATTTGTGTATTGATGGATAAATACCCAGAAGTGGAATTGCTATCAATATTAATTTTTTAGTTCTTATATTATTTAGCATCTTTCAGAAATATAAGACCTTTCCCTATTTCCCCCCATTTAAAAGTCTCTGCTAGGGGCGCCTGGGTAGTACATTAGGTTAAGCATCTGACTCTTGATTTTATGTCATGTCCTGATCTCAGTTTTGTGAGACTGAGCCCCGCATCATGCTCTGTGCTCAGTGTGGAGTCTACCTGGGATTCTCTATCCCTCTCCTTCCCCTCCTGCTCATGCTCTCTCTCTCTTTAAAATAAATAAATAAACTTTAAAATAGATAGATAGATAGATAGATAGATAGACAAATGTTTCTGATATTCATCTAAACATCTAAACCAGAAATCTGCAAACCTTTCTGTAATACTTACTTTCCCCCGCCCATCTCATCTATAAACTCTTGTTTCATTCTCTCTCTTTTTTTTTAAGTTTTTTATTTTAATTCCAGTAACTTAAGTGTTCCTTTCATTTTTGTATATCTTTCTCACTGGACAAACCAGTGGACACGATGTGGTGTAATTTCTAGGCCAGTCTTAATTGGCTATCACAATCTCCAGATTTTTTCACCCATAGGGGCTAGATTAAGACTCATAGCCACAATTTGGAGCAAATCACACAATTGAGATACTTCCATTGTTTTGAAAAGCTTCATTTTCATTGCATATGAAATCTGTTGAATTAGAGATAAACCACATATTTAGTTCTCATTAACTCCTCTTGTGCTGATGATTTATCTGGTTAATTCTACTGACATACAGGAAAACTTGACATACAGAAAAATTAACCAGATGATATATCTGGTTAATTCTACTTGACATACAAAAAACTTGGGTAGGGGTGCTTTCTCTAGCACATCAACACTATTTAACTTTGGGAGAAACACTTAAGCTCTAGGGTTAGTTTCTTAAGTGTAAATTTGGTCTAGTAATAATCCTTACTTATAAAATTATTTTGAGGATTAAATGAACTAATGCATATAAAACACCTAATTTAATGTCAGGCATAGTGTAATTCCATTAAGACTTGTTAGTAGTGGTAGTAGTAATAGTAAACAGTAATATAAAACAGCTGTTTCTACAGCTTTGTTAGTACTCACCTAGAGCTCATGTTCTGAGCCCACATTTCTAATTGTGGTGAATTGATTCTCTTTGGTCTCCATTTGGACTTGCTTTCTCAATGGATGAATTGCTACCTGGATTTTGATATCTCAAGCATTAACATGTCTCCACTAAAGTATAAGATGATTTTGGAGGACAGAGGAGAATTATTTCTTCTATATGGGGGAAATAGAAGGTTCATAGAAAGGTCACATTTAATACAGCTCTTAAAAAACTGGCTGGAATCTGAGTTTGAGATGATAGAAATGTAGAGAAGTTTCCAGGGGGTGGGTAGCAGCATGAGTGAAATATTTGTGGCACAAAAATGAGGTGACACTTGGTGGCCCTGATTCCTGAATTTCTAGTTTAACTGATTATGTGTAGCCATTCCTGCTGAAATCCATGCTATTGGATCTGGTCATGTCTCCTGTCTATTCTCCACCTGATTCCAAACTAAATTGAATTCAAAGATAAGATTATAACCTATCCAGTTTCTCTTGGCTGTCATGACTACATATCTATCCAATCAAAGAGGTATTGAAACTTGGAAATGTGCCCTTTGTTCTTATGGTCTTTCTTGCAGTTTTTCCTATTTTCTCATAATTTTGTTCTCCCATCACTGTCTATATCTCTTTTATTTAGAGGGCTATCAAATGGCATAGGTGTAGTGAAGAGACTACTGAACTGGAATTGAAAAGATAGGGATCTCATTCTGATTCAGATTGGGCAAATTCTTTATATCTCAGGTCAAGGGTTGGCAAACTACAACCTGTGGCCAAATCTGGCCTACCTCTTGTTCTTATTTTACCCTGGACTAAGAATAGTTTGTACATTTTAAGTTGGTTAAAAAAAGATCAAAAGCAGAATAATACTGCAAGATGCATAAAAACTATATGAAATTTCATTTCCAGGGTCCATCAATAAAGTTTTATTGGACAACAGCATAATCATTTGCTTATATATTATCTATGGTTGTTTTTATGCTACAATGGCAAAATTGAATACCTGTGACAGAGACTGTACACAAAACCTAAAGTATTTACTATCTGGCTCTAAATTTACAGAACAAGTTTGCTGACCTCTGTCTTAGATCTTCACTTTTTTTTTTTTACAAGATATATTACATCTGGACAGGCCTTTCATGAATGCTATCTTCCTTCTCCTTTCTCTTATAAAAAAGAATTGACTTTTAAAGGTATAGAGCCTATTTTAAACACTACTGATCATGTAGCCAAGCTGTAAAAATGTTCAGTTGTACAGTTTTTTTTTTAAGTCTCCTCAACATCTGTTATTGGGTATGTAGGCATAGAAACTTGCTCTAATGCAAGAAATAACAGTAAGAATGGAATAAGAATCCTCATACATTGGCTGCATGGGAGTCCCACTGAGGTGTGGGATGGCTGTTGAGGGTGGAAATGGAGTCATCAACAACTTAATTGTTCCTCAACATTTGAAAAGGAATCCTTGGAAGTTTATTTTTTGGAGCAGTAGTTGTCCTGACAGCCTCAATCAATTTTACTCTTTGACTAAGCACCAGATAGTAATCTCTGACTGACTGAAGAAGAAGCCCTCACTGAAGGGTTTATTCTCTGATTTAAACACAATTGAGTCAGATTTGTTTTTTAAAACTGGGACTCTAGAAACAAAAACCATGGCAAAAAGTAGGACACAGAGTATTTGTCCTCACAGACGAAGTAGGTTTACACATCGGCCTTCCTTATTGGATTAAGGTTCCTTCTAAAAACCTTCATAATTCAGTTCAGACTCTCCAGTATTATATTCAGCACCTGGTGACTAAATAAAAGAAGAAAATTAAAAAAGAGAAGAAAAATTCTATAGTGATAAAGCAGAACACATTTTAAAAGCAAAGTAAAATCAAATATATGATTCAACATACAAGCAATTGAATTGACATGTTTCTAGATTAAAAAACTGAAAAATTATTTCTCTTTTGACATGGCTGATTGCATGGACAATGTTGGTTCAAACACAGTTTACAATGTCTTTTCTGCTACATTCTGTTCTTTTTTGATGTATAGTGTTTTCTTGAGTCTAATCCTCTAAATTAAGACATTCTCTATTGTCTATGTATGTTAAGAGATGACTGTTATATTTAATAAATATCTATCCTAAACTAAGGGCTTTCTGGAAAACAAGTTGTTGCTGGGACAATAGTTACTGTTTGTACATTGAAAAAATAAAAAAACATTTATATCCAAATCTCTATGCAAGGACCCATGATAAAGTTATTATAGAAACAAGGGGTTTTTTTGAGCTACTCTATGTGAGGTATTTCCAAAGTTTCATTGTCGTTAATCCTCACGGCAGTCCTGAAAGGTGCTGTACAGATTAAGATACTGAGACAGAGAGAAAATAAGAATTTCCCAAAGAAGAAAAAAATGGGATATGTCTAATTCCACAGCCCAAGTGCCCAGGTGAAACACATGTTAATGGGTGTAATTCTTAACCTGATTTTTTTGTGAGATGATAGAGCTTCAGGAGAATATTTAAAGAATAAGACCTCAGCCATTAAGAAGAAAACATCTCTGAATATGTCCTGTTTTCTTCTATAGTCTCAGTCTGCAGTCATGATTAGTCAGATCAGAGGAGATCCCTGCCACTCTGACTGGTGTTCCATGTAGAGACACATTTGCTTCTGTTCTGAAACTGAAGGAAGGTTTCTAGAGTAATCAGATCTGCCTTGATAATTAGTGAAGAAAGGCTTCAGGACTGGTTTACTGTGATTTCCTGGCCAAGGGTACTGGGGAACTATTGTATCAATATTTTAAAGGAACCTAGTTGACATGAAACCAAATAAATTAATATTTAAAAAAGGGAGGAAACTCATTAGATATCAACCAGACAAGTCAACTTTTTTGATGCATTATACCACTATAATAAGCATTACTCACAGCGTGCTAAATTTGCTACTTTCACTTTAAAGATTAGTGAAACCTCTAATATGTTTTAAAATAAGCCAGGCTGGATGTTGGAAAGTAACTGGGCCAGTGAATTTTTTTTTTTTTTCCTGTACTTTCCCATGGAGATAATCTAAGGGCAACATTGCAACATTTCTGCTAAAGACAAAATCCTTTTGACTTCAATGGGCTTTTGGATCAATGGAGCCATCAAGAAAAATAGCACTGATTTAAATACCGCTTTTTATTCTCACATGAATACCAACAGCCTGTAGAAAAACACAAAGAAGTATTAATTGGCATGCTGCTATGTAATAGCTTGTTTCTAGACCAAGAAAAAGCAATTCAACTTGATTTCAATAATATATTTTACTATCAATAAAGTTATGATGTGACTTACTAATTTTCTAGTAAGAGCAGTTTACTTGGTGGGACTTTTTCTGCAAAGTGTTATCAGATGTGGAAATGGGACAGTTAGTAAAACCAAATAGCAAACATAAAGTATTTCATTTTAAAAATTAGACAAGTTTTATAAGGTTACTACAGATAAATGTCACATCTCTATTTTTCTTTATAAAATTATAATCATTGTGTAAGCTGCGTATTTATCCTAAGTGTATATATATGTCTTTTTCCTCTGTGTATGTGTGTTGTGGGTAGGGCATAGTCTATCTTATTTCTTGTTGGAGAAAGTATACATTACTTCTTTTACTACAGAAAAAGCAAGGTTTATCATTTAGGAGTACAGGAAACTTCCAAACCAATCACACAGGGAGAAGGTACATTTTAACAAAGAGATATTATAGTTGGGAAGATGGTGACCTATTATTATGAGACAAATGCTTAGGGGCATATGTGTTCAGCTCTACTTTCACTCAGTATCAATGTGTGCCTCAGTGTACTGCCTTCTGGAAGAAAGGTGTTTGGGTGTAATATTCCTGTTATGGATGGCTGGTTGGGGAATGGGCAGTTTCTTGGCCATGCTCCAACGTCAATGAAATAATTGGTGGTTGAATTGAGAAATAAACTCCCATATATTTAAATTCCAAATTTTAAATAAACCATTGGGTTAAAGAGGTAACAAATTAAAGGTAGAAAATAGAATAAATCACTATTTTGAAATTTGATACATGCATAAAAATTCTATTCAACCGCTAAAAGTACATGGCACCCTCCTACATTCACCAGGGTCTCAGTTAAGTTCTTTTTATCATTTTATGAAGGCTGCTGGGTTTCCATAAAATCATACTTAGGAAAATTCAGGTTTCTTCTGGAAGCAAATATATGTAGACTTCCATCCCAAAGAGTTATATGAAACATATTTGTATACTTTAAAAGGGTGAATTTTATGTGAATTATGCCTCAATGAAAAAAATAGGAAGTAGAACAAAAATAGGAGGTTTTTGTTGTTGTTGTTGTTTTAAACAGATATGCTATTATGGGCTGAATTGTGTCCCTTCAAAAATCATATATTGAAGGCCTAACCTATAGTACCACAGATGTCACTGTGTTTGGGGATAGGGATTCTAAGAGGTAGTTTAGGTAAAATGAAGTCATTTGATGGGCCCTAATTCAATATGACTAATGTTCTTGTAAGAAGAGGTTAGGGCACAGACAGACACAGGAGGATGAGACAATGGAAGAAGATGGCTACCTGCAGGCCGAGGAGAGAGGCCTCAGAGAAAACCAGATCTTGATCTCAGACTTCTGGCCTCCAGAACTGTGAGGAGATGATTTTTCATGAAGTCTTCTAGTGTCTCATTTTGTTATAGTGGCCCTGGAAGATGAATATCCTTGCCACCTTAATTTCAGTAGTTTAAGGTGAATTTCTTTTAGATCTGTTCTATAAGGGAGCATAAAATTGCTAGATAGCTGGAGGTGTCAGAAGTCACTGCCCTCCTCCTTTTCAGGTGTTTTATTTATTTAAATTTGTCCAAATAGTGCTGGTAAAATGGCAGCCACTTGTTTAACTTTTAATATCTTTATTGTATTAGTCTTATTATACTCAAAATAATTTCTTTAGTGATTTCCTTGTCTTTGTAATTAGATGTAGTGATTAGATTTTATTGTAAGCTTGACTGATCTACTTAAATAGTGCCTTGTTGCTTACTCATTCTTGTCCTTTAAATTGCCCTGATGAGCAATAAAACCAAAGAAATTGGGAGTATAATATCAACACTTGAAAATAACATGACTCTTCACCACCTCTTCCTTCATACACAAACTCTGCTTTTTGGAATCATTGTCAGGGTCCACCAAGCTTGAATGGCTTTCAACAGCCTCAGTTTGGGCTTGCTTAATGAACAGCGGGAATGGAACTGAGGTCCCTGACAGCCTGTAAGCTTTTCGTAAGGAGATTTTTCTAGAATTTGTTATGTACTGGTTTCTTTAAAGCAAACTCAACTGAAAGGATTATATTCAGGTTCTCTTCTTTGAAAAGACAATACACAGGCCTGATCTTCATGACTTTCTCTTCACTTATTTTCTATATAAGTTTAGAAAAATCAAGAAATATGCTAACCAGCTGTTCTCAGAATTTTCAGAATTTTTTTTTCTCAGTGTGTGATTTTGAGACATGTTGGCAGGAGAAGAAGGTGTGAATATTCAAATGAATTTTCCTAGAAAGGATATAAAAATCCACTTTAAAATTTTGAAAAATCTCTTTAATACAACTTCCTCCCTGCTGGAAAGTACAACTGCATTAGGTGGGAACAAATCCCCATTGTAAGAGCTACTTAAGTGGGTTCTACAAATATTCATACTTTTTTTCTTTTATTTATATAGTAAATATTTTTCTTTGGTCTTATAAATATAGGCATTGCCTAGGAACTGGGAATGTAGTGAGGGAGAAATACAGATAGCAACTAGGTTTATGAGCAGCTTATAATCTAGTAGGAAAGACAGACATCAAACAAATAATGACACAAATAATCACATATATTATGACATAAATGATTAATTGTTGGTTTGATGTGACCCTAAGGGAGAGAAACAGGTACTGAGATAGTGTGAAATAATGGAATTTGCCCTTGTCTGTGTGACTAATAAGGCTAACAAGATTTTCCCAAAATTGGTGAGGAAGGAAGAGCCTAAATCATGTAGTGCTAGGTTAAAGATTTTGGCCTATATCATAAGAAGAATGAGAAAATATAAAAAGGCTTCAAACAAAAGAGGGTCATCATCAGAACTGCATTTTTAAAAGATTACTACCACAGCACTGTAGAAAACAGATTGAGAGCAAGGGGAGAAGGAGAGAGGCAAATGACCTTTCATCAGTAGTTTGTGCTAGAGAGCATGGTGACCTCACTGTGAGTGTTGACAATGGGGAATATACAAAGAGAACAGATTCTGAAATACTTAGGTAGAACTAATAGGACTTAGGATGATGTGAGAGGTGAGGAATAGAGAAAAATCAAGGATGCATCTACAATTTCTAGTTTGAATAATTGGATGGGTGGGGCATTATTTCTTAAGATAGGGTGTCTGTTGTGTTTTTCATACATTAAAAGATTTTATATATATCTTGAAAGTTATAGGCCCCATCAGTCTAAGGGTATAAATAGAAGTTATGTATATACTAATATTTAAAAGATCTCTAGTTGTCTTTCTCTGCTTGACTTATTTCACTAAGCATGATACGCTCTAGTTCCATCCATGTTGTCGCAAAAGGCAAGATTTCATTTCTTTTGATGGCTGCATATGAGGAAGTGGTGATGCAACATGGGGGCTTAAGTGGGTAGGAGAAGAATAAATGAAACAAGATGGGATTGGGAGGGAGACAAACCATAAGTGACTCTTAATCTCACAAAACAAACTGAGGGTTGCTGGGGGGAGGGGGTTTGGGAGAAGGTGGTGGGATTATGGACATTGGGGAGGGTATGTGCTTTGGTGAGTGCTGTGAAGTGTGTAAACCTGGTGATTCACAGACCTGTACCCCTGGGGATAAAAATATATGTTTATAAAAAATAAAAAAATTTAAAGAAAAAAAAATAAATAAAATAAAAGATCTCTAGTTAAAACCTACTTGACAAGGTAGAAATCCCAGTCTCTTGTAGTAATTCCTAGAAATTCTGAAGTGTGTGTGTGTGTGTGTGTGTGTGTGTGTGTGTGTATCCATGAAGCAATCTAGAATACTGGTCTTTGTTATCCTCCATTACTCTAGGATGCCATTTTGATGATTCCACCCCCAAAGATTGAAGCTTATCTGTCATACCTTGTTGGGCAAATTAGAATTAAAATATTAGTGTAAAATTTATATTTTGACTGAATATATCTTAATAGTGTTAGAACTAGGGTCACCAGATTTAAAAAAGAAAAAAAGAGAGAGGACATTCATTAAATTAGAATTTTAGGTAAAGAACAAATTTTTTTTTAGTAAAAAGATGTCTTAAACATTGTGTGAGATGCACTAAAAATTATTTTTGTTTATTGGAAATTTGAACTTAACTGGGAATCCTGTGATTTTATTAGCTGAATCAGGTAACCTACTTAGAACGTATACTTGGAATTCTGACTGTGCTTTCTAATGGTTACACTTATTTAAAAAAAGGTGTTCTTTTCATCCCGCAAATTCCTCAATTGCCTATGTTTTCTGAGTGGCAGAATATCCTTATTAAATACAAATATATTTGCTGATGAAGAATACTGGGCAGCACTCTGAGTCAAATAACAGGGTGGTAAAGAGGCCTTTGCTGGTAGCAGAGTTCTAAATTTAAAAAGAGGGATCTAGAGGATCTGTAGATACTTTGAAACATTTTCTATGATCATGTAGAGCAAAAATAACCCTATATGATTCATGGTCTAGATTCTGAGTTGTCCTGAAGACTAAGGGCATTAGTTCTTTCTTTGAATATAGTATTTGGACTATTTAAATCTATGATTTACTTCTAAAAACAACACTGGTTATATCTTTGTACATATTATTTTCACTTCTTGTTAAACTATTTTTGTGTTATTTCCTATGTAAGACAATAGATATATGAAGGATAAAAAAATTCTTAGTATGTTGGGTTTCCTTGAATAAAAATTTGTATGATGATAAATTGCTGGAAACTTGAGCCAACCTGAGTACACTGCTCAGGTGTACATTCAGAGTGTACAGTTTGTAAACTATGTGAACCTAAGCAAATTGCTTATATTTGCTATGTTTCGTAGTTCTTCTTCTACCCCAAAGATCAGTATAAAAGTTTAAAATATATGGGGTTATGGACATTGGGGAGGGTATGTGCTTTGGTGAGTGCTGTGAAGTATGTAAACCTGGCGATTCACAGACCTGTACCCCTGGGGATAAAAATACATGTTTATAAAAAATAAAAAATTAAAAAAAAAAGTTTAAAATATATATGTGTGTGTGTGTGTGTGTGTGTGTGCACTTCAAATTAGCAAATGCTAAACACAGATTAGCTTAATTTTACTTGATATTATTGTATTATAAGAAAATGTGGCCTATATAGCTTCTCTCTTTTTATTTATGGGCTATGATTACATATAGCATACATCTATAAGCCAAATGTTTATGATAGTTACATTATACGTCAAAGCCATTCTGGCTTTGCCAAAGATGAAGGGAAGCAGATTACGATAGGTTAAAAGATAGTTGAGAGCTTATATATTCTATAGAATATTCTCCCTGTAAAGTGGAAAGCAATTAAGTCTTAAACTGGTAAGAATGGAGGGAAACTTGATGAGTGATGGCAATCATGCAAATGCCACCATCATGGAGAAAAGAATGTGCCTCGGGATACTTGTTGAATTATGGAATAGCACTGAGAGCATCCCTTATGCTGGACACCATTAATTTCTAGTACAAATAGGATGCATAGTGTTACAGTCTTGTCCCACACTGCTCAGTGATTCTGTAAGAAATATGAGTTGTTGGGGGAAGCTGAGTAAAAAACCAGAAAGTAATAAGTTTATGGCATGGGATAGGGCAGTTAAAGTGATGAGTAGGCAAGAAATGAATTCCACTCTGGGAAGATCGGGGGTTACCTGGGAATTGCATAGAGGCTGTATGGTGCTAAAAGGGCATAGGAAACTGGAAGCAAAGGAGATGTTGTCAGAAACTGTGCTATTGACATGTAGAAGTTTAGAAGTGATGTAGTTCTATGTGAAGACATGATCTAGGAGCAGCCATAAAAATGAGTTCTGGGATTGCAGTAGAAATAGAATCATGGAAAAACGTGAGGGATTCTGAATTTAGGCTTTCACTATCCTAGAGATGAAATCAGTCAGGGAACTATAGAGTTTCATCCACTTTTGACACTGCTGAGGCATCCCTTCTTTTGACTTCTGACAAACCATTCTCTCTCAGTTCTCATTTTACCTCTTTGACTTTTCTATCATATCTCTCTGGCACCTTCTCTGTTTTGGCTCAGCCCTTAAAGATTCCCCAAGGCCAGATTCTTGGCCTTTTCTTCGCTACAGATCTTAATAAATCCTGCGAAGATAAAAAGTGGTGCAAGAGTGCGAAATGATGAAGTAGAGACAGAGAAGTCACAGACTTGAGTGCCTGCAAGGAAGGGAGAGTGAATAAAAAATCATCAAAACCTAAAGCCAACATCAAAAAAATCACCTGCAAAAGAGTGATTATTAAATGATGTTAGACTTCTCATTAGTCACAACCTGCATATTGGGGAATACAGGAGAGGGAGGCTTTCAGAATGCTGAGTGAAAATGATTTTGAGATTAGGATTATGGTATCAGTCAAATTTTCACTCAGTTTAAATGAAGTCATTTTTCTATATGCTATAACTGGGAGAGTTAATTACGCGTTTTTGACAATGAAGTTATTTGAGGTATATTCCAGTAAAATGATGCTGAAAAAAAAAAAGAAAATAGGTAATACAAGAAATAGTGGAATTGATTCAGGTATCAAATGAAAGAAAATCATAATATAAGTAGGTATCTTTTTAAAAAAATTTGTTACAAATTAGAATGATTAAATGGGATCCAAGAATAATGTCTTCAAGAATGATAAGCATTTTGAGACCTAGACAGAACAAGTAGAAAGCTACAGACACCAGGGACATTATGAAGAGCCTATATGTCCTCTCAAAAAGAAAAAAAGGAGAAACCTCAAAACTATATAAGAAAACTAATATTTCAAATATGAAGTAGATTAATATGAAAAATAATTTGAGTTTGAAAGATAGACCTTTTGATCTTGATGCCAAGAACATTCTTCTTTGAATAATACAAGAAGATATGTATTGTCATTGTATTACTCAGTAATGAATAATATCGGCATATTCATAACAATTTAAACTGTTTTATTAACTTATAATTTTTAATTATTTTTATTAACATATAATGTATTATTTGCCCCAGGGGTACAGGTCTGTGAATCATCAGGCTTACACATTTCACAGTACTCACCATATCACATACCCGCCCCAATGTCCATAAGCCAACCACCCTCTCCATAACCCCCTAGCAACCCTAAGTTTGTTTTTGAGATTAAGAGTCTCTTATGGTTTGTCTCCTTCCCTATCCCATCTTGTTTCATTTTTTCCTTCCCTACCTCCCAACCCCCCCACCCTGCCTCTCAGTTCCCCATATCAGGGAGATCATATAATAATTGTCTTTCTCTGATTGACTTATTTTGCTTAGCATAATACCCTCTAGTTCCATCCCCATCTTTGCAAATGTCAAGATTGCATTTCTTTTGATGGCTGAGTAGTATTCCATTGTATATGTCTATACCACATCTCCTTTATCCATTCATCTGTTGATGGACATTTAGGTTCTTTCCATAGTTTGGCTATTGTGGACATTGTTGCTATAAACATTCAGGTGCATGTGCCCCTTTGGATCACTACATTTGTATCTTTAGGATAGATACCCAGTAGTGCAATTGCTGGGTCACAAGGTAGCTCTATTTTCAACTTTTTGAAGAACCTCTATGCTGTTTTCCAGGGTGCCTGCACCAGCTTTTATTCCCACCTTGTATGAGGGTTCCCCTTCCTCCACATCCTTGCCAACATCAGTCATTTCCTGACTTGTTAATTTTAGCAAAACTGATTGTATGAGGTGATATCTCATTGTGGTTTTGATTTGGATTTCCCTGATGCTGAGTGATGTGGAGCACTCTTCATGTATCTGTTGGTCATCTGAATATCTGAATAAATGTCTGTTCATGTCCTCTGTCCATTTCTTGACTGGATTATTTCTTCTTAGGGTGTTGAGTTTGCTAAGTTCTTTATAGATTTTGGACACTAGCCCTTTATCTGATATGTCATTTGTGACTATCTTCTCTCATTCTGTCAGTTGTTTTTTTGGTTTTGCTGACTATTTCCTTGCTGTGCAAAAACTTTTGATCCTGATGAAGTCCCAATAGTTCATTTTTGCCCTTACTTCCCATGCCTTTGGCGATGTTTCTAGGAAGAATTTGCTGTGGCTGAGGTCCAAGAGGTTGCTGCCTGTGTTCTCCTCAAGGATTCTGATGGATTCCTGTCTCACATTAAGGTCTTTCAGCCATTTTGGGTCTATTTTCGTGTGTGGTGTAAGGAAATGGTTCAGTTTCATCCTTCTGCATGTGGCTGTCCAATTTTCCCAACTCCATTTGTTGAAGAGTCTGTCTTTTTTCCACTGGACATTCCTTCCTGCTTTGTTGAAGATTAGTTGACCGTAGAGTTGAAGATCTATTTCTGGGTTCTTTATTCTGTTCCATTGATATATGTGTCTGTTTTGTGCCAGTACCTTACTGTCTTGATGATTTGTGATAGAGCTTTTGATAGAGCTTGAAGTCTGGAATTGTGATGCCACCAACTTTGGCTATCTTTTTCAACATTCCTCTGGCTATTTGGGGTATTTTCTGGTTCCATATAAATTTTAGGATTATTTGTTCCATTTCTTTGAAAAAAGTTGATGGTATTTTGATAAGGAGTGCATTAAATATGTAGATTACTTTAGCTAGCATAGACATCTTCACAATATTTGTTCTTCCAATCCATGAGCATAGAACATTTTTCCATTTCTTTGTGTCTTCCTCAATTTCTTTCATGAGTACTTTATAGTTTTCTGAATACAGATTCTTTGCCTCTTTAGTTAGGTTTATTCCTAGATGAATTATGGTTTTGGGTGCAATTGTAAATGGGATTTACTCCTTAATTTCTCTTTCTTCTGTCTTGCTGTTGGTGTATAGAAATGCAACTGATATCTGTGCATTGATTTTATATCCTGACACTTTATGGAATTCCTGTATGAGTTCTAGAAATTTGGGAGTGGAGTGTTTTGGGTTTTCTACATAAAGTATCATGTCATCTGCAAAGAGTGAGAGTTTGACTTCTTCTTTGTTGATATGGATGTCTTTTTTGTTGTTGTTGTTGTTGTCTGATTGCTGAGGCTAGGACTTCTAGTACTATGTTGAATGGCAGTGGTGATTGTGGACATCACTGCTGTGTTCCTGACCTTAGGGGAAAAGTTTTTCCCCATTGAGAATGATATTCACTATGGGTTTTTCAGAGATGGCTTTTATGATATTGAGGTAGGTGTCCTCTATCCCTATACTGTGAAGAGCTTTGATCAAGAAAGGATGCTGTACTTTGTCAAATGCTTTTTCAGCATCTATTGAGAGTATCATGTGGTTCTTATTCTTTCTTTTATTAATGTATTATATCATATTGATTGTTTTGAGGATGTTGAACCAACCTTGCAGCCCAGGAATAAATCCCATTTGGTCGTAGTGAGTCATCCTTTTAATGTACTGTTGGATTCTGTTGGCTATTATTTTGGTGAGAATTTTCACATCTGTGTACATCAAGGATATTGGTCTGTAATTCTCCTTTTTGATGGGGGTCTTTGTCTGGTTTTGGGATCAAGGTAATGCTGGCCTCATAAAATGAGTTTGGGAGTTTTCCTTCCATTTCTATTTTTTGGAACATTTTCAGGAGAATAGGTGTTAATTCTTCTTTAAATGTTTGGTAGAATTCCCCTGGGCAGCCGTCTGACCCTGGGCTCTTGTTTGTTGGGAGATTTTTGATGACTGCTTCAATGTCCTTGCTGGTTATGAGTCTGTTCAAGTTTTCTATTTCTTCCTGGTTCAGTCACATCATTTATATGTCTCTAGGGATGCATCCATTTCTTTCAGATTGTCAAATTTTCTGGATAGAGTTGCTCATAATATGTTCTTATAATTGTATTTCTTTGGTGTTGGTTGTGAACTCTCCTCTTTCCTTCATTATTTTATTAATTTGGGACCTTTCTCTTTTCTTTCTGGTAAGTCGGGCCAGGGGTTTATCAGTCTTAGTAATTCTTTCAAAGAACCAGCTCCTAGTTTTGTTGATTTGTTCTACTATTCTGTTGGTTTCTATTTCATTGATTTCTGCTCTGAGCATTATTATTTCTCTGCTCCTGCTGGGATTAGGCTTTCGTTGCTGTTGTTTCTCCAGGTCAGGTTTGGTTGTGTACTTGAGACCTTTCTTGTTTCTTGAGAAAAGCTTGTATCTTTTCTATAAAGCTCTATACTTTCCTCTCAGGACTGCCTTTGCTGTGTCCCAAAGATTTTGAACAGTTGTGTTTTCATTTGTTTCCATGAATTTTTTTTCAGTTCTTCTTTAATTTCCTGATTGACCCATTCATTCTTTAATCGGATGCTCTTTAGCCTCCATGTATTTGAGTTCTTTCCAACTCTCTTCCAGGGATTGATTTCTAGCTTCAGTGCATTGTGGTCCTAAAATATGAAGGGAATGATGCCAATCTTTTGGTACCAGTTAAGACCTGATTTGTCACCCAGATTTGTGATCTATTCTGGAGAATGATCCATGTGCACTGTAGAAGAATGTGTATTCTGTTGCTTTGGGATGGAATGTTCTGAATATATCTGTGATGTTCATCTGGTCCAGTGTGTCATTTAAGGTCTTTATTTCCTTGTTGATCTTTTAACTGGGTGATCTGTCCATTTCAGTGGGAGGGGGTGTTAAAATCCCCTACTATTATTGTATTATTGTTGATGTGTTTCTTTGATTTTGTTATTAATTGTTTTATATAGTTGGCTGCTCCCATTTTAGGGACATAGATATTTAAAATTGTTAGATCTTCTTGTTGGAGAGATCCTTTAAATATGTTATACTGTCTTTCCTCATCTCTTATTATAGTCTTTGGCTTAAAATCTAATTTATCTGATATAAAGATTGCCACCCCAGCTTTCTTTTGATGTTCATTAGCATGGTACATTTTTTTCCCACCCCCTTACTTTAAATCTGGAGGTGTCTTTGGGTCTAAAATGAGTTTCTTGTAGACAGCATATTGATGGGTTCTTTCTTTTTTTTTTTTTTAAATCCACTCTCATACCTTGTATCTTTTGATTGGGGCATTTAGCCCATTTACATTCAGGGTAGCTATTGAGAGATATGAATTTAGTGCCATTGTATTGCCTGTGACTGTTACTGTATATTGTCTCTGCTCCTTTCTGGTCTACTACTTTTAAGTTCTCTTTTTGCTTAGAGGACCCCTTTCAATATTTCCTGTAGGGCCAGTTTGGTGTTTGCAAATTCTTTTTTTTTTTTTTTTTTTTGTCCTGGAAGCTTTTTATCTCTCCTTCTATTTTCAATGATAGCCTAGCTGGATATAGTAATCTTGGCTGCATATTTTTCTTATTTGGTGCTTTGAATATATCATGCAAGTACTTTCTGGCCTGCCATTCTCTTTGTAAAAGGCTGCTTTTAATCTAATATTTCAACCATTGTAGAAATATTGGTCTATCATTGTATAAATATTAATCTAATATTTCTACCATTGTATGTTACAGACCTCTTGTCCCGAGCTGCTTTCAGGATTTTCTCTTTGTCACTAAGACTTGTAAGTTTTACTATTAGATTATGGGGTGTGGACCTATTTTTATTGATTTTGAGGAAGGTTCTCCGTGCCTCCTAGATTTTGATGCTTGCTCCCTTTGCCATGTTAGGGAAATTCTCTACATAATTTGCTCCAATATACCTTCTGCCCTTCTCTCTTTTACTTCTTCTGCAATCCAAACTACTCTAAAATTGTTTCATCTTATGATGGTCCAGTGGTTGTTTGTCTCTCTTTTGCTCAGCTTCTTTATTCTCTGTCATTTGGTCTTCTATATCACTAATTCTCTTTTCTGCCTTTTTATCCTAGCAGTAAGAGCCTCCATTTTTTATTGCACCTCATTAATAGCTTTTTAAAATTTCAATTTGTTTAGATTTTAGTTCTTTTATTTCTTCAGAAAGGGATTTTATTTCTCCAGAAAACCTTTTTCTAATATCTTCCATGCCTTTTTTGAGCCCAGCTAGCAGCTTGAGAATCATCATTCTGAACTCTAGTTCTGACATATTACCAATGTCCATACTGATTAGGTCCCTAGCCATCAGTACTGCCTCTTGTTCTTTTTTTTTTTTTTTTTTGTGATGAGTTTTTCCATCTTGTTATTTTATCCAGATAAGAATATATGAACAAGAGAATAAAATACTAAAAGGGTGGCAAAGACCCCAGAAAAATATATGTTAACCAAATCAGAAATGACCCAAAACTGGGGGGAGAAAAAAGGGGAAAAAATAAAGAATAAATAAATAAAAATAAAATAAAATAAAAAATAAAGAAATAAAATAAAGAAATAAAAAAATTAAAAATTCACACACACACATATTAGTCTGGTGAATAGAACAGAGCTTCCCACTTGATTTTGGGTGTATTCTGGTCTCTTAGAAGAAACCACTTCCCAAAATTTTAAGGAAAGAAAAAAAAAATATATATATATACATATATATATAATATGTATTTAGTAAAATAGTGGTAAACACAATGAAGAGATAGAATAGGACTATAAAGATGAAAATTTAAAAAATTTTTAAAAAGTAACTGATAAGTTATTTGGAAAAAGAAAAATAAAGAGGAGAGAATGTGTTCAGGCTGGAGACTAGAAGAAAGCCATATGCTAGATTTAGGGTGTATTTTGATATATTACAAAAAATTGTATTCCAAAATTTTAACGAAAAAAAAAAAAACCCCAATATGTATTCAAAAAACAATGTTAACTACAATGAAGAAATAAAATATGACTATAACAATGAAAGTTTAAAAAAATTTTTTTTAAAGAAAGGTATTGTTAAAGTAAACTAGTTAATAAACAAAAGAGGAAAGAGGAAAAGTTAAAAAAATAGAATAAGAAAAAAATAAAATGAAAAATATTTAACTTCGCAAAACTAAAGGAACATGGGGAAAAATCCATGAATTCTCTGCATTGCTTTCCCCTAGATCTGGAGTTCTGCTGCTCTCCTTGATCTGTGAGCTTGGTCTTCCTTGTATGTTCTTGCTGAGCTTTTGGAGGAGGAGCCTGTTGCAGTGAGTATCGAATGTCTTTGCCTGAGGCAGAATTGCACCAACCTTGCCAGGGACCATGCTAAATAATCTGCTCTGTTCCCTCTTGGTAGCTTTTGTTCCCTGAATGCTTTCCATAGAGCTCTGGAGGATGGGAGTGAAAATGGCAGCCTCCCAATCTTCAGCCTGAGGAGCCGAGAGCTTGGGGCCCCACTCCTCAGTGCACCTTCAGAGAAAGGCAGTCGATCACTCCTGTCTCCCTGGTCTCTCTCTGGCCATACTCCGAGCTCACCCTGCCTGTGACTGAGCATTTCTATCTCTGGCACATAGCCCCATTTGGAGTCTCCAAACCCAGCATATTCCAGCCATGCATTCCTGCGCCACTCCACCTGGAGGAGGAAGGAGGGGTTCTCTCTGGATATGCCACTTATGGAGTCCCTGCTTGAAGAGCAGTGACCCAACTGTGCCTTGAATCATTATTTAAGGTAACCCCAATATGAAGGCTCACTTCTCAGCTCTGTCTCTGTAGTTGGCTTCCCTGCTCTGATACCTGGGAACTCTGCCACACTCGGACACTCGAGCCTTTCTGTGACCCTGTGGGACCTCAGACTACACTGTCTCTATGAGGGCTCCACCCCACTTAGCCTCTGGAGTGATGTCCCTCAGTGGAGCAGACTTCTAAAATTTCTGATTTTGTGCTCTGCTGCTCCACCGCTTGCTAGGAAGGGGCCCCTCCTCCCACGGTCTCTCTTCCCATCCTTCCAGATTCACTTCTTTGCATGTCCTACCTTTCAGAAAGTAGTTGGTTTTCTGTTCCTAGAATTGCTGTTCTTTTTCTCTTCTATCTCCTGTTGAGTTTGTAGGTATTTGGAAAGGTTTGATAACTATCTAGCTGAACTCCTGGGACCTGATGTCTTTTCAGTCTGCTAGTGATCACCATCTTGCCAATCTCCTTGACTTATAATTTTAATCAATGTACAGACAATGTATGGGAGAGATTCTGATTGAAAAACAGAATATGAATTCTATTAGTCTTGGCAATGTAAAAAAGTGAAGTCATATTTGACAGTGTACTGGAAGAGGAAGAAGGAAGAGTACAAGTCTTTAACTATTGGAAAGATAAAATAATTATGCCAATGCAAGATGCCCCTCCCCGCCAGCCCCTCACCAATGTATGAGAAAGAAAGAAAGCACTTGTCAGTGAGTAAACGTAAGAGGTTGCTGTGTACCTGGAGGTAATATGGGAATGTCTACAGGCTTTCACACAGATTTGTACAGAAAAGTCAGAGAATAATGACTTTATTTATCTTATCTCTTATCTCCTTGTGAGATAAAAGGAATAAACTTGTGACTGTCTCCTGAACAACTTGTGAGGCTTCTCCTTCAATCTTGTACATGTATGTTCCCAGTTTCAAGGATCATGCAGCCCACAACCTTGCATTGATTTGACTTCCTACAGGCTTATTAGGTTTTCAAGGTGACATCCTAAAGAAGAGAGAGTTGGGACACAGTCTCCTTCTTTCTCTTTATTAAACAAAAGAGGCTTGATCTTCTTACCCTTGTGATTTGAAAACTTGATGATGTTATCTTATGAAACATCATCTTACAAAGTCAGCAGTCCAAGGATACAGTCCATGGTTAATGGAATAAAAAATTAAAATTTAAGTATAATATATGTTATGTAGGCATAGGTACTAAAAATAACAATCTAACTAGAAAAATTGTGAAAGAGTGGTGAGAATCTTGTGAAATAAATCCTCATCTATCATGACTGGAAAATCAATGGAAATTATCTAAGGGTGATAAGTTAAGAAATAGCTATGTAAGCGTATTACTTAGCAGTACGAAGGTAACCTATAGAGCAACTTAACACAGAAATATTAAAAGGCAATGGCTTTTAAGAGCATGATTAGTGTGAAGGAAGATAGAGCTGTTAATTGTTATCACTTCTGTTGATTTAGAATACTTAACAGATAAATATTAAGATTTGGCCATTTTAAAAAAGAAATATTTGAAAATTTAGAAATGAATGCTTCTGATACAAGTAAAAATGAAAATGTAATGTGCTTTGACACTTTCATTTCCAATTAATTAAAATTTTCTATAGTCTTAAGTCTTTATGAATCAAGTTCTATGTATTTTGTCCTATATACTGATCACACAGTTGGCATAAAAATAAAACCGTATTTCCTTGGATGATAGACTTGAAACTCCATTTTCTTTTAAAAGAACTTTGACATGAAGGAAGACATAGGAAGAATTATAATGACTTCACAATGCTAATTAAAGTATCTCTAATAAAGACCACAAGTTGAGCACCATAATTTAAGGATTAGCTTAATTATTTCCATGTGACTAGAAAGTTTTGAGATTATATATATAAAAAGAGGATAAGAAAAGGAAATTCCAGTTGACATATTTTCTAGCCAATGAAAAATGAAAGGTTATTACCTGTGCTTGAAGCAAGTACAAGTAAGTCATTCTGTCAACAGTGACTATATATAATCTCTGTCTCCCTCCCTTTATTTCTCTTTTCATCCATCTACTCTAGGTGGGCACACCTTTATCTGGTAGTTACCATAAAAGAATATCCTCAAACAATCGATGTCAAGGAATATTTTAAAAAGCAGTAATAATGCCTACTGCTATTTCTTCCTCTTTTTAATAAAAGTTTTAAGCAGTTAATGTCAGACTGTATTGTGAGATACACTGTTTTACAAATGTATCATGTAGAAAAGTTGTCTGGCTCAGTCCTCTAAGAAATCAAGGAGGAAAGAGCTAATAGTTCTCTGGAAATTGTAGTCGGTTTTAATAAGCAGCCATATTTTTCTCCTCATCCCAAAATTTATCATACATTTTTGTTCTTAATATTTCCTTTAATTGTCCATCGGCTATATTTTTCAGAGGCGATAACTTTTTTTTTTAATTCTTGATAATTATTTATTGAATAAATGAAAAAAACTGGGCGTGTGCTCTTTCCTTAATTCATTAGTGGAAGAGTTTGGTGGTTGTTTCTTTTCTTTTTTTTTTTTTTTTTAAGCAATGCAAAGCTACATTTATTGATTTTTTTGTTTGTTTGTGTTTGTTTGTGTTCCAAGATTCATTGTTTATGCACCACACCCAGTGCTCCATGCAATATGTGCCCTCCTTAATACCCACAACCAGGCTCACCTAGCCCCCCACCCCTCTCTCTTCCCAAACCCTCAATTTGTCCCTCAGAGTCCATAGTTTCAGAGGCGATAACTTTAAACAGAATTTGATTAATGCAACAGACATGAGAACTTAAAAAAATAAGATGGCACTTGCTTAATTCCCCATGGTGAACTGAAGTGTGTACATTTGATTTCTGCTCTCTAGTAGCTTGTACTACTCTGGTTCTAAGGCATAAAGTAACTGTGGGGAAGTGCAGAAAGCTATCTATTTTAGAATAAAAGGAATAATGTAGTACTATGGATGCAAGGAGTAAGGAGAAGTGAATTAGGACTGAGATAAGAAATTTCAGGCTTCCTGGAAGGGAGTGGTACTTGACAGAGCCTTTATGAGCACTGATGGAAGTTGGTGAGGAAGATTTTCCAGGTAGAAAAATAGAGTAGGAATAAAGGTTTAGAGATGGGGAAACAAATAAATTTGGAGAAGTGAGCACTGCAACCTAAAGTTTTAGGTCTAGTTTGTCAACGTTTTAGAGGTAAGACTAAGTATCACTCATTTAGGAAGCATGAGGTAATGAGAGCTAAGATGAGATCAGTAGGTAGAAGTAAGGTTGTGGAGAGTCTGCAAGTCAAGCATCTTGGACTTGATGAACCAGGAGTCTTCAAGGTTTTGAAGAGGAAAGTGATGTGAAGGAGAAATAAAAGGCAGCAGTGAAGAAGATCAGTGGGAAAGTCGGCAGCCTAAATAAATAAATATTTGATGTTTCTCCTAATTTTACTTGTTGCTCTTTGTTCTCCTCCTAAATCCATGTCAGGAGTGCAGATTTAGAAGGGATTATGTCCTGCTCACACCTGTGCAAATTGAGTCTTTGCATCTCTTAAATGGAGTTCACAGAAATCAATGAAAATCATAACTAATTTTGTTCTGTGGATACGCCCTGTGTACTCTGATTTTCCTTCCGCTATTCCTGTTCTCTTCTAAGCATCCTGAGGAAAACCAGCCCAGCTAGCACGTGATATTTTCCCCTGCCTGATTCTTTAGTTGTTGCAACAAACCTGGTTTCTCCTTAGCTTACTAGAATTACTGTCCTATTATACTCCCTGGTCAGGCCCTGAAATAATCCCAGTAAAACACAACCTAGTCTGTGGACAATGGAACAAAAAAGAGTTAAGAATTAATCTATTTTATATAGCTAGAAAGTCATGCCGTCAGGTTCAATTTCAGAAAAATACTTAAAAAAGGCAGATTGATAGGTTTTTATTTCCCTAATTCACACACTAATCTTGAGGAACAATTGGTATGATAATCCATTATTTACTATTTCTGTGTGGGAACAATGTTCTTGGCAAAGATGAGAAAGAGAATAAGAAATTGCATTTTATTAGAGCTGCTCACAGTTGCAGTAGTGACTAGCTGATATTTAATTAAGGATCAGTCAGTATTCTATTATCAAGCATTAGGATTGGCCCTTAAAATCATACTAGATAAAAACTGGAGAAATAAGGTTTCAGACCAGAAGGGCTTTCTGAGAAAAATCATTTACTTTAAACTGATTATTTTGGTATAAATTTTCAAAGTGGTGGCTCTAATAGGATTATTGAGCAGAGAATCGAATGCTTTTTCATTATTAAAGAAGCACCATTAAAAGTTGTGGTTTTTCAGGTGGCTTTTTATTTCCTTTGCCTCTTGGTTGATGCTTTCTGTGAAAATGCTTTGTGGTTCAGCATTTCCTTTGTAGATTATTAATAAGCTCTGAAAAGTTTTGGCATAAAAATAAAACCATATTTCCTTGAAACATAGAATTGAATCTCTATTTTCTTTTAAAAGAACTTTGACATGAGGGAAGACATAGGAAGAATTATAATGACTTCATAGTGCTAATTAAAATATCTCTAATAAAAGACCACAAGTTGAGCACTATAGTTTAAAAGTCATTTCTGTTACATATTATCTTTGCTTCTTCATTTTAAAGGAGATCTTAACATTTATTTGGGTATATTTAATGTGAAATTTTGAGACCTCTTTATCCACTCAGATTTATTTATCTAATTTTGCTTAACCCAATATTGACATAAGCAGATCCTTCATATGCTAACAAAATTCCTAAAAGAATTTTTTACATGTCAATGTGAAAATTAAGGATATTTGCTAATTTACCTTGTTATTGGTTAATAAACATTTTTTGACTATGTCCAGTTTCAGTTTTGGTTAGCAGGGCAAATATCGTTTTTCTACTAGACAGATGAGGAGGCCACAGAAAATTAGGTGATTTTGTCAGTATCACATCAAGAACAAATGATTGAGCCCAGGAATCAAATCTTCAGATTCTTGGTTCAATAGCCTGTGAAGAATGATGCCACTTGCTGCTAAATCAAATTGACAGTGTAATTTGGCATAATAGTATGGACACAATTTTGGGGAAAAGGCAGAATGACATTATTATAACAAGCTTCGAAATATGGCTTGTTCTTGTCACACGAATCATCATACATGGCTGAAATGTACTGATGTACAAAAGCAGATCGTATTGGTGGACGTGGAGTTAGGCCAAATTACTTGAGTTCTGAAGTCTAGTTGGAGCCAAAATACGTGTGTGAGTGTGTATGTGTGTATGTGTGCATAGATGTTTGAATGAAGTTAATAGCATAGCATAAATTTTACCATTTATTCATTTATTTATATAGTTACTTATCTTTAATATATCTTGCCCTAGGTAGACCATGAACTCTTTGGTGGGTGACAGGGACCATTGATTCTTTATCATTTACTCCTGCTGTCTATTACTCTGCCTCCCTCAGTAATTCTTTAGTCAAAATCTGTTGAATTAATTGCATTAATAAATCATTATTCAGAATGAAGGGAGCTCTTTGGTTTCCTTTTCTCCCCTAAAATACTTATATACATGTTTTTTACGGGCGCCTGGGTGGCTCAGTGGGTTAAGCCGCTGCCTTCGGCTCAGGTCATGATCTCAGAGTCCTGAGATCGAGTCCCGCATCGGGCTCTCTGCTCAGCAGAGAGCCTGCTTCCCTCTCTCTCTCTCTCTCTGGCTGCCTCTCCGTCTACTTGTGATTTCTCTCTGTCAAATTAATAAATAAAATCTTTAAAAAAAAATAAAATAAAATACTTATATACATGTTTTTGATATCTATATAATAGTGTGGCTAGAAGTGGGCTTTTTTAGGTAATGCCCTAGAGAAGGTCTTTGAAGTTGCATGCCCTCATATTTCTTAACAGGAAATGTAAATTGGACAGAGGGCATTTCCTTCCACAGTCTAGGTCCTAAGCCAAATCTTGCGGTTTTCTCCAATACACGTTAAGTAGCCCAAAGATCCATTTTTACAATAGATTAAATATTTGACATTTTTCACTAGTTCCTATTCATATTCTGAAAGATTTCCAGTGCCGCCCAGACATGCACATAAAAGTGTTTCAGTCCCATATGTTCATTCTTCACGGGATATGTATTCCATTACTCGCAATAAAAAAGTAGAAAATGTGTAAATCCCTTATATAAAGCCCTTAGCCAGAAACAATTCTATCTCCATGGAATTTCATAAATCTTTTCTGATTTCTAAGCAAGAACTATACAACACTCCAGTGATATTTCCAAAGAAATTCCTTATCTTTTCCTTGAGATTTCTTTCTCTATTCTTTTAATATTTCCAAAAGCTCAATGTTCCCCATCACTAGGCCTTAGAGAAATTACAAGTGAATTTAAGAATATAATAAAAATATAATAAATCTCTGTTATTTAGAGTGTGTAAAGGTACTATTACCACCACAGAGGAAAAATAAAAACATGTACAGCCTAATTTTTCTCCTTCAAGCTTGGACAGTTTTTAAGTGCCCTACTTGACTGCCATGAGAGAAGAGATTCTTTGAGTCTAGTGCAGGACATACCTGTTGTAGATGTCATAAAAGGAGAGGGAGAGAAGACAAACTTCTGATTTTGGTTGAAAGCTAGTCTTGATGAATATTCTTATAAAAGGTAAAGTCAGAAAGACTGAATTGGATGGTACATAAGCTTGCAAGGGGCTTAATGAACATTCAATAAGTGAATAAAAAAAGAAAGAAAGGGAGAAAGAAAAGCAAGGAGAGAAAAGAAGAAAGAAGGAAGGGAAGAAAAAGGAACTAATGAGAAGTATAAATGTTTCATCTCACTGGGAGGGCTTCGGCTTTGATGTCTCCTCTTTGCCACGTCCTCAAATATTATTTCAATTTAATTGTAATTGATTTTCTGAGAACACTTTAAATATCCTATATAAACACACACACACACACACACACACACACACACACACACACAAAACAACCTGGTAGCTTTAAAGGTTGTTGAAATTTCCGTCAGAGAGGTTTGACTCTTTAACTAAAGAAGCCTGTAAGTGTTTACTGGTGCTAAATGCAACATCAGCTTTTAAGAGAAGTGGGAGCATGTTTCAAATAACCCCCAGAGAGCACTGTTACATTCTAGAGGTTTCATTTATAAGGGTATGTTCTCTATGTTTTTCAAAAAAAGTGATAAATAATTCTTTTATAATTAAAGAATAAATGATGATAGCCATGATCTTAAAATTTAGGTAGGAATATTATATGGTTTTGTTTGTTAGATTGAAATTGAAAAGTTAAAAGCAAAGACTAGATAGAAGGAGATAGGCATCTTTTTCTCTCATATCAGTCATTCTTTCTGTTGGCTGATGGAGGGGGAGATTAGATTCAGGGTTCTGATAAAATGTAAATTGAACAAAATGTCCACTGCAATCACGTTAGCAGGGTATTAAGCTGTACCCTTTCCACTGAAAATCACTGAACGACTTAAAAATTGAAGAGGACCAAAGAAAAGGGACTGGTGATGCCAAACTTTATTATATAAAGTCTTTGAACTGAGAATAAGCTCCAGAAGGTATATGATTGCAAAAATGATTCCAGCATTGTACAAGTTGTACAAGATTATACAAGTATGGAAACTAGTCTAGGAGTTTAAAAAGTGGTTGCTTATGAACTTTTTTAATATTTAGAATTAAATATAATATCCTTTAAATATATAGTTATATAATATATGTATAATTATATATTTGTATCAATCTATATAGTATACTTGACTCTTATTAGTCACAGTAGTTTTGTTCTATGTCACTGTGAACACTGAGCAGTGAATATTGAACCCTTTCTCCTAGGGGACGTCTTCAGAGCCTCTGATCACAACATTTCATTAAATGATCAGTACATAATCTTGTTTTATATGTGTTTCTGTTTGAACATACTTTATAGAATAGACGTTATTCATTAGCATTGAACTCATGGCCAACTTATCTATAACTCATGCCTCAGTGAAGCTTATCTCACCCTAAGGCACATCATAGCCTTCTCATGCTTAGAAGCAGAGGCAGCACAGAAGTACCGTTCTTGGGGGTCATTGTACACACTGAAACCACCAAAGAAAAGCACAAAAAAAGTGAAAAATGTGGCACTAGATATACCCCTAAAAGGAACACTCAGAGTATGAGAATTGAAATCAGAATGCAAAGTGTTACCTTGTTTCATCTCATCTGGGAACATACATGTCAGGTGACTCAAATTTTTCACAGCTATGCATATGCCCCTGTCCACAAATGACTATGAAGGATCCCAAGTACAGATTTTGAGGTTATACATGAATTTTAGCTAGCAGGCAAATTCGCAGATAGGGAATCCATGAATAATGAGAAACAACTGTGTGTGTGTGTGTGTGTGTGTGTGTGTGTGTGTGTGTGTGTGTGTATGCATCTGGTTAAAGAATTGTTTACTCTTCAATGGCAACTGTTCTCTGAAAATAAAACATTTTACTAAAAAGGAAAGGAAAGCTGATTTTAAACATATTTTTCTATGGATTTTGAAAAATTCATAGTGTCAAATGTCCACCACTGCAGTTCCACCAAGCCAAAGTTCCCCTGGGGTACTCCTATGTAGACAACCTCTCTTCCTACCTCACAAACCCTAGAAATTGCTGATTTCTCTTCTGTACTGAAAGTCTTCACTCTCTAGAAAGTCTTCTAAAATGGGGGCACCTGGGTGGCTCAGCTGGTTAAGCATCTGCTTTCAGCTTAGGTCATGATTCCAGGGTCCTGGGATTGAGCTCTTCATTGGGCTCCCTGCTCAGCGGAGAGTCTGCTTTTCCCTTTGCAGCTCCCTGCCCCCCACTCATGCCCTCCCTCTCTCTCTCTGAAATAAATAAATAACATTAAAAAAAAAAAAAAAAAACCTCCCACAATTATTAAAAAAATCTTCTAAGATAGAATCATATCTTACATAACCTTTGGGTCTGGCTTCTTTTACTTAGCAAATTTATCCATATTGTTGTATGCTTCATTTTTTCCTTACTATTACTGAGTATTCCATCATATGGATGTACACATTCATGTATTTGCTGAAGAATATATGGGTTACTTCAAGTTTTTGGAGATTATGAATGAAGCTACTTGAAACTGTCATATACAGGTTTCTGTATGAACTAAGATTAGTTTATCTTGGATGAATACCTAAGAGAAGAATTGCTGTTCTATTTGCATTCCCACCAGCAACTATGAGAGTTCCAGTGGCTACATATCCTCACTAGCGCTTGTTATTTTCATTTTATTTTCTTTAAATTTCAGCCATTTTAATGAGCCTTTAATGATATCTTACTGTGATTTTATTTTATATTTTCTGGATAGTGATGTTGAGCATCTTTTCCCAGACTTATTTGCTATTCATATATCTTTTTTAGTGAAGTGTTTATTCAGATCTTTTGCCTATTTTTAAAACAGTATTGCTTGTCACTGTAGTGTTTAGTTTGAAAGTACTTTAAAGATTTTATTTATTTATTTGTCAGGGAGAGCAGCAGAAGGAGAGGGAGAAGCAGACTGTCTGGTGACCAGGGAGCCTGATGGGGGGCTTGATCCCCAGACCTTGGGATCATGACCTGACCCTAAGGCAGATGCTTAACTGACTGAGCCACCCAGGTGCCTACAAAAGTATTTTAAATATTCTAGATGTTAGTGTTTTGTTAGACATGGGGCTTCTTTTTGCATTCTTTTCAGAAAACAAATTTTCTGATTTTGGTGAAATTTAATTATCAGTTTTTCTTTTATACATTGTGCATTTTTTGCCATATCAAATATATCTATATATCTATATTATCTATCTATCTATCTATCATCTATCTATCTATCCATCCTAATCTGAGGTCACAAAGATGTTCTCCAATGCTTTCTCAAGAAGTTTTATAGTTCTACATTTTACATTTAGGTGTGATTTATTTTTAAGCAATTTTTGTATAAGAAGTGAGGTATGTGTCAAGTTTTATTGTTGTTTTTTGTGATGGATGAAAGTTCAACTGTGCCAACACTACTTGTTAAAAAGGCTATCCTTTTTCTACCTAATCGTCTTTGTGTCTTTGTCACAATTGTTATTTGTATACATCTGTGGGTCTAATTCCAGGCTCTCTGTTTTGGACCTTTGGTCTGATTGTCTATCATAACAAAGATACCACCCTGTCTTAATTACTGTGGCCTTGTAATAGGTCATGAAACCAAGTGGCGTTCAGTCTGTCCTCAAATGAGGAGCATCACCTTTTGAAAGGGAGGAGAATCAAAGAATTTGACAACATATTTTAAACTATCGCAGGGATTTTTTTTTTTAACTGATAAAGATATTTTAATGCTGCAAATTTCCCCCAAGCACTGCTTTAGCTTCACAAATTTTGACATTTTATTTTAAATCCACTCATTTAAGAATATTTTAAAAATTCTTTTGAGTCTTTCTTTTTGTTCCATGAATTATTTAGGTGTATGTAGTTTAATTGCCAAATATTTGGGGATTTTCTAGTTACCTTTCTATTGCTGATTTTCAGTTTAATTCTGTATGGCCTGAGAATACTTTGTATGATTTCTGTCCTTTTAAATATGTAAAGGTTTGTTTTGTGCCTAGGAATATGGTCTGTGTTTGTGAATATTCTGTGTGTACTTGAGAAAAATATCTATTCTGCTATTGTTTGATAGTGATAAATAAATACCTATTAGATCAAACTGGTTGATAGGATTTTCTGTATTTTTTGTTTATTTTCCACCCATTTCTTCTATCTGTGATCAAGAGAGAAGTACTGATGTCTCTGAGTGTAATTATTTCTCTTTTCAGTTTTATTAGACTTTTGCTTCCTGAATTTGGAAGCTTTATTGACAGGTACATATACATTAAAATTTTTTATTTCTTCTTGCTGATTTGACCTCTTGTAATCATATATTTGCCCTTTCTCAGTAATTTCCTCTGATCTGAAATCTACTCTTTCGAATATGAATATAGCTATTCTAGCTTTGTTTTGATTTGTGTTTATTCACTAAATTTATTGCCATCCTTTTGCTTTTTACCCATATGTCATTATATTTAAATTGGCTTTCTTGGAGACACAATATTCTTGGATCTTGGTTTCTTTTTATTCAATTTGACAGTTTCTGAATTTTAATTGTTCTTACCATTTTTATTAAATGTAATTATAATGTGGTTGAATTTGTGTCTACCAATTTATTATATTTTCAGTTTCTCCCATTGTTTATGTTTCTTTGTCCTGCTTCCCTGTTGTAGTCCATTTCTTTCTTTTCTTCTTTCTTCCTTCCTTCCCTTCCTTCTTTCAATTATTCAAATATTTTTAACATTTCTTTTCATTATATCTAGTGACATTTTAATACATTGATTACTATTTTGCTTAATTATCTTCGCATTATTTTAATGTTTTCTCTAAGGATTTACAACATACACAGATACATACACTTTGCAAGGGTTAATTTTATGTGTCAACTTCACTGGGCTGAGGGATGCTCAGATAACTGGTAAAACCTTATTTCTGGATGTGTCTGTTAGGGTGTCACTGGAAGAGATTAGCATTTGAATTGATAGGCTAATGTGGATGTGGATGAGAATCCTCCAGTCTGCTGAGGGCTTGAATAAAACAAAAAGGTAGAGGAAAGGCAAATTGGCCCTCTCTATTTAGGCTGAGACATGGATCTTTTTTTGTCCTTGGTCATCACTGCTCCTGTCTCTGGGACCTTTAGATTCAGACTGTGGTTTATGCCATCAGCCCTCTAATTCTGGGCCCTTGGATTCTTACTCAGGCCTTTAGACTTGGACTGAATTACACCAACGACATTTCTTCAGCTTGTGGACAGCAGATTTCTATAATAAATTTTTCTCTCTCTCTCTCCATATGTACACATACATATAAACGTATAGCTATAAAGAATATGTATATATATACATATTCTTTACATAGAAAATACTGAATAAATGTTAACTAAGCAGCTGTGCTATTATTTTAAAGGTCCTAGGGTTTTTTGATTTTCTTAGGTGTCTTTAATCAATGTTCATTTTGACTTGATTCATTTATTAATTGCCTGCTAATTTAAATTTTATCTTTTTTTTTTTAAGATTTTATTTATTTATTTGAGAGAGATCTCAAGTAGACAGAGAGACAGGTAGAGAGAAAGGAGGAAGCAGGATCCCCACTGAGCAGAAAGCCCAATGTGGGGCTCAATCCCAGGACCCCGAGACCATGACCTGAGCCGAAGACAGAAGCTGTAACCCATTGAGTCACCCAGGCTCCCCTAAATTTTATCTGTTATGTACTTTTGGTTTAGTCTCTTAAAGAGAACATGGAAAGCTCTTTAGCCCTCACTCTGTCTAGATCATAAGAAATTGATTTCCTCATGATTTTTTGATAGATAGCCAGTTCCAAAAAGTCATGGTCACAAACTCTTATAACAGCCTACATGGTAGATAGACGGGTGGCTCCTGGAAGATGTCTACATCCCAATCCTCAGAATCTATGAATATTTTTTCTAAAGTGGCAAACGGAACTTTACAGATGTAATTAAGTTAAAGATCTTGAGATGGAGATATTATTCTGGATTCCCTGGGTAGGCCCAGTATAGTTAAGAGTGATCTTAAGAAGGAGACAGGAGGTCAAAGTGAAAAAATCACTGTAAATTTAATTTTATACAATATACAAACACACATGTGTATGTTTTTTTAGTTACTTATTTTCTGAGATCTCAAATTTGCCAATCTCAGGCTTGCTAATAAGGTATTTTCAGGAATATATCTTCCAACAATTGAGAGGACTTGCCTTACATTTTCTATCAGTGTTTCTTTCTTATTCCCTAGTTATTTAATTAATTATTTATTCATTTTGCTTATTTACTCATTCACTTTAAAAAATTCGATGAGTACTATTTCTGAACACAACAAAGCCCTGACTGCAAGTGGATTACAATTTAGTGGGAAAGATCAGGTGTTAATGAATAATATTAATAGTAAGGCAGAATTAAATCAGTACCACATAAAAATATATTCAGTGGGCCTAGGGAGTGTAAGAGGGGTGATGAATTATGCTTGGAAGGATAGAAGGAGAAGGGACTTGAGTTGGATCCTCAAAATATAAAGCATTTCAACAAGTGAGAATCAAGAGAGAAGAGCTATTTAAAGTTTGCTGCTCATGATCCAGCGGTTCATCCTCTTACTTTTCTATCATTTTACCATATTTCTGCTGTAGTTCTCAAGAATTTAATGTTCTTAAAGTCAAAATAGAATAAAATACGATTTTAAACCACATTTTGTTTTTTCATGTCTTATTATGGTTTTGTGAGACACCTGTGATACAATGGAAAAAAAAAATTAGGCAGTAACAATATGTTTTAATACACAAGTGGCACACAAATTTGTGCTTGGCACTGGTAACCATCTTAGTCTGTCTGCCTGCCGTAACAAATACCACAGACGAGGTGGCTTAAACAACAACTTATTTTCAAATAATCCTAAAGGCTTGGAAGTCCAAGATCAAGGCTCTAGGAAGTTCCTTTCTCTGTTGAAGGCTCTTTTCCTGGCTTGTAGGTAGCCACATTGTCCTCACATAATCTGTCGTCTGTGTGTGTATGAGCAGTAGAGAGACAGAGGGAGATCTTTCTTTTCTTATAAGGCCATCAATCCTGTAAGATTAGAGTTGTGCCCTTATGACATCATTTAACATTAATCATCTAGAGATTCAAGTTTGGGGGATTAGAGCTTCAACATAGGAATTTGAAGGGATGTAATTCAGTTCATAGAGGTCATCCAAAAAAACCAATGGAATTAGAATATATTTTGTTAAATGTAGAGAGTACCTGCTAAGTGTTAAGCGCCGTTTCTGGTTTTGGAGATAATTGTGGGACATGCTTAATTATATGAGTTAATATTTTATTGGAAAAAGGGCAAAGATTGAAAGATGACAACTAAATAAAAACATGTTTGTGGCTTAGGACAAAGTCTATGAAATAAACAAGCAGTGTGATAAGACAGCCGAACTAGGAAAGGAAAGAATACTCCTTTAGATATGTTAACATTTCTAGCCTCTCTAAAGAGGTGATATTTGAACCAGGATGAAAAGAATGAAATAGAGCCCGCCATGTGAAGATAAGAGAAAATAATTTTCTGGGAAGAAGAAGCAGTAAGTGCTTAAAACTTGAGGGGGGAAAGTATATCATGTTCTGGGGGAAATGAAGGGAAGCCAGGCTGACTGAAGTATGATGAACATTTGTGGGATAGGTTTAAGAGGAGCTTGTGCAAATAGGCCAGGGTCAAGTTCTTTAAGGTCTGAGGAGTGACGGTGGGGAATTAGAAATTTATTCAGAATATAATGAGAATCATAGCAGGGTTTTTAAAAAGAGGATTAACATAATCTTACACCTGTTTAAAAAAGATTATTCCATCTTGCTGTGTGGAGAATAAATTGTGGGAGGAAATAGAGATGCCAATAACTTGTATAATGCTTTTTTTGTAAATTAGAAAAAGGTATCTATTAAGACATTTTATTTCTACCTGTCAGATAGTTTGTATTATTGTATTATTCAGATTTTGTTTGACTATGATAGCTTTTCCAACTTAAGTGTTTTAATAAGTAAAAATATACCATATCTATTAGAAGAATGATGCCCCTTCATGTACATGAACAATACTTAGAAACACTGATAGAAGCAAGGAGACCAAGTGACTTGCATTGATCCAAGAGAGGGAGGGGATGAATCTCTGTGTCTTAGTGCCTAATGGCAAAGGAGAAAAGCAGCAAGATTCAGAATATATTTTGTAGACAAAATTACAAGGCTAATGATGAGCAGAATCAGGAGAAGAAAAAAAAAAGAATCTAAGATTCTATAGATTCTAAATATAAACAAAGAATCTAAAGATTATATAGACTTGAGTCACTGTTATATAAAAGAAAAGGTTTTTTATTTTATTTTTTGTTGTTGCTCCTGGTGTTGGTGGTAGAGGAGGAGGGAATCAAGCCCTTTTTTGATTCCCTGATTATTGGAGGTTTGTGAGAGAGCAAGACAATCAGTGTTATCGAATATTGTTAGAGAGAAGATGGAGTCACAGTCATGAAGGACCTCCCATGGTGGCTACTAGGAGGTGACACATGTAACAAATCATTCTTTACAAGCTGTAGGATTTTTGAAAAAAAAAGGAAAGAAAAGACATGGAGTATAACCTTTGGGTTCACGTACCTAACATTCTTAATTTTGATTATCTTAAGCAAAGAAAGTCGTGGTTTGGTAAAGAGCAAATTGGAGGAGCAGCTGCTTTGGGGCTGGTAGGTAGATGCCCATCCGGTTGCCCAGGACCTCGTTTCTCTGCCATCTAGAAAACTCAGCTCTGCCTAGTGACCTAATGAAAACTTCATAGCGACTGTGTTATTATTTTCTTTTACAGATGAAGAAATTAAGGGTATTGTAAGCTATAATGTTAGTCATGAAATCGGGTCATCTAAAAGATCTTTGCATAAATTCTTTGCCAATTCTTGCTACCTTAGATTTACTACCTAAGGTAATTCGGTGCCACCTGAGAAACTGGTTGTGAAACCTGTACTTCTAAATATTAAGGAGTTGCTACTGAAAAGGTGTTGATTGGAAAATTCCTGTTATCATATATATACTTATTCCAGTACATTCAAATAAATAATGCACTTGTCCATAGGCAATTCTTTTCATAGACAAAAATCACTGATGAAAACTCCAGATCCTTGAAAAGATGCTTCTGGATACTGAGGCCTGGTTTTGCTCAGTATACAACGAAATTTAATGCACCATTGGGAAATGTTTTCTTTGGAGAAGAAGAGTTCAGATGATCAAATAACCAGGTTATGAAATACACATGTTTAGGGGTTGTCAAAACAAATTTTACATTTACAAGGAGGGGAAGTCACTGTCCTCTGGAATTTCCCAGAAGGGATTGCTGCAAATTGATAGTAAGATACTATACTGTTATTTGCAAATTAAAGGAAAAGGCTTATTTGGGGGGGAGTAATAACTTATTGAACTAAATATAAGATAAAGTTCTCATCAGCATCAAATCATCTATAAAATTCTCTGGAAGTATGTTAAAAACCTTAGTGAAAGTAAGAAGAAATAGACATTTTAAAAAGTTCTCTTTCTTTCTCTTGCCATGGACAGTTCTAAAAATATTAAAAAAAAACCCAAGTTTTTATATGCATTCATATAAAAGAATTTTATCTTGGAATATATATATATGTATATATTCCTAGTACATCATATATATATATGAGTGTGTATATATATACATATATATATATATGGATGTGTGTATGTGTGTATATATATGTGTGTGTGTGTGTGTGTGTGTGTACACACACACCTTAAGGATATGTTACACTTCAATGAAAGAAAAAAATATCTGCCCTTTTGTGTGTTAAGTCACCTCTCCAAGTCAAAGACCACAAGAAAATGTGTATATTAAATTTGGACAAGCTAATCATGATTTATTAGCAACTCAACTCTTTTTTTTTTTAAAGATTTTATTTATTTATTTGACAGAGATTACAAGTGGACAGAGAGGCAGGCAGAGAGAGAGGGGGAAGCAGGCTCTCTACAGAGCAGAGAGCCCGACGTGGGGCTTGATCCCAGGACCCTGGGATCATGACCTGAGCCAAAGGCAGAGGCTTTAACCCACTGAGCCACCCAGGCACCCAGCAACTCAATTCTTAATCTCACTTTCAAAAAGAAAGAATAAAGAAAATGAAGCTTTAATAATTAATAGTTAGTTGTTTCTTTCTTAATAAGCAACTTGAATTTTTTCCAGTCCTTTTTAAATCATGGGTTTCTAAAATTCTGTCCCAGGTGCTACCTAAGGCTCAGTGTCCAACTCAGCTGCATTCTGAGTTATGCGACCAATTTGGCCAGAGTCTGGAAAGACAGCTTTATTATTATATATAAACAAAATCACAACCCCAATACTAAATGATAATATTTTGGTTGAAATAGTGCTTAATAAATGTGGGTCCGAAAGACAGTATTAAAGAAAACTAAATTCAGGTGGCTTTTGCCATTTCTTCTTACCCGTGTTTTGTTTTGTTTTGTCTTTCTGGGAAAGTGAGTCATATCAAGATGACAACATTTAATGAGGTAAACATTTTTTTTTTTTTAAAGATTTTATTTATTTATTTGACAGATAGATCACAAGTAGGCAGAGAGGCAGGCAGAGAGAGGAAGGGAAGCAGGCTCCATGCTGAGCAGAGAACCCAATGCGGGGCTCGATCCCAGGACTCTGGGACCATGACCTGAGCCGAAAGCAGAGGCTTTAACCCACCGAGCCACCCAGGTGCCCCAATGAGGTAAAAATTTTAAGGATGGTTATAATACAGTTTGAATTTGAACATTCTCAGGACAGATTACATGTTCACACACAAATAATGCATAAATTGACATGCATCTGTGGAACTTTAATTTTTAAAAAGATTTAATTTATTTACTTATTTTAGAGAGCGAGAGAGTACACCACGCACACAGGAGTGCAGCAAGGGGAGGAGCAGAGGGCGATGGTGAGGGAGTGAAAAGAATCTCCGCACTGAATGCTGAGTCTGACTTGAGGCTCAGTCTCAGGACCCTGAGATCATGACCCTAGCAGAAATCAAGAGTAAGCTGCTTAACGAACTGAGCTACCCAGGCACCTGACTTCTAATTATTTTAGACACCAGGTTGGATGTGCAACTTCTTCCCTTATTCCTGTTTCCTTTAAAGACAAAAGAACATTAGAGGAGATCACTGTTTTTCTAATACAATCCCACATTAAGAATTCTGTATAAAGAATAAGATGAGAGGTTAGACATTTGTTATATGGACTTAATTTAGGGAAGAATGATTTGGGCATTATAGATGTGGAGCCTGTGGATTTGGGAAGTCTTTTAATTGTTTTAAGTCTCAATTATGCATAAAGTTAACTTATTGTCCTTTTAATTCTATCAGCTGTGTTCATTTTGTCAGGACTTGCTTTACTCCACCCATGGGTTCACCTGAGACCACATGAATGTGCAAGAGTGTGTGTATATGTGTGTGTACGTATGCAGTGAGGAGTACAGAGTATGGTTACTCAGTAAGCAAATAAAATATGTAAATGAATATATACATTCAAATGTATAGTACTATAATGCATAGTCTGTGTGTGTGCATATGTGTGCACACTATGTTGTAATCAGGTAATCATTAATTTGTAGAATGTAATCATTGTTGGGTCGTATCAACTTGCTGTGACATTTCTAAATTATAAAGTGTTTGCTGTGCCAGTATTAAGAGAAACTGAGCTGTGCATGAACACTGATCGCTAGGAATTTTGGAGCAAAGATATGGTTCTTGAACTAGAATGACATTTCTATGCCACGTGACCCAACTCTGAATTCTATAAAAGTATATGTAACTGCTGTTCTACTCAGGGAAAAGACTGCAATGAGATTCAAACCAAGAAAAATGGGTCCTGGCCAAGAAGAAAAATGGCCCACAGCAGACTAGCTGTTGGGTTACTTGGGCAACGATAGCTGTTAAATAAATGCCATGCCTCTATTTTTCACAAATGAGTGAGTCACAAATTGTTTGAAATAAAATTATGCATAAGGCTTTGGCTTTAAAATTGTAAATAGTTGGTTCAGTTGATGAGTTAATTACATATGGTGTCTCTATTAGAATAAATATATGAAACTTACAAATAGAATTTTTAACAATTAGGGTAGAGAAGGAAATTTACCTTTCTTCTCTTATGTCTATTTCAGGAATAAAAGTAACACAGAGAAAGAAAGAGTTTTGCTTTATAATATGCTGTCTTCTTTCAGATAGTCAGACAATACGACCTAGAGCTGAGTACGCATGGAAGTAATGGCAGTATTATTAGGCTATCTCCCAGAACACTGTTTTTTCTACTTCTTTTAATTAAACCATCTTATCAGTTCCTTTATACTTATTCCAAAGAATAAGAAATAAAAAAGCAGAAACCCAGCAGTTTATCAGAGTGCTAGTGGATACAGTATTTCTCCTCCAGTTACCACAGATTGCTTTTATATCTGTAATAACATTTCTGTAGATTAAAATATAATTTAATAACACTTTCTTATGATAGATGGAAGGATCCTGGGTTCGAGCCCCACATCGGACTCTCTGCTCAGCGGGGAGCCTGTTTCCCCCTCTTTCTCTCTGCCTGCCTCTCTGCCTACTTGTGATCTCTGTCAAATAAATAAATAAAATCTTAAAAAAAAAAAGTTTACTTAAGTTTTTTACCCCCTTCTGCTTCCTACTTGATGTTTTTCAAAATTTAAGTAATTTGCATCAACCTGGCTATTAAGATTTAACTTTGGAAGTCCTTGAAATTTCTACAGGCTTCTATAATAGTATCTGCATAATTGAAAATAGCTTATTTTTAATGTTTTTTCAAAATTATATAATACACAAACACAATAATTTAAAGAAAATTATAATATAATAGGTAATGAGTAGCTTCCACCTACCCACTTCTCTTTTCTTTGGATGTAACCACATCATAAGTTTGGTATAAATTATTTTATTCCTTCCTTTAAAAGACTTATTTTTTATTTGAGAGAAAGAACATGTGCGTGTGCAGGGGGGCAGGGCAGAGGGAGAGAGAATCTTAAGCAGATTCGGTTTGGAGCCTGAAGGACTTGATCTCATGACCCTGAGATCATAGCCCTGAGATCATGACCTGAGCCAAAACTAAGAGTTCATCACCAACCGACTGCACCACCCAGGTGCCCTATTTTATTCCTTTAAAAATAAGCTTTATAAATCACATATATGTATGAATAGAGAAATTATAATTTTTTTCACGTTATTTGTACATTTACATAAATTTTATTCTGTTTTTGCACTACTGAGCAACTCTTTTGTTTTTATTAAAAATTGTTTTTAAGTTTATCTATGTTAAACTGGCTCATTTCTTTTCCTCATTTATTTACTTATATGTATATACCACCTTTTATTTACCCAATCCTCTTCTGATAGATGCTTAGATTGTTCACAATATTTTACTATTACAAACTGTGGTAGTGAATAGTCATGTATGTGTTTCATTATTTTATGTGCTAGTGATTTCTCTAGGTGTAGATACAAGAGGATATATTAGGTCACTTTTTTTTTTTTAAATAGTAGTTGCATTTTGAACTTTTTTACCTAATTGGTTTCCAAGTTGGTTGATCAGTTTCTGTTCTTAGAGGGAGTATCTGTAAACATTTGACATTATAGCGACTTGATGTTTTTCCAGTCCGATGGACAAAAATATTGCCTCCTTGTTTTAATTTTCATTTGCCTAGCTACACTGAGGTTCGCCTCCTTGTTTTAATTTTCATTTGCCTAGCTACACTGAGGTTCAGTATCTTTTCACTTACTTATTAGAATCAGAGGACCCTGAGATCATGACCTGAGCTGAAGGCAGAGGCTTAACCCACTGAGCCACCTAGGCGCCCAAGAAAGGTTTATTATTTTCTAATCATTAAAAAATTTTGTCTCCCATATTTTAGGTCATTAGTTCATTTGGAATATATTTTTTGATATGTTGTACTGTAGTCATGTAAATTTTTCTTTTTCCATATGGATGATCAGTTTTTCTAATAACATATTTTAGCTAGCTTGTTCTTTAACCACTGCTTAGTGAATCGTATTTTGTTATTCACTACCATGTACACATAGATCAATTTTGAGCTCTCTGTTTTTTTTTCCAGAAATCTATTTGTCTACTGCTATGGCAAGCTTACACTGTTTACATTGTTAAAACTCCATAAAATATTTTTATATTTGTCAGACCACTGACTCCAATATTGTCTTCTCATGAGTGAATATGGTAAAATTCTATAAAACTTTAAAAAATGTAGGCATAAAACTTCAACTCTGAATCACTGAATTATGGATGTGTAGGGTAGAAGTGCTGAGAAAAAACTTGTTAGACACCTACTCCAACTCCCTTTCTTGACGGATGAAGAAAATAGCACTGAGAGAAGTATAAAGGTCACTTTGCAGGATCAATAAGGTAGTTAATGATTTTGGACATAAACCTATGTCATCTGATTTACTTCAGTTTATTTCAGTCATGTATTTGACCAAACTCCCTTGCTTCTTATCTAATATCCCATCATCCAGCATTGAGTGAGAAGGTCCATGCGTAGTGGATGAAGCAAATCTATCCTTACTGTTGAGGAGCTTAAAGTAGAAGAGAAATGGGAGAAATCAGCAGACACTCACGGCTACATGATAACTAGTAACAGTGACTATGAAAGGGAAGCCAGCAGGGAGCAGCAAGCAATCATTTGTGGGGTAATAGGGAGGGAGAGATTAGTTAATGTAGGTATTAAACAATGGGTAAACTTTCTTCCAGAAGAAGGATAGAGGGAAGGCATCAAAGTGCACGAGGAATAGTGTCGCGGCTGCATGGACCAAACATGTGCTCAGGGTTGGAGCAAGGTTTGTCTGAAGAATGAGGTGATGTGATGAGGGCAGAGATAGGCTTGGGCCTTGTGGAGATGCACAGGATGCTTTTGAAAAGAGTGAATTTTTTTCTGTATTTATTGAAAAGATATTGGATACAAAAGACAGTGGCATAGATTTGCAATTTAGGAAATAGATGAGTTGGAGAGAAAAGATCACAGGTGGAGAGGTAAGTAAGAAGCAATTAGATCCTCATCTAAGGCATTTGCAATAGAGATGGGGGGAGGATGTGCTTTGATCTGAGCAGAATATACCACTTCTAGATCTTGTGAGTGAACAGAGTGTCTGTGGAGAAGTGGTATTTGGCTTGGGTGAACTGTTATTTAATAAATTAGTAATTATAGGAAGAATAAATTAGGAGGGGGAAGAAGAGAAGAGACTAATGCTATTCATTGAATACAGATGAAATGTGAAGAACCTTGGAGTCTTTCCGGTGGCAGTTCAAGTGAGCAACTGGCAAAACGGGTCTGGATTCTCCCCCTGGGGCCCTGTGAGCATAGAGCTGGATGGGAAATCACAGATAATGGCACTGCCTCAAAGAAAGGGTTTAGATCAGTATGAAAAGTGACCTGAAAATGGAAACCCAGGAAAATCCTAAGCATTTAAGGATCAGGCAGCAGAACAGAAAACCATCAAGAAAGGTCAATCAGAGCAGTGGTAGGGTGACAGGTGAGAGTACGACTGCATGGGCCAGGTAAGCCACAACGACCGTATTTTCATCTCCCCTTTTGAAAAGGGCTCACACTTCATGCAGTGAGTGTATCTGCAATGACAAATTCATTGACTCAGACAACTTGCACAGCGAGTTCCCTTTAGAGCTTCGTGTTTTGAATTTTGGGATGTTTTAATTCTAGGCTTGTTCGTGCGATGGCCATAATTTATCTTCTCAATTCCTTTCTCTCGTAGCAGTAGAATGTTTCATTTCCTTTAATAATCATGCTTCATACTTCCATTCTTAGCCCACGTTACCAAGTAGCACATATTTTTTCCTATTCAATTTTCATATTTGATGTAGTCACATAAGGGTGCTATAAATAATAAATATGTATGTATCTATATAATATGTCTACATCCCGTGTATGACATTACTATTGTCATTATGTTACCAGTGATTTATGCCTTCCTACAGATGGAGGAGTTCTGGCACAACACAGCTGAGCAACTTTCTGTTGGTAGCAGGGGGTGGATGGTAGAGCCTTGTGGGTTTTTAATCCAACAGACCGTGCTGTCTCTATTGCTCTTTTCTTGGTCATTGGGTATGTAGCACCATTACTCCAAGTAACCTCAGTCTTTAAATATGCAATTAGAAGCACACTAATAGACACAAAAACCTTCATTACCCAAAAGTGCTTAAATCATTTCCCTAATAGCTCCTCAGCAGTGCAATGAGAAGCCAGTGCTGGGCAATGACTAAACATCTTAAAGTTTCTGAAAATACCCATTAAAAAAAAAATCAGACAATTTTATTTCTCTCTAATGAATATGTGTTTTAGCACATTCAAAATCACATTATCCTGTTTCTTCAGGCAAACCTTACAAGAAAAGCCCCCACAGGCAGGCCCACTGAGAAACAAGGCTCAGAGCCTGGGGAGGTAAATGGCCCTTTCCCATAGCCTGCTGGGCTTGAGACTCGAGACATTCACCGGGTTGGAGGGCTTTTTGGACAATTGTAATTCTCTGTTATTTTGTTCTAGAACGGCCTGTTGTTATTTCCTCTCTGGTGGCAGTAAACTGATTAAGTCAGCCTAGTCAGCCTACACCAGGACAAATCGCTGATCTGCTTAATCTCCTCCAGAACATTTCTTTGCTTTGCCATTTGTTTTGATATTCATGAAATTGTTGGAACTGTGGGTATAATGGTCCCACTGGGGCTAGTTACCTCTACTTAGTCATTTCCAAATGGTCTCATTTTCCCTTCTTGTAAAACTCCCTGAAATTAAAACACCATGGGTGCTTACTATAAGAAGTGACAGAGCAGCTCTGGTTAAATGTAGGTGTGCTGTAGAGAATGTCAGTGGGAGGGGCTTCTGCTCCGCTCTGCCAGGCCGTCTGTAGTGGACATCTGCTCAACTCGCCTGCCCAGAATCCATTCGTCCTTTTCTCTGCTATCAGCATTTAGGTGATTTTTCTTTCTGGTAGAAACATTTCTTCCCGTATCTTGATGTAGGTGATTTGTGTAAGGTTGAATTCCCCCAGCATCAGGGCGGTCAAGTGACCGGGCACGAGGCAGAATACCAGGGGACTGGTTCAAAGATGGCACGCTTATTGGTAAAATTTAAATGTGTGCTGGCTGTATGAAAAATACAAGAAGAAAACCTAATCTGTAGGGTTACGAAAATGGTACAAACACTGGACAGAACTTATGGATTCAAGGAGAAAGTAATAGAAATTAAAGCTTTAAAATCTTTGTTTCATTCAGGAAGACGATAAACATGTTGACCAAATTTAGACTTTGTTAAATGAAAGATACATATTGAATTTGTGGGGAAAAGTTTTAAAAGGATAGAAGTAGAGTGAATAACTTATAAAATAGTATGAAGGAAAAATAGAATGAAGTGGAAAAAATGCATGTTCCAAGGGAAGGCAGAAAGGAAAGACATCAGGACAAATAGTACAAAATGGAATGCTTGATAGAATTCACATTTATTACAATCACAATAAATGTAAGTGGGTTCAACTCTTTTGAGTTTATGAATCTTTAAAGTTATATATGTCATATATTGATGACAATTCTAATTCATTAGGATGATATAAAAATTCAGAATGTAATATGCTTGCTAAAAATATTTCATTAATATTTACTATCTTCTTTCATTTTCTTTCCCTTTTCTATTATATCATCAACTTTCAAAGTTATCAAGTTTGATTCTTCACAATATAAGTTTTATCTTTGTCATTTTCTGATGTAAACACTTGAGTATAATTTTCTAAGTCCCAATTAAGCAGCAAATCACCAGGTTTGACATGAAACATTTTCATAATCATTTACTTCTAAGTATTTTCTATTTCTCAGTGTGGTTTTACCTAGGAAGAGGTGAAAGTTTTCCCAAAGAGAAAGCTCAGGATAAGACGAGTGAGAAGGAAAGGAGAGCTAGCACTCTAGAGTATCAGCACCTGACAAGCTAGAAGAAAAAGACCAGGAAAGTTCCAGAAAAGGGTGACAAGGCAGTGAGAAAAAGCAAAAAGAAGATTACATCATCAAGATCCAGATCAGAGGAATTCTCCAGTGTATACAGAGAGGCTGCTCCATGAGGAGGTGGCCCCTTCTTCTGGGACGTTTCTTCACTGATTGGTTTCTGTTTCCATTTCCATGCGTTCTTTTCTTCTCCACTGCCCTCTATTACATATGTTATGCAAGTATGTATCTTCAAGGCTCTCCTATCATCCACAAATCTTTTATGATCCTAACGATCCTTGAAATACTATATTCATTAATATCTCCATTTACTTCAAGGTCTTTAGAAAAGCCTACTACACTTTACTCAGAAAACAAACTCAAATGCTTTGGGGGTCAGACATGTACATTTAGGTACATATAAATAGATAAAATAAGTAAATAGGTAAATACAAGAATACTGATGAAGATTAAAGAAAAAACTTGTTCCTTCCAAAGATATTCAAATTAAATTTTGTAGAATGTATAAGCAAAAAAATATTTTTGGTGAACTTATACATGGGCTCATGGTTTGTATTCCCTGCTTTCCAGTTTTGCTTGGTTGTTTCTAAACCCAACCCATTTTTTTTTTAATCTTTTTTAACCCAACCCATTTTTGATCCAATTTTTTCTCATCCATAATATAACTAGCTCATTAAGAATGATGGCATTTTTAAATTTTTCTATTTCTGGATTCTGCTTTATATTTCAACAGACTTCTCTTAGAAAAAAAGCAAAGAAAAAGATAAGAATGTTTTTCTTGTCTTTAGCTCTAGGACTCCCCAAATTACTCTACTAAATGCCCATTCTTTGTGCTTCTCCCCATCCCACTCCACTTAGTAGTTTGAGTTTAAGAAGACAATATTGCTTTTATTTCAAAAAGTTCTTGGCTTGAGTGTTTTTGTTTCATTCAGATGCTTCTACTTGCTAACTTCTTTATGTGACCGGTCAGTGTTCTCCAAGGGTACTTCTAATTCTGTGATGGAGATGCAGAGGCTATCTGAGAGCAGTCAGCTGGGCTTCACGTACTTGTGGAACAAGAAGCAGGGAGTACTGCATAGATGTTAGGTGAACACTTGTTCTGGAAGAATGTCTTGCTGTCTTTAGGAAATTGATCAACTCACTGTTGAGACTGGAACGTTTTCCTTAGAGGCCATTACACAAAAATGTATACCTAAGTGGTATACTTTCCGTTAAAAGAAAAGAAAAACTTTATAGGAGCCAACAAAATGAACTTTCATACTTTGAAATGCAGTGTCTGTCTTAGGTAGAAACATGAGAAAAATTTAAAATATAGTTACAGAGACAGACTGCACAGAACTTTCCTAAAATTAATCATATATTCATTTCAGAATGGGAAGACTTTTTTTTAAGGGTTTAGTGTGTTTGCTAACTAAAAACATTATAAATATTCATAATGAAGAGAGATTTCAATAGATAGACAAGGTATGAGAATCAACATTTGCATGACAAAGTGGGAAGATCACCAGCTTCATTTATATTTAAGCCCACTTTTAATAATCACTGAGATTTGCCAAAGTTAGAAACTTTTCCTTAAACTCTGTGAGTAGATTTTTTTCCTCAAATACTAAACAACTTCAGATAATGAGTCGGATTTGGGAAAGTGGAGAGAACCTGAGCACGCAGTAGGTAGTCTATAGTAGGCACTCATTAAATTAAATCAATTGACTGAACTTTAATTCAGTCATAGATTCAAGGTCTGGCTATTTCTGCCTTCATAATCTTGGATTGGTCACCAAGCTATCCTGAATCTAATTTCTTAATCTGAAAATGTATATAACTTTCAACATTTTCAAGAGGATGGCATACATGTAAAAATGATTTGAAAACTACATATTGCTACATAAATTAAGGATGAATACCCAACTTTTGTAGCAACATGGACGGGACTGGAAGAGATTATGCTGAGTGAAATAAGTCAAGCAGAGAGAGTCAATTATCATATGGTTTCACTTATTTGTGGAGCATAACAAATAGCATGGAGGACATGGGGACTTAGAGTGGAGAAGGGAGTTGGGGGAAATTGGAAGGGGAGGTGAACCATGAGAGACTATGGACTCTGAAAAACAATCTGAGGGTTTTGAAGGGACGGGGGGTGGGAGGTTGGGGTACCAGGTGGTGGGTATTATAGAGGGCACGGATTGCATGGAGCACGGGGTGTGGTGCAAAAATAATGAATACTGTTATGCTGGAAATAAAAAAAAAAAATACAACATGATAATCCCATGTTTTAATAAGAATAGTCAACTTATATGTAATGTATTTATGGCATGGCTGGACTTAATCTAATATATTTTGGTTTTAATTCTGAAAAAAAAAATATTAACATATGTCCTATAGCCAGATGTGTTTTGAATTCAAATATACTTAGATTTTAGAAGAGTAATGTAGTCTATTACGTAATACCAACAGCAGAGACTAGTGGCATTGGATAAGCAAACATGTTAATAAAATGTTTCTGCAGGGATATCTGTGAATATTCATACAAGGTAGGACAAATAAAAGTTATTATTAATAACTTTATATCAATGTGAGCCAGCTTAAATGAATTCAGACTGTGTATGTGTTCACACTGCCTCAAAATAAATTATATAGATTTTTTTTTCAGTTTTCTGAGGCTTTAGATATCAGAATTGCAGATAAGAGACTGGGGACTTCAATTAGTATTAAAATGAAGAGGTGGACTCTAGGTGAGCTTCAGTTGACCACTGGATCACTCATAAAATATTATCTCTAAACTTTTTTTGTTTTTTAAAGATTTTATTTATTTATTTGACAGAGATCACAAGTAGGCAGAGAGGCAGGCAGAGAGAGAGGAGAAAGCATGTTCCCTGCCAAGCAGAGAGCCCAAGGCGGGACTCGATTCCAGGATCCTGAGATCATGACCTGAGCCAAAGGCAGAGTCTTAACCCACTGAGCCACCCAGGCACCCTATCTCTAAACTTTAAATAAAGATGGGATTGGAGATTTTTAGCTTTCTTATGTTTTAATGCATGAAATGACTATCTCTGTCATACGAGAAAGGCATCTCTATGACTTCTTTTTCTTCTTGTATAAAGTCTATTTTTTTCTCAAAGCTTTTTAAAATATTGTACAGATTGTATGAGCACTCAAATCATTTTCCCAAATCTAATTTTCTAATATGTAGACAATGATGTGAGCTTTTGGCTTCATTGGGACTAATATCTGGTTTATGTGAGTGGTTGCTAGAACATAGTCATGTTTGCCCTGGAATTCCTTGGAATAGGGCTGTTCTCATTGTTGGACAAGGCCATGACTTGCTAGAGTTATGCAGCTGTAGTATAAAAACATAATCTCCAATTGTTTTCATAATTAATTTGGCATGCTTTTGTAAGGATGAGTAACATGAAAGCTTTTCAGTAGATGTTCCATAGACAGATATATTATTTTCTGCTTAATCCATATAGTATTCGATTCAGGTACAGAGAAGAAATAGAAATATTCCAGGTCTAAGTGAAGAAAATACAAATTAATACGAAGGCATAGGTAAGGAATAAAGTGAAAATTATATAAAACTTAGCCAATAAGTTATATATATTTTAAGAATTACAGAATAAGACAAAAGTAATAAGCAAAAATTCTTTAGGTAATGGCATCACAGATGGATGAAGCTAATTAAAATAGTATAATTATTTCTCCTTAGATATAACAAATAAGGAGAACAGAGGGTATGCCTGAAATATTAATCTACACACTGATACAGAGAAACTGTATCACATCATAATTGAAAAACATACATTAAAACCTCTGGACTTTTATAAATTTCATTCTTGAATACTGATAGAAGAATACCAGGGTCTAGGAAAGAAATAATTGCAATAAATTGGTATGTACCACATAATAATAATATCACTAATTTTATCAGAATATAATTGTTACCTGCTCTGGTCTTGGGCTCTCCAAGCAATAGAAGTTGGGGCCAAAAGGGAGTTTCCAGGCAAGGGTTTTATTGAGGGTTATGCTCCAGCACAAAGGAGACAAAATAAAGAAAAGGGAGCTTCATGCTGGCTCTCCGAACAAAGGCCAGCAATTGTTTGAAAGAGGCTAAGTAAGGCAGGAAAGGAGTGACATCGGAGCATGTAGGACAGGTAGAGATGTCGGAAGTTGGGTGCACAGGCACAGTGGACACAATATGTAATGGTGTCTCATTTGCATGTTATCTCTCCACCCTGGACATAATTTTTAGTATTATAATGAAGAAAAAGTCAGTGAAATGTTGGCCCTGGGGTCGATGTTGGCGCAAACTGGTTAGGTATGGTCTTCACCAATCAAGGCCCTCCTTTGGTTAGCCTCCTGCTTCCATATTCCTCCAAGATAAGCTACTCAAGAGGCACTGGGTTTCAGCTCTCCAAGAATACTGGGTTTTACAGTCAGGATTGAGGGGGACCCAACCCAGTCTTTGCTCTGTCTCTTATCAACAATGGCTTTTAGTAAGAGAAAAGGAAGCTACAAGCCAACACACTGCATTTTCTTTGATCTTGGGTGGCAGCAAGCCCTTCATTCTGAACAACCAGTGTTATACATTTCCACCAAATGGATTTTAGAGAGTTATGTTCTAGACTGAATTGCCACTAACTATTATGTGATTTGGAAAAAGTCTCTTTTATCTCCAGATGTTTCTTTTTTTCCTTTGTAAAATAAAGAGATTAAGCTGTATTATCTCTGAAGTCCTGTTTAGCTTTGAAATATCAGCTTAAAACACAGTTTGAAAACTTTCTGGTGTACCTTAGAACTGAGGGGTATCAGGAAAAAGGGGCTTTTTCCCCCTCAACATGGATGGGGCATAAAATGAGGGGATGCAGGAATAGTAAAGATTCAATTTCTAGAGTGGGACTGAAGAAACTATCAGAAGCATGTGTAACAAAGCAAATGCTAAACTTTGTTTTTTTGAAGACAGTTTTATTTTAATGAAATATACTCATCCCTATCCCAGGTCACTCAAATATTACTTACTTCTCAAGGTCTCATCCCAGTCCCACTTCCTTGATTAAGCTTCTTATGACTTTGTACTACCTCTTTTTTGTTGCTGTTTTCTATTTCATTGCTATATTATATTCCATGGTAGTTTGTATTTCTTCCCTGAAATTAAATTTAACATTTTTTGAGTATAGCACTATTGATGTCAGGATGACTTCATAAGAAAACAAGGAATATTCTGGACTCTTCACTCAGGTATTAAAAATCTGTAAACGTAGATGTATCTCTTCCATCTGAATTTCCTTGTTTATCTAAAATAGAGCCACTCACTGAAACTTTCACTTAGTTGTAGAATGATTTTTATATCCTTCAATGTTCCTAGTAGGATGCAAACTCTTATTATTCTGAATATTTGTAGGATGTGTTTTGAAGCCAGCACATATGGTCAGACAGGTAGTCTAAAGGCCATCTTTGTCTGGGTATCTTATTGCCACTAGGGCAGAATGAAAGGAAGAGTATTGCTTTTACTCATAATGCAAGCTTTTCTCATCATTATGCTTTAAGTCATATGAACACAATTTAGGCCAGAAGATTCATTTGTACATTCATTCAGTCATTCATTCAACATACAACAATTTTTGGGTGTGTGCAAGTCATGCTATTAGGCATCTGTGGAATATTCATTTGCAGTAGCCATGACCCTGACTTCAAGAAACTCCCTAGTGGTTGGGGGCCTGGGTGGCTCAGTCGGTTAAGCATCTAACTCTTGATTTCAGCTTAGGTCATGATCTCAGGGTCTTGAGATTAAGTTCTGCATTCAGCATGGAATCTGTGTGTCTCTTTCTCTCAAATACATAAATAAAATCTTAAAAAAAGAGAAAAATAAAAAAAGAAAAGAAGTGGTTAAAGAATGTAGATCCAGTGGAGAAATTTCTAAGTTTCTGTAGAAGTTTCTAATACAAAAGTTTCTGAAGAACAAGGATGATTTCCATCCTTTACTAGATGTAGCAACACTCTTCATCATCAAAGGCATTCCAGGTGGGTTTACAAAATGTTTCTGCTTTTTGACTAACATGTAGAGAGAACAGAGCATTTGGGTATGCTTAGCAAGTTCTCCATCCTCTATCACTGATTTGATTTGGGCAGTAAAGAAGGAAACTTTTGGTAAAGCTAATCTGGTCTCACGTTGCTGAGATCAGCTATCTAACATAATAAAATACATAGCACTTTTCGAACTCAGATTTCCCCAATCAGATCCAATGACCACATGTTTGTGATATGACTGATTTCTCTCTGGGCTAGTTGGCATTCTTTCTTTAGGGTTTATTTTTTCACTTGGTGCATTAAAACCCTGGCCTTGTAAAATAACTATAGATTCTTTCTATTTTAAATATGTTACACTGAGGCTTTCCTATGAGTTGGAAACTTTTGAGATTGTTTTGGATTAGCAGAAAAAGAAATGTATCTTATGTTGTATGGCCTTTGATACATAATAACATGGTAATAAGTCACATTCATTTGGCCCTTCTTTTCCTGCTAAATGTGTGATCCTCTTGTCCCAATCTTTCTCTCCTTCCCAACCTGTATCTCTTTTACCCTTTCGAATTCTGCTTTATCCTTAAAACTTTCCTAAATCCTGTGGCAGGATATAGGTAATAACTCTATCCCATGTGTAGCATTATAGCTCTTGGCATATCTCAAGTAGTATATCACCACAAAAAGAAAAGATGGAAAGATTGTCTTTCCTACTTAACTTTGAGTATTTCCATTTATCTGTCTTTTTCCGACAATGTCTGGATGCTTGGTAATTCTCACTTGTGAGTGCAATCCATTTAGAAGATATATTTAGATATATCTAAATCTAAAGGTCTAGGTCTCCAGCAGCCGAGGTCTCCCTAGATGGTTTCCTCTAATTTAACAACCAGATTTACTCATGTCTAGAGCTTTTTTTTAAAATATATAATAGTGTTATTTCTTCTGGAATGTGAGCTTCTAATTTATAATTCAAAACAAAGAGAGATATTTTTCCCATCAGATTTTATTATTTTAATATCATTATTATTTTGTTATTTTAAAATGTTGCTTATTTATATATTTATTTCTTGGCTCCAGAAAGCTTTATTGTTTCCATTCGGTCCAGCATTTGCGAGAGGGTAGTCAACTCCAAGGTAGTTAAAATGCTGCTTAATGGCTTTAGGGAGAAGCTCAGGCCCAAGCCCAGACACTGGGGGGATTCCAGAGGGTTCCCTGAAAGACTGCTGGGCTTCAGAGGCTCCTAGTCATGCTTGAGGGTGAGCTTTTTGAAGAGATCCTTGCCCAGCTCAGCCAGCTTACAGAGATTAGACAGGTGGTCCCCCATCTTCTTGATGGGTTTCACCTGCTCCTCTAGGAAGTAGTTGTCAGGAAGTCACAGAGATGGGTGTGTGTGTGTGGACTGAATCCAAGGCATACAGATCCCAAAGGGCCTGGTTCAGGTTCTCCAGAACCAGGGCAGCTTCCATGGCATCCAAGGTTTTATGCCACTCATCTCAAGATGGCTTCTGCACGTCCTGGAAGAGGGTGTAGAGGCTGAACTGGTTTTACATCTTCAAGAACACCTGTGCTTCTCCTCAGCCAAGGGGCACGCCCTGCAGAACCACATCCTCCTGGTGGAACTAGAAGCCCAGAGAGAGGTACATGTAGGAGGCCAGGCAGTTGATGGCAGCTTCCCCCTTGGTGGAATAATTCTGAAAAATCTGAGAGATCATGGTTGATGGTAATAAGGGGTTAAACTCAAAATAGGGTGTTCGCTGGTCCTGGAGGCAGAAGGTGGCCAAGAAGATGGCTCTGAAGGCTTTGACTGGAAAAAAGGTGGGAGGGTGGTCTCAGGCTGCTAGAAGGGGCATCCTGGGTCTGTTGGGTCCAGATACTGTTGAAGCAAGAGGCAGATCTGTGGGACAGCTCAGTGCCCTGCCTTTATGCATTGGATTGTAAAAGCAATACTATTGAGAAAGAATAAATACTTCAATGTTTCATTCGATTTTTTTTTTAAATTTTTTATTTTTTATAAACATATGTATTTATCCCCGGGGTACATTTTTAAAATAATTTTTTATTTCTCTTAAATCTGATAGAATATTTTGTTGACTTAAAAAGTACATTATGCTGATTGTTTTAGTTTTACATCTTAGTCAATGTACATAATACACTAAGAAAAAAAGGTAAAATTTAATTAATTACCATTAGTAGCTTTTCTGAATTTCAGTTGGCTGATAGCTCTTTAATTAACTGAATCACTTTTTACCATTTTGCAGAGGTACAGGCAAAACTAACAATCACAAACAGTATGAAGTCCTTAGAATTCACTGGGGACTCCTATTTTTAAAGAATATTACCTAAATCTTTATCTGGTGACATCACTAAATGTTGCCCTAGCTACCTCAGTAGCTTGTCAAATATGATAAATAATGCTCGATGTATTTTTATTAAAAATCACAGTTCATTTTTCAAAAATGAAAAACCATCTTGATATTAACTTCTTGCTAAGCATAGGACAGGGTGATTCCAAATTAACACTTCACTCAGTATGTGGCCAACATGAAAAAACTGGGGCCTTTCACATTTGATGACAGGAGAGGCACAGTTGAAAGAGTCAAGTTCTTTGTTAGCTCATATAATATTTAAAACCAACTAATATTTTGATACATTAAAAAACTTCTGAAGTGCAAGTCAGAAAAAAATGACAAAATTTTTCCAGAAAAAAAAACTAAATTGTGTTTCGGTTTAATATTTTATATATTCTCATATACAATTCATCCTAACAATTCATTTAACTTACAATTACTTAAAATTCATTTTACTTATAATTACATTCAACAAGTACAGAGACTTCTGTAGGGAGAAAACAGGTGTGTTGGGAAAAACTTTGAAAATCCTTTAATTTTTATGTAGGAAGTATACCTTTTGTCCTTTGTATTTTTCCTTTCATTAGAAATACTTTCTCTACAGGTATAGAAAAGATACCTTGATAAGGAGAACTCAACTGATTTTGCTTGGTGATTATCTTGACATATTTGTTCATATCTTCTAGTCCTATTAAATAATAAAGATAGAAATTTTTTTTAAAAATTAAAGAAAATACTCCATAGCTTACAACATTATTTATTCAGTAAAGATGTGTGAGGGAAGATAAAAATCTAGTGCATAACGAACATCCAAGGCCTTTGAGCTTGGTCGAGATTCATAAATAACTCACCATGTTGGCCTCCATTTTACTATCTTCCTTCACAGAAGTTACCTCCTGGAAAAGAAAAGCTTCTGTGTATATAGAAACCGCCAAAGTTATTTTTTAAAATTGTGCAAACAAAATCATTCAATGAAATCAATTCCATAAATTCCAAAAACGGTTCTAAGTGGAAGAAGATGGAGAAAATCTTTAACTTTGAAGGGACTATTTCAAAAGCCTTTTTTTTTTTTTTAACAGTGAAAAACTTATCTGTGCATTTTTCCAACTGAAAAGTTTAATTTTTTTCATTTTGTGGGGGCAGATGTGATCAACAAAAAACAAACGAAAACCCCAAACCCCCCAAACCCTGAATATGACTGAAGAAAATAAGAGAAGTACCACAGAGTCACATTTTAGTAATTAGCCTGGTCTTAGGAGTTGAAGAAGTATGTTTTAAAAATGAGATCCAAATAACACAGACAGGTCTATTCTGTGCCAGATAAGCTGAGCTCTAACTCCCTTTCCAAACATCCCCTTCCCAGCATTGTTCAGGATTATGGATGACAAGAAGATGAATTTGCATGTGATCTGGCAGGCAGAAGTGAGGGAGCAGTGACAGTGTTTTCTGTTTTAGAAGTTGGTCTGGGGCACTGAGCACGTGGCAGTGTTGGCTTACTTTGCTAGCAAGTGTCAACACACAGGTATGTGGCTCCTTTCTTTCCTGCTGGATTTTCTCCTGTGGGTTCTCTGAATCCTGTGCTGGGCACATGAACAGGTCTATGCTCAAGAGGATTAGCTTTTCCTTCAGGGCAATCCTAGCATTGAAGCTGACAGCAGAGGCTAGAGACGGGTGTAAGTTCTAGCTTATTCTCATGGTTCTGGTTTCTCATTGTTTTCTTTCATTTTTTTTCATCTTTCATCTTTCTTTCAGCTTTTTTTCCTGACCTCTAGACCAAGAGTCATACTTCTTCAGGCTCATCCTCAGACTCAGAGACAATAGCCTTGCATGGACTTCTTTACTACCTCCATTCCTCCTTAGAGTTGAATTTCCGTAAGTTCTTTATTCAGTGTTATTTGTAGTGGTTCTTACCTACAGCACAGCTGATCTGATGGAGCCTTCAGTGATCCACCGAGAGTTTTGCAAAACAGTGGATTACCCATGTCTGGAGGTGAGGGAGAATTTGAGATTTGAGATGATGGTGGCAGAAATTGAGACAAAAGAGTTACGTGACACAGGTCATCAAACACCTTATATTTTATGATGGATTTGTATATATTTTATAGAATGAATCTCTTAGTAGGTAAAATGGAATATAGAAAAGAGATTGAGTGCATGGATGTTTTCACTAGTTCTCTAAGGACTAATTTACAATTGTTACTTATTAAGAAAATCTAATTTTTAGCTGGACTTGTGACTTCAGGAAAAAAATTATATTTCTTAGCCACCTTACAGTTAAAGATAGCTAGTTTATGGCCAATAGACTCTAAGCAGAAATGTGTGTGCAATTTTTAGCATATATGTTTAGAATGAGGAAGATGCCATTTTACTTTTTAGCCTTTCCTTTTTCCTGCTGATCAGTATATAGAAAAGATGGGTGGAGTTTGAGCTGTTGTCTTCAACCATAAAGTGAAAACTTTATGCCCAGTCTAGTGGAATAGCAGGATTGAAGGAGTCTGAGTGGAGTTCTTATATCCAAACTCGACATAGTGAAGAAATACACATCAACTTTATTTTATTCACTGTTGTTTTGAGTTTTGGGTCTCTCACTTAATCATATATGATTAATAGGGACATTATAAGTAAAAATTATACGCTTTAAGTATACAACATGATGTTTTGGTATATACATATATAGTGAAATGAATGCGGCAGCCAAGCTAATTAATATATCCATCTCTTCTCATAGCTAACTTTTTTTTTTGATGAAAGCATTTGAAATCTAAACAAATTTCTAATATACAGAAGCGTGGTATTAACAGTAGTCATCATGCTGTACATTAGCTCTCTAGAACTTATTGATCCTACACAGCTGCAATTTTGCATCCCTTGACCAACATCTCTCATTTCTCCCACCTTTCTACTTTCTGCTTCTGCTTCTGTGAATCAAGTTTTTTTAGATTTCGACTATAAGTGACATCATGCAGTATTTTTCTTTTTGCACTATTTCACTTAACATAATGTCCTCCATGCTGTTGCATATGGCAGAATCTCCTTTTTAAAGGATGAATAATATTGCATTGTATGTGTATATCACAATTTTAGCCATTCATCCATCAACAGACACTTAGGTCACTTCTTTAGCTTGGTTATTGTGAATAGTGTTGCAGTGGACATGCGTGTGCAGACAACTCTTTGAGGTAATAATTTCATTTTCTTTGGACATATACCCAGAAGAGGGATTGCTGGATTATAACTATGTTATAACTATATAATATATATAATATAATATAAATTATAATATACAACTACTAATATTATAACTATATAATAATAACTACATATAACTTTTCTAATAGGTTTTTTCTTAAATAGAAAGAGAAAGCAATGATTTCCATTACAACCTTGAAAAGAAGAAAGGAAGTCAGAAGTGGGTAACTTTGTAGGTTAAGACCAAGGACTTGGGAGAGTGAATATCTATTCTCCCAGTGAGGTAGAAAATGATAATTCGTGACAAATTTTATCAGAGAGGCAACATGGTAGAAGTGAAATTGGTGAAAATAAATTTATTTTGGACAGACCTAGGTTTAAATCCTTTTCTGGTACAATGTAGGAAATGCTAAAATGAATTTAAGATAACAGTGTCTGTACTATGACTAACCTAAGTTTGTAATAACTTAGTTAGTTAGTTTAGTTAGGTTAGTTAGTTAGTTAGGTTAACTGCATTGATTCTTACAGTGCCTGGTACATAGTAAACTCTCAATAAATATTACCATCACTAATATATGGCCAACAGATCTTTGTTAAGAAATTATTTGTGATAACATGACATTAAGCAGTTCTCACTGAGAATTAAGGTGAAGAGGTTTAGAATGCTGAACCAATTCCCCCTTAAAATTCCTTGTCTGGGTATGTGCTTTGGTGAGTGCTGTGAAGTGTGTAAACCTGGTGATTCACAGACTTGTACCCCTGGGGATAAAAATATATGTTTATAAAAAATAAAAAAACCCTCAGATTGTTTTTCAGAGTCCATAGTCTCTCATGGTTCACCTCCCCTTCCAATTTCCCCCAACTCCCTTCTCCACTCTAAGTCCCCATGTCCTCCATGCTATTTGTTATGCTCCACAAATAAGTGAAACCATATGATAATTGACTCTCTCTGCTTGACTTATTTCACTCAGCATAATCTCTTCCAGTCCCGTCCATGTTGCTACAAAAGTTGGGTATTCATCCTTTCTGATGGAGGCATAATACTCTATCCTGGTATGCTGGAAATAAAAAATAAAAAATAAATAAATAAATAAATTTAAAAAAAAATAAAATAAAAATAAAAAAAAATTCCTTGTCTGTATTTCACAGACATTTTGTTTTAAACTTCTTTCTCTTTCTTAATGTCTATTGAATTAATCAGAGTTCAGGTAACAGAAAGGACTCTAGGCATTCCAAGCAGAAAAATACTGAGATTAAGTGATTTCAAAATCACTGGATGCCTAAAGAAAGGAAAGTCAGGAAGTCACCACTTTTTTTTTTATTTCAAGAATATACACTACAATAGCTGCAACCCAGAGGTTAGGAACTAACTGCTTTCTTGATCACTTGATATCATAGTTTCTCCATACCCATGAATCTGGTAAGACAAAGAAAAACATGGAATCCAGCTACTTTCCAGTCAGCTTGTCCAACTGCACCATCCCAGTGTAGTCTCCACTTCCTTGATACCTTCCAAATGTGATATGATTAATCTTAGTGAAAGAATCTAAACTGTATTAAGAAGCCTAGTCATAAGGGAGTTTAGGAAAAACAGCTTTAGCTTTCCAATTCCTGTCATTCTTAGGGATAAGGAGAATAGAAGAGTATAGAAATGGAAGCCAAATGGAAATTGACCATATCTACCATGTGAAACATCCCTATGCATCTGTTAGAAATGGCTAAATTAGGAAGATTAATAACATGAGTTTTAGAGAAGATAAAAGCGTGTGGAATTTTCATAAATTGTTGGTGGAATTTTATATGGCACAAACAATTTGGAAAACAATTTGGCAGTATTGCATAAAGCTAATGACACACTTACCATGCAACCAAATCATTCCACTCCTACATATTTACCCAAGAGAAATAAAATGTGTTTCCATACAAAGACTTGCAAACTACTTATAGTAGATTTATCATAGTAGCTCCAAACTGGGAAATAGCCCTGGTGTTTTTCAATAGCAGAATTCATAAGTATATTGCAGAATATTTATACTCTGGAATACCAATCAATAAATATGAGGAATGCATTGTTATAATAAGTAATAACATGTCTGGATCTCAGAAATCACAAATGAAAATAATCTTGAGTGAAGTAAACCAAACAGAATTATATACTACATGATTCCATTTAAATGAAATTTTAGAAAAGATAAATCCAATCCATAGTTTAGAAAATATAATCAATTTGGGCTGCTATAACAAATTACCCTAGGCTAAATGGATTAAACAACAGAAATTTATTTTTCATAGTTCTGGAGTCTAGAAAATCTAAGATCAAGATGCTTGCAGATCTGGTGTCTGGTGAGGGCTCTTTTCCAGGTTTGCAGATACTGTCTTCTGATTGTGTCTCTCCATGGTGGCAGTCAGAGAGAGAGAGCTCTCCTGTTTCTTCTTTACAAGAATGCTAATACTATTCATGAGGGTTCCATGAGGGTTCCATGAGGGTGGAGTCCTCATGACCTAATTCTCTTCCAAATATCCTACTTCCTAATATTTATAAAAAATGTAATTTCTTTGATGGGGGAGGGGACACAGACATTCATCTGGTACCAATACATGTAAAATCACAGTACACCTAGGTCAGAGACAAAGTTTATTAGTTACAGCAGAAGCATCATCTGGATGTTAACTCTGTAGCACCAGTTCTCTGAGTTCCAGTCCCCACAGGATGATGTGCTGGAAGTTGAATGGTATCTGTATGCCCAAAATAAATAACCCTAGAATTAGTAAATCCTGATTATATATACAACTTCTGGTGAACTGCTCATCTAGTTCTGGAGATAGAGACTTTATCTTTACTCTAGAATGTAAGGAATCACCTCCAGAGAGGACTTCATCACTCCAGAACATCTCAAGAGATGGAAATATCTCTAAACTTTACTCTTCTGCAGTGTTACCTTATATAAAAGCATTCTTAAACTGACTGTAAATGCCTTTGCTCAGAAGATCTAGATCATGCAAGAAATGTGAGATATTTATAGATAATTATTTCCCAACATAAACTTTATTTTAAATATTGGCTATAATGATTGACCTGAAACATGTTCTGTTAGTTTAATAAAATACTTCAAAGAATATGTACAATTTAAATATGCCAAGTTGATTTCAAGCCAATTGTCTGTGCTGCATATTCAGGAAATTCACAGTACCTAATTACATTTCCAAATGTTTCAGAATGAAGTTTAGATCATTAGAACTTGGGAATTCTTTGGATATTTTTGGATATTTCAGAAGATATTCTTTTTCAATTTATAATTGTTTACAGAATTAAAAAAAGTCATCATACATTTAATGCAGAATTTCTCCTTTCTTTTGTATTTATTGTTTCTTATGAATAAAAGTTATAAATTGAAAAGTACCATTATTAAGCACATGAAAATATTGCAGTATTCTTCGCCATACAAAAGTTGTTGCATAGCTAATCTTATGCACTTTGTATTCATTTAACACTTCTTATTTAACTGACTACATAGCTTGTATCTAGGTTGATGCCTGGTTCTTAGGGCATTGTCCCTAGAGCAGAACTGGGAAGCCCAGTTACTGGGAGTTCTTTAATTTGCAGAAACTGTTCTCATGGCAGCCTGAAGCAGTATAGCTTGGATTTAAAAAAAAGAAAATGTGTCTGAAGAATCAGGATTCTTTTCAAGTTGAGAAGAAAAGTTGCAAATATCAAATTTATGGATAAAGAGAGGATGAAAACTTGGAAATAATTTAACAACTTCACGACTGGTTCATACAAGTTAGGGGAAATAAGTTTTGATTACTGGTTAAGGCAAAATGAGAGTAAAGGTATTTAGTTCAAGAGTTATTTGGGATACTATTGGGTGCCTGATGGTCCCCTAAGGATGCAGTATTCTGGCTTAGGAGGCAGGTAGAACAGATTGGTGGAGTCCCAAAGAATGAACTAGAAGCCTAGAGCATCGTGGTAATGGGGGAAGTGAGATAGAAGGGCTGTGCTGATTGTCTGTCCTTTGGACTTCTGAGGTTGAATTCAGCATGCAGATAGTAACAAACTTTTATCTAAAACATCCAAATGAGTAGATTTTGAAAGTATAAGAAGAAATCAAGATCCTGAGGATTGATGGAATGCCAGTAGTCACCTTTCTACTTACAAAAAGAGACCGGCAAACTCTGGGAGGGATAGCGGGAGAAGGTAATGGAATCATGGATAAAATGTAAACTTGAACAATATCATAGCTATTTGTTTTAACTTTTTCTGACCATAATGGTTGGGAGTCCTGGATAATAGTAATAATGATATGAACACAATTTTTTCATAGTACTTATCATATCTTGGGTAATTTTCAAACCATTTTATACCTAGCAACTCACCTAATTATTAAAAAACCTTGTTGTATAAGTACTGTTATTATCCTAAATTTATAAATGACAAAACTATGGCATAGAGAGATTAAGTAACATGCTCATAGCCACAAAAAGAGCTAGTAACTAAAATAATCAGTATATGTTCTGATGTGTAAACTTATTTAAAGAATTACTGTTCATAGGAATCTTTAGCTGTTAAAAAAAATCCCAGTCCAGTTTATATATATGATGTATAAGGTTGTTATTTTATTTTATTATTTCTTAAAGATTTTATTTATGTATTTATTCCAGAGAGAGAGAGAGAGAGCTCACAAGTGAGTACTAGCAGAATGAGGGCAGAGGAAGAGGGAGAGGCAGAGAATCCCAAGCAGATCCTGCTCCCAGTGCAGAGCCTTAGGTGGGGCTCGATCTCACAACCCTAAGATCATGACCCTGAGATCATGACCTGAACAAAACCAAGAGTTGGATGCTTAATCAGCTGGGCATCCAGGTACCCCTAAACTTTGTATTTTTAAACGACCTTCCTATTCAGACAAGTACAGGATTGTCAAAGCTTCATTCTGTTTTCTGGTAGTCCTGGGGCCCAAATGGTTTCAGATCAGTTTATATCTCGGTGTGACTGTCAAGGCATTAACCTCAGCCTCTAATTGCTTGACTTATAGTTCTAAGACTCAGAAAGAACTGAAAGAGTACTAGGTTTCTTTCCTACCCAGTAACTACTAAAAATTAGGTATTATTGTTATTGGTTTTTTTTTTGTGTGTGTGTGTGTGTGCAATATTAAGCTATGCAGTTGAGAACATGGGCTCCAGACCAATTAGTTCATATTGCAGATCCACCACTTATAGATATTTAACTTCTTTACACCATGATTTCCTCCCTAGTGCTTCAATATATCTACTTTAAGGGGATGTTGTGTGGATTAAATGAGTTGATATAAATATTGCATTTAGAACAGTACCAGATACATAGTAAACAAGCGATAAATATTCACTATTATCATTATTTTTCTGTTCATATTCTGTGAGTGGGCTCACACCTACTGGGAACAATAAAACTTGTGCTTCAAATCTCCTCTTTGAATGTTAAGCATACAGTATAATAAGAATTTGAAGAACACCTTTGGAAATTGTAGTTTCTTCTTATTCACATGATAGGATTCCATAAGCTTCTCATTGGCTGTTTTGTTCTGATTTTGAGGCTGCCTGACTCTTGGAATGCACCCAGAAAAAAAAGAAATGGATAATATCTATTAGTTGGAAGCACACACACTAAATGTGAGTGGAGCAGTTCTGTGTGGGCCTCTATGTGGCCCAGTTTTATAATTTCTATAAAGTATGGCTCTCTTATCAGTGATTCACTTATTTTATTTTTCAAAGACTTTATTGATTTGTCAGAGAAAAAGAGGTTGAGAGAGAGAGAGGGAGAGAGCGAACGAGCAAACAGGGGGAGCAGCAGGCAGAGGGAGAAGTAGGCTCTTTGCTGAGCAAGGAGCCTGAAGCAGGACCAGATTCCAGGACTCTGGGATCATGACCTGAGCTAAAGGCAGACGCTTAACTGACTGAGTCACCCAGGTGCCCCCAACCAGTGATCGATTTAAAAGACCACAAGTCCTTTTCTGTTAATAAATTTAGGTATATTGTTGATTGCCTCTTCATTAGGTAGCTAGTGGTTAAATGAAACATTCTTGGACAAAGTCATAGTCAGGTGATAGATAGGTATGCACAAAGGCATCTATGTATGAAATAGGCAATGCAAAGGGTCAGATAACAATCAGCACTCTCCTCCTTGCTCTAAATTCAGGGGAAGGATGCAGATTCAACCAAGAGGAGGAGTTCATGTACTTTTAGCAACTACTGGGCTCTATACAGAAGACCTTTCTTTGAAGATTTCAATAGCTAATTATGTTCCATCTCAAGAAAGACATTTAGATTTACTCAGATACACCAGAATTGTTTAGCAGGTGTCTCTGAGTATGCATGTAAATTCTTGGAAAAGTGCTAAAGAGTCCAAGTTAGAAGCAACCATTTTGAAGAATACCTACTACTCTTGGAACAGAGAAGTAGCCCAGAGTGACCAAATGAACATGATGATAGAAATATTGTACTGAGTGGGGCATCTGGCTCCATGTATATAATGAAGTCACTCCAGGATTTCCAAATCTGTGCTAGTAGCTTCTCTGCATGATAGATGGAAATGTTTTTTTTTCTTTGTTTATTTTTAATTCACGGGCCAGTAGGAAAGGAGGTGGAGATTTTACTAAAATACCAAAGAATATGGCCAGGAAGTAAGAACAGTAATATATCAGATGATATAACAGAACTAAAACATTTAAATCTGCAAAGAAGATTGAAACAAAGTCATGATTAGAGAGTCATACAGTAAAATTTGCCTCTAAAAGTAGGTGAGATGTTAGTTAGAGAACTAGGATAGATGAAAGAAGAATGGGATGAGAGCATCCCATTTTGGTTTTTTTTTCCAAATCAAACCGAGACTATGTCAATTGATGAAATTATCCAGAGAATATATGATTAGTGAACGCTATACAATTGGGTAATTTAGTTTTTTTTAAAAAAAAAAAGCAACCCCAAATACTCATGCCCCCCAAATTTGTTTATGTCATTAGGAAATGATTTGCAAATTTTTATTGCATAATTTTTATTCCATGTTACTTAGATATGGCTAAGTAATTAAGACACAGTAATGCTGTTGGCACTCATCTGGACGTCTTCTGCAACCTGCTCTCGGTTCTGGTGAACAGACAGGGTTAAACACTGAGAATACTTGCTCTTTAATGTCCAATATAGCAAAGATCTTGGATCACTAATTCTTAATGATTTCACAGTGTAACTGAGCATAAGTAATTGACTGGAGAGATCAGTATTAGCTTTGGCTTTCTCTACTGCTTCCTTTATGACTATTTTTCTCTAACTATGGTAAAATTATGAGGAGAATCTTACATGCAAATTAAGCAAATCAGTTGTACATGTAAAAGAGCTACTTTGGGATTTCATTGTATTGAAGTCCTTGAGTCATAATCTGGAGTGACGGATAACTGTATTTGTTGTTAGAAACACACTGCTTTGTGGGTTAGATTTGAGTTGATCTGGCTACTCTGTATGTCTGATTGATGTGTCTCTCAAATTGGTAGTCAAATCAATTAACCTCTGAGTCTCACTAAACATACCATGAGCCATAAACATGGATAAAGAATGTCCAGATCTAACATCAGAGATCTACTTTATTGCCATCAAATAAGTTAGAGCCAGTCTTTTGGCCCTTAAAAAATTTACACAGCTTAGAAATAAGAAAGTCTCAATATATTTTCAGACTGGAGACATACTGCTCTCTAGTTAAGTGGGTTAATTCCTGGAAAACACATTTCTTGGAAGCTGTAAATAAATACGCTTTTTTTTTTTTTTTAAAAACATACCATTACTCTTACACATAATGAATCACAAAATTCTGGCTCAGTAACTCTTTTCTGTCTTTGTCTAGACCTAACAAATGTTGTGGAGATACTCTCCCTTCTCATTGATTTCCTCTGTTTTCTTCTCCTGTCTCATCTGTGTTTGTGTTCTTTTGATTTACCATTTATCCTTAGTTGAAGAAATTTATAATCATAAATTTGTTTGCTTTTCAAATTTATTTCATGTGGCTCATATAACAGAAAAAGATAACATAAAAAAGTGGACTTGAGACTATCAGCATTGTGTATCTCAAAAAATAAAATGGAAACTATAAAAAGAAAATGTGTATTACCTGACTTTACTTGTTAGGTGCCCCATGCATAATATAAAGCTGTTTATCACATTATTATATTATTATATAAGATGTATTGATATATAATTGATCATATTACAGCTTTCTTTGGTTAATAAATTTTATTCACTTTGATTTTACAAAGGTGATTTCAAAGTTCTTATTAGCACATGAACATACAAACTGTGCTCATTCTGTGGATGCTTGCAACAGAAGTGCTGGCAAAGTAGATCAGGTAGAGTAGAGTAGATCATTAAATCAGGAATCTGGTAGAAAAAGAAATCATATTATCATTGCTATGCAAACTACAATAAAGATATGGATGAAAGCATAAGATATGCTCAAAGTGAACTGTACAAAGTACACCATGATTTACAATACATAAATGGTGGAAAAGTGTTATCTGGAAATTTGGTAGGATCATGACTTTTTTGGTTTTTATTTATTTATGACAGAGAGAGATAGCAAGAGAGGGAACACAAGCACAGGGAACTGGAGAGGGAGAAACAGGCTTCCTGCTGAATAGGGAGCCTAACATGGGACAGGATCCCAGGATGCTGGGATCACAACCCAAGCAGAAGGCAAATGCCTAACAGCTGAGCCACCCAGGCACCCTATTTTATGGCTTTTTATAAAAACAAAACTGAAACCAAATAATATACCTATTGATATATTGAGATTGAAAAAAAAAAAGGTACTATCTTAAGAAGTGGAGGAAATTTGCCTGAACAGTTAATGTGTCCAAATTCTATCACCTTAAGGATAATTGAACTCAATTCCAAAAATAAAATTGTTGATAATAGGAAAATACTTCAAAGAACTTAATGACTCCAAATTAGATGGCTATAAATTAAATTAAAAATATATATATCAAGAAGGCTCACTAAATTGCAAATCCAGGATGGTACCAATTTCTCTTAAAAATTTTTGGTGAAGTGAAAGCATTCACTTGTAACATGAAGGTATAGATATTCACAACTAGAAGTGGTTTTGCCCTACCTGGAGGACAGAATTATTTCTCAGTGTAGACTACCTGAAAAAACGTTTTAGGAAAAGTAGTCACAAAACAACAGACACTTTATTGAGTCTGTGATAAACTTTGTAGATTTCGAAATATGCCAGTTGGATGTTTTCATGTCATATTTTCACTTTAACAATTAACAAAACCATGAAACAAACAAAAATAATAGACTAAACCAGGTGACATCATGAAAGGTCTGACTTAATTTTTGTCCCACCGAAGAGAGTTTATGTGGAAGAGAACGGGAACTACTGTCACACACTTATTTAGGCATTGAATTTCACAGGTATTACTGAGATAATGAAAGTTCTAAAATATAACTGCCAGGATTAATAGTCTGTGAGTTCATCTTGAACCTCAGTTCAGATACCGGTTGTTTTCTTTCTTCTGCTCATAGTAGTCTTCCAGTTTGATAGTATATCTACTTTATTTTTCAGCACCATCTCTTCTTGTACATTTGAGTTTCCATTCTCAACTGCCTATGAAATATACCTAATTTTGATATTCAATAACTTTTTTTGATATTCAGTGACATTCTTAAAATGTGTGTCAAATAAATCAATTTTTCAAATCTCCTTAAAGATTTTTTTTTGTCATCTTAAAATTGATACATACTTATCTCACTTTTGACCATTAAAAGGAAGTGGTTTTAAGGAGTAAACAAGGGTGGGGAGGGAAAACTGGTAAGTAAACAAGTTCTCAAGTAGAAAAGTAGCAATTTCATCCATAGGATTACCTACACTAATTGAATAAAACAGCAAAAGATAACAAAAATCACTACCATGCACGTATACAGGGAGGCACACACTTTTTGTCACTTCTAATTCTTCCTTCCCAGCCTTTTCTTATCCTTTGTGGCCTCTCTCTACTCCTTTTCCTACTTGTCTCCTGTGGAGGGGCGGGGTGGTTAATGTAATAGGTAAACCGGGAAAAAAAATAAAGTACACATGTCAGCCCATGTCAGTCCCCCAACCGTTTTTTTTTTTTTTTTTTTTTTATTAATTTAGGAGAGCATTAAACTTCTTTATTCCTCTTCCTTTATTAACGTATCAGTATTAACATATCAGTATTATTAACATATCAGTATTCCTCTTCCTTTATTAACATATCAGTATTAGGTTTTTCATCTTCCTACCCTACGCCCCCACTTCCATGAAACAGGCTTGTCCTGGTCCAGCATTATTGTCTTTGGATGTATAAACCTTTCTAATCTGGGTTGACTCTCACATTAAACAGTATCTGTGATGGCTGTGTGGTAGGGAGGAGGTGAGCTCCTCACATTTCCTTCAAGAGAGTCAGCTGTGGAAGGCAGAGTTCCCTATTTGCCTAACTTGCTGCCACTGTACCTCTGCCACCATGTTCTGGCCAACAACTGAGAACAGGGAGGTCCCAATTCTAGACTATTCCAGTCTGACAAGGGATTTCTCAAATAGGCATCTTTTCCTTGGGTTGTCCCATGGTCCAGCTAAGACTTTTTTAAAGCAGCTGATTCAGTTTGGGTTGTTTCTATTGGCTGCCAGCCCTGAAGCTCATGTTACCATCTTTTTGTCTTTAGTGTTCAATCTGCTGTTAAGCTTGTAGTGAAGCTTTCCTTTATGAGATTTTGTTTTTTAAATCTCTAGAATTTGTAAAATTAGAATTTTGCAGTTAGTTCTTTTTAGAGTTCTTTGATTTTTCTTTTTTTTTTTGAGATTGACTATCTGTTCACTCACTAATCCGGTCTATTCCTATCCCTGAACATATTTATATTAGATTACTTGTTTCATATTTTAGCTAAATTCCAACACTTATATCATCTCTGAATCTGTTTTATTGACAAATTTTTGTCAGATATTTCTACTTTTTTAATCACTAAGTAATTTTTTAATTTTATGCTGAACTGGAAATGCTACATTGTTAGGAGTCTGGATTTTGTTGTCTCTCTTTAAGAGTGCTAAATATTTTATGGGGCAAATTTGTTAGTCATTTCCTTTTCATCTTATGTATTCTTTGTTTCAATTTCACAAAAATATTCTTCTATTTTTTTCAAAAACTTTAAAATATTTTTCTCCATATCTTATTGGGAGTTTGTTATGTATATATTATGAGATAGGAATTTATGTTTCTTTTTATACATAAAATCATTTGTCTCAGCAACATGTATTATAAACAAAGTTATAAATCAAATCAAAGACTGTGAGAAGATAATTATAGTACATATAATTACAAGCTTTACATTAGAAAAGCTCTAAGAAATTTTAAAAAATCACAACAGAATAATGTACAAATGTAGGTAGGACATGGAGAACATTATTCAATGGCCATAAACCATTGAAATCCATGAAAATATGTTCATTCTCACTAGTAATCAAAGCAATTTAAATAAAAACAACAATGAATAATTGTTACACATCTGCTTTATTTACATTAATTATAAAATCCAACAATCCTAAATGTTGGTAAGAATGTAGAGCCTGTGCTAGATGCTAAGAAGCTAAATTAGGTTGGTGATTTAAAAAATAGTCTTGGCTGCCTTGGCTCAGGTCATGATCCTGGGGTCCTGGGATGGAGCCCTGCCTCAGACTCCCTGCTCAGTGGGGAGCCTGCTTCTCTCCCTCACCCTCTCCCTCTGTCACTGCCCCTACTTGGGCAGGCACTCTCTCTCTGTCTTTCTCTTAAATAAGTAAATAAATAAATAATCTTAAAATGTTTTGAATATACAATAAATTTAGAAATACAAAACCTCTGTAACTGACTAATTCTTTTTCTTGGTATCTACTCCAGGAAAACTCACAACATGTTACAAGGAGGCATGTATAAGAAGGTTTTCTTGTTTAGAATAACAAAATGTTGGATATAATCTAAATGCTTATTAACTGGAGAATGGGCAAAAAATAAACTGTAGTCTCTTTATCAATACATTATAAGATACTAGTTAAAATAAATTAAAGCTATATGTATCATCATAATTTTGAAATTAAAGGAAATTGCTGGATTTTGTTTATTCTTTGATATATAAGCATGTGTAAGTGCTTAAATATGCAAAGCAATCTGGTTTTCTAAGTATATATGTAGTAAAAGTACAAAAATAATCTAAGGGATGATGAACCTCTAAATGAGAATAGTGGTTATTTCTGGAGATGTAGAAGGAAAAGAAATATGAATCAGTACTGCTGTACTGTAATATTTGATCTTATCTGTAAGAACTTATTTCTTAAGAAGTAATCTGAAACAAATATTGCAATAAAGCCTCATATATCTTGGTAATGAGTAGCAATATAAATAAGTTAATGTTATTTTTTTTGTACCTTATTTTTGAAGTATTTCATAATTTTTAAATATAGAGAAAAAAAATTCCATCACTGTGAAGGAATTATTTTTGGTGATGAGTCTTCTTTTACTCATGCCATTGGAGGTCACTAAATATTACGCCTTGAGGCGAGCCCAACCTTGGTTAAAATAGTCTCTTAAGTGAGATTTGAGAACTACTTGGAAGATATGTCTACCGCAAACATATTTTCTTTCCCACAGTGTCTAGGATGCCCCTCACTGACTTCTTTCTTAAAAGCATCCTTGGGATGGTGTGTGTTTTAAATTTAGACTTGAAACATTAATATTTCAAGATGAAGAATGATATTTAGAATGAGTTTATCAGGTTAAGTTTTATTTCTACCTAACAATAATTTGTGTACCAGGATATTTGAATAGGAGATAGCTAGGTGTAGATAGGGCTTAAAGGAATGGCCAAAGGTTAGTCTGGGCTCTTGTTGCCTGTCAATGGTAAGAAAGCAAGAAGGGAAAAGAATTGTCGGAAGTTGTATTAGAGGACTCTGTTAGAAAGCTCAGCCTATCTAAGGAAAATGCTATTTCCCAAGCAGTTTACCTCAGGTCAATCTCTCAAATGGGGGTGAACTCATAAAAAACCCAGACACTGTTATTTAGCCTTTGTTTGAAGGGCAAGGCCAGTGACTTCTCTCTGTTGCCCTGCACTTTATGTGCTCCTGTGGGAGACAGAATTGGGCTCAATATGTAGTTAGAAGAGATTAACAGTTTCATATGTCATCTCCCACTTCTGTGATTACTCACTCATTCAACCTATATTTTAGAGACAAAAATGATTCTGTCTTTAAAGCTACATCTTTCTATTGCCTTCTGTGTATTTGTTCACTTGTTGTCTATGAGTGAAATTGAGCTATTACTTTTGAACAAGAGTCATGTTAAGGGAATTTGACATGGTCAGTTGCTTTCACTTTTCATACAATGATTTAAGCTTCTGGAGACTTAAAAGTAGTGAACACTTTAGAGTTAATAATTTCTACCTCCCCTTTAGTTTACATCTCTTTCCTTGAGTAATTCAAGGAAGGAAATAATCTTTCTTATTCTTTTTTGTCCCTGGAAAACCAAGGTAGATGGACATAGAGGATTGTGCATCAGTTTGGTAGTCTTTTGATGTTTGCTATTTATTTTGTCACATAGCAATGATTTAGGCATTTAGTTAAACTCCCCAGTATGGAAACTGAAGGATTTCTTTTCAAGAAAATGTTTCCTTTTGTAGAAAGATATTATGAGATACATTATGGCTTGGCTTATTATTGATGTGGATATTCCATGGGTCAAACCATCTCTCCCAAACATCTTAAAAATTTCATAAAATAATGTTTAATTAATAGTATGTCTGAGCTATCTCATGTTATGAGAGCATATTTTTTTTTAATTAATTTTTTATTTTTTATAAACATATATTTTTATCCCCAGGGGTACAGGTCTGTGAATCACCAGGTTTACACACTTCACAGCACTCACCAAAGCACATACCCTCCCCAATGTCCATAATCCCACCCCCTTCTCCCAAACCCCCTCCCCCCAGCAACCCTCAGTTTGTTTTGTGAGATTAAGAGTCACTTATGGTTTGTCTCCCTCCCAATCCCATCTTGTTTCATTGATTCTTCTCCTACCCACTTAAGCCCCCATGTTGCATCACCACTTCCTCATATCAGGGAGATCATATGATAGTTGTCTTTCTCTGCTTGACTTATTTCGCTAAGCATGATATGCTCTAGTTCCATCCATGTTGTCGCAAATGGCAAGATTTCATTTCTTTTGATGGCTGCATAGTATTCCATTGTGTATATATACCACATCTTCTTGATCCATTCATCTGTTGATGGACATCTAGGTTCTTTCCATAGTTTGGCTATTGTGGACATTGCTGCTATAAACATTCGGGTGCATGTGCCCCTTTGGATCAATGAGAGCATATTTTTAGCATCTCTTCCTAAATGCATGGTCAGTTACATTACATTATAAATTAAAATCTGCAAAACTGCATAAAAACCATCAAACACTGTAATTTAGGATTTTTGTCTCTCCCCTGGAATGCTAGTTGTTAAATGGTTAAAAGTGACCCTATTTTGGCTGTCACCTTGCAGTAATCCTAAAAAACTGGATTATACACATAAAATATAATAGCACATAATGGGGCCCTGAAGTTAGTCAATGAAGAGGACAAAATATTTGTGTTATGTATAGATATATCTTCAAGACCTACCTATTTAAATAAGAAGTCCTCAACACATTTATGTTAGTCTCCAATTTTGATGTATTTGACTCAAATGTCCCATAACAAATAACTAATATTCACAAAGGGTACTACATAACAAATGAAATTATAAGGTAGATGCAGTCCCTATCTTTCATTGACATTTTTTTGTTCTAAAATGAATCTTTTAGCTATATTCTCTTAGCGTGTTCCTAAGTAATGTTTTGATGCTTTCCAGGTACACCAGGATCCCACAGGAATATTTCATGTATGTTTACATGCATATATGTATATATTTATATGTAAATATATTATGTGGTAACCAACTGTATCTGTTTATGACTGCTGAATCGGACTAGCCCAAGAAGATAGACTAGATTATAAAGGGATCTTTTGAAATAGCTTGGTAAATTATATTGTCACCTACCAAGTCATCCAACCAGAAATCCAGAAGCTGTTTTAGCCTCCTCACCCGCTGCCACATACACCCCAGTTAATCAGAAACAAATCTTGTCAGTTCTATCAACACAGTGGACATCTAGTGCGAACATCCATACCTCCCTGAACTACGGCAGTAGCTTCTTTGCTCTGCTTCCTGCCTCCGTTCTTGGCCTTCCTTCCGTGCTGTCATACTAACATGCAAATCTTACTCTCCTGCTCAAATCTGACTTCACCAGCTTCTTCCTCATTTGAGCCCTCATCCTCCTTCACTTCTTTGTCTTCTACACTCCAGGAATAAACAAGTATTTGCAGTGTCCATTCTACATAGACCTTTCTCCTGATTTTCTACGTGCTTTGACCTGATTTTGACTTGATTTTGAATTCTTTCCCTTTGCCCACTTGTTACATACTTAAACTTCTCCCAAGACTCCATTCTGCTTCCATTTAATCTTGTATATTCTTCTCATTATAATTACATTTATCTTTTACTGACATTGTTGGTTTATATGTTTTTGTTTTCTTTGAACTTATAAGCTCCTTGAGAACAGGGACATAGTTTTTTTTATTAGTGTTGCTCATATATGGATCTCGTCCATACTCTCAACTGAAAGTAGATAATATAGCATTTACCTCAAGGTTACTTTAAAAGTTAAATGGATTAAAACAAAAGAAGTCTTTAGAATAGTGCCTGGTGTGTATTCATACATGGGGAAGCTCAGTATTAGAAGATGTAGATTTTCTCAAATTTACTCATATATTCAATTGAAATTCCAAAAGAATTTTCAGAGATTTTAATAAGCTGACCCTAAAATTCATATGAAGGATAAAGTTTCAAATATTATCAAGAATTCTTGAAAATTTATAAGGGATTTAACTCTAGGTAGCAATTTTTTTAAAAAAAAAGCTATAGTAATTAAATCCAGGTCGTATCTGTACAAGCCTCCAGAATATAAAACTAATAAATAGATCTGACAACATGAAATATAACAGAGAGGTTATTACACATCAGTGGGAAACTGGCGAACTATTCAATAAATAGTCTTGATTAGAACAATTGAATATTTATATAAAAGTAATTTTTTTCTCAAATCTTGATAAATTAAATATCCAAATGTGAAAAGCAAAATTGAACATTAACAAAATAAATACATGTGAAACTTAAACTGCGGGAGAAGTATTTCTTGAATGATAATGGTATTACCACCACTAATAATAATAATAGCGATTATAATGATCACTAAGGCTCTTTGGGAGAATTGTTTTCCTTGTTTTAAGGCCTTTTTTTAAGCACCTGACATGTGCTAAGTAATTCAATCCTCATAAAGACCTTAGAAATAAATTCTATTACCACTCTTATTTCCAAATGAAGAGATAGCATTTAGCTTGCAAATAACATTTCCCCAATATGTGGCACAGGTGGGTTTTTAATCCTGATAGGGTGTCTCCTGAGTCCATGCTCTTTAATCACTATTATATACCAATTACAAGTCACAAAGGGAAATATGAACCAATTTGATTTCATTAAAATTAAAAATAGCAGCAACCATAACAAGCCACAGATTAAAATATATATGCAGTATCATGTATACTTTAACAGACTGAGCCAACCAGGCACCCCTGCAGTATCATGTATACTAAATAAAGGCCTTGCATATCAATAAGAAAAAATGACAAAAAATATGAATGTGAAATCACACAAAAGAAAACCTTCACATCCAACAAACATATGATCAACTTTCTTAATGGTAAGATAATTTAAATTAAAACTGCAATGAGATACCACTTCAAGCTCAACTTAGCACTGTATTTTGGCAAAGATTGGGAAGAAGTAGCAAATTAATATGCAGTGCTGGTGGGAGTGTAAATTGATAGAACAACTTTGGAGAGCAACTGTCACTACCTCCTGAAATTGAAGATATGCATAATCTACAAACCAATTTTATTTCTAAATGTTTGTAGAGAGAAATGTGTCCTCATTTACACAAGACAATGTGTCTAAATATGTTTATTAAAACAATATTTTAAGAGTCTTAAAAATGTAGGCAGCCCAACTATCCCTTAGTAAAATAAGCGTAATTTCTTCTTTTTGGAATGCATACTAATTAATATAAATTAGACACATCTACATATATGAATATGGTAGAAAAGCAAACTGCAAAAAGATGCATATGGCATGATATCACTTATATACATTTTAAACCATGTAAATGTTTTTAAATATAAAACATTCAACAAGCATGATATACACAATTCATAATAGTGTTTTTTGTTGTTGTTGATGGATGGAGAAAAATTGGAAGGGTAAGGTTTTAGCTACATCTGTTATATTTATTTCTAAATAAAAATTTTGAAGTAAATATTGCAAAATTCGAATATCTGTTAAATCTGGGTGATAGGTATATGGAAGCTATCACACATTTTATAAATTTTGTCCTTTCATATTATTTAATACACCTTGGTATATACTTTAATGTGCTTTTGATATTCACTATTAACATTTTAGAAACAACACAAATACTGCCCCCCCCCAAAAAAAGGACAAAAAAAATGATATCAGCTGGCTGAGACACATGTTTGTCTCATCTTCTGTGGCAGGGGCATTCAGGCTGGTAAAATGTTGCTCTATCACAGCTAGTTCCTTCTAGTCCATTACTGCAAGTGAACCATCATTCATTAATTTCCTTAAAAAATATATGTTGAGACTGTGCTACTTTCCAGGCATTGCAGTAGTCTGTAGCATTTGACTTATTGGAGTTTTAAACAATGTTTTATTCATGTGTATATACTGCAATATCAGGGAAGAATCTAAGTATAGCTTAAAGGCAAGACATTTTCCTACCAAGTTTTTGTATTTTCATTGGAGTCTTGGGGACAATTTCTCTTAGAGACTGTACTACAAAATTCCGTAAGCCGCTACCACTGTCTACCACAAAAACTCATTATTTGTTATCCCCAAACTCAATTAAGGAGGTCTTTTCTCCATAATAAATTCATTTGTTTCAGATTTTTAAGAATTTGCATTATATTTAAAATGAGAAATTATTTGCATTGAATTCTGATGTAATAGTTGAAATTTTGAGCATCTGACATTGAGAAAAAAAAATGATTAAGCTGTGCAAAATTAACCTCTTCTACCTCTCTTATCTTTCCATTCCTGTCCTCTACCTTCATAATACATAAGCCAAATAGATAAAGCCAGAAATACTAGACAGTTACAAGTGCAGAGAAAATTTAGTATGTTTTCAAATTAAGAAAGGAAGATCTATGATGTGCCATTATGAAATAGATAATCAATTTTTCAATAAAATGTTAAGGGTAATGTCAGAGAATTTGAGTCCTAAGCCATGCAAAATGCAAGTGATATCATAGACTTGGTTCCTGGAAGTGTTTTAGGGCAATATACCACTCCCTTCCCCGCCCCCACCAAAAAAAAAAAATGCAGAAAATGGCAGAGAGTGAAGCTGGTCAGCAGTGCATTTCCAAGTGAGGCCTTAGCCAGTCATACTGCATGTTCTAGGGCTATGGGCATGCCATTTCCAAGTTATCTCAAATTTATGTGTTCTCTCATCAGCCAGTCATTGGCCATGGCCACCTTCTGAGATGAAGTATAACCTTGAGCAAGTGATTTCCGTGACCAAGGGAAAATTCATGAGAGAAGTAGCTGTTGCACTACCCGTAGGGATATTCCTGGTAGCTAGGAATTGGGTGCATTGGCTATGAAAAGGGAGACTGAGCGGAACATTGCTTTTTTACTGTAATAATTTCCATATTCACATCTACCATATTTTCAATCTCTTCAAGAGGTAGGATTTTGAGTGAGTGAGACATTCAGCAACGAAGTAAGGCTCAAGGGTAAGTTAAAAAAAAAAGTTTCGTAGATTATATGGAAATAAGACAAATGAGTTCAAAGGCTTGTTTTAAAAACCTCATCAGAATACCCATTCATCAGTACAGCTCCATCAAAGCAACTGCTTCAGCATGGTAGACTGCCACTTTGAAGTGTCCCATACCAACAAAAGATATTTCACAAAGAATGCAGACCCCAATGGCAGCACAGAGATGGGGAGAACAAGGATACCTTATCAAATATAGATGTTAAATTTAATCAATTTTCTTCTTAATCTTGATGTTTCCCTGTTGATAAAGTTTTTCCACCCTTTGATTATCAGATGGAATCTTCCAGATGGACTTTCCCAAAGAGTTTAACACTATTTCTATTTCTTTTTGAAATAAATAAAATATTTATAGAATAAATGGATGAACTTTCACAGGTGACAAGACCAGTTGTTTAGATTTATTTAATTTACAAATTTCCAAATACTGATCAGACACTAGCTTCCTGATTATAAAACTTTTATTGGAATTAATGTCTACTCAAATGACTCACCTACAGACACTTATATTTGTTAAACTGGCATAAATTCCTAAAGGGTAACCTTATTTTAAGTTAGTTTGTTCAAATTAATGATTCTGTGATTCTAAGGCTAGAATGTGGACTAATGGAAGAAGCATTCATTTTGAAATCAGAAAGACTTGTTAGATTTTGAACATATCATTTATTAGCTTTGTGACACTGGGCAACCCATTTAACCTCCTTAAGCCACAATTTCCTCATTTGTAAAATGTGGATAATTATAGAACCTAGTTTATAGTTTTTAATTATACTCAGTACCTGGCATAGGAAGAGACTCAATAGGTGCTAATTGTTTTCCTTTCATGAACAATTTAGTTAAAAGTCAGTTGAGATTGTACCATCAGCATCTAGAAATTAAAAATTGCATTTTGCTCTTTAATATGTCACATGTTGATAACCTTTTTGATAGCCCAGTAAAGAGTTCCTGTCAATAAAAGGTTCCATGCAAATTTTTCATTTAATTTAATTAAAGTAGTAAAATATATCGATTGTAGATCTTTGGCAAGGTGGTAGCTATATAAGTAGTACAAAGTAAATATATCTAGATATTGTCAAAGCAAAAAATGCACTTGACAAAGTTAAACAGGCAAAGAAGACTTTATCCAAGGCTATTGCAATAGGGGACAGAGACCAGAACACAGTTTGAATTCAATTCCACTGACGAAAAGAACAGGATGACTTTTAAGCTCTATGGTGAGAGGGAGAACATAGGCCAGCTGTGTTGTTAATTGGTTTTACCCTAAGGAAAAGTAAATTTTCGAGTATTTTTTATGACTAGGGGTAGCTTTGCAACCAGAAGCAAAACAGGCACCAAAGGTAGGCTTCTACCCTCCCACAGAGACTGAGAAATAGGGAAATAGGGATGCTCTCTCCTTTGATGTTTACATTTAAAAGAGAAGGTTCCCAAATCCTGAGAATAACATTCCTAGGTTATAAATGTGGCAACAGTATTTAAAAAAAAAATTTACATCTTTAAGAAGGAAAGAAAAATCTATAGTTGCAAGGTGGTTGTTGTTGTTGTTGTTTTTTAAATAAATGCTTTAAGAAATGAGAAGCCAGGCCAAAAGTCAGGAAAGATGCAGCCTGAAGTTTAGTCATGCTTACAGAAATGTAAAATGTTGTCTCTTGGCCAATATATAGAAAGCTGTCTTTGGGAAGCATCCACAGAAGTCCTAAAAATTCAATTCCATAATAGTAAATTTAAAGAAGCAGTTTTAAAAATCTCATAATTCTACATGTCACTCACTGTACTTTTGTGATTCCCAGCCCTGCTCTTTTAATGATATATAAAGAGGAAGTAGGAATCACACTGTATTATTTTATCCATATCTCAACTTCCTAAGTATGGCTGTTAAGACTCATATTCTATTAAGAATGGCTCTTTTAAATGTTTTAAATGGCAAAAGAGGGTTGATCAGAGATTGAATGTTAAGATATAAATTAAAGCGGAGGAGGAGTCAAGATGGCGGAGAAGTAGCAGGCTGAGACTACTTCAGCTAGCCGGAGATCAGCTAGATAGCTTATTTAAAGATTGCAAACACCTGAAAATCCATCGGCAGATCGAAGAGAAGAAAAACAGCAATTCTGGAAACAGAAAAACAACCACTTTCTGAAAGGTAGGACCGGCGGAGAAGTGAATCCAAAGCGACGGGAAGATAGACCCCGGGGGGAGGGCCCGGCTCCCGGCAAGCGGTGGAGCAACGGCGCACAAAATCAGGACTTTTAAAAGTCTGTTCCACTGAGGGACATCGCTCCAGAGGCTAAACCGGGGCGAAGCCCACTCGGGGTCAGCGTGGCCTCAGGTCCCGCAGGGTCACAGAAGGATCGGGGGGTGTCTGAGTGTCGCAGACCTTGCGGGTATTGGAACGGGAAAGCTGGCTACAGAGACAGAGCCGACAGTAAGCTCACAGCTCGGTGTTACCTTGAACCGGTCGCAGGCTCGGTGAGCTCGGAGCGCGGCCGAAGGTCAGGCAGACGGGAGTAACTGGGCGCTGTTCTCTGAGGGCGCACTGAGGAGTGCGGCCCTGGGCTCTCGGCTCCTCCGGGCCGGAGACCAGGAGGCCGCCATTTGTATTCCCGTCCTCCAGAACTCTACGGAAAGCGCTCAGGGAACAAAAGCTTCTGAAAGCAAACCCGAGTGGATTACTCACCCCGGCCCCTGGTAAGGGCGGTGCAATTCCGCCTGGGGCAAAGACACTTGAGAATCACTACAACAGGCCCCTCCCCCAGAAGATCAACAAGAAATCCAGCCAGGACCAAGTTCACCTACCAAGGAGTGCGGTTTCAATACCAAGGAGAGCAGCAGAATTCCAGAGGAGGAGAAAGCAAAGCACGGAACTCATGGATTTTTCCCTGTGATTTTTTTTTAGTCTTGCAGTTAAATTAATTTTTTTCTTTTTCATTTTTTGTTTTTTTTCTCGCCTTCTGGTAAATTTTTTTTTAACTTTTACCTTTTTCTTTTTTAACGTTTTTTAACTAGTTTATCCAATATATATATATTTTCTTTTTTATATTTTTCTTATTTGTTTTCTTTTTTTTAAATTCGTTTCTTTTCTTTTTTTTTTTTCTTTCTTCCTTTTTGAACCTCTTTTTATCCCCTTTCTCCCCCCTCACAATTTGGGATCTCTTCTAATTTGGTTAAAGCATTTTTTCCTGGGGTTGTTGCCACCCTTTTAGTATTTTACTTGCTCCTTCATATACTCTTATCTGGACAAAATGACAAGACGGAAAAATTCAACACAAAAAAAAGAACAAGAGGCAGTACCGAAGGCTAGGGACCTAATCAATACAGACATTGGTAATATGTCAGATCTAGAGTTCAGAATGACAATTCTCAAGGTTCTAGCCGGGCTCGAAAAAGGCATGGAAGATATTAGAGAAACCCTCTCGAGAGATATAAAAGCCCTTTCTGGAGAAATAAAAGAACTAAAATATAACCACGTTGAAATAAAAAAAGCTATTAATGAGGTGCAATCAAAAATGGAGGCTCTCACTGCTAGGATAAATGAGGCAGAAGAAAGAATTAGTGATATAGAAGAGCAAATGACAGAGAATAAAGAAGCTGAGCAAAAGAGGGACAAACAGCTACTGGACCACGAGGGGAGAATTCGAGAGATAAGTGACACCATAAGACGAAACAACATTAGAATAATTGGGATTCCAGAAGAAGAAGAAAGAGAGAGGGGAGCAGAAGGTATACTGGAGAAAATTATTGGGGAGAATTTCCCCAATATGGCAAAGGGAATGAGCATCAAAATTCAGGAGGTTCAGAGAACGCCCCTCAAAATCAATAAGAATAGGCCCACACCCCGTCACCTAATAGTAAAATTTACAAGTCTCAGTGACAAAGAGAAAATCCTGAAAGCAGCCCGGGAAAAGAAGTCTGTAACATACAATGGTAAAAATATTAGATTGGCAGCTGACTTATCCACAGAGACCTGGCAGGCCAGAAAGAGCTGGCATGGTATTTTCAGAGCACTAAACGAGAAAAACATGCAGCCAAGAATACTATATCCAGCTAGGCTATCATTGAAAATAGAAGGAGAGATTAAAAGCTTCCAGGACAAACAAAAACTGAAATAATTTGCAAACACCAAACCAGCTCTACAGGAAATATTGAAAGGGGTCCTCTAAGCAAAAAGAGAGCCTACAAGTGGTAGATCAGAAAGGAACAGAGACCATATACAGTGACAGTCACCTTACAGGCAATACAATGGCACTAAATTCATATCTCTCAATAGTTACCCTGAATGTTAATGGGCTAAATGCCCCTGTCAAAAGACACAGGGTATCAGAATGGATAAAAAAACAAAAACCATCTATATGTTGCCTCCAAGAAACTCATTTTAAGCCCGAAGACACCTCCAGATTTAAAGTGAGGGGGTGGAAAAGAATTTACCATGCTAATGGACATCAGAAGAAAGCAGGGGTGGCAATCCTTATATCAGATCAATTAGATTTTAAGCCAAAGACTATAATAAGAGATGAGGAAGGACACTATATCATACTCAAAGGGTCTGTCCAACAAGAAGATCTAACAATTTTAAATATCTATGCCCCCAACGTGGGAGCAGCCAAATATATAAACCAATTAATAACAAAATCAAAGAAACACATCAACAATAATACAATAATAGTAGGGGACTTTAACACTCCCCTCACTGAAATGGACAGATCATCCAAGCAAAAGATCAGCAAGGAAATAAAGGCCTTAAACGACACACTGGACCAGATGGACATCACAGATATATTCAGAACATTTCATCCCAAAGCAACAGAATACACATTCTTCTCTAGTGCACATGGAACATTCTCCAGAATAGATCATATCCTCGGTCCTAAATCAGGACTCAACCGGTATCAAAAGATTGGGATCATTCCCTGCATATTTTCAGACCACAATGCTCTAAAGCTAGAACTCAACCACAAAAGGAAGTTTGGAAAGAACCCAAATACATGGAGACTAAACAGCATCCTTCTAAAGAATGAATGGGTCAACCGCGAAATTAAAGAAGAATTGAAAAAAACCATGGCAACAAATGATAATGAAAATACAACGGTTCAAAATCTGTGGGACACAACAAAGGCAGTCCTGAGAGGAAAATATATAGCGGTACAAGCCTTTCTCAAGAAACAAGAAAGGTCTCAGGTACACAACCTAACCCTACACCTAAAGGAGCTGGAGAAAGAACAAGAAAGAAACCCTAAGCCCAGCAGGAGAAGAGAAATCATAAAGATCAGAGCAGAAATCAATGAAATAGAAACCAAAAAAACAATAGAACAAATCAACCAAACTCGGAGCTGGTTCTTTGAAAGAATTAATAAAATTGATAAACCCCTGGCCCGACTTATCAAAAAGAAAAGAGAAAGGACCCAAATAAATAAAATCATGAATGAAAGAGGAGAGATCACAACTAATACCAAAGAAATACAAACTATTATAAGAACATACTATGAGCAACTCTACGCCAATAAATTTGACAATCTGGAAGAAATGGATGCATTCCTAGAAACATATAAACTACCACAACTGAACCAGGAAGACATAGAAAGCCTGAACAGACCCATAACCAGTAAGGAGATTGAAACAGTCATTAAAAATCTCCAAACAAACAAAAGCCCAGGGCCAGACGGCTTCCCGGGGGAATTCTACCAGACATTTAAAGAAGAACTAATTCCTATTCTCCTGAAACTGTTCCAAAAAATAGAAATGGAAGGAAAACTTCCAAACTCATTTTATGAGGCCAGCATCACCTTGATCCCCAAACCAGACAAGGATCCCATCAAAAAAGAGAGCTATAGACCGATATCCTTGATGAACACAGATGCGAAAATACTCAACAAAATACTAGCCAATAGGATTCAAAAGTACATTAAAAGGATTATTCACCACGACCGAGTGGGATTTATTCCAGGGCTGCAAGCTTGGTTCAACATCCGCAAATCAGTCAATGTGATACAACACATCAATAAAAGAAAGAACAAGAACCATATGATACTCTCAATAGATGCTGAAAAAGCATTTGACAAAGTACAGCATCCCTTCCTGATCAAAACTCTTCAAAGTGTAGGGATAGAGGGCACATACCTCAATATCCTCAAAGCCATCTATGAAAAACCGCAAATATCATTCTCAATGGAGAAAAACTGAAAGCTTTTCCGCTAAGGTCAGGAACACGGCAGGGATGTCCATTATCACCACTGCTATTCAACATAGTACTAGAGGTCCTAGCCTCAGCAATCAGACAACAAAAGGAAATTAAAGGCATCCAAATCGGCAAAGAAGAAGTCTAATTATCACTCTTCGCAGATGATATGATACTATATGTGGAAAACCCAAAAGACTCCACTCTAGAACTTATACAGGAATTCAGTAAAGTGTCAGGATATAAAATCAATGCACAGAAATCAGTTGCATTTCTCTACACCAACAGCAAGACAGAAGAAAGAGAAATTAAGGAGTCAATCCCATTTACAATTGCACCCAAAACCATAAGATACCTAGGAATAAACCTAACCAAAGAGGCACAGAATGTATAATCAGAAAACTATAAAGTACTCATGAAAGAAATTGAGGAAGACACAAAGAAATGGAAAAATGTTCCATGCTCATGGATTGGAAGAATAAATATTGTGAAAATGTCTATGCTACCTAAAGCAATCTACACATTTAATGCAATTCCTATCAAAGTACCATCCATCTTTTTCAAAGAAATGGAACAAATAATTCTAAAATTTATATGGAACCAGAAAAGACCTCGAATAGCCAAAGGGATATTGAAAAAGAAAGCCAACGTTGGTGGCATCACAATTCCGGACTTCAAGCTCTATTACAAAGCTGTCATCATCAAGACAGCATGGTACTGGCACAAAAACAGACACATAGATCAATGGAACAGAATAGAGAGCCCAGAAATAGACCCTCAACTCTACAGTCAACTAATCTTCGACAAAGCAGGAAAGAATGTCCAATGGAAAAAAGACAGCCTCTTCAATAAATGGTGCTGGGAAAATTGGACAGCCACATGCAGAAAAATGAAATTGGACCATTTCCTTACACCACACACAAAAATAGACTCAAAATGGATGAAGGACCTCAATGTGCGAAAGGAATCCATCAAAATCCTTGAGGAGAACACAGGCAGCAACCTCTTTGACCTCTGCCGCAGCAACATCTTCCTAGGAACAACACCAAAGGCAAGGGAATCAAGGGCAAAAATGAACTATTGGGATTTCATCAAGATCAAAAGCTTTTGCACAGCAAAGGAAACAGTTAACAAAATCAAAAGACAACTGACAGAATGGGAGAAGATATTTGCAAACGACATATCAGATAAAGGACTAGTGTCCAGAATCTATAAAGAACTTAGCAAACTCAACACCCAAAGAACAAATAATCCAATCAAGAAATGGGCAGAGGACATGAACAGACATTTCTGCAAAGAAGACATCCAGATGGCCAACAGACACATGAAAAAGTGCTCCATATCACTCGGCATCAGGGAAATACAAATCAAAACCACAATGAGATATCACCTCACACCAGTCAGAATGGCTAAAATCAACAGGTCAGGAAATGACAGATGCTGGCGAGGATGCGGAGAAAGGGGAACCCTCCTACACTGTTGGTGGGAATGCAAGCTGGTGCAGCCACTCTGGAAAACAGCATGGAGGTTCCTCAAAATGTTGAAAATAGAACTGCCCTATGACCCAGCAATTGCACTATTGGGTATTTACCCTAAAGATACACACGTAGTGATCCAAAGGGGCACGTGCACCCGAATGTTTATAGCAGCAATGTCCACAATAGCCAAACTACAGAAAGAACCTAGATGTCCATCAACAGATGAATGGATCAAGAAGAAGTGGTATATATACACAATGGAATACTATGCAGCCATCAAAAGAAATGAAATCTTGCCATTTGCGACAACATGGATGAAACTAAAGCGTATCATGCTTAGCGAAATAAGTCAAGCAGAGAAAGACAACTATCATATGATCTCCCTGATATGAGGAAGTGGTGATGCAACATGGGGGCTTAAGTGGGTAGGAGAAGAATCAATGAAACAAGATGGGATTGGGAGGGAGACAAACCATAAGTGACTCTTAATCTCACAAAACAAACTGAGGGTTGCTGGGGGGAGGGGGTTTGGGAGAAGGGGGTGGGATTATGGACATTGGGGAGGGTATGTGCTTTGGTGAGTGCTGTGAAGTGTGTAAACCTGGTGATTCCCAGACCTGTACCCCTAGGGATAAAAATATATGTTTATAAAAAATTAAAAATTAAAAATTAGAAAAAAATACACACACACACACACACACAAAAAGATATAAATTAAAGCTATATTGGTTTTTCAAAATAAATTGAAAGACATTTCAACTTTTGGTCTTTTTTCTCTAAACAGGGATAAGAGGTACAAAAAATAAATAAAAAGTGAAACAACCATGGAAAAATTATGTGTTAGTTTTTTAGGAAATGCAGTTTGTTAAGACAGATTATCTTCATGATATCTGAATTATTTAATTTGGGGTGTGATTGACACCTGGATAACAAAAACAGTTAACTGAGGCACAGAGCTAAACCATGTAAAACCATATAGTGTATTTGCTAAATTTACAATGATTTCTAAGAATTATCATGAATAATGTAGATTTTTATCTTAAAAGAAGATAAACATATTTATTTATACTATGGAGCACAGGAACATATATAGAAAATGAAACTGATATATATATAATAGAGGCATACAAAGTGGAAAATGGAGAACAATTCATTTAAACTACATTCAGATTATTCAGACACTACCATGTTGATTCTTTAATGTCAATAGTGTGATAAATTATGAATTCTAATAATAAAACCAAACTAGAAATCTTAACACTTTAAGATTTTTAAGGCATCGGGAAAAATGAATTCCATAGTGCTAAATATGTTGTTAGAATAAATTGTTTTCCTTTTGCAATCTTAGAAGCAAAGAGCTTTGTGATAGTAAAATCACAGACTTTATCCTTTTCAAGGCTGTAAAGCTGATGAAATTGAAATTCTTGGCAAATAATTTAAGATCAGTGAGTGAAATAAAGTGAGAATTATGAGATTTTTTAGTCAGAAAGGAATGATGACATTAAGAGGAGCTGCCATGTCTACTTTATATGCTGGGTGGTAAAATGAAATGCTGAGATCTTACTATAGAGCTATTGAACATTTTCCTGAGGTCTATTTCCCTTTCCTTTCTTTTGCTCTTGACCCTTTGCCCATGTTATTAAACCCACAGTGACTGCTTCCAAACTTACTCTTCTACCTAAAGAACCTGTTATATTCTCCCCAACACTTGACTGTGCTTTCGACTATCATAGCCACTTCCTTATACAGAAAAGAAATTGGGAGAAGAGCAAAGGAAATCTGTCATTATCACACTAGAAAAATAAAGAGGTATCTATAGAAAAATCACCAATATAGTTATTAGAAGCTTTGACAAATTTCTTTTTGCTTCATAAAAACACTTTCATTGAAGTATAATACAAATGCACATTTCATTCACTATGAAAAACCCATATCGTAATCAGATCAAGAAACAAAAATTACAAGGATCCAGAGTCTTTCTATGTTCTCCTAGAACTACCTCCATGATTTCTCAGTGTACATTAATTTTGTTTGTTTTTGGATTTTATATAAATGAAATCAGGCAGTTCATGTTTATTTATGTCTGGTTTCTTTCAATCACTCAACATTATGCTTTTGAGTTCATCTATATTATAAGGCGTTACTGTAAATAATTCATCCCCAGTTTTGTATACTGTGTAAGTGTGTGAACACAGAAATGCATTTATCCTTTCAACTGTTGGTGTGTTTTTAGGTGTTTCCAGTATGAACTATTACAAATATTATTACTGATATTATTACTATGAATGTTTTAGCGCATGTGTTTTGATTTACATATGTACACATTTCTGTTACATGTTGCATTGGGTTATCTGGTATGTATGTTCAGCAGTACTAAACAAGTGGTTTTCCAAAGCAGTTTTACTGATTTACATTTGTATCAGAACCTATGACAATTTCAGTTACTCCACATACTTGCACAACATGGCTTTCTTAGGCCATTATGATACATGTGTTAGTGATACGTCATTCTGATTTTCATATTCATTTTCCTGATGACTGTCTTTACACATGTCTATTAACCATTTGTATATCTCCTTTTAAAAAATGTCTTTCAGGGCGCCTGGGTGGCTCAGTGGGTTAAAGCCTCTGCCTTCGGCTCAGGTCATGATCCAGGGTCCTGGGATAGAGCCTCACATCCGGCTCTCTGCTTGGCAGGGAGCCTGCTTCCCTTCCTCTCTCTCTGCCTGCCTCTCTGCCTACTTGTGATCTGTCTATCAAATAAATAAATAAATAAATAATCTTTAAAATAAATGAATGAATGAATGAATGAATGAATGAATAAATAAATAAATAAATAATGTCTTTCAAGCTCTTTGTGCATTTTTCTACTGGGTTGTTTGTCAAAGTTTAAGATGTATGGGACAATGATTTGACGTAAATCATTGTGAAATGATTACCACAGTAAGTTTAGTTAACATCTATCATCTCGTACTGAGACACACACAAAAAAATAAGACATGTTTTTTCTTTGTGATGAAAACTCTTACAATCTATGCTCTTAACAACTTTCAAAGTACCACAGAGAAGCATTAACTATAGTCATCATGTTGTTATTCTTAACCTTTTTACTTATTTATCTTATAACTGGTAGTTTATACTTTTGGACCACCTTCCTTCAATTCTGCCCCCTGTCCTTCACTTCTGAAAGCACAAATCTAATCTCTTTTTTTCATCCATCTGTTGACAGACATTTAGGTTGTTTTCATATCTTAGCTATTGTAAATAATATTGCACTGAACACAGGAAATCCTGATTTCAATTTATTTAGATAGATACCCAGAAGTGCGGTAGTTGGATCGTATTGTAGTTCTATTTTACAATGTTTGAGGAGCTCCATATTGCTTTCCATAATGGCTATACCAATTTATATTCCCACCAACAGTGTACCAGTGTTTCCTTTTCTTCATCCTTGCCAGTACTTGTTATCTTTTATTTTTTTAATAATAGCCATGCTAACAGGTATAAGGTGATATCTCAGGTAGTTTTGATTTGCATTTTACTGATAGTCAGTGATTTTGAGAACCATGTAACTGTTGGCTATTTGTATGTCTTCCTTGGACGAATGTCTATTCAGCTCCTTTGCTCCTTTTAAATTTGGGTTATTAGATATTTTACTATTCAGTTGCATGAGTTCCTTATATATTTTGGATATTAACCTCTTCAGGTTATGTGGTTTTCAATTTTTTTCCCATTCATTGGTTGAGTTTCCATTTTTCTGGTGTTTCACTTGTTGTGCAGAAGCTGTTTAATTTGACGCATCCTGTTTGCCTATTTTGGCATCTGTCGCATTTGCTTTTGATGATGTTACACTCAAAAATCATTGCCAAGACCAGACCCAAGAGATTTCCCTGTTTTCTTCTAGAAGTTTTACAATTTTAGATCTTAAGTTTTTAATTTATTTAGAGCTAATTTTTTTTATATGATATAAGATAGTGATCCAGGTTTACTCTTTTGTGTGTATACATCCAATTTTCACAACTGGATTTATTGATAAGATTATTCTTTTCCATTTTGTATATTTGTTGCACTTGTCAAAGATGAGTTGACTGTATGTGTGTAGGTTTATTTCTGAACTTTCTTCTATTCCATTCCATTGGTCTATGTGTTTATTTTTATGCCACTAACATACTGTTTTGATTACCATATGTTTGCAATATAATTTGAAGTCAGGAAGTGTTATGTCTCCAGCTTAGTTCTTGCTAAAGATTGCTTTGGTTATCCAGGATCTTTTGAGGTTCCATATGAACTTTAGGATAGTTTTTTTTTTTTTTTCCTTTTTCTGATAGGTATTACATTGGATCTTTAGATTGCTTTGTATAGTATGGGCATTTCAATGACATTAATTCTTCTAATCCATATATATGGGAGATCTTTCCATTTATTTGTGTCTTCTTCAATTTCTTTCATCAGTGTTTTATACTTTTCTGTGTACATATCTTTCACCTTCCTAAAAGTACTCTTCAGTATTTTATTCTTTTTGGGGTTAATACAAATGAGATATTCATGTTTGTTTGTTTGTTTTTTAAACAGTGTATAGAAGCACAACTGCTCTTTACATGTTGATTTTATATCCTGCCACTTTACTGATTTCAGTTACTAGTTCTAACAATTCTCTGGTGGTGTCTTTGATACTTTCTTTTTTCTTTTTTCCTTCCTTCTTTCCCTTCCTTCCTTCTTTGTGTTTTCCTCTATAAGACCATGCCATCTGCAACAGAAACAATTTTATTTATTTATTTCTAATTTTTATGCCTTTTATTTGTTTTCTTGAGCTCTTGATCTTAGAGGAAAAACTCTGCTTTTCACCTTGGTGCATGATGTTTACTATGGGCTTGTTTTATGTGATCTTTATTATATACTGGGTCTTTTCCTTCTTTTTAAATTTTTATTTTATTTATTTTATTTTATTTTTTAATTTTGAGAGAGAGAGTGGGGAGAGGGAGACAATCTCAAGCAGACTTTGCACTGAACATGGAGGCCAATGCAGGGCCCATGACCTTGAGATCATGACCTGAGCCCAAACCAAGAGCTGGATGCTTAACCAACTGAGCCACCCAGGCACTCTGAGGTACATTCCTTCTACATCCAGTTTACTGAAAATTTTTATCATGAAAGATGTTGAAATTTGTCAAATACTTTCTTGTGTATCTGATGGGATGGTCACATGATTTTATCTTCCATTCTGCTAATGTGGTATATCACATTTATTGATTTGAGTATGTTGAACCATTCTTGCATTCCAAGGATGAATTCCCACTTCATCATGGCATGTAATTTTTTTGCATGTACTGTTGTATTAGATTTGGAGGTACTTTTTTGAGGATTGATCAGGCATTTGGTTTCTAGTTTTCTTATAGTATTCTTTTCTGGCCTTGTGAAAGGAATTTGGAAATATTTCCTCCTCTTAAATTTTTTGAAAGAGCTTGAGAAGGGTTTTAATTAATTCTTCTTTCCATGTTTGGTAGAATTTACCAGTGAAGTCATTTGGACTGGCTTTTTATTATTATTGTTATTATTTATTATTAATATTATTATTTTGGTTTTGGGGAGGTTTTCTGATTACTGTCAATCTTCTTACTAGAAATTGGTCTTTTCCAATTTTCTATTTTTTCATGATTCAGTCTTGGTAGGTTGTATGTTTCTAGAAGTTAGTTCATTTCTTTTAATTTATTTTCCAATCTGTTGGCATATAATTGTTTATAATATTTTCTTATGATCCTATGTATTTCTGTGGTATTAGTTATAATTTCTTCTCTTATTTTTAAATTTTGTTTTCTCTATTTTTTTCTTAATGTAACTTAAAATTTGTTAATTTTCTTACTGTTCAAAAAATAAACTCTTTTCATTTATTAATTTTTTCTCTAATTTATTTTGGCTTTAATTTTTATTACTTCCTTTTGGTATTTTGTTCTTAGTTTGTTCATCTTTTTCTAGTTCCTAGCTGTGTAAAGTTAGGTTGTTTGAGGTTTTTTTTTTGTTTTTTGTTTTTTGTTTTTTTTTTAATGTAATCTTCACTGCTATAGACTTAGGACTCTCAGATCTGCTTTTTCAGCATTCCATAAGTTTTGATATATTGTATTTCTATCTTTTTTTTTTTGTTTCAAGATATTTTGTGATTCTCCTTGTGATTTCTTCCTTCACCCATTGTTGTTTCAGGGTGTATTGTTGTATAATTTCCACATATTTGTGAATCTTCCAGTTTTCCTCTTGTTACTGATTTCTAGTTCATGCCATCATAGACTGAAAAGATACATGATATATTTCAATTTTCTTAAATTTTTGAAGACTTGTTTTTTTTTTTTTTTAAAGATTTTATTTATTTATTTGACAGAGAGAGACCACAAATAGGCAGAGAGGCAGGCAGAGAGAGAGGAGGAAGCAGGATCCCCGCAGAGCAGAGAGCCCGATGTGGGGCTCGATCCCAGGACCCTGAGATCATGACCCGAGCCGAAGACAGAGGCCTTAACCCACTGAGCCACCCAGGCGCCCCAAGACTTGTTTTGTTATAATCTATCTTGGAGAATGTTCCATGTGCACTTGAGAAATATATGTATTTTACTGCTTTTGGATAGAAAGATCTATATGTCTGTTAGGTTCATTTGTTCTGTACTGTTGTTCAGCTCTACTGTTTCCTCATTGATTTTCTGTCTGAATGATCTATCCATTGTTTAGAGTGGAGTAGTGAAGTCTTCTACCATTATTTTATTGCTGCCAATTTCTTTCTTTACTCTTTTAATATTTGGGTTATATATTTAAGTGGTCTGATGTTGGATGCATATATGTTTACAATTGTTATATACTCATGATGCATTGACCCCTTAGCACTATATAGTGTCATTCTTTGTCTCTTTGACAATTTTTTTTTCTTTGACAATTTTAACCTGAAGTCTGTTTTGTATGATGTAAATATAGCCATCTCTGATCACTTTTGGTGACTATTTGTATTGTGTACCTTTTTCTATCCCTTTACTTTTAACCTGTGTGTGTCCTTAAAGCTAATGTGAATATCTTTTTAGCAACATATAGTTGGGTCTTTTATATTTTATCTGTTTAGCTACTTCATTTAATTTAATTAGAGATTTAATCAATTTATAGTTAAAATAATTATTGCTAGGTAAGATCTAAGTATTGCCTTTTATTTAGTTGTTTTGTGATTATCTTCTAGTTCTTTTGTCTTTTCTTCTCTTTCTGTCTTCCTTTGATATTTGATGATTTTTAATAATGGTCTGCCTTGGTTTCATTCTATATCTTTTGTATATTTACTACAGATTTTTTTTGTGTGTGATTACCATGAGGCTTCATTAAATATCTTATAGTCGGGGGAGGAGTCAAGATGGCGGAGAAGTAGCAGGCTGAGACTGCTTCAGCTAGCCGGAGATCAGCTAGATAGCTTATCTAAAGATTGCAAACACCTGAAAATCCATCGGCAGATCGAAGAGAAGAAGAACAGCAATTCTGGAAACAGAAAAACAACCACTTTCTGAAAGGTAGGACCGGCGGAGAAGTGAATCCAAAGCGACGGGAAGATAGACCCCGGGGGGAGGGGCCGGCTCCCGGCAAGCGGCGGAGCAACGGTGCACAAAATCAGGACTTTTAAAAGTCTGTTCCGCTGAGGGACATCGCTCCAGAGGCTAAACCGGGGCGAAGCCCACGCGGGTTCAGCGTGGCCTCAGGTCCCGCAGGGTCACAGAAGGAGCAGGGGTGTCTGAGTGTCGCAGACCTTGCGGGTATTGGAACGGGAAAGCTGGCTACAGAGACAGAGCCGACAGTAAGCTCACAGCTCGGTGTTACCTTGAACTGGTCGCAGGGTCGGAGAGCTCGGAGCGCGGCCGGAGGTCAGGCAGACGGGAGTAACTGGACGCTGTTCTCTGAGGGCGCACTGAGGAGTGCGGCCCTGGGCTCTCGGCTCCTCCGGGCCGGAGACCAGGAGGCCGCCATTTGTATTCCCGTCCTCCAGAACTCTACGGAAAGCGCTCAGGGAACAAAAGCTCCTGAAAGCAAACCCGAGCGGATTACTCACCCCGGCCCCGGGGTAAGGGCGGTGTAATTCCGCCTGGGGCAAAGACACTTGAGAATCACTACAACAGGCCCCTCCCCCAGAAGATCAACAAGAAATCCAGCCGAGACCAAGTTCACCTACCAAGGAGTGCGGTTTCAATACCAAGGAGAGCAGCAGAATTCCAGAGGAGGAGAAAGCAAAGCACGGAACTCATGGCTTTTTCCCTGTGATTTTTTTTTTAGTCTTGCAGTTAATTTAATTTTTTTCTTTTTCATTTTCTGTTTTTTTTTTTTTCTCGCCTTTGGGTAAAATCTTTTTTTTTTTTTAACTGTTACCTTTTTCTTTTTTAACGATTTTTTACTAGTTTATCTAATATATATATATATATTTTTTTACATTTTTCTTAGGTGTTTTCCTTTTTTTTTTTTAATTCTTCTCTTTTCTTTTTTCTTTTTTTTTTCTTTCTTCCTTTTTGAACCTCTTTTTATCCCCTTCTCCCCCCTCACGATTTTGGATCTCTTCTAATTTGGTTAAAACATTTTTTCCTGGGGTTGTTGCCACCCTTTTAGTATTTTACTTGCCCCTTCATATACTCTTATCTGGACAAAATGACAAGACGGAAAAATTCAACACAAAAAAAAGAACAAGAGGCAGTACTGAAGGCTAGGGACCTAATCAATACAGACATTGGTAATATGTCAGATCTAGAGTTCAGAATGACAATTCTCAAGGTTCTAGCCGGGCTCGAAAAAGGCATGGAAGATATTAGAGAAACCCTCTCGAGAGATATAAAAGCCCTTTCTGGAGAAATAAAAGAACTAAAATATAACCACGTTGAAATAAAAAAAGCTATTAATGAGGTGCAATCAAAAATGGAGGCTCTCACTGCTAGGATAAATGAGGCAGAAGAAAGAATTAGTGATATAGAAGACCAAATGACAGAGAATAAAGAAGCTGAGCAAAAGAGGGACAAACAGCTACTGGACCACGAGGGGAGAATTCGAGAGATAAGTGACACCATAAGACGAAACAACATTAGAATAATTGGGATTCCAGAAGAAGAAGAAAGAGAGAGGGGAGCAGAAGGTATACTGGAGAGAATTATTGGGGAGAATTTCCCCAATATGGCAAAGGGAATGAGCATCAAAATTCAGGAGGTTCAGAGAACGCCCCTCAAAATCAATAGGAATAGGCCCACACCCCGTCACCTAATAGTAAAATTTACAAGTCTCAGTGACAAAGAGAAAATCCTGAAAGCAGCCCGGGAAAAGAAGTCTGTAACATACAATGGTAAAAATATTAGATTGGCAGCTGACTTATCCACAGAGACCTGGCAGGCCAGAAAGAGCTGGCATGATATTTTCAGAGCACTAAACGAGAAAAACATGCAGCCAAGAATACTATATCCAGCTAGGCTATCATTGAAAATAGAAGGAGAGATTAAAAGCTTCCAGGACAAACAAAAACTGAAATAATTTGCAAATACCAAACCAGCTCTACAGGAAATATTGAAAGGGGTCCTCTAAGCAAAGAGAGAGCCTACAAGTGGTAGATCAGAAAGGAACAGAGACCATATACAGTAACAGTCAACTTACAGGCAATACAATGGCACTAAATTCATATCTCTCAATAGTTACCCTGAATGTTAATGGGCTAAATGCCCCTGTCAAAAGACACAGGGTATCAGAATGGATAAAAAAACAAAACCCATCTATATGTTGCCTCCAAGAAACTCATTTTAAGCCCGAAGACACCTCCAGATTTAAAGTGAGGGGGTGGAAAAGAATTTACCATGCTAATGGACATCAGAAGAAAGCAGGAGTGGCAATCCTTATATCAGATCAATTAGATTTTAAGCCAAAGACTATAATAAGAGATGAGGAAGGACACTATATCATACTCAAAGGGTCTGTCCAACAAGAAGATCTAACAATTTTAAATATCTATGCCCCCAACGTGGGAGCAGCCAAATATATAAACCAATTAATAACAAAATCAAAGAAACACATCAACAATAATACAATAATAGTAGGGGACTTTAACACTCCCCTCACTGAAATGGACAGATCATCCAAGCAAAAGATCAGCAAGGAAATAAAGGCCTTAAACGACACACTGGACCAGATGGACATCACAGATATATTCAGAACATTTCATCCCAAAGCAACAGAATACACATTCTTCTCTAGTGCACATGGAACATTCTCCAGAATAGATCACATCCTCGGTCCTAAATCAGGACTCAACCGGTATCAAAAGATTGGGATCATTCCCTGCATATTTTCAGACCACAATGCTCTAAAGCTAGAACTCAACCACAAAAGGAAGTTTGGAAAGAACCCAAATACATGGAGACTAAACAGCATCCTTCTAAAGAATGAATGGGTCAACCGGGAAATTAAAGAAGAATTGAAAAAAATCATGGAAACAAATGATAATGAAAATACAACGGTTCAAAACCTGTGGGACACAACAAAGGCAGTCCTGAGAGGAAAATATATAGCGGTACAAGCCTTTCTCAAGAAACAAGAAAGGTCTCAGGTACACAACCTAACCCTACACCTAAAGGAGCTGGAGAAAGAACAAGAAAGAAACCCTAAGCCCAGCAGGAGAAGAGAAATCATAAAGATCAGAGCAGAAATCAATGAAATAGAAACCAAAAAAACAATAGAACAAATCAATGAAACTAGGAGCTGGTTCTTTGAAAGAATTAATAAAATTGATAAACCCCTGGCCCGACTTATCAAAAAGAAAAGAGAAAGGACCCAAATAAATAAAATCATGAATGAAAGAGGAGAGATCACAACTAACACCAAAGAAATACAAACTATTATAAGAACATACTATGAGCAACTCTACGCCAATAAATTTGACAATCTGGAAGAAATGGATGCATTCCTAGAAACATATAAACTACCACAACTGAACCAGGAAGAAATAGAAAGCCTGAACAGACCCATAACCAGTAAGGAGATTGAAACAGTCATTAAAAATCTCCAAACAAACAAAAGCCCAGGGCCAGACGGCTTCCCGGGGGAATTCTACCAAACGTTTAAAGAAGAACTAATTCCTATTCTCCTGAAACTGTCCCAAAAAATAGAAATGGAAGGAAAACTTCCAAACTCATTTTATGAGGCCAGCATCACCTTGATCCCAAAACCAGACAAGGATCCCACCAAAAAAGAGAGCTATAGACCGATATCCTTGATGAACACAGATGCGAAAATACTCAACAAAATACTAGCCAATAGGATTCAACAGTACATTAAAAAGATTATTCACCACGACCAAGTGGGATTTATTCCAGGGCTGCAAGGTTGGTTCAACATCCGCAAATCAGTCAGTGTGATACAACACATCAATAAAAGAAAGAACAAGAACCATATGATACTCTCAATAGATGCTGAAAAAGCATTTGACAAAGTACAGCATCCCTTCCTGATCAAAACTCTTCAAAGTGTAGGGATAGAGGGCACATACCTCAATATCATCAAAGCCATCTATGAAAAACCCACCGCAAATATCATTCTCAATGGAGAAAAACTGAAAGCTTTTCCGCTAAGGTCAGGAACACGGCAGGGATGTCCATTATCACCACTGCTATTCAACATAGTACTAGAGGTCCTAGCCTCAGCAATAAGACAACAAAAGGAAATTAAAGGCATCCAAATCGGCAAAGAAGAAGTCAAATTATCACTCTTCGCAGATGATATGATACTATATGTGGAAAACCCAAAAGACTCCACTCCAAAACTGCTAGAACTTATACAGGAATTCAGTAAAGTGTCAGGATATAAAATCAATGCACAGAAATCAGTTGCATTTCTCTACACCAACAGCAAGACAGAAGAAAGAGAAATTAAGGAGTCAATCCCATTTACAATTGCACCCAAAACCATAAGATACCTAGGAATAAACCTAACCAAAGAGACACAGAATCTATACTCAGAAAACTATAAAGTACTCATGAAAGAAATTGAGGAAGACACAAAGAAATGGAAAAATGTTCCATGCTCCTGGATTGGAAGAATAAATATTGTGAAAATGTCTATGCTACCTAAAGCAATCTACACATTTAATGCAATTCCTATCAAAGTACCATCCATCTTTTTCAAAGAAATGGAACAAATAATGCTAAAATTTATATGGAACCAGAAAAGACCTCGAATAGCCAAAGGGATATTGAAAAAGAAAGCCAACGTTGGTGGCATCACAATTCCGGACTTCAAGCTCTATTACAAAGCTGTCGTCATCAAGACAGCATGGTACTGGCACAAAAACAGACACATAGATCAATGGAACAGAATAGAGAGCCCAGAAATAGACCCTCAACTCTATGGTCAACTAATCTTCAACAAAGCAGGAAAGAATGTCCAATGGAAAAAAGACAGCCTCTTCAATAAATGGTGCTGGGAAAATTGGACAGCCACATGCAGAAAAATGAAATTGGACCATTTCCTTACACCACACACAAAAATAGACTCAAAATGGATGAAGGACCTCAATGTGCGAAAGGAATCCATCAAAATCCTTGAGGAGAACACAGGCAGCAACCTCTTTGACCTCTGCTGCAGCAACATCTTCCTAGGAACAACGCAAAAGGCAAGGGAAGCAAGGGCAAAAATGAACTATTGGGATTTCATCAAGATCAAAAGCTTTTGCACAGCAAAGGAAACAGTTAACAAAATCAAAAGACAACTGACAGAATGGGAGAAGATATTTGCAAACGACATATCAGATAAAGGACTAGTGTCCAGAATCTATAAAGAACTTAGCAAACTCAACACCCAAAGAACAAATAATCCAATCAAGAAATGGGCAGAGGACATGAACAGACATTTCTGCAAAGAAGACATCCAGATGGCCAACAGACACATGAAAAAGTGCTCCATATCACTCGGCATCAGGGAAATACAAATCAAAACCACAATGAGATATCACCTCACACCAGTCAGAATGGCTAAAATCAACAAGTCAGGAAATGACAGATGCTGGCGAGGATGCGGAGAAAGGGGAACCCTCCTACACTGTTGGTGGGAATGCAAGCTGGTGCAGCCACTCTAGAAAACAGCATGGAGGTTCCTCAAAGTGTTGAAAATAGAACTGCCCTATGACCCAGCAATTGCACTATTGGGTATTTACCCTAAGGATACAAACGTAGTGATCCAAAGGGGCACATGCACCCGAATGTTTATAGCAGCAATGTCCACAATAGCCAAACTATGGAAAGAACCTAGATGTCCATCAACAGATGAATGGATCAAGAAGATGTGGTATATATACACAATGGAATACTATGCAGCCATCAAAAGAAATGAAATCTTGCCATTTGCGACAACATGGATGGAACTAGAGCGTATCATGCTTAGCGAAATAAGTCAAGCAGAGAAAGACAACTATCATATGATCTCCTTGATATGAGGAAGTGGTGATGCAACATGGGGGCTTAAGTGGGTAGGAGAAGAATAAATGAAACAAGATGGGATTGGGAGGGAGACAAACCATAAGTGACTTTTAATCTCACAAAACAAACTGAGGGTTGCTAGGGGGAGGGGGTTTGGGAGAAGGGGGTGGGATTATGAACATTGGGGAGGGTATGTGCTTTGGTGAGTGCTGTGAAGTGTGTAAACCTGGTGATTCACAGACCTGTACCCCTGGGGATAGAGTATTATGCCTCCATCAGAAAGGATGAATACCCAACTTTTGTAGCAACATGGACGGGACTGGAAGAGATTATGCTGAGTGAAATAAGTCAAGCAGAGAGAGTCAATTATCATATGGTTTCACTTATTTGTGGAGCATAACAAATAGCATGGAGGACATGGGGACTTAGAGTGGAGAAGGGAGTTGGGGGAAATTGGAAGGGGAGGTGAACCATGAGAGACTATGGACTCTGAAAAACAATCTGAGGGTTTTGAAGGGACGGGGGGTGGGAGGTTGGGGTACCAGGTGGTGGGTATTATAGAGGGCACGGATTGCATGGAGTACGGGGTGTGGTGCAAAAATAATGAATACTGTTATGCTGGAAATAAAAAAATAAATAAATAAATAAATAAATAAAATAAATTAAAAAAAAATATCTTATAGGCATAGAAGTCTATTTTAAGGTGATAAAAACAACTTTAATTTGCATGTGGAACTGTACATTTTCATTTTTCTCTACTCCTGACGTTTTATGGTATTCATATCACAATTTACATCTTGTTATATTATGTAACCATTAAGAAATTATCATGGGTAAAATTATTTTAATCTTTTGTCTTTTTACCTTTTATGCTAGAGCTAAAAATGATTTATGCACCACTATTATAGTATTAAAGTATTCTGAATTTGACTTTATACTTACTTTTATCAGTGAGTTTTAACTGTTCATATGCTTTCTTGTTGGTTGCCTGGTATGTGATGAGTTTTTTCTCTTGATGCTTTCAAATTTCTCTATTTGTCATTGCCTTTTAAAAAATTGATAATAATGTGTCTTAGAGAAGTCCTCTTTATGTTCAATCTATTTGGAAATCTTTGGTCTTTATGGATCACAATGCTCATTTCCCTCTATAGTTTTGAGATATCTTCGTCATTATTTCTTTAAATATGATATGTGTTTCTTTCTCTTCCTCTGAGACTCTTTCTTTTGAGACTCCCAAATGTTTATGTTGATTCATTTCATGGTTCACCATAAGTCCTGTGGGCTTTGTTCACCTCTTTGCCATTCTTATTTATTGTTATTCTTCTAATGTAATAATTTGAAATTATCTGTCTTCAGTTTGCTGATTCTTTGCTCTATTGAGTCTGCTGTTGAAGCTCTCTATTGATTCTTTTTTCTTTTTTTGTCATCCATTGTATTCTTTAGCTCCAGAATTTCTGTAGTTCTAATTTGTGATTTCTACCTCTTTCTACCTCACTTTGTCCATGTATTTTTTAAAAATTTCATTTAGTTATCAGTGTTCTATAGTAGCACTGAGCCTTTTTAAGACAATTATTTCAAATTCTTTGTCAGAGAATATATAGATCTCCATTTGGGGAGGGAGGGATCAGCCATAGAGCTTTATTGTTTTGTTTTTGTTTTTTGTTTTTTGTTGGTGTCATATTTCCCTGATTCTTCCTGTACTTTGAAACCTCACTTTACTGTTTTTACCTTTGAAGAAGGAATCATCTCCTCTAGTCTTTTTGATAGGCTTCAAGAAAGCTTTTCACCAGTCTGCCTAACTAGAGCTTCTGATATTCTCTCAGAACTTTTCTATGGATGTGTCTACTTCACTCCTCTTATTCCATCTTTAAGAAATTATCTCAGGTTTTTGTTTTCTCTTAATCACCAAAAGCCTGGCCAGGTGTTGATAGTCTCATAGTTTATTTTCCCTGGATTAGTGCCTTAAAATGTTCAAGACTTTGCACCTTCTCCCAATGTATTAGAGTCAATCTAGCTGATAATATTCATGTACTGTCTTTAGCAGCTCCCATGTACCACCTGTGGAAGCGCATATGCCATTTGTAAGGGGTCCATAGGTGAGGAGACCTATGGGGTTCTTGACTGAGGCTGTGAACCAGTTAATAGGATCCATAGTAGGTTGTTAAGGTTATGTGCCTGTTCCAGGGAGTCCCCATCCCTTTTTGCTACTCCTACAATTCTTAATATTAATCTATCCTTATAGTCCCATTCTTTTAATTAGAATATTTTTTCTAATTACTTTTAATTGAATTGTTGATGTATTTGGACATATATTATTACTTCATTAGTAATCTGCATTAGGCTCACTTTTTATGTTCCTTTACCACTTTTTCTTTTTTTCCTTTATTTTAGATTCATCAGATTTTTAAAAAATACTCCATTTTAAAAAATTTTATTAATCTATTATGCATTCTATCACATTATTATATGGTAATTCTAAAAGTTATAACATTATCCTTGACTTATTATAGTCTAATACAGAATGTAATTTTATAATTTTTCTGATAGTCCTAGAAGTTTAGAAGTTTTAAACTTCGTTCTTATACTCTTCAGCTCCATGTGGCTATTGAAAACATTGCTGGCATCTCTTTTCCCCATTAGAGACTTTCTGCTTAGGAAAGCCTGAAGTGTGGACAAGCACAAAAACCTTACATAGAAGATTGCCAAATGCCCACAGAGAAAAGACACAGCTGGTAATCATCAGCTAATCTTGAAAAAGTTCTATTCTTTCTGGCATTTTAGTTCATCTGCCAATCCTCCTTATTTACAGAGATCCCTGAACCTTTAAAACCAGAGTTTTGTAATTTATCTAGCTATTGCTAGTTGTGGTAGTGAGTGTTGACCTGCTATGATCTACCGCATCCTACCAGAGTTTATTTCTTTTCTTCTTTCCTCCTTTTTTCTTTCCTTCTTTCTTTGCTTCCTTCACTCTTCATTTTTTTCTAACACGAGAAAATGAGTAAGTCAACATCCCATATCAATTTCTCTAACTTTGGTTTCCTATTATTTAAATTCGATGTCAATGAGAATTTAAATGAAAATGAACAAAGTCTATGAAGTGGGATTAAATTACCAACACCCATAGTGTGGATGTTATATAAAACAGTAGTTGTTTTAAAAGTCCCACTCTATATAACCATCTTTCTCCTTCTTTCTTTCTTCTCTTTTCTCTCTTTCTCTCTTAAGATTTTATTTATTTATTTGACAGAGAGAGTGAGAGAGGTAGCGTAAGCAGGGGGGAGCAGCAATCAGAGGGAGAGGGAGAAGCAGGCTCCCCCCTGAGCAAGGAACCTGATGTGGGGCTTCATTCCAGGACACTGGGATAATGACTGGAGCTGAAGGCAGATGCTTAACTGGCTGAGCTACTCAGGAAACCCTACATAGCTGCTTTTAAAGCAAATTGCTTTTGCAATTAGTGAACAAATCTAATCCAGCAAGTACGAGCATATAGTTCATTTTGTTTTGCACATCAGAAAATTGCACTGAGAAAAGATTCAAAATGGCTAAAACATAGTAGTGCTCCTTGACTCTAAAACTGTTGAATAATCAGTAATGTGAACTATAAATTATTAAATGAAAAGGATTGGAAAACTGATCTAATTTCTTTGTCATTCCATTTTAGAGTTTTAAATGAAGATGAATCATGGTCACATTTTCTTTTTAAAGACATTTTGGATTACTGTGGATTATAATATTCCAGACAGGCATGGCATCCCTAACTGTGGCTATATGGGGGCAAAACTTGGGTTTAGTGTATAATAAATATTTGGACACTATAAACAGTGTAATATGCATAAGATGTGGGGATTTGACATTCTTCTCTTGACAAAACAGGGAATGTAATATTGTAGCCTATGAGACAGAGATTTCTATTGCTTTTTTCCCTTGTTGCAAAGGTAAAAGTTTATTTAAAAGTAAAAACAGAAAATAATAGTGCTAGAGGAATTAAGTAAAAAGAAAGAAGACTTGATCCTTTCTCACTATAATTCCTTCTTCATATCTTCATTCTATCTATCTTGATAACTAAAAATCTGTAAGAAAAACACTATGGTATGAAATTAAATCTGGGATCTTAAACTTTCCTCAAATAGTATAATTTCTCCAAGATCTTGTTGATTCAGAGAATCTGCTTGTGTCTGTATGAGGGTGAAAATATGTGTTGAGATTTTGGTAGAGTCTGACTTCTCTCTTGTGGGAAAATTTGAGAAACTGTACTAGGCAAGGCATCTTTACTTGTAAGCAGATCTAGAAATTCTTTGAGGTGCTGCATTCTGGCACGGATAGAAGTACTTCATCATGTTCTTCTGAAACAGGCTCCTGAGATGTTCCAACTGAGAAGTACTGACAGCTCCAGCAGGAGGGCTTCCTTATATTCCACATCCTTGCCAAAACTACAACTGCCAAACACATTACTTTCCTCAGTTAATTTTTGGACAATGATTTTTGACTCGGAGATAGCAAATACATGGAGCCAGGAGTATGAATTCTACTCACAGATTAAGATATTCACTTCTGACTACTGTGATACTCTAATATAATAAAAATGATGATGTGGCTTACTTTTATGCAGTGGTTATCACGTACCAGGCAGGGTGAGGCACTTCATGAATTCCTTCTCCTTTTATCTTTATAACCAATACATCTGATAGCATGATAAGTTTAGGTTCAATCACAAGGGGTAAGAAACCCAAAGTAACAATGGTTTAGACAAGTAGAAATTTTTTTTTCTCATCTAAATCTACCACAATAGAAGGTTGTGATCATTATTAGTGTTCTTCAGTGATATTTCTGATTCTTCTCCTTCCAGGTACTGTGTAGGATTATAATTCTCCAAGTCCTTGATGTTGGATGTGACCATATGACTTGTCTTAGCCAGTTATTTATAAGTGGAAGCAATGTGTCATTTCTGGGAAGAAGCCTTTCAGATCTGATACACACTTCATTCTTGTGTCTTTCTCTTGTTCTAAAGATGGTATTCTAATGCAGTGAAGTATCCATCAGTTTTGGTCTCTGTTTCAGGTCAAGATGAAGCATACCCTTTTATTGACCCAAGATGGGAAAATATCATGGGTAAGAAATAATCGTTTTTATTTTAAGCCAGTAGGCTTGTCCTTGATGACGCAGACATCAGGGGCTGGAATGATGCACGATAGTGTCAGAGACCCAGGCTCCATGTGTCTCATTGATTTAATACGTGTGACTTCTATTCTCATGTACACCTATGGTCTAATATGGGTGCTCCAGGTCAGGTCGTAATGTCTGCATTGCAGTCAGTTAAAGTCAGAAAGGAATTAAGAAGGGTATTTTCTTTGTTCTTTAAGAATACTTCTTGAAAATTATACTCCTCTCTTCTACTTACATCTCATTTGCTATAACTTACTGATTATAGCCACACCTATGAGGAGGAGGGTCTGATAAATGTTTTGTTTTGTTTTATTTTTCCCAAGTGACCATGTACTCATAAGGTATTACTTTAAAAGAAGAGTTGACAGCGAGAGAAAAGTAGCAGTCTCTACAAATTTAGTTCCTACAATCATTTCCATTTTAAAAATGAAAAAACAGGGACCAAGAGGGGTTACTTAAGTCAAGATCATATAGCTAACAGCTAGTGATACTTGATTAAGAACATAGGTAATGTGACTGTAAACCTGCATGTTAATACAATATGCTACTTCCTCTGTTAATCTGTAGAAAACACATTCTTATTTTATTTTTTAAAAGATTTTATTTACTTATTTGACACAGAGGGAGAAAGAGCACAAGCAGGGGGAGCAGCTGGCAGAGGGAGAGGGAGAAACAGGCTCCCCGTGAGCAAGAAGCAAGAGGCTCAGTCTGAGGACCCTGGGATCATAACCTGAGCCAAGGCAAACACTTAACTGACTGAGCCACCCAGGTGCCCCACATCTTTATTTTAATAGCAAAATACAGTTCTATGGAATTTAAATTGATTTAACTTTTCTATTTTCTTTCCTTGCCTTCAGACTTGGATAGAAGAGTAACTATAGCTGCTGGTCCTGATATTCATTTGAAATTCACAGGTTAAGAGTAGAAGTACCTATGCCAAGTCAATATATCTGCCTCCTTGGTTACTCCAATTTTGAAATACCAGTTCTAGCACCGGCCTGTTAGTAATGGATGGGCTTAATGACTAAGGATGAATATAAGCATTAAAACACAATTTTGAATCTTAGAGATCATATTTTAAATAACCATTTAAAATATAAACTCCATTTCAGAAATAGATACATTTTTAAATAAAAATTCAAATTGACTAACGAACGAGACTGTTTAATACATTTTCTACCTATTTTAATAGAGTGTGACTGATGCTCATAATTCTTTATAACTCTCTTCCAAAATTTCTTATACTAATTCGATTTCCTTCTTATTTATAAGCTCTATTTATCAGTGTTTTCCAGATGTAGCCAAGAACTTTTTCTCACTGTTCCGCGAATTAATCAGGAAAACTTTAGTGAAAGATTATATTAATCGTATTAAGATATACTAAATGATTGTTTAATTGCCGTTTAAATTATTCTGGCTATAATCCATTCCCTGGACTGAGAATTCTGTTACTGGGTTTAAACCTTGAGTACATTTAATAAATTTAAATATAAAATTATGAAAATCATGGACACTATATAAATACAGCTCATTTCTTACTGGAGATGCTGGCTCTATTATATAGATGTACATAAAAATACATGTAGTAGTCTACAGAGAAGACAGGAAATATATGCAGAGAGAAAGGATACTATTTTTTCTTAGCTTCTGAAAAGTGTCTGATGCTGTCTCAGTAATCATTTTTGTTAATATGACAATATTTTGATTCTAAGAGTAATATAGAGGTTGGTAGAAATTTTGCACCTTTTATATCTTGTCTTTGGTGACCCTCCCTGGTCTGGCAGAACATGAAGCTATTAATTAAATGGTCAGTGACTTACAGTATAAATTGATTTATGACATTAGAAGGTGCATGAATTCCACAGCTCGGCCAATTACAAAGTGGTTTTCTTTAATCTTCATTTACAGGAATTTCTCTACAGCTTGGGCTAATATTTATGGCATGCTGCCCGATGCAGCAGCCGTCATAGGGCCTTCAGTGGTGGGAGTACTGAGTTGGCAGTCTAGAATCCCAGAGCAGATGTCAATGGGAAAAGCATTTAGGAAATGCAATGCACTAAAGAGCTTGTCATACTGAGATTTCTTCTGTGAGTGCAGTTCACCGTTCACTCTGATACTGAGGAGTTTAAAGTATATCAAGAAAGAAAGGCGGCATGCAAATCATTTTAATGTTTGTTGAGTTGTTCTAATAAATTCTCCCAAGAGTCATCTTATTGAGATAAAGGGCTTCAGCCAACATTCCAGTCTTTGGGTTTAAACTAACTTAGTTCTTAATTTGCGTCCAGCAGAAACATAATTTGATAAGGAACCCAGGACTTTAAAATAATTTTGTAAGTTCAAACAAAGTGAGCCAATTCTTTATTTGATAAATTGGAATAATCATGTACACCTGTATGGTATTTAATTGTACCAAAACTAGAGTATCCAGGGCTCTGCTTAACCTTTCTTTTTCCCAATATGTATAACACCTTATTTTTTTTTAATCAGCACAAAACTCTATATGGGAAGTAGGTTTATATGGCATGATATTCTTTCTTTTCTCCAATATAGAAACCACCTCAGAGATTATATAACAAAACTTAAATTCAAACTCAGAACTTCAAATTTTAGATTTATCAGTTGATGTCCTCCAAAATGTATAATGCCTAAGAACATGCAAATGAAATTGTGAAGAAAACCGCTAACATATTTTTACAATCCCTCTTTTCCTATTCTATAACACTCTCTTTTACTGCTTTCATTCACTCTTTTCCTTCTCCTAATTAAAACTTTTATGTCCTACAACACCCAGATTCTGAGAAGCTGAATAAGAGTTTAATAATATGGAAAATTATTTTTAATTTATTTATATTTAATTTGTTTTTAATTTATATTGGATTATATGCACGACTTCTGTAATTGTTTACATTGTAAGAGAACATCCTGGACTGCATACTACATATTGTATTAATCCAGTATATGAATGAGGACAGAGAAAATTGCGTAACTTGTAATGAATTAATTCTCCAACAATTTTTTTTCAGAATAATATTCACCAATATACTTCCATCAGTATCTCTTTTCTTTTCTTTTTCTTTTTCTTTTTTAATATTTATTTATTTGACAGACAGAGAACACAAGTAGGCAGAGAGGCAGGCAGAGAGGAGTGGGGGGGAAGCAGGCTCTCTAATGCGGGGCTCTATCCCAGGACCCTGAGATCATGACCTGAGCCAAGGGCAGAGGCTTAACTGAGCCACCCAGGTACCCTTTTATCTCTTTTCTTAAGTAAATAGCCTTTCTTTGCTATCCAAGTCTCTCTCCAGTAGAGTTACCATAGTCACTGTATCCACTTGGTCACCATCTTCTCTCTTCAACCTACTCCGCTCTGGTTTTTGCCTCATCATACCACTGAGACAGCTCTTGTCAAAGCCATGTTGCTAAATTTGGTGGCCATTTATCTGTTCTTTTATCAATATTTGGTTCAATTAACTAGTTCCTACTTGAAAGAATTTGCTCTGTCTTAGCTTTTGTGATCTAACTCCTTTTCCTAGGCTCTTTGCTGATTTCTCTTCCTCAGTTTAATGTTTTTATTCTGTGGTTCCTTCCCTTTATACAGTTTCTTGGCTTAATCTCTCCTTGAATTGTCTAGTTCATTTCTTTCTTTCTTTTTTTTATTTTTAATTTCTTTTCAGCGTAACAGTATTCATTGTTTTTGCACCACATCCAGTGCTCCATGCAGTACGTGCCCTCCTTAATACCCACCACCTGGATCCCCCAACCTCCCACCCCCCACCCCTTCCCTTCAAAACCCTCAGGTTGTTTTTCAGAGTCCATAGCCTCTCATGGTTCACCTCTCCTTCCGATTTCCCTCAAATTCCTTCTCCTCTCCATCTCCGCATGTCCTTCATGTTATTTGTTATGCTCCACAGATAAATGAAACCATATCTTTCAGTATCTTTTTATGTACTTATTATTCCAAAATCTATATTTCCCTTCATGATCTTTCCTTGTACACCAGATTTGTGTTGAACTCCCTGCTGAATATGCTACATGATTGCCTTATAAGCATTGATAACCATAGCTGAATGAAATTCTTAATGCCTATTTCTCCCATCTGAGTCTGCTACTTCCATTCTTTCCTATACCAAATAAATGGTCCCTTAATCTACCTATTAGTCCAGAAAAAAAAATCTAAAATTTAACTTTAGTTCCTCTATTTAGCCTATTCCCTATGTCAAAGCAATCAACAGGTTCTGTTGACTCTACCTCCAAAATTTATGCCAAATCCTTCTGCTTCTTCTGCAATGATTTTTACATTCATCCAGGCAATGACCATACTTTATGTAGACTAAAACAGTAGTTCTCTTTGGTCCTCTTGCTTCCACCCTTACCCTTATATCATCTTATCTTCACACAATAGCCCGAGTGACTTAAATCAGTAATTAGTTCATGCCGCTCTCCTCCTTAAATCTATGCTTATCATTATACTTAGAATTAAATTCCAACTCCTTAATCAGGCTATAAAGCTCTATATAATTTGCCTCCTGCCATTGCTATCACTTCTATATAATATAATTCTCCTCTTTTCCAGGACCGTGTGGTCACACTGATCTTCTTTCTATTCCATAAACATGAAAGATTAGTTTCTTTGCAAGATCTCTTCATTCTGAATCTGGGCTTCCCTAGATCTTTGGTTGGACTGACTTACTATCATCATTTAGAACTCATCTTAAATAGCTCAAAGAGGCCATCTCTGATCACCAATCTACAATAGCCACCAGTCACTCTCCATTTCACCACCCTATTTTATTTTTCAGCATAGCATTTATTTCATCCTGGTATTTTTGTGTTTTATTTGTTCTATAATTAATACACTAATCAGTGTGTATATCCCTTTGAATTTTATATCTCTAGTAGTGTATATGCCCCTAGAAAGCAGGATATATTCTTCTTTGTTTTTTGGGACATTACTAATGCCTGATACATAAGCAGTGATGCTCAAAAAATATTTGTTTAATAAGTAGAGTTAAAATTTTTTCTGATGTTTCTAATCTAGTTTGAGATGGCGACTCATCTAACTCTTCCCCTTATTTTTCTTCTGATGGGTAAGAAAATTACTGAGTTCTCTTTCCCCACTTTCAAGCTCTTTATAACCTGCAGTCCATTTTGGGACCACAAGAGGGCAGCCTCCCAAGAATGAGGCCAACAAAAAGAAGGTAGGTGAAAAAGGGTCCCTGTTCACTTTATTTGCACCACAAGCACAAATCTCATCTGAAATTAATCATATTTCTAAACTTTTTACTCATATGGGCTTTTGTTGTTTCCTTTCTTGTTTAGTTGGGATTTGCTGTTCTGTTGAAAGAAACTGAAAATATTATGTCTTATAAATCACATCCATCTAAGAATAGATTGCAGAGTTTGAACTGGTGGCAATCTAAATTGGAGTCTGTTTTATTAGGCATATCAAATTATCTTGATAGAAATGATATAAAACATATGTTTATGCTTGAGTGATAACACTCAAAAGAACTGTATAAAGCATCTACTCTGCAAACAAATTAAATCCGCAAACAACAAAATAATAAATAAAACATCGTTTTGGATTCCATTCCTCTTATTTTCTCAAAGATATTGCTTTACTTATCACCCACTTTGTCTTACCATTTTCCCTTTCTTTACTTATTGACAAGTAGTTGATGGTTACTGAATCAAAGATTTTTAGGCAAAAAGGGACTAGTGGGAGATAAAAATGTGATACAAGGCAAGATGTCTATCCAGATATTTGACACAAAAACTCAGTAGCAAATAGACTTTGAAAATGAATTTTCATTTCAATTTTTACCTATTGGTAGGTGGACTTTATTAATTCCCTGCATCTTCTGCTGCAAAATCCCATAGTTTGCCATTACTGTTTACCCAGAGTAGTGACATTTGACACTCTTAATCATAATCTCTTTCTTGAAATACTGTCTTCATTTAGTTTCTTATGACACTAACTTCTTCTATCCCCTCCCCCCCGCCCCCGTATCACTATTTGTTCTTAGTCATCTGTCCTGCTTCCTTTTCATCTCCCTTACCTCTGAGTGTGGGAATCCCTTGGGACTCGGTCTTTGGGTCTATTTTCTTTGAAATATTCACTTAGTTATCCCTAGTGATCTCACCCAATCTTGTAGCTTTAGATATTACCTAAATGCTAATGATTGCTATCTTTGTTTAAGTTCTCCCAAAACCAGACCACAAGATGAGAAATCAAGTACAAGCAATTTTTTGAATTTAAAGGAAACTTTAGTAGGGGTGTGGAAAAGTGAGACAACGAAGTGAAGGCACCAGTGAATCATACCTTTTGGGCAAGTTATTACTGTGGGAACTAGAGCTTAATTTCTACTGGGGGTTCTAGGAGCCAGTGCATAGCAGATACTCCAGAGGTATCCATTCCCTACGGCAGATTTAACCACTCTCTGAATTTCCCTGGCAGTTTAAACCTGCCACAGGTATAGGCAATCCAATGTCCAGAGAAAGTCCTTAAGGTGAGTTACAAGTAATCACAGTTGGAGGTGAACAAATACAAGTACAAATGGTGGGTCCTGAGAGGAAATAGACAGGCATCAACAAGGTCTGCTAGAACTGCTCTATGTTCAGGCTAGTTTTCTTCTATGAACTCAACTACGTGCCCAAGACCTTAGATATCTAATAGGTATCTCAAACCAACATGCCTAAAAATACCCCACTGGCTCCCATTTCTCAAAACCAATTCCCATAAAATCCCCCTATTTCTGTACATTGTAATTTCATTCTTTAAGTTGCTCAAAATGAAACTTTGGAATCATCTTCAGTTGATACTTTCTTTATGCTTATCCAGTCTGTCCACTATGAAAGCTGTTTCTCGACATTTTCTCTGCTACCATCATCTCTTATATAAATTATTGCAATTGCCTCCTAAATGGTCTCCTCTCTCCATCCTTGCTCTTGCACTTATTACAGTCTTTTTTCTATGGAGCAACAAAGGTGATATTTTAAATTTAAATCATACTATGCCAAAGGCTTCTAATCTCATTTAAATTAAAAGCCAAGGTCCACACAGGCTTACTAGTATTTTTCTTGCATTATTTTTTACCAGATGGCTGTATGACTGGTTTGGTCACTCACTCACTTCAGGTATCCTCTCTGAGCCAATTTCATTTCATCAGATAGTCTTCCTCACATAAAACTACACCCCATGCTCCATTTTTTCTCCCCTTAAGCTGATCTTCCTTTGTTCACTACTTGTATCATCATTTGACTTTACCTATTATATAATGTAAAATCTGTGAGAGTGGAGACTTTATTTTATTCACTGCTGTCTCCTAAGAACTAGAAAAGTTTTTGGTACTGTTGAATTCTGAAAGAGGAAAAAAAAATTTAAAGCAAAAGAAAACTAGTTTCTGATATTACAAATAAACTTCTTATCTTTTGTAGATTTTCAAGATAATTTGTTCTTGCTTCAAATTAGAATGCATGATATATAATATCTACCTACCTATCTATCATCTACAAAGATACATAAAAAGAAGACAAAAAGTAAGTCATATGTAAAATTGTCTTCCATGGTATATCTCTATAGTTTAGAATCCTCATAGAAGAAAATCAAACAATGCAACATGTTTTGTTTTATTATTTGCATATAGTTGACATGCAATGCTGCATTAGTTTCAGGTATAAAACACAGTGATCCAGTTTTTCTGCATTATGCTATGCTTGCCACAAGTGTAACTAGCATCTGTCATTGTAAAACACTATTACAATATCATTGACTATATTTCCTATGCTGTGCCTTTTATTCCCATGACTTTTTCATTCCATAACTAGAAGCTTGTAACTCCCACTCCTCTTCACCCAATTTGCCCCATCCTCCAACACCTTCCTCTGGGCAAACATCAATTCTTTGTATTTATAGGTTTAATTCTTTTTGTGTTTATGTTTACTCATTTTTTGTTTGTTTTTTTTTTTTAGATTCCACATATGCGTGAAATCATATGGTATGTGTCTTTGTCTGTCTTACTTCACTTAGCATAATACCTTCTAGATCCACCATGTTATCACAAATAGCAAGGTACCATTATTTTTTTATGGTGGCATAATATTCCTTTGTGTGTATTCTACTTGATCATAGGAATGGTCCTGTCAATGCATTATTAAATGAAGTTCTATAGTATTTTATTGAAGATTTTTACATCTATGTTCATCAGGATATTGGCCAGTAGTTTTCTTTTTTGTGTGTGCTGCTTGTCTGGTTTTAGTATTAGGGAAATTCTGGCCTTGTCAAATGTATTTGGAAACTTTCCTCCCTTTCTCCTCTCCTTCTATTTTTTGGAATAGTTTGAAGAAAATAGATATTAATTCTACTTTAAGTGTTTGGTAAAATTTCCCTGTGACTTTATTTGGTCCTAGAATTTTATTTTTTGGTAGTTTTTGGTTACTGATTCAATTTTGTTATTAGTAATTGGTATGTTCAGATTTTTTATTTCTGATTCAGTTTTAGAAGATTTTATGTTTCTAGGAATTTGCCCATTTCTTCTAGGTTGTCCAATTTTTTTTGGCATACTTTTTCATAATACTCTTATAATTCTTTATATTTCTATAGTGTTAGTTGTTACTTTTCTTTTGTTTCTAATTCTATTTATAGAGGTTCTTTCTCTCTTTCTCTTTTTTTTTTTTTGCCTTTGGGGCAATTTCATGTTTATTTTTTAAATTAATTTATTTTTAAATTAATGTGTAATGTATTATCGGTTTTAGAGGTACAGGTCTTTGATTCATCAGTCTTATATAATACCCAGTGCTCATTACATCACATGCCATCCTTAACATCCAACACCCAGTTACCTCTTCTCTCCATGCCCCTCCCCTTCAGCAACCTTCAGTTTCTTTCCTATGATTTAGAGTCTCTTATGGATTGTCTTCCTCTCTGGTTTTATCTTGTTTTATTTTTTCCTCTCTCCCCCTATGATCCTGTTTTGTTTCTTAAATTCCACATACCAATGAGATCATATGACAATTGTCTTTCTCTGATTGACTTATTTCACTTAACATAGTACCCCCTAGTTCTATCCATGTCATTGCAAAAGGCAAGATTTCATTTTTTGATAGCTGAGTAATATTCCAGTGTGTGTGTGTGTGTGTGTGTGTGTGTGTGTGCGCGTGCGTGTGTGTGTGTGTGTGTGTGTGTATACCAAATCTTCTTTATCCATTCATATTTTGATAGACTTCTGGTCTCTTTACATAGTTTGGCTATGTAAAGGTGGCCCTTCATTCAGATCACTGCATTTGTATCTATGGAGTAAATATCCAGTAGTGCAATTGTTGGGTCATAGGATAGTTCTATTTTCAACTTTTTTGAGGAACCTCCATACTGTTTTCAGAGTGGCTAGACCATCTTTCATCCCTACCAACAGTGTAGGAGGGTTCCCTTTCTCTGAATCCTTGCCAGTATCTGTCATTTCCTGACTTATTAATTTGTGCCATTCTGATTGGTGTGAGATGGTATTTCATTGTGGTTTTGATTTGTATTTCCCATATACTGAGTGATGTTGAGCACTTTTTCATGTGTCCATTGGTTATTTGGATGTCTTCTTTGGAGAAATATCGTTCATGTGTTCTGCCTATTTATTGATTAGATTATTTCTTCATAGGGTATTGAGTTTGCTAAGCTCTTTATAGATTTTGGATACTAGCCCCCCCTTTTTTTTTTTAAGATTTTATTGAATTATTTGACACAGAGAGAGAGAGAGAGAGCACAGGCAGGTGGAGTACCAAGTAGAGCAAGAGGGAGAAGCAGGTTCCCTGCCGAGCTGGGAGCCCGATGCAGGGCTCAATTCCAGGACCCTGGGATTATGACCTGAGCTAAAAGCAGCTGTCCAACCAACTGAGCCACCCAGGTTCCCTAACCTTTTTTTGATATGTCATTTATAAATATCTTCTCCCATCCCATAGGTTGCCTTTTAGTGTTGTTGATTGTTCCTTTGCTGTGCAAAAGCTTTTTATCTTGATGAGATCCCAATAGTTCATTTTTGCTTTTGTTTCCCTTGCCTTTGGAGACATATCTAGCAAGAAGTTTCTGCACCAGAGGTTGAAGATGTTGTGTCTGTGTTCTTCTCTAGGATTTTGATGGATTCCTGTCTCACATTGAGGTCTTTCAGCCATCTTAGGTCTATTATTGTATATGGTGTAAGAAAATGGTCCAGTTTCATTATTCTGCATGTAGCTTTCCAAATTCCCCAACACCATTTGTTTAAGAGATTCTTTTTTCCACTGGGTATTCTTTTCTGCTTTGTTGAAGATTAGTTGATCACACAGTTGAGTGTCCTTTACCTGAGTTCTCTATTCTGTTCCATTGATCTATGTGTCTGGGTTTTGTTTTGTTTTGTTTTGTTTTTGTTTGTTTGTTTTGCCAATACCATACTGTCTCGATGATTACAGCTTTGTAATAGAGCTTGAAGTCCAGAATTTTGATGCCATCAGTTTTGGTTTTCTTTTTCAACATTCCTCTGGCTATTCAAGGTCTTTTCTAGTTCCATACAAATTTTAGGATTATTTGTTCCAGTTCTCTTAAAAAAAGTTGATGGTATTTTTATAGGGATTGTATCAAATGTTAGATTTTCCTAGATAGCATAGATATTTTAACAATATTTGTTCTTCCAATCTATCAGCATGGAACATTTTTTTATTTCCTTGTGTCTTCCTCAGTTTTTTCCATGAGTAGTCTGCAATTTTCTGAGTACAGATCCTTTGCCTCTTTAGTTAGGTTTATTCCTAGATATCTTATGTTATTGGGGACAATTGTGAATGGGATTGACTCATTAATTTCTTTTTCTTCTATCTCATTGTTAGTGTATAAAAATGCAACTGATTTCTGTGCATTGATTTATATCCTGCCACTTTGCTGAATTCCTGTATGAGTTCTAGCAATTCAGAGGTAGAGTCTTTTGGGTTTTCCACATATAGTATCATGTCATCTGCAAATAGTGAAAGTTTGACTTCTTTGCCAATTCAGATGCCTTTTATTTCTTTTTGTTGTCTTATTGCTGAGGCTAGGACTTCTAGTACTATGTTGAATAGCAGTGGTGATAGTGGACATCCCTGCTGTGTTCCTGACCTTAGGGGAAAAGCTCTCAGTTTCTCCCTATTGAGAATAATATTTGCTGTGGGCCTTTCATAAATGGTTTTTATGATATTGAGGTATGTTCCCTCTATCCCTACACTATGAAGAGTTTTAATCAAGAAAAGATGCTATACTTTGTCAAATGCATTTTCTGCATCTATTGAGAGTATCATATGGTTCTGTCCTCTCTTTTATTTATATAGTCTATCACATTGATTGATTTGCAGATGTTGAACCACCCTTGCAGCCCAGGAATAAATCCCATTTGGTCGTGGTGAATAATCCTTTTAATGAACTGTTGGATCCTATTTGCTTGTATTTTGGTGAGCATTTTTACATCCATGTTCGTCAATGATATTGGTCTGTAATTCTTCTTTTTGGTGTAGTCTTTGTCTGGTTTTAAGATCAAGGTAATGCTGTCATCAGAGAAAGAGTTTGGAACTTTTCCTCCCATTTCTGTTTTTTGAAACAGCTTCAGAAGAATTGGTATTTATTCTTCTTTAAATGTATGGTGGGGCGCCTAGGTGGCTCAGTGGGTTAAGCCTCTGCCTTCAGCTCAGGTCACGATCTCAGGGTCCTGGGATCGAGCCCTGCATCAGGCTCTCTGCTCAGCGGGGAGCCTGCTTCCCCCTCTCTCTCTACCTACCTGCCTCTCTGCTTACTTGTGATCTCTGTCAAATAAATAAATAAAATCTTTAATTTAAAAAAATGTATGGTAGAATTTGCCTGGAAAGCCATCTAGCCCCGGACTTTTGGGAGATTTTTGGTTACTGCTTCAGTTTCCTTGCTGGTTATGAGTCTGTTCAGGTTTTTTATTTTTTCCTGTTTCAGTTTTGGTTGTTTACACATCTCTAGGAATGCATCCATATCTTCCAGATTGCCACATTTGTTGGCATATAGTTGCTCATAATATGTTCTTAAAACTGTTTGTATTTCTTTGATGTTGGTTGTGAACTTTCCTCTTTATTCATGATTTTATTTACTTAGGTTCTTTCTCTTTTGTTTTTAATAAGTCTCCCAGGGGTTTATTAATCTTATTAATTCTTTCAAAGAACCAGCTCCTAGTTTTATTGATCTGTTCTACTGTTCTTTTGGTTTCAATTTCATGGATTTCTGCTCTAATCTTTATTATTTCTCTTCTCCTGCTTGCTTTATACTTTATTTCCTGTTCTTTCTACAACTCCTTTAGGTGTAAGATTAGATTGTGTCTTTGAGACCTTTCTTATTTCTTGGGAAAGGCTTGTATTGCTATATACTTCCCTCATAAGACTGCCTTAGCTGCATCCTAAAGATTTTGAACAGTTGTGTTTTCATTTTCATTTGTTTCCATAAATTTTAAAAATTCTTCTCTAATTTCCTGGTTGACTCATTCATTCTTTAGTAGGATGATCATTAGCCTCCATGTATTTGAGTGCTTTGCAAATTTCCTCTTGTGAGTGAATTCCAATTTCAAAGCATTGTGGTCTGAAAATATGAAGGGAATGATCCCAATATTTGGTACTGGTTGAGACCTGATTTGTGAACCAGGATGTGATCTATTCTGGAGAATGTCTCATGTGCACTTGAGAAGAATGTGTATTATGTTGCTTTGGGATGGAATGTTTTGAAAATAGTCTGGTCCAGTGTGTCATTCAAAGGCCTTATTTCTTTGTTGATCTATTGTTTAGATGATCTGTCCATTTCAGTGAGGGGGGTGTTAAAGTCCCATATTATTATCAATGTGCTTCTTTAATTTTTTTATTAATTGGCTTATATAATTGGCTGGTTCCATGTTTGGGGCATATATATTTACAATTGTTAGATCTTCATAGTGGATAGACCCTTTAAGTATGATATAATGTCCTTCCTAGTCTCTTATTGCTCTTTTTGGTTTAAAATCTAATTTGTCTAATACAAGGATTGCCACCCCAGGTTTCTTTTGCTGTCCATTAGCATGATAAATTTTTCCCACACCCTCACTTTAAATCTGAGGTTTCTTTGCATCTCTTGCAGACAGCATATCAATGGGTCTTATTTTTTTAATCTAATCTGATACCCTGTGTCTTTTGATTAGGGCATTTAGCCCATTTACATTCAGAGTAACTATTGAGAGATATGAATTTAGTGCCATTTTAGTACCTGTAAAGTGACTATTACTATATATTGTCCCTGTTCCTTTCTAGTTTATGTTACTTTTGGTCTCTCTCTTTGCTTAGAGGATCCCTTTTAATATTTCTTGTAGGGCTGGTTTGGTGGTCACAGATTCTTTTAGTTTCTGTTTGTCCTGGAAGCTTTTTGTCACTTCTATTTGAATGGCACCCAAGCTGGATATTCTTGGCTACATATTTTTTTCATGTAGTATCTTGAATATATTATGCCAATCTTTTCTGGCCTGCCAGGTTTGTGTGCATATGTTTGCTGCCAATCTAATGTTTCTACCCTTGAAGGTTAAAGATCTGTTGTCTTGAGCTTCTTTCAGGATTTTCTCTTTGTCTCTGAGATATGCAAGTTTCACTATTATATATCAGGTGTTAATCTATTTTTATTGATTTTGAGAGGGTTCTCTGTGCCTCCTGGATTTGGATGCCTGTTTCCTTTCCCAGATTAAGGGAGTTCTCTGCTACAATTTGCTCCAGTATACCTTCTGCCCTCTCTCTTTCCTCTTCTGGGATCCTAATTATTCTAATATTGTTTTGCTCTATGGTGTCACTTATCTCTTGAATTTTCCCCTCATGATCCAGTGGTTGTTTATCTATCTTTGTCTCAGCTTCATTTGGTCTTCTATATCACTAATTCTCTCTTCTGCCTCATATCCTAGCAGTTAAAACCTCCATTTTTTATTGAATCTCATTAATAGCCTTTTTGATTTTGACTTGGTTAGATTTTATTTTAGTTCTTTTCTTTCTCAGAAAGGGATTCTCTGGTGTCTTCTATGCTTTTTTCAACCCCAGCTAATATCTTTATAATCATTATTCTGAACTCTAGTTCCAACATTTTATTTATGTCCATACTGAGTAGATCTCTGGCAGTCAGTAATGCCTCTTGTTCTCTTTTTTGAGGGGAGTCTTTCCATCTTGTCCTTCTGTCCAGAGAAGAATAGATGAAAGAGAAAACAGAATACTAAAATATTTTTATTTTAGCAATTTTTTATTTTTTATTATTTTATTTAATCCTTTTAGCAATATTTAGCAATAACAACCCCAGAGAAATATACACTAAAGAAATCAGAAGATACCCAAAACCAGGAGAAAAAAAAAGAAAGAAGAAAAAAGAGACCATAATCAGACAGGTGAGCAGAATAGAGCCACACACTGGATCCTATGTGTATTTCGGTTTGTTTTATAGGAAACTATATCCCAGAAGTATAAAGAAAAAAAACATATATGTATAAAAATGAAATTAAACACATTGAAAGGATGAAATATAATTTAAAAATGAAACTTAAGCGGTGCCTGGGTGGCTCAGTGGGTTAAAGCCTCTGCCTTTGGCTCAGGTCATGATCCTGGGGTCCCAGGATCAGGCCCTGCATCGGGCTCTCTGCTCGACAGGGAGCTTGCTTCCCTTCCTCTCTCTCTGCCTGCCTCTCTGCCTACTTGTGATCGCTGTCTGTCAAATAAATAAATAAAATCTTAAAAAAAAAAAAGAAACTTAAAAGAAAAGGAAAAACAAAAGAAAACAATAACAACAGCAACAAAAGAAAGGGATATAAACAAACATGTGAACGGAATAGAGAAATACACTATTTCCTGAGTGTACTCTGATCAGTTTGTTAGGAGAAACTACATTTCAAAATTGTAAAGAAAGAAAAACTTATATATTTAAAAATGAAATTAAATACATTGAAAGGATCAAATGGGACTGTAAAGATGAAAATTAATAAAGACTTTAACAAAATTAAAAAAAAAAAAACAAGAAAAAGAGAATATATCAGACAGGTGAATAGAACAGAGCCATGCACTAAATTTTTGGTATGTTTTGGTCTCTTAGAAGAAACTGCATCCCAAAATTGTAAATATATACACAAAAACAAGATTAAATACAATGAATGGATAGAATATAACTGTAAAAAGGAAAATTTAGAAAGATTAAAGAATTGACAAAATAATAAATTGATTGGAAAAGGAAAGACTAAAGAATCATGGGGAGAAAGTCATGAATTCTGTATTCTGTATTCTCCTAGTGCTGAAGTTTTGCAGTTCTCCCTGATTGGTAACTTGGTCTTGGCCAGATATTCTTGCTGATCTGGGGGAAGGGCCTGTTGCATTGATTTTCAAGTGTCTTTGCCCCAGGTGGAATTGCACTGCCCTTGCACAGGGCCAGGCTAAGTAGTCTGCTCTGGTTTGCTCTATGTGGCTTTTGTTCCCTGAAGGCTTTCCATGCACCTTTAAAGGATGAGAATGAAAATTGTGTCCTCCCACTCTCTGGCCCCAGAGTTGAAAGCTTGGGGCCCCACTCCTCAGTGAGCCCTCAGAGAAAAGCAGTCAATCACTCCTGTCTCTTTGGTCTCTGGCTGCCCTCCATGTTCACAGAGCTGTGACCGAGCATTTCTATCTCAGGCACATGGCCCTATTTGGAGTCTCCAAATCCTATAGACTCCTGCTGTGGTCTCCGGTGCCAACCCTCCCAGAGGAGGTTGTGTGTGTGGGGGTAGGGGGTGGGGATCTTGCCTGTTCTGCCACTTGGTGGGCCCCTGCTCAGAAAGCAGTTGCCTTACTGTGCCAGTTCATGGTTTATAGCAGCCCTGAGCTGAGAACCACACCTGGGCTCACTCTTTGCAGCCAGCTTCCTCAGTTAATGCCTGGGAGCTCTGCCACCCTCAGTCACTCCCAGTCTTCCTGTGGATCCTGGATCCTGAGGATCCTGAGACCACATTGTCCCAGTTAGGGTTCTGTCCCTGCTTAGTATGAGAAGGGAAAATGTTAAAAGTATATGTGTATATTTAAGGTTTTTTTGACCTGTGATCTGCTTTGCTTGATGCTTTTTATTTTTAAATTTTTTTTTAATTTAAATTTAATTTTAATTTTTTTTATATCTTTTCAGTGTTGCTTGATGCTTTTTAGAATGTGGTTATGGACATTGGGGAGGGTATGTGCTTCGGTGAGTGCTGTGAAGTGTGTAAACCTGGCGATTCACAGACCCACCCCTGGGGATAAAAAATACATGTTTATTAAAAAATAAAAAATTTTAAAAAAAGGAATATAAAAATGTGAAAAAAAAAGAATGTTAATAAGATTTTTGAAACTTCAATAATGTTTGATGGTAAAATATGGTATAAGAGTTTTGTCTTAGAACTGATTTATTTTTTAACATTTTGGGAAGCTTGATAAATTGAGGGTACATGGGGAGTTTCTACCTGTGGGAAATGTACATACTGACTGTATTTGTCAATGTTTTTGGCTCATTGATTTAGAGATTGAATTCTTTTCTATCCTTAGCCTGGAAAAGATTTCATATTCTTATAGGACAGGGAGCAGTATTTATAGTCTTGTTCAAGGGCTATGTTACCTCTTATGTTTTCCGTCATACTGTCCAGGTCTCCCAGGATATTATTTTGGGATCAGATGAAAAGAAGTGACAGGTGTATAGAAGCATTGAGCTGCAGCAAAGTGAGATAAATTCTATTAAAAAAATTCATGACCTACAAATAGCTATCACACAGCTGAAAAAATGTTCATCTTCACTAGCCATCAGGGAGATTCAAATTAAAACCACATTGAAAAAAAAAATAAAACCACATTGAGATACCACTTTATACCAGTTAGAATGGCCAAAATTAACAGGACAGTAAACAACATGTGTTGGAGAGGAGGTGGAGAAAAGGGAACCCCCTTACACTGTTGATGGGAATGCAAGTTGGTGCAGCCACTTTGAAGAACAGTGTGGAGATTCCTTAAGAAATTAAAAATAGAACTTCCCTGTGACCCTGCAATTGCACTACTGGGTATTTACCCCAAAGACACAGATGTAGTGAAAAGAAGGGCCATCTGTACCCCAATGTTCATAGCAGCAATGGCCATGGTCGCCAAACTGTGGAAAGAACCAAGATGCCCTTCAATGGATGAATGGATAAGGAAGATGTGGTCCATATACACTATGGACTATTATGCCTCCATCAGAAAAGATGAATACCCAACTTTGGTATCAACATGGATGGGACTGAAAGAGATTATGCTGAGTGAAATAAGTCAGGTACAGAGAGTCAATTATCATATGGTTTCACTTATTTGTGGAGCATAACAAATAACATGGAGGACATGGGGAGATGGAGAGGAGAAGGGAGTTGAAGAAAATTGGAAGGGGAGATGAACCATGAGAGACTATGGAATCTGAAAAACAATCTGAGGGTTTTGAAGGGGTGGGGGGGTGGGAAGATGGGTGAGCCTGGTGGTGGGTATTATGGAGGGCATGTATTGCATGGAGCACTGGGTGTGGTGCATAAACAATGAATTCTGGTACACTGAAATTTAAAAAATTAAAAATTAAAAAAATACCACAAACATTTTTCACAGAACTATAACAAATAATCTTAAAATTTGTATGGGACAACAAAAGACCCTGAATAGCCAAAGCAATCTTGAAACAGAGAATAAAACTGGAGATATCACCAAAAACAAACAAAAAAATAATTCATGACCTGACACATGAGTGAAACTTTTAAGGGTAGAGTGATCTGAAACTTCCCTTCCAGTATAAAGTATAAATTATTGCATCTTACAACTTCCACTGCTAAGAAGGAAGTATAATGACTAAGAGGTCCTTTTGGGTTTAGGGGATAGTATGATATCATACTTGGGAATACTGCTTTTATGACTTCACTGAGTAACAAGAAAGTCTGTCAACTTTATAGACCCTAAACTTCTAGAGCAGTGCCATGCCACGTACAACAGCAAGCTCACTTCAAAGGATAAGTTCCTGGCATTATACTAGGCCTTGGTATGTGCCCATGGGATACAATGTAACAATGTTGCTAGAACTGTCCACTATGAGTTGTGTTATCTCATATTAATCCATTCATAACTCTGTGTGTGTGTGTGTGTGGTGATACTAGTGGTGGTGGTGCTGGTAGGAAGGTGGTGTATAGCAGCAAAAATTCACAAAACAGAAGTCATTCATCTGGAATCAGGCATGAGGAGAGCCAGAGACACCTCAGTTGTATGAACAAGTGGCTCAACCACCTGTCATTCACCACTGTCAGTTGTACCACTCTTTCAGTTCACATAAGGATTCTTAAGATCAGTTGATGGGGAGGGGGAAAAATGTCAAGTTCAGACATTTTGATTGCCTTGATTCAGGACTCAGTTTGGTTTTTGGATGGGACTGATGTGCTGTCTATTGCGCTAAGAAGGCACTTGGTTTTTGGATGGGAACTGAAAATGAATTATTGCAGCATTTTAATCCTATTTAGGAATAACCTTGAAAGACAGTAGTGATGGAGGCTCAACTCACTAAGGCCATTGCCAATGCCAATTATAGAACCTGAAATACACAACCAAAGCCCAATCTGGGCCCAGCTTTCAAGGAAGTTAGCTAGCCAACTTGGTGACAACTTGATTTGTTTTAATCAAAATTGATATATTTTGTTTCCAAGTATGCCTTCCTTGCATAGAAAACAGACTAAACCAGGGCTTTCAGAATATTTTCTCTACGGTCATAGCTCTGACCTGATAGAATAATAGAACAACATTTTTGTAAGCAGAAAACTGAGGGACAATTTGGCTGTTGTAAATAATTTTACAATAAACATAAGGGTGCTTATACTTTCCAAATTGGCATTTTTGTATTCTTTGAGTAAATACCCAGTAGTGTGATTACAGGATCATAGAATAGTTTTATTTTTAATTGTTTGAGGAAACTTCATACTCTTTTCCATATTGACTACAATGGTTTGCTTTCCTACTGACAGTGTACAAGGGTTCCTTTTTCTCCATGTCCTTGCCAACATTTGTTTCTTGTTTTTGAGTTTAGCCATTCTGATAGATGTGAGGTGATATCTCATTGTAGTTTTGATTTACATTTCTCTGATAATCACTGATGGTGAACATCTTTTCCTGTATCTGTTGGCCATCTGTATGTCTTCTTTGGAAAAATGTCTATTTTTAATCTTTACCCATTTTTAATTTGAATTATCAAATTAATTTGAATAATCAAATTATTCATCCCTTGGGTGTTGAGTTGTATTAGTTTTTTATATTTTTTGGATACTAACTCTTTATTGGGTTTGTCATTTGCAAATATCTTCTCCCATTTAGTAGGTTGTCTTTTTTTTTTTTTTTTTGGCTGACTGTTTCCTTCAATGTGCAGAAGCTAGCTATTTTATTTATGTCTTTGTTTCTTTAATTTTTTTAAAAAATTTTATTTATTTATTTGACAGACAGAGATCACAAGTAGGCAGAGAGACAGGCAGAGAGAGAGAAAGAGGATGAAGCAGGCTCCCCACAGAGCAGAGAGCCCGATGCGGGGCTCGATCCCAGGACCCTGGGACCATGATATGAGCAGAAGGCAGAGGCTTTAACCCATTGAGCCACCCAGGCACCCCTCTTTAATTTTTTTTAAAGTAAGCTCTACACCCAACATCGGGCTTAAATTCACTATCCTGAGATTAAGAGTCACATACTCTACCGACTGAGCCAGCCAGACACCCCAGAAACTTTTTATTTTGATGTAGTCCCAAGGAATCCAAGTATATAATTAAAGAAAGCCAACTTATGAGAGAAGAGAGCAAGGGAAGAAAGGAACAGAGAAGTACAAAAAACAATCATAAAACAAGTAACAAAATGGCAATAAATACATACCTATTGGTAATTACTTTAAATGTAAATGGACTAGGTGCTCCAATCAAAAGATTTAGGGTGACAGAATGGTTAAAAAAAGCAAGACCCAGCTATATTCTACCTACAAGAGACTCATTTCAGATCTAAATACATATACAGATTGAAAGTAAAGGGCTGGAGAAACACTTATCATGCAAATGAATGTGAAAAGAAAGCCAGAGTAGCAATATTTACATTGAGCAAAATAGACTTTAAAAACAAGATTGTAATAAGCAACAAAGAAGAACCAAATACTTAAATCAGTTAATAGCCAACATAAAGGAAATAATAGTAACACAATAATAGTGGGAGACTTTAATAGCCACTTACATCCAGGGACAGATAAACCAAAGAAAATCAACAAGGAAACAGTGGATTTGAATGACGCACTGGCCCAGATGGATTTAACAGATACATTCAGAACATTCCATCCTAAAACAGCAGAATGCACATTCTTTTTAAGTGTACATGGAACATTCTCCAGAATAGATCACGTTAGGCCACAAACAAGTCTTAACAAATTCAAAAGAGATCAAAGTGATTCCAAGCATCTTTTCTGACCACAACACTATGAAAGTAGAATCACCACAAGAAAAATCTAGATTCCCATTAAATTTTAACCTAAGGCTACAACCCAGTTACTCTGAATTCCTTATGGAAAAGACTAGTAAGAAGGAAAGGAGTCACTATTGCGGCACTGGTAATTGACTCTGATAGTCAGGATGAGTAGGCCACTGTTGTGACAGGATGGGAGAAAAAAAGAAATTATTTCAGGGTGCTTCTGGGCCTGAGAGGAGTCCTAATGGGTCGTAGAGGGCAAGGAAGGAGATGATGAATGTGGCTCAATAGACGTTGTGTTGAACTACCCAGATTCAGGTACCCATTCCCCAAAATTGCTGGCTATTGTATACAGATAGTTCACAGCTGAATATCTCTCAGGGATTTGTTTTGGTTGAAGAAAACTGTCTTGCTGCAGATTCTGCCCTATTTCCCAGGAGACCATCAGAATCCAGTGGCTGGTAGAAGCAGGTGTGCAAATTCACCCCTTAGGACAACTCCAAAGCTTCCTACTTTCCTACTTTTTTATTCCTTCCCAGATGTTTTACTCTGAAGTACTCTCTGATACATTCCTGCACTCATATGTCCTCTCAGCATCTGTGTCCTGAACTAGCTTACCTGAGACAGTATTTCTGCTGATTTAAATCTTCTCAAAACTTTCTAAAGATATAGAAGTAAAATAAACTTCTTAAAATCAGGATTTTTATACATTTGTAAGGTCTAATTGACATATAGTTAGCTGCTTATATTTCAAATGCATAATTCAATAAGTTTTGACATGTATACACCCATGAAACCATTATCAAAACATGTTGAATGCATCCATCAACCCCAAAGATTCCTTGAATTCCTTTGTAGTTCTTTCCCACTGCTTCACTACTCCTCCCACCCACAAACAACCACTGATCTGCAGACTGTTACTAAAATTCTATGCATTTCCTAAAATTCTATCTGAATTGCATCACACAGTATGGAATCTTTTTCTCTTGCTTCTTTCATTTAGCATAATTATTGTGAGATTCATCCCATGTTGCTGCGTATATCAATAAATGTATTTTCTTTTTTATCACTGGGTATCCCATTGCATTGAGAGTTTCTCTTTTTAACCATTGATGAACCTTGGGGTTGTTTCTAGTTTTGGGTTATTAGAAATACAGGTGCTATGAACAATCATGCACAAGTCTTTGTATGAACATAGGTTTTCATTTCTCTTGGGTAGTAATGACTGGATATGCTGGGCCATGTAGGAGGCAGATGTTTAATGTTTTTTTCTTTAAGATTGATTTATTTTAGGCAGAAAGAGAAAGAAAGCAGAAGAGGGGCAGAGGGAGAGGGAAAGAATCTCAAGAAGACTCCCCACCTGAGTTGTAGAGCCTGATTTGGGGCTTGGTCTCAACACGTATGAGATCATAACCCGAACTCAAGTCATTAGCCATATACTTAACTGACTGAGCCACCCAGGTACCCCAGTATATATTTAATGTTTAAGAACATGTCATGTCAAACTATTTTCCAAAGTGTGCCATTTTTCATTTATACTAGTGGTGGATGTGAGTTCCATGTCCTCTACATCCTCACTAACGCTTGACAAGGTCAGGTTTTTTCTTTTAATTTTAATAATTCTCTTAGATGTTAAGTGATATTTCATTGTGGTTTTAATCTGCACATCCCTAATAATAATGTTAATATTTTCTTATACTTACTTTTAATCCCTATTATACTCATTATTTGTGGGTTCCAGATTTGTGAATTCACCTAGTAGATAAAATCTATTTATAACCCCATAATTAATGCTTAGACCATTTTGGCATTCATTTATGGACATGCATAAAGCAACAGACTTTTTTTTTAATTACCCCAGTTGTACTTGATCCCAGCAAAGGTGGAACAAGGCAACTATCCTCTGCTTTCTCCTTTCAATTTCTCATACAGATATGACCAGAGGAGGGAGGCAGCAGAGGACAGTGTAGGGCAAGAAGACTCACAAACCCAGTTGGGAGGGGTTTGAATCCTAACTCTGGTTCTATGTTATGTCTTATCTTGTTTACTCTTTTGTAAAATAAAGAAAACAGGACATATCAGGATGAGTTGCTTTTAGGATTTAGGATTATAATCTATGTGAGACATGTATGTCTGCATCTACATATGGCTGTCATCTATCTATTTATACAGTTCCCCTCAAAGCAATTGTTCAGTAATCCCTCCTTCAGTATTCACTGTGTCTTTATAGAAAATAACTATGGTGGATAATGGAAACCAACTGTATTTTCTTTGGTGAAATATCTGTTGAAATATTTTACCCATTTTAAAGTTTGTTTTCTTAATGTTGACTTTTAAGAATTTTTGATGTTCTAAATAATGACTTCATCAGATGTATGTTTTACAGATACTTTCCCACAGATGTAAGGTATCTTTTCATTCTCTTAACAGTGTCTTTTGAAAGATAGGAAATTTTAACTTTGATGATGCACAATTTATCTAATTGGTCTTTTATTGTTTGGGCTTTGGTGTTATAAATCTAATAAATCTTTGTAAACTTAGGTTAGCATTTTATAGTTTAGACTTTATAGTTAGGCCCATTATTTATTTGACTTAAATTTTGTATTTGGTGGAGAGTATTCATCCAAGTTTGTTTATTTTTGGCATATAGATACCCATTTTTTTCGGCACTATTTGTTGGGAAGGCTGTCCTTTATGTACTGCATTGTCTTTGCACTTTATTTTTGTTTGTTTTTGTTTTTTGTTTTGTTTTGCTGTGTACTTTTAGAGTAGTTGTCTTATATATATAATTTATAACTGGATTATCTATTTTATCCACTACTCTGTTTTGTCTTGGGAGCAATACCATACTGTCTTGTTTAATGTAAGTTTAGAGTAATTCTTTTTTTTTTCTTTTTAATTTTTAATTTTTTATAAACATATAATATATTTTTATCCCCCGGGATACAGGTATGTGAATCACCAGGTTTATACTCTTCACAGCACTCACCATAGCACATACCCTCCCCAATGTCCATAACTCAACCTCCCTTTCCCCAACCCCCTCTCCTCAGCAACCCTCAGTTTATTTTGTGAGATTAAGAGTCACTTATGATTTGTCTTCCTCCCAATCCCATCTTGTTTCATTTGCAACAGGGGGGGTTAAGTGGGTAGGAGTAGAGTAATTCTTAAAATCAGATTAATATCGGTCTTTTATCTTTGTTTTCCTCTTTCACAGTTGCACTGGCCATCCTAGATTTTTCCATTTACATATAATTTTAGAATCAACTTATCAAATTTTATAATAAGTAATTGCTGGAATATTGATTGGGATTGTATTGAATCTATAGATAAACTTGGGGATAATTAATATTTTAACAATGTTGAGTTTTTCAACCCATGAATGCCATGTATCTCTCTGTTTAGTTAAGTCTTCTCTATCTCAGGAATATTTTGCCATTTTTTATATATGAGTTTTTACATATTTTCTAAGATTTATCCCTAGTATTTTATGACTTGATTCTAATTAACTGGGTTTTTTTGTTTTGTTTTGTTTTTTGTTTTTTTTTCAAAGGAGTATCTAATCCCAAAGTTAATATCTTTAGCATACTTTTATCTTCTGGATAATTTTCTACATTTGTCATTTTTAGGAGTAAATCAGTGATGGATGTAGTTAAGTTAATGTAATAAATAAATACAAATAGGAATGCTTATAAATCTTAGTTGCTTTAGAATAATTGGATAGACATCAATTATGATTATTCTATGTGGTAAGGTAAGTGACTTGATTAAGACAAAAACATTCAAAAGTTGAAAATGTTATGTGACTGTTTATACAGTAATAACTCCTGGACACTTAAAGTGTTTTTAGCCACTTCATTTATTTTTCTTAAAATAATCTTTGTTTGAATCTGGTTATTTTAATTATGATACATTCTCAGGATTGGCTCTACATATGTTAACAAATACATTAAAAGTTTTGTTCCTCAACTTACCATTAAAAGTATTTTGAACACTTGAATTTTTATAAATTATAATTGTAAAAGGTGGTTTTCTTTGCAATTAAGAAAGCATATTGGTAGCCTAAAAGCGTAGGTTTTTGGAATCAGACCAATCTGAATTTGAATTTTGCTTTTATTACTTACTACATGTTTGAAACTTGCAAAAGTTTATTCTCTGAGCTTCAGTTTCTTCATCTATAAATTATGCTTGACATTCAATATTTATTTAATTTTTTTAGATAATTACAATATAGTTTTAACATCCTTACTACCTTTACTCCCAGTTTAGAATAGATTCTCTGTACTAATATGGTATCTTGTGCATTCTCCTATACTACAATTTACCATACTATATATTGCTAAGTGTTTCTTATTTTTACTTGATATAAAAGAATTAATGCATCTTTAAGGAAAATGTTTTCTCCCTCCTCCGAAACCTTCCAAGAGGACACCCAGTTGCTGCCTCATTCCTGGCTTCTCTCTGCCTCTTTTCTGAACTCAAGATACTGACCTCAGTTCCTACTTTGCTCCTCTTGGAGAAATTAATGCCCTCTGAGAACACATGCCCTCTTCTGCCCTTGAAGGGACAACATTACATGTGTAAAGGCCCAGTCCAGAACTCCATGGTCAGATTGTTACATCTGTCTGGTTCTAGGATTCAATATTAGGTATAAGAGGACCTATTTGTCTCTTACATTAGCTATATCATTCAACCTTGGTTCTGCCTTTAAAAAATAATAATAATAAAATTTTAAAAAGAATGAAGTCATATAGGCAGCCATTTTGTTTCTTGCATAAGCATTTGGTTTTCTTTTAGCAATGCAAATGCACAATTATAACTTCAGCTTAATTTACATTAAGGGAAAAAACCCATCCTTTTCTTTTAATCTTCAAAACCTTAAAAAAGAATAGCAGTATTTTTATCATGGAATAAAAGTTCTCTCAGGCTCAACTGGTAGAATTTTATACTTCCTCTTTGCTCTAGGTAATTGTTTGTTAAAGATATAAGGGAATTTAGAGGAAAAAAATCTTTGTCTTTATATATTTACCTGCATTACTACAGAAACAATTGGAAAATATTATGTTTCCTTCTGGCCACAGACTTGATGAGTTTGGGTATATTATTTCTTTTTTTTTTTTTAAGATTTTATCTATTTATTTGATAGAGACCACAAGTAGGCAGAGAGGCAGAGAGAGAGGGGGAAGCAGGCACCCTGCTGAGCAGAGAGCCTGACGCAGGGCTTGATCCCAGGACCCTGAGATCATGACCTGAGCCTAAGGCAGAGGCTTAACCCACTGAGCCACCCAGGCGCCCCGGGTATGTTATTTCTTGAATCATTTTAGGATGGTGCTAGCTTAAACACTCACTTTCAAAGGATATAGAAAACTGAGGCATTTATCTGTATAATTCAGTCCAAAATTCCATACAACTATGGAAATAAATATTGTTATGACCTGAATTACATGAATAATAGATACAATTCTCCCTTTGCCAACAGTAATATTAAGTAGTCATGGGCATGTGAAGACCATGGCTATCTTTTCAGAAAGTCTATTTACACTGTTAGGGTTCAGCTAATATTTTTACTACCTAACCTTTTAAGTACATACATTAGTTGCTAAGGCAGCTCAAATAACTAATTGGACTAGGTCTACTCTGTTTAATTTGATCATATAGATAAATGAAACCACTATTTGTTGATACAGTTGATACGGTTATTCAACTGATCAAATTAGCAAGGCAGCAATTACCTACCACAATTTGATCTGCACAAATATAACCCTAGTCTAGTGCACATTGGGAGCTACTAGTAATGTGCTTGCATTACAATAATGTGAATGTTCACTCTGGGCTCAGCATTTCAAATAAATTACTGTCTTTAGCAGCCAAGGAAAAGCATATTTGCATTTCTGTATGAGGGCCCATTGGGTCATATGATTCAATGGATTATTTTCTTTGGTGGTTTATCTTTTGATTGCTTTAGGATTTTGATAATTTGGGCTAAATGATGCATCAGGTGTAACATATTTGAAGGAAGGGTCATAGCAAGGTCAATGATAATTACTGTGAAACAGTTGTTTCTGAGTAAGTACTGAGAAAATTAAAAAAGGAGTATATAGATCTAATTATGGTATACTAAAACAATAGTTGATCTCTGTCACAATGGTGATTTTTTTTTCCTCTTTGTTCTTGGTAAAAAACATGGAATGGCATAATGGGAGTGCAATAATGGAATGTACACCATTTTAAAAAATTCTCAAGAATTGAATTAAGTAATAGGTAAAGCACATGGTGTCTTACTGCATCATGCTAATAAAGGGCTATGAGACTTTATTTATTTATTTATTTGTTTATTTATTTATTTATTTAGTGGTGTCTCAGATAGGCAGCTTGAAGCACTGGAAATTTGGAGATGGAGAAATAACAGAACTCTCTTCTTTTTTCCTCACACAGTTGAGTAAATATCACAAAGGGTTGACTTTGGGCCTCTAGTACCTCAGATGTTCCAGCATCTAGCATCATGCCTGTGACATATAGGCTTTCACCTAATTTGTTAAATAAGTTGTGAGGCATAGATGAGTGGATTTCTAACTTTTTTCATTTCTCTTCTTCTAATGTGAGAAGAAGGATGAGTTGAAATCAGACAGGAAAAAATCAAGCTGAGTGGAAATTATCTGGACAAGATTGGAACAACCACCTCTTTCTCTTTCAACCAAGACATCTAGTGCATATTTCCTTCAACAAAGTCTCAATCTGATTGTTCTAGCCAGAGCTAGTCTTATATTTGAAATATATTGTCTTTCCCTATAATTTGATAACTCAGGCAGATGATATTTTCTATTAAATACAGTATTTCACACAATACTATAGTATTAAACCACAGTATTTCACAAAAACATGGGAATGATGTAACCTTTATGTGTGTATTTTAGGGCTAGGACAGACTGTTGCATGGTATTACATCCAGAGAGAGTGTGGATTCTGGAAATTCTGGAAATTTTAAATAGTTCCATATTACTGAAGATCAAGAGTGAGGAGATAATAGAGTATAATGGCTAAGATCCTTGCTCTACCATTCATTATTTACATGATTTGGGGAAAATGTTATAGGTGAAAAAATTTGCATCTCAATTTTATCATCTAAAAATGGAAACAATATGGGACACCTGGCGGCTCCTATGGTTAAGTATCTGTCTTTGGCTCAGGTCATGATCTCAGGGTCCTGGGACTGAGCCCCATGGCTGGCTCCCAGCTCAGCAGGGAGTCTGCTTCCCCCTCTCCCTCTACTGCTTTTCCTGTTTGTGCTCTCTCTGCCCCGCCCCCCTCAAATGAATGAATAAAATCCTTAAAAAAATAAAAAATAAAAATGGAAACAATTATAATATCATGAGACCACTGGGAGAATTAAATGGAATTACAAATCAAGTAAATGTTTAGAAGAGCCCTGGAAATAATTGATCAATAAATGTTAGTCTTATCATTAAATTTGCCACATTTTCTTTCACTCCAGGGCTTAACACATGTTCCTCTGTGCAGATCAGAACACTTTACCTCTCCTCTTTGCCAGTACAAATTCAAATCATTGTTCAAGTTTCTGCTAAAAGTGTCTTCTAAGAAGCTTTCTTCAAATATGGACTTCATTATTTTTCTTCCTAGGAGTTCCCATAGTAACTTGTTTTTTTGTCAATAATTGCCCTTATATTTTTTATTACTTGTTTAATTTTACAACATCCCCCATTTGACTAAAAACTTCATGAAGATATAGATCACATCTGTCTTATTCTCTACTGCATGCCACACTTAATAAATACTTGCTGCATGAGTAAGTGGGATTTTGCATCTTATTAGGGATTTTGCCATGGAAAGATACTGAACCATTTTAACCTGAGGAATAGAACGATCATTTCTGTTTTAGAAATATTCTGGCAGTTATGGACAAAGAATATGACCTGTGAAATCTGGTGGTCAAGGAAACAAGTTAAAATGTTTTTTAATAATCCAGATTAGGGTACCTAATGGTGACCCTTTAATTTCCAGCTTAGAAAAAAAGAAAAAGGATACTTGTAATATCACTAACCAAAAACTAAGAAGAGAATGAAGAGTTTAGTAGGAGAATGTCTTATATTAAGCTCTCCTGGAGCAGATTCTGAGTAAAGGATTTGGGTGTTAGTGGTTTATTGAGGTAGTGTTACCAGACAATACTACTAAGGAAGTGGGGGAAACAGTTCAGGAAGGAGGGGAAAAAAAGCCCAGCAAGGATGCAGTCTCAGATAAAGTCCCTGCAGAGGATTACTGGAATACAATGCCTCAGGGATATCCTAATCTGAGTCAAGGCAGTGAGGCAATTATACACCTGTGTTCACTATTATTCGTAAGTAGTCATAGAGGTGATGAGGTTCCTAATCTCCCAGGCAAGTCTGACTTTTTGCACAAGTAAGCATAGTGGCTCAAGGGTCCACAGGGCTTTGCTAAAGGAGAGCCATAGGTGATAGTCATTAAAAGCCCACTTTTGTGTGGGTGGTATACAGAAACCTTCAGAGGGGATTGGGGAGAGCAATTGAGAGGAAATCTGGCAAAGCACTGACATTATTTGTAGTAGGGGATAACATGTTTACTTTGAAGAGACCATGGGAAATTCAAGTGAATATATCCAGTAGATAGGTATATTGTTATGAGGTTTATCATCAAGGACTTAGGTTCATAAGGAAGGTGTTAAGAGTGAGAAAAGAGCTAAAAGAAACAATTACGCAACTGATATTCAAGGAATGAGCAGAGAGGGTGTAACCTATTAAGGAGAAGACTATATAAAAGCCCCAGGGTATAGAAGAAACACCTGGAGAAGACATTGGTTTCACGGTCAAAAGGAAAGCAATGCCGTAAAGGAGGCAGTTGTCAAAAATATCAGTTTCTTCTGAGAGTTTGAACAGGTAGGTAGAGAATACTGTCTATCGGATTTAGCTATAAAGGTAAATCCCTGAAGTAATGAGAATAGATTTGGGAGTGTGCTAGGGACAAAAAGTTGGCTTCAGAATGAATAATATACTAGCTTTTCAGAAAACTTGGCTATGATGGGAAAGGTAGAGATGAGGCTTTAGGGAAGGCGGTATATATACTCAACAGAAGCCACAACTTAAAAGGAAGAGACTTAACATTTTAGCACTGTTGTAAGGAGTTAGCATGGGGGGAAAAATATAAAGGTACAAGCTGGAAGGCCGAGGTCTGGTATAGCCAGATGATTGAACAGTTAGGAGGGCATGGGTTACAGAGCACTGATGGAGAGACCAGCGCTGATTAAGGGAAAGGTCATTTCCCCTGAAACAGGAGGGAAGGAAGGATAGGAATGGAAACTGAATTAAGAAAGAGATGTAATTGGGGTGCCTGGGTGGCTTAGTGGTTTAAGCCTCTGCCTTCAGCTCAGGTCATGATCTCAGGGTCCTGGGATCGAGCTCCACATCGGGCTCTCTGCTCAGTGGGGAGCCTGCTTCCCCCTCTCTCTCTACCTGCCTCTCTGCCTACTTGTGATCTCTCTCTGTCTATCAAGTAAATAAATAAAAATCTTTAAAAAAAAAAAAAGAGACATAATTACCGTTTGATGCTTTATTTTCTTTGTGAAGCCAGAGATAAGGTTTTCTGTTGGGTATGCAAATTGGCTTACATATAGAACCAAATATTGTCTGCTTTCTGCTGAGAAGTTGGAATACATATTTTTATAATTAACATTAAAATTTTGAGGAAGTCTAATTAAAAATTTTGAAATCGAAGTAGCTTATTAGTATATCACTATTTTCTCAAAATAAGCTGTGTTCCTTAAAACTGAATTTTTATGAGGGCTGTAGTGTAAAACTTCATCCACTCAGCACCTGTCTTTGAACTAGTTAATCACATGAGAACTCAACTAGAGAAATTTGGCCAGGAAAAGTTGATTTTTGGAGTATCTGAGTGGATTTTTGTTTCACTTTGCAGCTTACCCTTGAACAATGTGGGACCTAGGGGCACTCAACCCCCCCATACAATCACAAAATCTAGGTATAATTTTTGACTCCCCCAAAACTTAACTATTAATAATAGCTTACTCTTAACCAGAAGCTTTATTGATAACATGGTTGATGAAGGTATATTTTGTATGTTATTTTTGTAACATATACTGAATTCTCACAATAAAATAAGTTAGAGAAAATATTAAGAAAGTCATAAGGAAGAAAAGAGATGAAAAAACAGACCCTTAAATAAAATAAAGTGGTAATTACCAGAGAGGATGTGGGTGGGGGAATGGGTGAAATAAAGGGAATAGAGTACAATTATCTAGATGAGCACTGAGTAATGTCTAGAACTGTTCAATCATTATATGGTACACCTGAAACTAACATAACACTGTGTTAAGTACACTTCAATAAAAAAACACAAGGAAGAGAAAATACATTTACAGTATTGTATGTATCAAGAAAAATTCATGTATAGATGGTCCCAGGCAGTTCAAACTCATGTTGTTTAAAGGTCCGCTGTAATTGGGAGGTGATAATAATCACTCATTTTATGCTACTTTTTATATTTGCAAATTACTTTTGAATGTGTTATCTCTTTTTGGTCTTGAAATTAATGGCCAGGTAAGATTGATCAGGCAGGATTTCAATGAGGATACAGAGGCAAAGGCTAATCAGTTAAAAAAGAGAATTAAGGGGGATCTGGGTGGTACAGTCAGTTAAATGTCCCACTTGGTTTCTGCTTGGGTCCTGATCTCAGGCTTGTGAGATCGAACCATGTGGACAGCTCTGTGCTCCGTATGGAGTCAGCTTGGGACTCTCTCCCTCTTCCTCTTTCTCCCTTCTCTAAAATAAATAAATCTTTTAAAAAGGAGAGAGAGAATTGAAACCAACGTCTTAAAATGAGGGAAGGAATAGAAAGCTTTTGGAGAAATGATCAGTAATCATCCTGATGGCTCCTTCAGGGAGAGCCTTAAGTGTGTAGCCTAGGGAAGGAAATATAATCAGAAACAAAATGAGAAAACATTGTATTCAAAAACTAACAAATGCTCTAGGATATATATAGGACGCTATAGTCAAATGTTATATTGCAGATGAAAAAAATACTATCTAGTACTCATGAGCACTCAACAAATATTTGTGGAGTGAATGAGTAAGTCAGTGAAAGGAGAAACTGAGTCTCAAATAGTGAAGTCATTTTCCTGAAGTTAGAGAACTGGTTTTGGCAGAATATGAAACTTTATTTTTTTTGATGTCCAGGCCAATTGCTTTTCCATTAAATTAGGAATTGTTTCAAGGGATAATTATGGAGGAAAATAAAAATTACAAATTGAAAAAGAGCCAGTGCAGTAAACCACAAAAGAAACAAACTGCATTATCAGGAGTTTATAATGCAGTACTAATGAATTAGCCAGAAACATCCTGGACTAAATCCACAGAGCCTGAGATGTTTGGACCCCTGATGTTTAGCTCTTGCCAATCTTACGGGTTACACTAAGAATTAGAATGCACTTTTTAGAGCAAGGCAGAGCCTACCTTCCCCCTCCTCCCTCCATTTTATGGCTGCAGAAGCTGAGTGCAATGAAGATTGAGTATTTTCCCCAAGGCAGCTAAACTAATTAATGTCAAAGGTTGAATTTAAACCAGGGTTCATGACTGAGTTTGAAATGATTCCTTCCAAGATTTCATCCTGCAAGATAACAAACAACCTATTTTTCCTCTCTACCTTCTTAACCTGTTAGGATTAAAATGAAACACAATAAATGAAGACTTTGTCTTTTATTGGGATTACATTCTTTAATCACTTAGTAAAACTTAAAATGAGTTTTAATTTATCACTTTAAAAAAGGTAAAAGCAAAGTTATTTCATAACCTAACAAATCAGAACTGTGTGTGTGTTGTCTGTGTGTGTGTTTTTTTTTTCCCTCCACTGTCTCTGTGCCTCTTTTATTCCCTCCTGAGGTGCAAACTTCACAAAAGCATACGTACCCAACCATTTCTGAGTACATCTATAATTGAACAGCGATGAATTGTTATTCATTAAATTGTCATTCCTTCACAGATTTCTTAAAACTTATAAGCAGTAACTGTGTTAATGCTGTGACACGAAGATGAACAAAAATTGGCAAAGTTCCTATTCTCCAAGAATGGATGTATCATAAATTTAACCAAACAATAATGTAGAAAATGTAAAATATTGACTGTGAGGAGTAACATGAACAAAACTAATAGCCTTCTAATTTGTGAGGAAAAGCTGCAGATATTTCATTTCCAGAAAAAGTGTGAAGCCAGTGAAATTATTAGTCAAGAAGTTTATGTGGTAGTTCTGTTCTCAGAGATGCAAATCTACCACTTGAGGCTAGAGGGAACATTTTGTTCTGCTCCACAGTTATCTTTGTGATAGAAAGAAGGACCTATCAGGAAGATCCATCAGCCGTTTCTGAAGGATAAGTAGGCAAGGAGGAGGCTACTTTGTGAATTCCTGTTTGAGAACTAAAAGTTAGGAGGAATCTGATGAAGTTTCTAGTTGCCATCTGAGGTAGGAGTCAGGTGCTTGGGCTATTTAACTTGACCCTTTCCCCATGTATGTTAAATTCCCCAAAACTATTTTCCTTTACTAATGAGAATTAAGACCTAAAAAAGAAAAGACTAAGATGCAAAAAATAAATAAATAAATAAATAAATAAATAGAATAAAATGGGCATAATAGGTAAGATTATGTCCTAGTCTTGAACCAGTCATGAAGAGAGACCTCCAATAAATGATATGGCAGGAACTTTAGTCCTTAGAAACAGAGATGAAGAGGAATGACTGGGTGGCTCAGTCAGCCGAGTGTCCGACTCTTGGTTTTGGCTCAGGTCAAGATCTCAGGGTAATGGGGTCAAGCCCCATGTTGGGCTCCATGCTCAGTGGGGACTCTGCCTGAAATTCTTTCCCTCTCTCCCACCCCCTGCCCAGCTCACATGCTCTCTCTCTCTACATAAATAAACTCTTCAAAGGAAAGAAACAGAGATAAAGAACAAGGCATTTCCCCCAATATCTGGACCTGAAAACTGACTTAAGGCTAGAGCATAAGATTAAATAGGCTCTGGAAGTTTACTCTTGCCAACCGTCACCTAGACCAAGTTTAGCTCAGCAGCTCTAAGTGTTAACAGCTTCAAGGCCTGTCAATGTGAAGTAAGAAGTGTACAAAGAAGGTGTGGTTTGGCACAAAGATTACTAACCCAATTTCAGACTGAGTGCCTAAATCATAATTTTCAGTGGCACATTGTGAATTTATCTAATGTGAGTTTTTCCTGGTAGTTGATATATGATAGTAGGCAACCAAAAGCAGGGGTCCTACATTCAGGAAAGGAAAAGGAGGTCCTCTTACTTTGGAACATGGCGTTAGTTAAAGACAAAGTGGGTCCTAAGGAGAGTTGGTGATGGCTGGAAGATTCTCCTCCCAATGGTAGATTATAGTGCAAGTTAATGATAGAATAGAGATGGCCATGTGATCCATGATGGCTCTGGGGTGGAAGCTACAACTTCATGGGCACACAGCACCTCAATTATTCATATCAAGAGCACAAGATTGTATCCTGAAAGGAGTAAAATAAATTCTAAACATTTATGGGAGGTTATGGGTTCTTAATATACCTTCAAGTTTGTAATATGTGGACTCTAATTAGTTGGGAGTTATGCCAGTTCTATAGCTGCTAGCTGCTGCTCATCAAGGCTGTTTTTGGCTATGGCTAAGAAAAATGACAATTCAGAATTTTTCACAACAGTCTTTGAGATCATTATCATTATTTCAAGTGTTCAGATAAAGAAGTTGAGGCTCAAGAGTGTGGATAACTTGACTAGTTCACAAAAAATTTGAATTCAGGTCTATAGACATAAAATTCCTTCTCTTTGCTGACAGTGCACTTCGTGTGCTTATAAAGCCAGTTCATTGGCAAGTTTCCTTTATGAAAAAGCCTCATTTATAGTTTAGCCTCACACACACACAATCTATGCCTCCTTTGTCCCACCAAAGATCTCATATGTCCAGTTACTTTCACCTATGGAATCCATACTTCTATACTTCTTACCATGTTTTTCAACCCAGTGAGATAGAAAGGGTTTCAAGGAGAAAGGGTTAATTACCTCCCTTTCCCTCCTCAAAATTTCATTTGTGTCCACTTCTCATTCTTCTAAACTATTCCATCTATGAATCATTTTGTTCAAATGTTGCCACTGTTAACTAGGACTTATTTTTATTTTAATTTTTTTAAAAGCTTTTATTTGACACAGAGATCCCAAGTAGGCAGAGAGGCAGGCAGAGAGAGAGGGGGAAGCAGGCTCCCTGCTGAGCAGGGAGCCCAATGCGGGGCTTGATCCCAGGACCCTGAGATCATGACCTGAGCTGAAGGCAAAGGCTTAACCCACTGAGCCACCCAGGCGCCCCTGATTTTTATTTTTTAAACAGCTTTATTGAAGTATAATTGTCGTACAGCAAACAGCACATATTTAAAATGTACAATTTGGTAAGTTCTGACCTATGTATATTGTGTGAAACCATGACCACAATCAAGACAGTCTATCCTCACACTGAAGTTTCATTGTGCCTGTTTTAATCCCTTCCTTCCCACCCTACCCTCACTCTGCCGCTGGTATCACCATCATTCGTAAGAAGCCACTGATCTGCTTCTTATCAATAGACATTTTTCATTCCTAGAATTTTGTATAAATGGAATCGTTTAGTGTGTGCCTTCTTTGGTTTCCTTAAGTATTTTGAGTACTATCTGTACCTTCGCTTGTGCCAGTAGTTCTTTCATTTTGATTGCTAAGTAGAATTCCATAGTTGGAAATATTGCTGTTGATCTGCTCACCTATTGAGGTCTATTTTGGTTATTTTCACTTCTTAGGTATTACAAAGTCTGCTACAGATACTCCTATACAAGTCCTTGTATGAACACCTACTTTAGTTTTTTGTGGGTAAATGCCTAGTAGTGAGATGACAAGATAATACAGGAGACATGTTGAACTTAAGAATTTACCAAACTGTTGTCTAGCATCATTGTACCATTTTACTTTCTACCAGCAAAGTATGAGAGTTTATTTCTTCACATTATGACCAACACTTGGTATGGTTGGGGTTTTAGATTTTAGCCATGTTACAAGATCTGCAGGCAGATCTTACAGTGGTTTTTATTTGTGTTTTCCTGATGACTAATGATTTGAGCATATTTTAATGTGCTCATTTGCCATCCTTAGGTTTTCTTTGAAATGCTTATTCAAACCTTTTACTCAATTTTATTGAACTGTTTGTTCTTAATGTTGTATTTTAGGAGTTCCTTATATTTTCTGGGTACCAGTTTTTATCAGATAGGTCTGTAACTATTTTTCCCAGCCTATGGTTTATCTTTTCTTTTAATAATGTGCTTTTCAGGACAGATGTTTTAAATTTTGTGAACAAGTCCTATTTAGCAACTTTTGTGTTTTCGTATCCTACACCAAAGGTCATAGCAGAGTTTTTTTGTAGCTAATGTTGATGAACTTTATACTTACCAGTTTTACATTTAGGTCTATGATATATTTTGAATTTTTGTGACTGGCACAAAATTGTTCTAGTAGCATTTGTAGAAAAGACTGTATTTTTTCCCCCACTAATAGGCCATTGCACCTTTGACAAAGATCAATTTTCTGTATATATGTGGGGCTATTTCTAGGTTGATTTTGTTTGTTTTGATATATTTTTCTATCTTTAAACCGATACCACACTGTCTTCATTAATGTAGCTTTATAAGAAATTCTGGAATCAGCATTAATCTTATAACCTTTTTCAAAAGTGTTTTGGCTATTCCAAGTACTTGGCATTTCTGTATACATTTGATATCATTTTGTTATCTGTAAGTCCTGTCGAGATTTTGACTGAGATTTATGTGGGAGCTATAGACAAAATTGAGAGAATTAACATCTTAACCATATTGAGTATATCTTTCCATTTATTTTGATCCTTCAATTTCTCTCAGCAGGATTTTCAGTTTTCTATGTATGTATCTTCTACATTTGCCTGATTTCTTTCCAAGCATTTCAGTTTTTGATGCTCTATAAATAGTAGTTTTAAATTTCAAACTGTAATTGCTCATTGCTAACAGAAATACAATTGATTTTTGTATACTGATTTTTTTTCTGCAGACTTGCTAAATTCACTTTTTAGCTCTAATAGCTCTGTGTGTGTGTGTGTGTGTGTGTGTGTGTTTATTCTATTGGATTATCCATGTAGATGATCATGTAGTCTGCAAATAAGTAGTTTTACTGCTACTTTAGCAATCTGGATATTTTTCTTCACCCCCTCCCGCTTCAGTCTGTGGTTAGAAACCCCAATTTAAGGTGAAATAGAAGTGGTAAGAGTAGCATTCTAGTGTTTCCAACCTTAGAGGATAAGTATTCAGTTTCTCACCATTAAATAGGTTATTAGGTGTAGGTTTTTCATTGATGTTCTTTATCAGATAGAGGAAATTTACTTCTGTTCCTATTTTGCCGGGTTACATTCTGAGTGGATGTTACACTCTTTTCAAATACTTTTTGTACCTTTACTTAGATAGTATGGCTTTTTATTAGTTGATTAATACTGTGGGTTAGATTGGTTTTAAAATATTAAACTCCCCTTATATTCCTGGGATAAAGTTATCCTAGTTTTACATATACTACATGTAAATACATTATGGTTATATTTTTCTCTAGGTATATACAGATAATCACATTCATTATACATGTGAATGCATCACACACACACACACACACACACACACACACACACACACATATGTGTATGGTTGGCAAATGGCTGTGGTGAGGTGGACAGACACCAGTCCTAATGGGCTTCGTATACCATCCTGAGGTAAGTTTTATTTTGTAGTAGCAGGAATTGTTAATTTTTAAGGAACATATTAGCATATAATTTGTATTTTAGGAATGTTCCCCTATAAAGAACAAAAAAATTGGGCAGAACAGACAGAAGGACCTATCTGGAGATTGTTAGAAAAGTCCTAGGGAGTGACGAGGGTGTAAATGTACATGGCAGTGTACTTTAAATTGCTCTAAAATTTTAAAATTACTCATCAAGTCCTATTCAAGTTGATTGTGAACTCCTTGATTTGTTCCAAGTCACATATTTTTATACCTCCCAGTTTCTACTAAAGTATTTGGTGCACTGTGGTCAATAAATATTTGTTGTATTTACATATAAGATCAGTTAGATACAAACTTATCCTTCCCTCTCCACACAAAAACATTTGTCAACTGTTCAAGTTTTGTAAAGTTTGCTAATAGCCATTCCCAGACACGAGTTTCTTTTAACTTCTTTCAAACTAACTAGAAGTGAGTCATTTTTATTTTCAGCTAGAGAATAAGAAAGAACCCAGGGGATTGTTAATTAGCCAAATCACCCTTCATCTGAAAACAGCAAAAGATTTTAAGCCAATTAAAAAAAGAATCACCAAACTGTGCTCTGGCAGATTGTGGCAGTTGGGACCTTGGTCTGGGTTGACAAGAGATTTGTTTTGCAGTTCTGTCCTGGCATTTCAACCGCACGCCATCCTTGTTATAATACATCAGTATGTAATTCTCTTCAAGCCTGTGGAATCATATGTGCCACTATGTCACCATTGGGGCGGGGGGAATTGATTATTTGATACTCTACCATGTAGGTTCTTCCAAAGAGGATTTTATGAATTTGTTGCTTAAGCTCTCTATACAAAAATGACACAGCAAGTCTGTTATATGAATAAGAAATAAAATTAATAAATTCTGAACCAAGAAGATTAAATGTATTTTGAATGTATATGACAGATATTTGAATAGTTCATTTCTCTATGGTGACAGCCTTGGTTTTGTCTTTATGCATTATCTGTGTCTAAACTTTATTCTGGCACTTATTGTCTCCCATGAGACCAGTATCATGCTAGATATTGGGAATATAAAGAGACTGGTCATTTCTTAAAGTTTCTTGATGTAGACAAATTCATAAATATTTGATTTCAATGATGCATTAGGTGCTGTGATACAGATATACACTACATACCCTCTGTTGGAACTCACGAAGGTGGACAAGTTTCATCAGTAAAAATGGTTAGCTTTCTGAGAGGATGCTGAAAACTTACATAACTAGAATACTTGACAACCACTTGTGCTCTGGATTTTGCTTCTCTCACTCTATTAAAGTGGTTCTCTAGGTAATAGTAAATCGACTCTTTTATGACAAACCTGTTTTTATTTTCTTAATTCTAATCTTCACCTTTTGATACTGTTGAATATTATCTCCTTGACACTTGATTTGGTTTCACTTACCAGTTTTTTTTTTATTCCTTGCCTGTTTCATCTGTAAAATGATTTTAAAGTGATAAAAATAGCAGATACGAACTTGTGCCAGCCACTGTTCCAAACATTTGACTTAAATTAATTCACTTAATTTTCTTGACAGACTCATGAATTTGGTATTGTTAATCCCATTTTACAGATGAGAGATTCAAAACATAGCAAGTTAAACTTAAGGCTGTGTTGGTCAAACATAATCTAATATATATCTGTATCAAAGAATTACACAAGTTGTAACATGTAAAACTCTGGTAGAAGTGTTAGCTTTTATGACTCCTTATTCTTCTATTTATATTTTATAGTACTGAATTCACTTTTATCAGGTATTCTATATGCTTTATTACTCGTTTTTATTGAATATAGTCATGAAGTTTCTTCTAATGCCTCCTACAATTTCTACCTTTTCCCTTCATGAATGTTTCCCCCTTTACAATTATAATCATTGTCCCTGTGGTGATGTACTCCAAATCCTCCATTCAGCCATGCCCTCTTTCTTAAGCTCCAAACCTATTTGGATACCTTTCAACAGAACACATCCATTTTTCCAAGCTCTCAAACTTGTTGAAAATTGCTTTTCTCAACAAACCAACTCCTCTAATGGATTTGGTTAAAGGCTCCAATGTTTTTTAGCTTGCCCAAGCTTCCAATGTTACAGATATCTTCACTGACTCCTTCAGATTTTAATGATCCTAGCCATTCAGTTGCCAGGTTTAAGGTCTTCTCCACCCAATTCCAGTACCCATGAACACTGGTGTGGACCACCACAATAGCTTACTCTTCTCATACCAGCAACTAGACCTACTCACAGTTAACAGATGACTCTTTCTAATGTGCACTTCTCATCATGTGCCTCCAGGATACATGCACCTTCAATGACTAATAACACAAACCCAACAGACTTTGCTTTCCTATTTCCAACTCGTTACTTGGCTCACACTTACTTCATCCTGGATGCCTTCAACCCCACTTCCAAATCTGACTTTACAGGCCATAATCTACTTATTCTTCAGGGCCCCAGTGAAATTACATTTCCTTCAGGAACTCTTCCTGTAATTTCTTTATGAATTCTTCAGTGAATTTTCACATCTCTCAAAGATTTTTCTTTTTTGGGGGGTGTCTTAATGACTTCTAATCTTTCGTATAAGGTTGGAAGTCCTTTGAGAACAGAGGTTGTGGCTACCTTTGAATCTTTGCAGGACAAAACCTAGCAGTGGGAATATATTTAGTAGCTGCTACTCAAACTTTCTCTAATTACTCAAATAGTGAATAAGAACACCTGTGATAGTTTGGTGGATATAATTTTTCGAGATGCATGCCATAGAGTGGGTGAATGCCTTATTTTGTTGAAAAGTACTTCCTTTTCTATTGCAAGTATGGCTATTTTAAGGCAGAAATATTCCCTGGAGCTAGGTCTTAGTTCAGGGCTAGATTTTTGCAGGTATTGGAATTAAGCTCCAGGTTTAGTATGTTGGTGTTAGTATTGCTTTTGTCTCTTCATCCTGGTTATTTCATAAATTGAGTGCTTTCTCCAGGACCCCTCACTTAAGATGCCATTTAAAATTAATCAGTCACAATCAAAATTGCTTTTATTATTCATTAAGACTAAGATTTCAAAGTTTGATGTTTGCTTAGCTTTTATTTGAAACACCTGTTTCTAGATCGTCTTCTCTACTTCCCCACATGTATTCAAGATACTTATCATTCAGCTTGATAGAAAAAATTAAAATATCCTTGTTGTAGATTTTAGAACTCTGACAGCTGTATTTTGAAAAGGTGGTAATTGGTATTCTAGAACAGGGTCATGCATGGGTTTTTCAGTGTATGTCATGTGATCAGTAATATGTATGTGAGTTGCTTAACATTTAAAAAATTACTCTACCTGCAGTTGAAGGGGTTCATGTTTGGTGTAGGAACACTGAAACACATGTGCGGTTTTAGTTGTATAGCTTCTACATCTTTTTCAGTATTCTTTCTCAATATATCAGCTACTTATCGTGCTAATGCTAGAGCTGAACTTAAACAGTTGAAATGAGGTGGTATAGCAAGTAAACCTAAGATTCAGTCAGTCCCCAGTTCAAATCTTGCCTCTACCACTTAAACAATTTCATGCAAGCAACTTACCCCTCAGTTCTTTCTCTGTGAAATGAGGATAACCGTATTTTCTTCTGAGAGTTTGTATAAGGAAATAAAATACCTGGGAAGTACTTACTACTGAATCTGATGTACTTTATCATTTAAGTGATAATTTTGTCCTTTGCCTTTTAAAAATGTTATCCTATCCTTGAACTGTAACTACAAAATTTAGGACTTTTAAAAAAAATTATGATTTTTTAAAAAAATGTGTCATTGACAAGTAATATCACATTAGTTTTAGGTATATAGCATAGTGATTTGACATATTTATTATGAAATTACCAGAATAAACCAGTTATCATCTGTCACCATACAGAGTTAGTACAATATTGACTATATTCCCTATGCCATACACTACACCCCCATGATTTATAACTAAAAGTTTGTATCTCTTGATCCCACTTTACCTATTTCACCCCCAATCCCCTTCTCCTTTGGCAAACCTCAGTCTGTTCTCTGTATCTGAGTCTGATTTTGTTTTGTTTTTTAGATTCCACATATGAGTAAAATCATAAAGAATTTTTCTTCCTCTGTCTTATTTCACTTTACTTAATACCTTCAAAGTCCATCCAGGCTATAGCAGATGGCAAGATTTTATTCATTTTTGGCTGAGGGTATTTCATTGTACAGTTGATCCTTACAAAATGCAGAGGTAGGAGTGCTCCCTTCCACAAGCAGTTGAAAGTTTGACTTCCCCCAAAACTCAACAGCAAATAGCTTAATGTTGACCTGGGAGCCTTACCAATAACATATAGTCAGGTAACACATATTTTGTATCTTTATTCTTAGAGTAAACTAGAGAAAAGAAAACAATAAGAGGATTGTATGATAACATACACTTGAAGTACTACACTGTATTTATGGAGAAGAAAACTAGTATAAGTAGAACTGCAAGTTCAAACTTTTGTTGTTCAAATGTCAACTTTATATATACCTACACCACATTTTCTTTATTTTTCTATCCATGGACACCGAAGTTTCTTCCATATCTTGGCTCTTGTAAGTAACGTGATGAACAGAGGGATGCATCTTTTTCTGTTAATGTTTTTGTTTTCTTTAGACATATACCCTGAAGTAGGATTGTTGGATCACATGGTCATTCTGTTTTTCATTTTAGAGGACCCTCCATACTCTTTTCTATAATGGCTTTGCTCCTTTACATTCTTACCAATAGTGCATGGGGTTTCCATTTATTTCGCATTCTTGCCAGCATTTGTTACTCTTTTAATAGGCATTCTGACAGATGTGAAGGTGATGTGCAAGCGGCACCAGGGGACCAGGCCGTTCACTGGCACTTGACTCATGTAGTGGTGTCAGTCAAGCAGCCTGGGGGATGGTTCTGGTCACCCGGAGTGTCTGGCAGTGTCTGATGGAAGGACAGTTGATTCACTGCATCTGGGTAGGTTGTAACTATTTTCATACTCAAAACACTTGCCAGTATCTCCTAATGTTTCAAGTCTTTATTTCTCACTTCTAGCACCTATAGCATTTGCGTTAATTTTTTTTAAGATCTGTCGTTCTCCCACTCCCCCATGGAAGCAGTTCAATATTAATCATTTTTAGAGTCCAATAATGTAGCAAAACACTTGGTTCATAGTAGGTGCTCTATAATGTCTGGTGAATAGATTAAAAAAAATAGATGCAAATCTACTAGAAAGATAGTCAGTGGTTGCTGTTGGCAAGTGGTTAAACTTCAGACATTTAATAATTCATGATACCTGGTTAGGCCATTTTATTTCTATTACCTGATATTGTTTTATTTTGTTGTTGTTGTTTTGTTTCATTGTTGTTGACTTACTTTTCTCCTGTGAATCTCCTCGATGGGTTCTATTTGGAATAACTGTCTGGCTGTATTTGGGATAATTGGGGGGTTCAGGTTGCTTGTCTGTGGATATATTTGTAGAATATCAGTCTGGCTGTATTTGGGATAATTGGGATATTCAGGTTGCTTGTCTGTTGCTATATTTGCAGAATATCAAGATTTGTAACTATTTTAATTTAGAAACATTTGATTTACTTCTTTATGGCAGTTTTACATATTCTAAGATCGAGTGTTATTTTTACTAGCTGAAATCTCAGATGACAGATAAAATGTTAAAGTGATTGGGCTACGTTTAAAAAATGTGATGTTTTTATCTCTAGCAGAGACAGATTTTAATGGTGTCTCAACTATAGGTTCAATATTTTAAGCAGGTAGCCATACTTCTCAATTCAGAATGAAATGTTCTCCTGAAACAAATCCTTGGCCGATATAATAATAAGTCAAAAGGATTACTGAGAATTTTCATAGTTCTTTAAATCTTCATATCAACAATATGTCTAGGATTGGGGCCATTATATTTACATCTACCTTCATGCACAGATATACACAAAGCCTAACAAAATAAAAAAAAATCAAAACAAATTAAAAACTTTTGATGTTATATCCAGGTTCACATTTGGGTCTTGGGAGTGAAGGACTATTGGTTATGTGTGGAGGACTTAATTTCTTTGACATATATCGATCTTTCCTTCATGTCTACAGTGTGAACATTTTATTCCTTTTGAATTGTTAAATCAAGGTATAGGAAATCTTTAAGTCAAGCTCCTCCAGAGAAATGGTCCAACAGAATATAGATAAATAGATTTATTTAAAGGCATTGTCTCATGTGATTATGGAGGTTGAAAAGTCTCATGATCAACTCACTGTAAATTGTGGCTGAGATAGTATAGTTCCAGCCCAAGTGTAAAGGCCTAAGAACCAGGAGGGTAGATAGTAAAAGTGCCAGTCTCAGGGCAGTAAGATAAATGTCCAGATAAATGGTCAAACAGATAGAATTCTCTATTCATCTGTGTTTTCTATTCAGACTTTCAATGAATTGGATGATGCCCTTCCACGTCATGGTGGACAATCTGTTTTACTCAATCTGTCTGAAACACTAATCTCCTCCATAAACCCTGTCATTGAAAAACCCAGATACAATGTTGAACCAAATGTCTGAGTACCTTGTAACTCAGTCAAGTTGACACATTAAACTAACCATCCCAAATAAACGAAAACATATGTGAACTTAAGATGCTTGGGTTGATCATGTATACTGATGTGTGGAATTGAGAGAGGACTTCTATAGTGGACTGAAAAGCTTTGTACCAGTTTAGATGGTTATAATATTTCTTACAGTTTTTAATTCCTAACTTTATTTTTGCTTTTGCTACTTATTACATGCACATACATGTGTACGCTTTCACACATATGTTCCTTAAAAGTAAATGGTCTTTATTTCAAATGTAAAAATATTTTTCTCTAGTGCTTGGTACTTAAAAGGTGGAAAATCTATAAAATTCTGCATAAAGTGAATAAAAACTTGAAAAATGAAACCATTTATATTAAACAAGTTTTATATAAGCAGTTTTCTCGGACTGGCCTATGCTATTAAACATCAATACTAATGCTATGACACGCCTAGCTTTTAGATTATAATAGATTCATCAAATGTTTGGCATACCAAAGAAAATACATAATTCAATTTCCTTTTCAAAACAGATTTCTTGAGCCATCACAAGACACAGCAATATTGTCACTATATTAAAAGCTTTGTGGTGGTGGTAAATTATTTTGAAGTACTGATGGTGTTACTGTGCCAATTTCATTTTACAAATCTGCATGATGTATATGAAAGAACTTCATTAGATTTCTGCTCTATGGCTCATGGAAATTCTTCAGTGCTTTCTGAATATGCAGTCTGTACCATATACACTCCTCCCTATCCACACATCCCTTCGTTAATACCCTACTGGTATATTTAGCCAAGACTGTGGTGCACAGTGAAGCAGTCAACTATTAATCTAAGGAATCTTTCATGCTTACAGAAACTCAGATATACCTAAACCTCTAGTCTGCTAATATCTCTTCCAGATTTTAATTTTTCTCTTAAACATTGTCAGGAAGGAAAATCTCAACAGATTTGTATTAGCTACTCAAAGTAATACTAGCTGTTTATGTGAAGAATCATAAACTTGGTAAATGATTCCCAAATTGGGTAGGCATCCCACATGTAGAATAATTCATGACTTGAAGAGAGACGATTCTTAAAGATAAATTCACATCACCAATGTGTCTCATTCGGTTTCACTTCAAAACAGAGGTGGTGTGCTCTAACTTAATGATTGGTAAAAAAGAATATGTCAATTTCCATGGAGTTTTAAGTCCTAGCATGTTTTCCGACTTGTAGTTTGAATTCCATTTCTGCTACCCTCTATGTTCTCATACATCCTCATTGATGTCTTGATTTACACTTATTTATAGTGTTCTATAGATTTTGATATATGCAAAGTCATGAATCTACCACTCTAGTAATGATACAAAACTGCCCCAGCACCCCCAAAACTCCCTTGTGCTACCTCTTTATTCCATCCCCATGTCCCGTTCTGGACAACTACTGATTTGTTTCACAGTTTTGCTTTTTACATAATTTTATATAAATGGAATCACAAAATAACATTTTGTGTCTGACTTAACCAGATGGATTCAATATTCATCTATGTCATTGTGTGAATCAATAATTTGATCCCTTTATAGATTAGTATTCCAATAAACTGTGGATATACCACAGTTTATCCATGGAACAGCTGAAGGTCATCTGACACAGATATAGCTCCTGTAATAGTCATGTACAGATCTTTGCATGAACCTAAGTCTTCTCTTTGGTTAATACATAGGAGAGGGTGTATTGAGCCATATGATAAATGGAAGTCTAATTTTATAAGAAACTACTGAATTTCCAAAGTTGTCTTTATTATCCTGTATTCTCACTAATGATGTATGACAGCTCCAGTTCCACTTACTTGCCAACTTTTTTTTTTTTGGAAAATATTTATGAATCCCTGTTTATTATAGCATTATATACAATAAAGATATAGAAGCAATTTAAGTGTCCATTGATAGATGAATGAATATAGAAAATGTGGTTTGTGTGTATATATATTCACACAATTAAATACTACCTAGCCAGAAAAAAGAATGAGATCTTGCCATTTACAGCACAGATGAACCTAGAGTTCTATGCTAAGTGAAATAAGATAATACCATATAATTCCACTTATATGTGGAATCCAAAAAACAAATGAACAAGCAAAAAGCAGAAACACTCTTAAATATAGAGAACAAACTACCAGCTATTTATCTCTTGCTAACTCTTACTATTGTCAGTATTTAAAAATAACAACAACAACAACAACATGGGGGCTTAAGTGGGTAGGAGAAGAATCAATGAAACAAGATGGGATTGGGAGGGAGACAAACCATAAGTGACTCTTAATCTCACAAAACAAACTGAGGGTTGCTGGGGGGAGGGGGTTTGGGAGAAGGGGGTGGGATTATGGACATTGGGGAGGGTTTGTGCTTTGGTGAGTGCTGTGAAGTGTGTAAACCTGGTGATTCACAGACCTGTACCCCCGGGGATAAAAATATATGTTTATAAAAAATAAAAAATTAAAAAAAAAATAAATAACAACAACAACAACAATAAAACCCAAACAAAACAGTAACAACTAAAACTATTCTAAAACGTTTTGCTATCTCATTTTGAATTAATTTTTGTTATCCTAATGACTAGGGTGCATAGTATCTTTTCATATACTGGTTTATCATCCACATAAATTATTTGGGGACAGTATCTGTTCACATATTAAGCTTAGTTGTATTTATTGCACTGACTTTGTATTGAGTTGTATGATACCTTTGTCACAAATGCAATTGACAAACATCTTCTGTTGGTCTGCTGCTTGTCTTACTCTCTTCAGTGTCTTTAATAGGAAAATTTTAAGTGTAGTCCAATTTTGTAATTTCTTTGGTGCTGTTGGTATCCTATCTGTCATATCTTAAAATGTTTTGCTTAACCCAAGGAATCAAATATTTTCTCCTGTGCTTTTTTTTTTTCCTGCCAGAAGTTCCTTTCTTCATTTTTACATATATATTGATGATCAATTTTCAGTTAATTTTTTTTTTTGCATGTGGACATCCAATTATTCCTGCAACATTTGTTTAACATTTGTTTATCTTTCTCTATTCAGTTGTATTTGCATGTTTGTCAAGTATTGGGCTATTTGTGTGATTCTCTTTCTGTATTCAATTCTGTTCTATTTTTCTTTGTTCCTTTTTTTTCCCTTACTGATACCTTTTTTTTTTTTGTTGGTAGTTAATTTACACTGTTCTATTAGGTGTGGAACTGTTGAATCACTACATTGTACATATTACCTTGTGCTTATCACAGCAATTGCTTTCCCCAACCCCCAAATCAATACTTCATTTCTTGATTGTCTTAACATTTTTTTTATGATTGCTTTGATTTTATGGTAAGTCATGGAATTGGGTAGTGTGAGTACTCCGAATTTAGTTTTTCCAAAGTTAGTGTGTCCTTTATGCAAGTTTTAGAATCTACTCATGGTTATCTACAAAAAAAAAAAAAAAAAAGAAAAAAAAATCTGACATTTTGAATGGGATTGCCTTGAATATGTAGCACAAATTGGAGAGAAATGACATCTTAACAATATTGGATCTTCTTTTTTTTTTTTTTTAACATTTTATTTATTTATTTAACAGACAGAGATCACAAGTAGGCAGAGAGGCAGGCAGAGAGAGAGGAGGAAGCAGGCTCCCTGCTGAGCAGAGAGCCCAATGTGATGAGGGGCTGGTTCCCAGAACCTTTGGATCATGACCTGAGCAAAGACAGAGGCTTTAACCCACTGAGCCACCCAGGTGCCCCAACAATATTGAATCTTCTAATCCATAAACACAATATATCTTTTCATTAATTTAGCTTTTCTTAGATTTCTTTCATCCATGTTTAATAATTTACCGTCTAGAGATTCTAAACATACTTTGGAGAATTTACATGTAAGTTTTTTTTCTTTTCCTTTTATTGTTTATGATACTTAATTTTTATGCCAATTTACAACTATTTGTTGCTAGTATATGGGAATATAATTCTTTTTTTTTTTTGGTATGTTGGCCAGTTTTCTGTGATCTTACTAAACTTCCCCACCCTCCCCCAACAGATTTTCATAGCTTCTTTGCTATCAAAGAAGCCTTTTTTTTTTTAAATGTTGTAATCTGGTATTGCACTTAGTAAAAGTCAAATGAAAAGATGACTGTGTTTTTATCTTAAGGAAAGAGAGACTAGAGCTATCCCTGTATAAGATAATTTTTTAAATCATCAGATTGGGTAGATAAGTTAAATACATACAGACCTTAAGATAATTTACTAATTTAAAGTTTTATTAATATTCCTGCTTAACCTATGTTAAAGATGTACTGTTTTTGTATTTCTTTACTGCTTTATTCCTATGGAAATAATAGTCCATTTCCAGTAATAAAAGGGCCCACTAAATCTATAGAAATTGGTTTTAAATTTTAGAATTAAAAAAGATCATTTAGCCTAGATGCTTTTGCATCTTTTACCTCTAGGAAATAAAACTTGTAGAGAAGCAGACACTGCAAAAATTGAAAACTTTTATGTAATCCTACACTCTTTGTTTTCAACTGTCTTCTACATACTAGTGCCAATAGGGGGGATTTTTTTTTGTAGAGAAATTATTTCAAAACAGTTCCAATCTTACATGGGAAAGTGTATTTATTGTTTTATAACAAAGTATCTCAACACAAGACAACAAACATAAACAATTTCACTTAGATCCTGCAGATGAATGGTTTAGCTAGGTAGTTCTGGCCCATCACCAGAAATTGCAGTTAAGCTACTGGACAGGACTATAGCCCTTTAAGGGATTAACTTCAGCTACCAGATGTGCTTCCAGGAGGCCTGCTCACTTGGCAGTTAACTGGAGGTATCTCATAGATCTCTCTGTAGAGTTCATGACATGAGCCGTTGGATTCTCCTAGAGTGATCAAAGAAAAAAGGCGTGAAACAGTGAATGAGGGCAACAAAAATGGAGTACAGTGTCTGACTTAACTACTGAAGGGGACATACAATCCCTCTACCACATTCTAGTGGTCACACAAAGCAACCTTGATATGGTGTGAGAGTGGGTCCACAAGTGTATCGATGCCACATGACAGGGATATTGGGACCATTTTGAAAGTGGGCAGTTGCAATATAGTAAAACCTGATAGTATGAAATGTCATGAAAAGCAACATTAATCATTTTCTGTGTGAAAATAGACCTTTAAAAACGTAGTCCTTCAAATGTTTTAGGGAAAAATGTGATTCTACCAGTTTGGTTTGATCTGAGAATATATTTCTTAACTTTTGCCTATTTTGAAAGATTCATTTGTGAACGCATCTTGAGTAGTTTTGTGATTATTGCAGATGATATATTCAGTGAATGACAGGGAAGGAAGATTTCATGAGCTGCTTTCATGCAGAGGAGAAGAGTGTAGCAGAAGAAATACAATCTGTATCCCCAGATCACAAGACAATGCAAAGCTCTTTTGGATACTAGTGGGACTTTACTGATGTGAAGTAGTAAAAAGATTACCAAGGTTTCACACTGCTAGGTCACTTATAGATACACCATTCCATACTCCCACTGATATTGAAAACAGTTAAGACTCCTGAACACTTCTATTTTTCCTATTCTAATAACACTTAGGGGAAATAATTTTCTTTATTTCTCCTTCTTGAAAAGGAAAGAGGTTTTTCAGATAAATGAGAAATCAGAGTTTCAGTCAGGTCTTGATTTTTTTCCATCTTAAATTTATCATGTGAAACTTGCTTAATCACTGGAGAGAGGCATGATGTTTATAAGCTGGTTTTGATCCAGAATTTCATTTTTAAGAGCAGAAATATGTTAAAAAGCATGTTTATATTTTGTAAGAACAAGTAACAGCATAATTATTAGAGAAAAAGGTAAGTAAAATGTTATAAATGTTACCCCCGATTCCACCACTGAGATAATAATAAAAAGCTAATTTAAAACTTGCATATACTCATTTATGTAAATACAAATTCTGAAATTGCTTGCATGTGCAAATATTTTAATGTTACTTTGTTCTATGGATAAGTCAATATTGAATCAATCCAAATAAGGTAGATATTTTTGTTACGTTCATTATTAAAAATCTGAAAGGAACATTCTAGAATACAAAATCTGTATTCCTTTTAAATTTCTTAAATATTTTTTTTCTGGTAAATTCTTAGATATGCAATTTACAATGGCTTTCCAGAAATCTCCATAAATTTACATGCTTGCCAATTCTGCATCTTAATTTACATTCTTGCCAACTCTGCATCTTAGCAACATTTATTTTAAATTATCCAAAAGGCAAATGATTTTGTTTTAACATCCAAATCTTTAAATAGTGAATCAAAATGTATTTGGTGTTTCATAATTTTTGTTTTTTTTGAAATATATTTCAACTCTGTTTTCCTTCTTACTCTTCTCCTTACAAAGGACTTGATTAATCATAATGCTCTTAATCTTTGGCCCATTCTTGTTTCTCTATTTTTAAGTGTGTATTTTTAATAATAAACATCAAAGTACTCACCACATAACTTAGTAACTGAAATCTATCCAAATTTTGATCTCTCTGTGGACATATTATCCCCTTGCCTCCTCCAGAGTTAAACACTATTCTGATTTTGCATTGATACTCCAATGGCATTTTAAATAGGAAGTTGTACAGTGTTTAATTGTATGCCAAAACAGCATGGTATTAATTTGTCATTGTTAGATCTTTAGAAAAAGGATATTACCCAATGGTTTTCTAGATTTCATTTTTTTCCAAGCAATATGTTAATGTTCAATATTGCATAATATTTTATTGTGTAAATATACCACAATTTGTTACTAGATGTCTTCTTTGTGTGTTTAGGTGGTTTTCACTTTGGGCTTATTATGAGTCCTTATGTGAATATCTTCATGTATGTAATTGTGTAAGAGATTTTCTAAAGTATATACACAAAAGCAATCTTGATCGTAAGATACTTACTGTTTAACTTCATAAAATAGTGCCAAATTGTTTTTCAAAGTGGTATACTAATTTACATTCCTAGTAGCAATATAGAAGCTCTTTATTTTCTACAATTCATGGTATTGCCACATTCCTTAGTATTTGCCAACCAGATATGAAAAATATATTTGTGGTCTTCATTTACATTGCATTTACATCATTAGTCATGCATACTTTTGTTTTGTAAAATGTCTGTTCATATCCTGTAACCAGTTTTCTACTGTGTTCTCTTTTCCTTTTTCATGTGAATATGATTCCAAAGTTTTGATTTATATGTATGACAAGTATTTTCTGCCACTTTGAGGCTTCTCTTATTTTACTTCTTAAATGTGTTTTTTAATGAAGAAAAATTAAGTGAAAAGTAGTTGAATTGATATATCTTTTTGACATTTTTGTGTCTTGCTGAGGAAACCCTTTCTTATTCCAAGTTAAAAATGTCTCCAGTTATCTTTTGTTCTCCTTAATGTCATGTGCTCCAGGGTTCAGTGTTCTTTAGTAAGTCTGGTCTTGAGGCAACTCCGTTATTTCAGGGATACCCATGTTTTCCATCGTTGTTCCTCGAAGCTCATTTTTTTTTTCCCCCCAGCTCTGGCACCACTGGTATGCCTGCTCTGTATCCCTGGAAGTGCCCAGGCCTCAGGTTACCTTGGGCTCAGTTTACTTGTTGGTTGTTATCTTGGAGACTTCTCTTTTCTGTGAGACCAATGATACCTCAAACTGCGAGGCATGGATGATGTGTGTAGCAGGTATCGAGTGAGAGTCCTTTATAAGATTCCTACTCCTCTGGAAGCAGACAACCAAGGGGTATATTTCTATACCTTACCAAATTGTAAGAGCTCTTTAAGAATCTTTTTTACTCTAGGATAGCTAATTCTAAACATTGCTGTTGTCTTTTAGAGTTGATAGTAGTGGATATAACTTTTTACATTTTAATGTTTTACGCAGCAACTTTGCCTTTATGATTTTTTTCCTTTTAGATTGCAGAAGACCTTCCCTAGACAGTCTACAGATTATTACATGTATTTCACCTCCTATCTATATATGCTAATTTTTATACTTAAATCATTATTATATTTTTATATATTTATATTTAAATAATTATTCTTCACATATTTGTCTCAATGAAAAAGGAAGGGAGCTATATTTGTTTTTACCAAAGGTGCAGACTGATGATCAAACACATTACTACAGAAAGAAAATTCTTTGCTTGGAAATGCTGTCTATATAACACACATGGTTTCATTTGGATTTTCTGTCCTTTTATACAAATCTTTTGTTTATTTTGCCACCAGGATAACCACCTTTTATTATCTAGTATAGTCTTGTCTCATTACTCTTGAAGATTTTCTCTTTCATATCTATTTTTTTTTCTTTTTTGGAGGAAACTTTAAAATTACTTTGTCAGTTCCAAAAAATTCCACTGGGACCTTAATTCAAATTGCACTGAATTTATAGATCAATTTAAGAGAAAATGGATACTTTACAGCCTCAAGTGTTCCTGTCCAGGAACATCATATGTCTCTTCATTAATTCACACTTTCTTTTATATCTCTCAGTCAAATTTTCCTCATAAAGTTCCTCCAAATGTCTTGTAAAATTTGTCCTTAGTCATTTCACAATTATGTTAATGTTTTAAACCTTTCATTGGTTATTCAGTAATATATGAGCTCATGGTCACTGTAAATCAAACAATACAAACATACGAAACAAAGTGAAGGTCTGTGTGAATAACTCCATGCAGATAACAATAACCCTTCTGTGCATATTTCAAGATAGACTCATGCGTGTAGGTCCAGTGCTATTCTTTGTTAGTATTTTTAACGTAAGTAGGATTATACTATATTCTGGAATTTATGTTTTTGTTAAAAGCATATTTTGGAGATAGTTTCATAATAATTCATCTGGCTTCCCTCCATTTTTAGTCACTGGATACCTTTCTGACGTAAGGATTTATCATAATCAAGCTATTCTGTTGGACCATAGATATAGATATAGATGTATAGTTTTTCCTTTTTTTATTTCTGATAATGAAAATATAAACCTCTGAATACAAGTGTATTTATGCAAATCTTAATCTTTCTAAAATAGGTTTTTAGAAAAATAATCATTGGCTTAAAGATACGGTGCAAAATTGGTCACTATAGCTAAATGATAGTTTATACTTTCCGATCATTGTTGACACTACTGTTAAAACTAGATTAATAACTGAGCAAACATGATAATGCATTATTTTATCTATTGACTGATTATTAATGAAGTTGAGCATTTTTTTCCTTTTTTTTTTTTTTTTGCTCTGTATGTATTTTCTGCTTGCAACCTGTTTGTATCTTTTACCATTCTTAACTATACATTCTTTCTTGTCAACTTCTCTTTATTGTGCACCTTAATCTCCTAATTCAAAGGAAATCTATTTCTTCCACGCTTCCACCTAATTTGATCTTACTATACAGAAACTTCAAAACTTACACTGTAGAGTCAACATTCATAAGCGAGATTGGTGTGCGGTTTATTTTATTATGTTGCTGCTATGGTCCGGTATACATAGCAGGGATTTTAGTGTCTTATCACAAACAAACATGCTTCAAGTATCTTTTTGCTTGCATTTCTCTCCTTCATTTAAGCTGTGCAATCTTTTAATGTTTCCTGATTTGGGTGGAGAGGGTGTTATTTTTCTTTTCTCACAATTAAGTAGAAGTCCCTATATGTGGCCTTTCAGGAAGTGTTGAAAGGGAACTTGTTCTGCTTGTCTACCCACCCCCAACCCCTGCAATGAAGATCATGGGGGTTTTTACCTGCTCAGTAGCTTTCCTGGGGTTCTAAACTGTTTATTTATCTAAAATGGGTGTGTGTCTAGTATATATTATATATTATTATATAGAATAAGCCACATTATTTTGAGAAGCTTGATCAGAAGAAGAAATCGCACCCTTAGAATATCATTTATTGTTATCAGATGCTTGTTCTTCTGTCTCCATTAATACAGCCTTACAGGTAGGTTCCTCATCTGTCTTGGTTTGTGCCTGCTTCCTCTCATTTCTTCAGTTTAGGTTTTTGTGGGGCTATTCTAGGATATCCTCTATTCACTTCATTTAGCATCACACTGCTTGCTTTAGAAAGGCAAGTGTTTTTATGGATGATGACTTTGTTTTGTCTCATGCCATCTGTATTATTTGAAACTATAGTTTGCATTCTGTAGTTTACCTCAGTTATGCCCCTGAGGATTTTTATTTCATTTAATCATTTACTTTTTTCTCTACTTCCATGACTATAAAGTTTGAAAGGTAGTTTTTCTGTTGAATTCATTTTACTTAATTTTTTTTTCTTTGCCATCTTTGTACTGATAAAATTTGCTCACTACACAAATGAGGCAGGACTCAATCTCTGCCTAATTCAAGATGCTAGATAAACTAGAGATTAGGGAAGAAGGGAAGAAAGTAAGTTAACATTAAAGGACATAATTATAACAGCATGCAGAATAAAGCAACAATCATAAAACTTTAAGATAGTTAAAGTTAGAAAAAATGAAATTCTGCATAAATTTTCAACTAAGAAAATTTTGGGTTTTTAATTTATTGTAAGTGAAGTTTTACCTCAAAACTCTGTCCTTTATTTCTTGTTGAAGCAGAGCCATATTTTATTACTGTCGTCAGTAAGCTCAATAAATCAAGGACACGTCCTTCACTAAAAAGGTTTCCTGTAGTTTGAACTTTCCTGTTTTAAATGAATTTAGTTCTTAGTTCTTAAAATAATACACTTACATATTTGAAGCTTTATTTCAATTAATTGTATATGATGTGACAGTTTTCTTAGTAAGTTGCCTTAAATGGTCTTATTAATGCAACCTAACTAAATGGGTACAAATTAAATCTTCTTAAGTAAAATTATTTCAAGTTAACAGATTGAGGACAAATCTGTCAAAAGTGGTATGGGAGATCCAGAAGATACGGCTCTTGTTCAAATAGCTTACAATCAGACTGGCAAGAGAGAGAATGTATCCGTGAGAGCTCAACACTGGCGTTTGTAAGGAATTTCTGTTTTAAATCTAGGATTTTTAACCTTTACAAATTAATATAAATGTTTTTTAAAAATGAAGTGTTTGGAAGAGATTGACTCTACTTTCCCATACTATGGCAAAGACCATCAAATTTCATTTCTTGAAAAATTTTTTCCCTTTTAGAAATTTAATATTTCACTCCTGACAAAATAGGCTCTTTAACTTTTTAATGGTCTCTTTGAGAAGTGGTTATGTATCTTTTTGAAGTCTTAGACCTCTGAGAATCTGATCCATGTTCAGGGCACTCATCTCCAGGAAGATGTTCATGTGACTACACACATTTACAACACACTTAATCATGCATAAAACTTTTAGAGGATTTATGGAAACCAAGATATAGCAATTAGATCTGTGGATCACATATTAAGAGCTCCTGTCTTATATTTTTCCATGATACTTATATCAGGATATTAATATATCAATGTGTGTGTGTGTGTATGTATATATAGTAAATATTAGTAGTAAATATGAGGAGTGTCCCAGTTTATGTCAATTTTCCCTGTTATCCATTTGATTTAGAATTTATTTTTTTTTATTTATTTATTTTTATTATTTATTTATTTTTTATTTTATTTATTTATTTTTTTTCCTTTTTTAAAATAGAGGTATTGATAGTTGTAATAGGTAAGGTTGTGTTGGCACAACTGTACTTTGTTCTTCTGCCACAGTCTCCCTGAATAGTGTATGGACACATGTACAGTGAACAGAAAAACTTCACTTTGATATGTGTGTATCTTTACAAAATGATAAGCAATGATCTGTCTTCCTCCATTGGTTCTAGGTGTAAGAATTGAACATTTGCCTTCAATAAAAGGATACTGGTCGCCTCTGATAAATCAAAGGACGATGTAACCAGGGTAAGAAAAGAATGAAAACCATTTCTAAGAAAGGCCTCTTAGTGTATCAGTTGTGTCATAACTCTTTAAGTTGTGAAAAACAACATGGCACACCAGTCAGTGAGGTTGTTAGAAGGTGGAGGAGGATCAGTAATGTATCCTTCAGACTGAGAAATCATGTTAATACTGAAAACTGAAGCAAGTCACTCCATACCATTTACAGAGTTTTTATTCAGGGTAACTTACTGACAGGGGTAAGCAGGCAGGTGGATCCAGAATCCTACATAGCTGTTCTCTGCTCCTATTCTCTGCAACTGTTGTCCACCAAGGCTAGATCTCAACCCATAGCTTTTATAGAGTGAGGGGTATGGTGGTGACATCACAGAATACTTGTCTAAAGTGGCACCACGTGTGCACTGGTCATCTCTACTAGTTATCTAAAATGGTGGTGTGCCAGGGGGTGTCTCTCCTAGTTATCTAATGTGGCATCATCTGTGTACAAGAGGGAAAAACAGGGTGAAAAGCAAAGATGGAGTCAATGTTGTCAGCTCTCCTACAGAGGTACATCTGAAATACTGTAAATTTACAGATTAGGTACATGTGAACGTCGTGCAGGAGATACTTCATGCCAGAGCTTACAGACATAGTCTTACTGTAAATTTACAGATTAGGTACATGTGAACGTCGTGCAGGAGATACTTCATGCCAGATCTTACAGACATAGTCTTAATGCCTTTACTGTTTACTTATTACATGATATAAATCAGTAAGTATTTTTTTAGTAATACTTGTTTGTTTTGCAGTAACCTTGGCACTGAGTTCAGAAGTTTATTTTAAAGTATTAATTTTGATTTCTTAAGAAATTTGATGCTGAATGTGCCATTGCATTTACTATATGAACTTTACCATCATTAATCATCAGTATAGTCATAAAAATGATACAAAAACTCACAAAAGTATCTCAATATTGGTCAGAAATTGACATTTATTTTAATGACTGTACCTGTAGATGATACTTGTACCTATAGATGCTGAAGGTACATTTATAGACAATCTGTGAAGCATACCTATTCATTGAGATCAATGATTCAATTATAAATTATAGTTTATTCACTTTTGGTGATCTTGCCCCCTGAAACTGGTCTCTCCGTCTTCTCTATCTGAGTGAATGACCTACCATAGGTAGGTCATTAAATATTAAAATTTTTTTGACACTCCTTACAAATAGTGTGTGAGTCTCAATTCCCTCCATTTGTACACAAGGAAAACATATTCCCACTTCATGGGATTTTTGATCAGATTAGATAAAACTGCATTGGTAAATAACCACAATTGAATTATAATAAGAATTCAATAAATAGACATTCTATTTTGGATTATAACTTCACAGAATATTTGGGGTTTCACCTTTTCCATCAGAAACTTAGAATTGCCCCCAAAATGCTTAACTTTAATATAAGGCTGATCATAATAAGTTGTTGCCTTGTGCCAAATAATTCATCTGGAATATTAGAATGAGTGTTGTTCATTCCCCTCTGTTGTGTCAGGCATGCCTGTAACTATATTTGCATTTTCACCATGATTATTTGTACTTTGATTTATGATGCCATTTTCTCTTCTCCAGTTTGAACTCTGATATTACCCGGCTCATTTCCTATTTTCCAGTCAGTGTTTTCCAGGGATGAAATATGTTGATAAATTTGTTTTGAGAGATTATTCTTCTTGTGTTTCAGCTTTAGATTATTTATTCATAGTCTAAAGTTTTTTACTTGATTTTTTTTCAAGCTTCTCTTTATGTGTACATTTTACCTTCATACTCCTGTCATATGGACTAAGGTTTGTAGGAAAAGTAGAAAGAAACTGACATGATTATGGGATTAGGTAGAGGGTAAAGAAAAACTAATTTTTCATAACTTATAGTCTGAGAATATGAGTTACATAAACACTAGACCAGCCATATTTTGTTCATGTTATAATAATTGATAAGCTATTGACAAAGAATCAAATAGACCTAACCCTACAATTATAATTAGCTACCTTTCTACAGTAAGGCTTGCTAGTAATAATTTAATTCTCTCTAAACAATTGGTTTATATTACCAAGAAAATCTTGGCTGCTTCTGAATTGTAATGTAACTTTTCAAATTAAAAAAGAATCCATGTATCAGATTTCTTCTATCAAAATTCAATGATAAGACCTAGTTTTTTGACCACTTCTCACCATGGAGTAACACCCACTTACAAAAAGCTTGATAGTTTTAAGTTTTCTGTATTAGACTCATTCCTCTGCCACTTAGGTTGAACTTCTTTTTCAAAATAATGATCTTTTTTTTATTTTTTTAAGATGTATTTATTTGAGAGAGAGAGAGAGAGAGAAAGCGAGCGTGAGAGGGGAGAGGTCAGAGGGAGAAACAAACTCCCTGCTGAGCAGGGAGCCTGATGTGGGACTCGATTCTGGGACTCCCAGGATCATGACCTGAGCCAAAGGCAGTTGCTTAACCAACTGAGCCACCCAGGCGCCCTAATGATCTTTTTCTAACCACTTTTTTTTTTTTTTTTTTTTTTTTAATTTCTAAACGCAAAGACGGACAAGTGTTAAGGTTTGTTTTAATCCATGGCACTTTGAACATGGTGAGAAATTCTAAGTTGGACCTTCTCTCTCAAGAGTCAGTTTTTCAGTACTAATTCTGCAAAAGCTGGCTAGGCTACTTAGAGCATGCACAGAACAAGATTAAAGAAGCCAAGGAAAATGTATCAGTTCAACAGTGATCCTGATTTCTAGTTCATACTTATTTTTAGAAAGCACAATTAGAGAAAATGGTATATTCTAGGATTAAATATACAAAAGAAATGAAAACTTAGTTAATAGGAGAGGTGGCGTTCTTAGGTCAATATAGATCCTGATTAATGTTAACAACAAAAAAAATGAAGTCCTGAAATATAGAAAGAATAGGCTTTTAAGAACATAACCAGATATTAGATATATTAACTGGTCCCCAGCCAATATATCCTTACTGGATATATTGCAAGGAGAAATAACACATGTCTATATGTAAAGATTTTTTAAAACTTTGATTATTAAAAGAATCATTTCAAAAATGATTTCATGCTTTATCCTTAGACATGTTGTCACCCACATTTGTATACAAAATACTTTCTTTTGGTTGAAATCAAAAGGAAACTTTAAAATTGTCATGATTTCTGAGTTTTGATTTGGTATAATTATTATAGATGTGATTTTTAAAATATCTCTGTAATGGAAGCAGCAATGTTATGTATACACTTAAGCATTTTTTTTTACACTTAAGCATTTTTAAAATAGAGATTAATTAAGTACTACTCACTCAGGTGCACTGTTAGAACTTACATGGTACAGTGGCAAGCTGTTCCAGGTCCCAGTCTTTCTCTTACAGAACTGAGCTTTAGATGATCTCAAGAGTTAAATAAACAACACTTCAAGCTGAATTATGAAGGATGAGTGTTCATGGGGGAGACCAGAGAAGAGTGGAAGAATGAGAGTAAGCTTGGTTTCTTTGCCAACCACATAGTCTTTCCAAACCTTCTCCCCTTTTTGTTTTTCAGTGTCAGAACGTGTAACACTGCTGGACAGAGGACAAAGAAAATGGGAATAATAATTAAGAGCAATATGATATTTTTCCATACGGCTAAATTTAATAAATCTAAACTTTTTTTTATCTTGAAATCACATGCTTCCTATTTTTGTTGCTACTATTTTCTTTAATTAAAAAGAGAAGATAGGGGCGCCTGGGTGGCTCAGTGGGTTAAAGCCTCTGCTTTCGGCTCAGGTCATGATCCTGGGGACCTGGGATCGAGCCCCACATCGGGCTCTCTGCTCGGCAGGGAGTCTGCTTCCTCCTCTCTCTCTGCCTGCCTCTCTGCCTACTTGTGATCTCTGTCTGTCAAATAAATAAATAAAATCTTAAAAAAAAAAAAAAAGAGAAGATAGTTATATATGGTAGGCTTTTTTTTTTTTTAAACTTAATGCTTGCAGTCTTATGTTAGCTCCGTCAATTAAAAAAAAAAAAAAAAAAAAAAGGAAAGGTATAGGCCTATGAAATCCAACTCTTAAGATGTTTGCCTCAAATTTTTTACATCACAGCAGTCTCTTTCCCCAGGAAGTCACTCTGGTTTTGTTCTTATTTGTTCTTATTTCAGTTCTTATTTGGTATATACCCTTTGTTATAATATTAACCCACCACTTGACCCGGAATCCCAATTCTACCACTTGCTAAGTGAGTAAATTGAAGCAAATTACCTATCTGTGTCTATTTCCTCATTATACAATGAGAATTTTACAGGGACCTACCTCTCGAGGGTTTCTGTAATGTTTGAGTTAATCCACAGAGAGTGTTTGGAACTGTGCCAGTTAAGTTCCTACTGAATGCTAGTTAACATTATAATCAATACCATACTTGCATTTTCAACAGCTTAATGTTTATTTTACCTTTAAAACTATTAAACAGTTTTTAACAGTCACCTTACAAATAGCAGGTAGATCACACCTTCTTCAACCTAGAGGATCCCAACATATTCCCCAGAATCTCAAATCTCTATTTTCTTCAGTGGGAAGCATAATCTGGCTTAATTGAAGAAACTCTGTTCTAGGCTTTTCCCTTGACTCTTCCTCAGGTGTGTGGAGATGAACCAGCTGCTGAAAAGTAATAATAAATTCATCTTTATTGGTTGTAGCCTTTGGGTGCACTATCAGGTGGCCTCTTTCAACTTTAGTCAACACAGATGTTCAAGGAAGGGGCACCGTGTTACAACTAAATCTAAGATCCAGTGCCTGAAATTTGAAATAAGAGTATCCAGGGGAAGTCAGGCAGCAAACTTTTCAACTTTGAAGTAATATAAAATTACTACTTAATAATTTTCCATGTCATAGCACTTATAACAGTTATTCAAAAAATACTAGAGAGATTACCATGAGTCAGATACTGCTAGGTACTTGGAAAACAGAGTAGTAAGATATTTCTCTCTATAGAGGCTTATAGAGTAGTGTGAGGATTGCTCTCTGTATAAATGAATGTAACAGATCATTCCAAGTACTATTCAAGATGTTCCTACAGAATGTTTGATATATTCATGTTGGGAGGCATGAATCATTGATCAGTTTAGGACTTCTCTTCAGGATCTTGAGAGGGGAATAAGTATGACTGTCAGTTCACAGTCCTAGTAGTGGGAAAAACAGGTCTGAAACTCAAGTCTAAGAACAGGGTTTGCTGATGAAGAAGGGGACTAATTACCTCAGTCTGTGAAGAAGATCAGATTCTGGATGAGCCAGGACTGGAAGTTGAGCCTGTGTATATAGAGTTATAACTATCCATGTACAGTATTGACTGTCTCAGACTAAGGTGGTTTGGGGGGCCAGAAAGCAGGATTAGCCATAAAAATGAAGTAACCAATTTCTGCTAGTTTATTACATTTGTCAGATTGACAAATTTTTCTCTCCATATATAATTTTACTGTTACTCTGGATAATAAAGGAAATTGAAATGCTATTGGATGAGGAAAAATTTATTAAAAATTCCAAATAATTACTGCTAATATATTATTTATTATTATGTATTTATATATATACATATAATACTGTAAACTAACGAATTTAAATAACAATTTAACATGCATGTATAATTTTATATTTACATATCAAAGTAAACATGTATGATATTTTATGTGTGTATAAGTACACATTATATATGACTACTTGATGTGTACCAATTCTCTCCTTTTCCATACACAACTATTAAATGGGTTTTGTCCATGTATAAAAACCACCTGTTTAACTGGTATTATGATTTAATTTTAAAATTCAGCTCTAGCAAAGTAACTCAGTACTTCAAATGTGTCTCTAATAATTAAACATGAAATTTTTCATAGAAATGTAAAATTTTGTCTTTGAAAAGAAAGACTTTGATAATTTAAAGAGGAGATTAACTTGTTTTGGCTTCTAAAAGTCAATTACATGCACTTTTATGACTTAAGTTCATGCATTAATTCTGGATAGGCTTCTACTTCAGAACAGATGGGTAGAATTTTTCATAATTAATATATTAAAAATGATAAATTCCCCTCTTTGGCCATGTTTGTTCAGAAGCTAGGTATTTATTATGAGACCTACCATGTTTGTTCAGAAGCTAGGTATTTATTATGAGACCTTATTACAAAATGATCCCTATTTTTAACTTTTTGTGAGTTAAATGTTTATTTTTAAGAAAATTCTCAAGTTATGGAATGTGTACACTGGGTACAACTAAATTCTGAATACCTTTAACCAATGAACAGTTGTGGATTCAGCGTTTGTGTATTTGTGCACGCATGCTCGTGTGCATGCACAACAGCAAAACATGCCCATGTGAGCTCTTACCATCATAATATGCTAGATTCTGGCTTCTGCTTTATTGTTCAAAAGTCTGTTCTCAGTCCACTGGTGGTTCCTTTTTTCAAGATTCTTTGTTCTTTGTTTCCTTATTAAATGTACAAGTTTGGTTTTGTTATTCTTGTTATTTTTAAGGATTTATGCTATATCTGAAAATCTAAGTTGATCAATTCTGAATAAATCTCAGCTATTGTCTGATTGTCACTCCTCTGCCATCTCCTTCAGGAATGCCTAAACATAGGTTGGCTTTGTCATTTTGCCCAAGAAGTCTCTGATGCTCTTATTTCTATGAGTTACTTGTAGTGAGTTCCTCCTACTTCTGATCTACAACTTGTCTCTAGATGTCTCTCATCTGCCTTTAACTCACAGAATTTTTCCCAAGTGTAATCCTTTGTTTTCATTTCTAGATACACCACTGTTTTTCTTTCCTGTAAGTGCTTTAGTGTGACTAATTGTAAATATCTCTAATGAATACTTCTAGCTTAAGAAATTCTTAGGATGTGTCTGGTGACTTCCACTCATAATAAGTTGTTTACTCTTATATATTTGTAACTTGGATTTGAGCACAGCTTCAGTTTTTGTTTTTGGTTTTTTAAGTTCAAATGCAAATTGATTTGGGAGAAAAACTCTCCAGAAGGGCTTGGGTACTAAAACCTGCTGGTGTTTCACCTATCCTTTTTTTACAGTTAATGTATATCCATCTCCTAATTTCTGTGTGCTTTGCCTCTTATGGTTCACATCTGTATGCTCCTTTGGATGGCACCCTTTGGGTTAACAGAGCTATTTTATTTATGTTTTCATAGACTGAGAGTCAAAGTGTCTATGTCCCCAACTAGGTGGATTGTAGCCTATGACTGACCGCTGCAGAAGTAGAAAAGCTCTGCTCACTTGCTTTGAGGCATCACCAATTCAAAAGCATAATTTATACCCTCAAGTGTAGGAACATAAGAGAAGGCTGGAGCTAGGTCTATGCCTGAGTTGTAGGTTTAGGGGTCTTTTTTCTCTTTCCTGTCCTATTTCTCCAACTTGTTTAACTTGTTTCTCTTGGAGAGTACTTGCTTTTGCTTACAGATCCTCACCTCAAGGTCTTCTGCTAAAGAACATGATTTAAGCCACTTAGCTTTCTCTTGAAGTTTTCTCAAGTGCTCCAGTGGTATGGGCTATGTATGGCAATAGAAATTTAAATGCAAATGTGTGTGGTAGAGTAAATTTGGGATTATAGTTTATTAAGGAAGACTTCTTTACTTCAACCTTAAGCCAAAACTGAGAAAGGCAAGCTTTTCGTTATTCTTAATAGTTGACAGATTTCCCAACTCATACTTTTTTTTTTTGAGTCTTTCACTGCAGCCTTCATTTTTTATTCTGTTTTTATTTTTTTTTTAAATTTCTTTTCAGTGTTCCAGAATTCATTGTTTATGTACCACACTCAGTGTTCCATGCAATACGTGCCCTTCATTATACGCACCACCAGGCTCACCCAACCTCCCACCCCCACCCCTCCAAAACCCTCAGATTGTTTTTCAGAGTCCATAGTCTTTCATGGTTCGTCTCCCCCTCCAATTTCCCCCAAACTCCTTTCTCTTCTCTACTTTCAACAAGAATACAGGTCTTCTAGGACATTGAGTGCATATGGGAGTTCATCACTTTTGACCCTCATCTTGCCCTGACCCAACCCAAACCCTCTCTCCTGTTCTGTGAAGTCAGTAAACTCAAACTTTGAAATTACTGACTTTATTACTAAATTAGGTAGATTATTTTGAATTATCATAACCTAAGCTCATGATATATGTGTGTCTTTGTGTGTATACATTTAAAAAAAAATAACTGGGTGTTCAGCTTGACCTGTTGAGGGTGAAAGTGGCACATACTATAGAAACTACTAGATAACACATGAATTAGCCATATGGCACAATGTTTTGGGAGACAGTGAAAGTGCACTACAACAAAGGATACTGTGATCAAATAAACGTAGGGAATTCAGTTGCTTTACTATAGGATTTTTCTCTCTCATTCTTGAATTGTGTGTTCCATCTACTAGCTTTTGGTACTGAAATGTGATGATTACACCTCCCTATGGCTGTGCCCTCACATACTATTATCTACTGCTATTTCTATTTTCTTGGCAAGACATCCCCCTTCTGATAATGTACTTGGTTGCATTCCTGTTCCTACTTTAGGAACTGTCCCTTCTCTCTCCTAAATTACTGATTCTCCTCACTATACAGGATTATTCCTATCACCATAAGAACATTATTTCTCCCTTCAGAAAGCAAAAAACCTTTCTCCTTTCTACCTAATTCCTCCAACTATTGACCCTTTTCTCTTTTTATGCCAAATATTTCCCTATACTCTGCCCATTTTTCTGTTCCCTTAACCAGACTTTACCACTCATACTAAGCGTTTACCAAATCTATGATCATTGCTAAATCTAATGATCAGTTTTCAGTTCTTACTATACTTCATATATTTAACTACTTTGTTTTTCCTCAAGCATTTTCTTTCTGTTGATCACAGAATTAACAGAATCCTCTTTGTTCTTTCTTTCCTACCCGTCTGATCATTTTTAGCTACTTTTGCTTGTTCAATCTTCTTACCACTTCATATCTTCTAAAACATGGAGCCTCCAGGGCTCTTTTGAATTTCTTTTCTTTGTTTCATGTCCCCTTTGGTTTCCTCTAACTTTTTTTTTTTTTTATTTCAATGTTTTTTATTCCAGTATAGTTAGCATGTAGTGTTGTTAGTTTTGACTGTAAAATACCGTCTATATACTAACGAATCCCAACTTCATCTCTCTCTTCTACTCCAGATTGATATGGATGCCTGCCTACTCACATTTCCTGTTAGATTTCTATTACATATCTCAAGTTAATGTGAAAAATAAGAACCTATTCTTGTTCACATCAAACAGCTCCTTCTGCAGTCCACTCTGTTTCAGTAAATGAAAACTATCCCTCCAGTTACTGAAAAGAAGTACATTATTTATCTTTGACTATTTTTCACATCCTCCTTGAATACATCACCGAATTCTAGTGGCTTTACTTTTAAAAATAAAGCACTTCTCAGCACTTGCGCAGCTATGTGGTCCAAGCCACCATAATCTTTTGCCTAGATTAGTGCAGGTGCCACCTAACTTGCCTCTCTGCTTCTGTCCCTCATTAGCTTGTTCTCTAGCTGGAGTGAGCCTGTCAAAATGAGTCAAGTTCTATTGCTCCTTTGCTTAAAATTGGTCAAGGGCCTTCTGCTTTCACTCAGATTAAACTCCAAATTTGTTGTCATAACCAAGTAAACTCTATAGTTGCTGGATTCCATTACCAATCTGATCTTACCTCCTTCATTCTCCCCAACCATTCTAATTCAGGGATATTAACCTTTTCTCTGCTTCTTCAAAATATCAATCCTGTTTGCACCTCAGGGCCTTTGCATTGGTTTTCTGGCCAAATGTTCTTACTCTATTTTATTATTTTTTTGATGCAGTTGTAAATGGGGTTGTTTCCTTAATTTCTTTTTTGATAGTTTATTATTAGTATACAGAAACAGAACAGATATTTGTGTGTTAATTTTTGTATCCTACAGTTTTGCTTAATTTATTTGTTCTAACAGGTATTCGGTGGGTTCTTAGGGATATGGAGATATATATATATATATATATATAGAGAGAGAGAGAGAGAGAGATAATTTGCAAATAGGGATATATATATATATATAAAATTTGCAAATAAGTATATTATATATGTATAGTGGGTTCTTAGGGATATATATATATATATATAAAATATTTGCAAATAGTGACAGTTTTACTTCTTCCTTTCCAATTTGGACACTTTTTTTGTAATAGAATTCATTTTTTAAAAATTTTATGGTGTTCAGTTAGCCACAGTATAGTACATAATTTGTTTTTGATGTAGTGTTCAATGATTCATTAGTTAATATAACAACACCCACTGCTCACGACAGCACATGCCCTCCTCAATACCCACCATCCTATTACCCCCCCCATCCTCCCCTCTGAAGCTCCCAGATGGTTTTTCCAGGGTTCATAGTCTCTCATGATTCATTGCCTCTCTGATTTCTGCCCCATTGCATTTCCCTCCCTTCCCCTATAGCAACAATGTTCACAACAGCCCAACTGTGGAAGAAGCTGAGATGCCCTTCAACAGATGAATAGATAAAGAAGATGTGGTACATATACACAGTGGAATATTACTCAGCCATCAGAAACGATGAATACCCACCATTTGCATTAACATGGATGGAACTGGAGGGGATTATGTTAAATGAAGTAAGCCAGGCATAAAAAGACAATTACCATATGGTTTCACCAATTTGGACATTTAAAAAATTTTTTCTGGCCTAATTGCTCTGGCTCAGACCTTCAACACTATGTTGGAAAAAAGTAGCAATAGTGGCATCCTGGTCTTTTTTCTAATCTTAGAGAAGACTAGCAAAAATGTTGTCCATCACTTTTTTTTTTTTTTGCCCATCATTTTTTTCAATATAAAAAAGCTTATTTAACTTATCAAAACCTATTGATTGCCAAAAGTATGCCTTTATGTTAATTTCATTCATATTTATTGAGCTAAATCCATAGAATTTATTTTTATGTTAATTTATGGTCTTCATATAAATTTTTAATTTTGTGATATCTTTTTCTTTTTTTCCACAGATTTAATGTATTATTCATCAATGACATTTTTTGTCACTTTACACTTTTTCTGGTTATTTAAAAAAATGAAAAATTAAAATGCAGAAACTGTTGGATTATTTATTTTAGATATTTCTTCCCTTTATGTTGGACTGCAAATTGAGTTTCCTCTTGCTTAGGCCTTTTCACAGCTAGGACTAAGAATATAAACATTTATGACTATAGAAGGAAGGCAACTTTAATGTGTAGCTTCTTGAAGGGGGGAAAAAAAGAAAAATTTTGATCCCATGTGCCCATCTCAAGACATTCTGATTGCAGATCTGAGGTTCTGGATTCCAGATTTTCCAATGCTAATGTAAACAATTGGCACACACACTTTAAAATGAATGTAATTATTCCTCTTTGCTGGTCACCACCATTGCTTTCTATTCCTCTTTCTTTGTATGAATTTATTGAAAAGAAAAATTATAATGACTATTTTCAGTTTAAAGTTCCATAAATCCTGCTTTTTTCAAGAAAAAGAAGCTTTCAGTTTTTCATAATTATGTATGGTGTTATCTGTGAGTTTGTCATATTATAGCCTTTATTGTGTTGTTTCCCTTGTGCCCATTTTGAGCTTTTATCCTAAAAAGGTGTTGAATTTTATTAGATGCTTTTTCTGTACATATTGAGACAACTAGGATTTTTATCCTTCATTTTGTTAATGTGGTTCATCGTGTTGATTAATTTATGCATGTTGAACCATTTCTGCACCCATGGAATAAATCCCACTAGGTCATGGTATATCATCTTTTTATTGTTTAAGTTGTTTTGGTAATATATTGCTGAGGATTCTTACATCTATATTCATTAGCGATTTTGGCCTATATCTTACTTTGATTGTGGCATCCTTTTTAGGTTTTAGGATCAGAGTAATGCAGTCCTCATACATGATTTTGGAAGTGTTCCTCTTCCATTCCCATGGAAAATTTAAAAAAATATATTAATTCTTCTTTGAATGACTGATAAAATTCACAAGTGAAACCTTATGGGCCTGGAGTTTTGTTTGTTGGGGAGTTTTGTTCACTGATTGAATTTCCTTACTGGAAAACAGTCTGTTCAGATTTTTATTTATTTCTTCATTATTCAGTCTTGGTAGTATAGAGTTTTCTAGGAATTTTTCTTTTGTGAGTTTTCCAATATGGTACATGATTCTTCATAGTGGTCTCATACGATTCTTTGTATTCCTTGGTATCAGGTTTTTTTTTTTTTTTAAGATTTTATTTATTTATTTGATAGAGATCACAAGTAGGCAGAGAGGCAGGCAGAGAGAGGAGGAAGCAGGCTCCCTGCTGAGCATAGAGCCCGATGTGGGGCTCGATTCCAGGACCCTGGGATCATGACCTGAGCCGAAGGCAGAGGCTTTAACCCACTGAGCCACCCAAGTGCCCCTCCTTGGTATCAGTTTTAACATCTTTCTTTTATTTCTTATTTTTGAGTCCTCTTTTTTCTTGATGAGTCCAGCTAAAGATTTATAAATTTTATGTATCTTGAAATACACTGCTCCTAATTTCACTAATTTTTTTTTTGTCTGTATCTTATTTATTTTTGCTCTGATCTTTATTTTCTCCCTTCTATTAATTTGGGCTTCATTTCTTTTGTTTTCTAGTTCCTCGAGACTGGGCATTTCAGCCTGTTACTTTTCTATCGTGGCCCAGGGGAGGTAACCAGCTAAAAATTTCTTTTTGTTACAATCCTGTCATCCATAAGGATAGGCCCCACCAGTTATCCAAGCTAGGCAGTTGAGGCATTCTCTCTTGGGTAGCAGCCACAAAACTCAGGGAGGGAACCAGGTGAGTATAGAAGGTGCTTCCTGGGAAATACTTGTAAGCTGGAGCCAGGCATAGGGTGAGTGTAAAATGACATTCACATGCCTCCATTCTGAAGTATATTTCATAGGCTTCTAAATATGTGTTAAATTAGGATATCTTCCCCTCAAACCAATAGTTTACAATAAGCTTCTTTTACAAAAGTCTGAGTGCTTTTCAGTCAGCTGCCTCTACTAGGTGACTCCATTTCCATGTGTGTGAGCACTTCAAGAAAATAGTTTCTCAGTTTGCTATCACCTTGTGGGTCTTTTGGATGGAAGCCAGAAGTTGGCTTTCAAGCTAGATGTTTGGGGGACTTGTCTCTCAGAAGCACTCTTACAAGCTGTGCCAGATGTGGAGTTCAAACCCTTACCTCCTAGGGAACAGCAGGGTTTTGAATCTGCTCCCAACTATGTGTTGTGGTGCTGGTGGTGGGGTTTGTGGTGAGATTGTCTTAAGCCTCTCCTTTGATTTGGGTTTTTTCTTCCTTTATTCCATATGTAAAAATCACTCAGCTAGTGGGGATTTTATCAGAGGAGATTGTTGCATATGTAGCTATAGATTCTGCGTATCTCTTGGAGGAGGTGAGTTTGAGATTCTCCTAGCTGCCATCTTGAACTGGAACAGTATTTTTTTTTCTTTCAGCTCTTACTGTTCTCTAATCTACTATATCTTATTTATCTTTATTTTTGTTTTCCACCTTCAGATCTACAACTGTGGCGATTGTCTGTTTAATCAGCTTTTTTCTCTCTAGCACATACACCAGTACTTGAAGTATATGTGCTCAATGAATTTGTCATAAACAGGTGATTAAATAAATAAAGCATAGAAACCTCTTTTGTATTGAAGTGATCTGTAAAGGACAAATATTAGAAAATGATTAGACAAGAAGTACTTTGTGTTCTTTTTCATTGAATCCACTATCTTTTTACTTTATTATTTTGTATCTTTTATAGTCATAAACCTGAGTTGCTAAGGGCAGGCTCTGCCAGCAAGAGCATTCACAGGAGATGACTCTGTAGGTTATCAGAACACAAATTCTGGTGCCACCACTTACCTATAATTTTTGTCCAGTTACTATCTTATTTAAATATTCATTTTAAACTATGAAAATAAAGAAAATAAAGTAGCACCTACTTTAATTAAATATTGTGAAGATTTAGTAAGATAATCTCTAAGATAATTAAAATGAAGTAGCGAATAACTGGGAACTGCTGCTACTTTTACTATTAACATTATTATCTGACAGGCTAAAACCTGGATACAGCCTTTTCTAGTAATGGAGTTCTAGAGGATAGAGAAATATATGCCATCTGCTTCAGTAAATTAAGAAATTTATTAGAAGATAATTTGCATGACTAGTATTAAATAGAAAAGTATCACTTGGAGCATTCGCTATAAAAATTAAGAATTTTGCACAAAACTAGAGCAAATAATTTCTAGGGCACAAGAATAAGTTATCCACTTTCCCTCAGATTCAGTTTTTCAAAATAACCTTCCTTGGCATGTCTGGAAGCTTTCTGTGAGGCTTTCAGCCCTAAAATTTCTCTTCCAGGATTATTACACCATTTCCCTATCATCTTCAGCAGTCCAATGCATGGTAGAGTTGGTAAGAAGTAAGAAATCTTTTTTGGTTCTAAAAAGCTTTGGCCTCATAGTTAAAACTTGAACACTGTTGAAACTAAGCATGGTCAATTTAAATGAATTCTAATTTTTAAAAAAAAATCAGCTTTCTTTTTCTTTCTTTCTTTCTTCTTTCTCTTCTCTTCTCTTCTCTTCTCTTTTCTTTTCTTTTCTTTTCTTTTTTCCACATAGACTGCTTGTTTATTAGCACTGGTGTTGCAACATAATGGTTTCCAGTGAAGATGCTGAGCTGCATGGAGGTGGTAGAGCACTGTGAGGCTCAAATGGGTGAGTGGTGGGCTCTTCTATTTCTTCCACTTGCTCCTGTTGTAGTCCCACTTGGCTGAGAAGCCCTGAATCAGGCTGACCTTCATGACGAGCATCCTGTTGATCTGTTTGGCCACCCAGTCCTCCTCAAAGGTGTGTGGAAAGGAGCCATACACACAGTGCTTCTCCTAAATCAGAATGAGAGCAGCAAAGCCGATGAAGAACATGACGATGCCCACAACCATCTTCCACTCATTCGTGCTCCTGTTCATTTCAGCAAAGCTCTTATTGAACTTCGTGCCATTAGAGTTCAACTTTTTCATCAAAGGGGAGGCTGCTCCAGGGAGCCTTCTTCTCTTTCAAGGCCTTCCAGCTGTCAGAGAGGTTTTTAATGTAGACCACATTGGGCAGGGGATAGTCACACCAGTTGACGTAACTCAGGAGAGCATAGTCTTCACTCTTCATGTTGCTTCCATGTGCTCCTACACACACTGAGGTGGAAATTGCTCACTTGTTTAGATTAAACACTCTGGTAGCCAACATTCTGCTGCTGCCACCCTCTGCTTCCTGCCACGACTGCCCTCTGTAAATGTCTGCTTGCTTCTTGTGACTCTAATTTGTCTGAGCAGTGAGAGGGTGGCAATTTTCTCGATTTTCTATCATTGCTCTATTCCACTCCCAGGGAAGGCTGAATGTGAAATAGTATCACAGTATCAATCCCATTTCTACATGTTCCACTTCCTTGGATAGTTCAGGGATTGTGGAGGTGGAGAAGAAGTTCAAGGTCCTGGATGGCCCCTTCAAGAAGCAGGCAGTTTTTCAGTATTGAGAGGTCTCATGGAATGAAACCCAGAGATGCCTCTTATCCTGTTTATCAGAGAAAACCATGTGCAAACACAAGGCAAGGGTGTGGAAATGTAGGTGAGGAGAAGCACCCCAGAAAGTGCTTCTGTATCCAGATAGATAGAATCCATCTCAGAACTGAGGGTAATGTGCCTGGAAAAGATATCACAAAATAAATTTTAATTTAGGAATCACAGTATACAAATGGAAGAACATAACCCAAGGGTGAAACTGAAGTGTATCAGAGCACATGGAAGTACTGAGAAACCAGAGAAGATTTTATTAGGCCCCTTATATTATCACACTCCATCTTCAGTATCTGCTGTCCATGTCCTAGTGGATCTTAATGACCTTATATTTAAGGTGTGTTATTTCAGTTATCATTTTCTCTTCCTTCAGCCTTTGAGAAGTAAGATTATATAAAGCTATTTTTATAGCTCTAGTTCATATAATTTTAGAATAATTCTATTCAAAACAATTTATTGAGGACCTACTGTATGCATTGCTCTAGAGTGGAATTAGATATAGGCCATTGCCTTCTAGTAGTATAAACTATAATGAGGGAGTTGTGTCAAAAATAAAGATAAGAGGATAGACTGCAACAAATGCTATAAAATTTGAAAAAATTATAACTTATAAAAAAAGAAAAGAGCTAAAGAAACATGTGAATACTGACAACCCAGGAGACTCTATGGTGACTTACAACATGGTTATTTATGTTATAAAATGGGGGTGGTGATTGTTCTGTACACATTGGGTGGTTGTGAGTACTCCATGAGATGACGTCCAAGTGTTGTGTCTGGACCAGAAGGAATAGTCAATCGATACTGGCATTTATTATTTTTTTTTACACAATTCTTATTTTGGAAGGCGTTGAAGGGTAGAACTTTCTTGGTTTTAAGAAAGACCTATTTTAGGGTTTTCCCTGTCTGTCCTTTCAGTAACCCTTTGTATATGATTTCATTACAGCACTTCACATTATGGTCACTGTTCCTCTCTACTGGTTGAATGTGTTATTCTGAAGGAGCGAGATCATGCTCTATTCACTTTCCATTTCTAGAGTTTAGCACAGAGCTCGGTACACAATAAGATTTGAATAAATGTTAAATGAAAGTTACTTAGCTCCTGTAATTATGTTCTGTTTTCATATAGAGTGAGCCACAGTGGCATAGCTTGCAATATGTCTCCAAATCTTATTGGCAGAGTTGTTTTGCTGTCATCTGTGGCAGTGTTTCAGAGATTCAGATGTGTTTTCACACTTCATTTCACCCTGTGAACAATCCATCCTTTATTAGCTCACCATAAAGAAATAACTTTGGAATGCAGCTGTTCTCTATCAGTCTCCCATAGCCTACTCACTGAAGCTAAATCTCCGTGAATGTTGTCCTTCCTTCAAAGGCAGGCAAATCTCTGGAGCTTGGTTAGTGGCAGGGATAGAGGATAAGCAGCAATGCTAGAGATGGGAAATGTAAAGCAGGAGAATCCATTTCTGATCCTGGGGAGATACTCGAAAGCCTCAAGATTCTTGGCTTAAACAAGAAAGCGAGGCAATGTCCTCATGCTGTTGCCACACTTAATCTTTCCTAAATGAGTGTACTTTGCTTGGAACTAATCTGTAAAATTGAAGAGGGTGGAGATGCTATTCTTTCCAGATTGTTTTAATAAAGTAACACACACATATATAAATGCTCTGTGCGGGGGGGAGGCAATAGACAATGAAATGTAGTATTAGTAATAATCAACCAACTTACATAGTGGCTTGCATCTGTTCCTAAGGAAGTATTGTTACTTACTAATTGCTAGTTTTTCATTTTTGCATTTTTGAGGTCCCCAGTGTTGTTCCTGCCTGTCTGTGAGGCATTGTTTGCAAGGTTTTGCAGGGCAGAGCAGTTGGTTCACTGGAGGTTGCTGCCCTGGTCAGTGAGGTCTGGCCTTTCTATATACTGCCCTATGTGCTATGGATCACTTGCCTCTCAGGAGACCAGCCGCTCATTGCTGGCTGAGCTCTCTGTGTGTCACACCGGACAGTAGTGTGTTACGGGACTGGAGCATTGGCTCCCTCTGTTTTGCCTTCTGCTTTTGGTAGAGGTTTCTTAAGGCAGAAGTATGTGTCCTACGTTATTGTATAGTTTCGTGAAACAGAAGAAACCAAAGTTCTGGAGACTGATTTAGGTAAAAAGGATCTTCCTGACTCTGAATCCCATCTCCCCCTTTTTGTTTATGAGACAAGCTATTTATATGGATTCTTCTCCACTTAAGATGCATAATTATGCCCAAGAATCCCTTACAGCCTATGTCTCCCCTTCTCTACCCTCTAAAAAAATTATAAATGAACAGATCTTAAACCTCCAATGATAAGCTTTAGAAAGTTAAAGCTGTACTCTGGAACATCTAAAACAATTTTAAGTGTTTCCAGTTTTTTAATACTAGTTTCTAGTATTAAAAAGTGGTGTTTCATATAGTGATATTTATACCAAGGGATGAGAGTAAAGGTAATTGAAGAAACATGTTTATTGAACATATTGGCCAAGTCTGCACTTTCAAGAATCTTCAGTGATGTTCGACTAACTTTGTGCCTGTACACAAGGTCAAGCAATGGTTTTTTTATAGTTAACCATTTTTATTAATGCATGCCAAGAGTGGGCCATGTGACAGAACTTGGCAAAGTTAATGATAAAGCTCATATCATATCTGTGTGTTCCTGCTGAACCAAAAACTTAATATGGTCTTTATATTGAGAATACTACATGTTTTACTTTTGATGTATAGGTACTGATCTTGTCTACTTGCCTTGACTAGAAAAAATGAGAAGATTTCATTTCCTTCTTCTGGTCCCCCAGATACTATAGTGCATTCTATATAGTGTTTTGCTTACTAGAGCTTGACCTGGTTAATAAAGTGTCTAGGAAAATAGAAAAACACCTATTGACACTTTACTATTGATGGTATCCTGAATATATTGCATTTTTCTTAAAAGCTCTAAACTTATAGATCATATTCTTATTGAGAATGAAAAGTGTTTTCTTAGGACTATGTCATCCTATCCAGAATGTTTAGAGGACATTAGTATTCCAGACTCGTGTGTGTTGCTATGTACAACAGCTGCACCTGGCAAATTTGCTGTTTTGGTGACATTGGCCATTTTGATGAGCCTGCAGAAAGGAAAAAAAAAATCACGCCAAATAGGGTACAAACTCTTACACAAAATGTACTTCAGAATTATCAGTTTGACTTTGCAGTGTTTGCTTTCAGAGGAAAACAACAGCAATCAAAAGAAAAAAAATGATGAGGTAGATAGACTGAAAAAAGTGTTCTAATGACACATATCAATCCACTGTCAAAACAGTATTAATACAACAGCAAATGGAGAATTCAAGGTAAAGTTTGAGTCTACAGGACTCACATACTACTCTCCAGTCTGAAATCTGTTGGGGACTGATTAGGCCTTTGAAACAAGTCATTTCTGTAGATAATTCCTTCTGAGCTGCTAATTAGCTGTCCATATTGGGTAGTGACAGTGGCTTTCATAGTAAAGTTGTTTCAGCATTGAAAGACTGTCACAGTTGAATGTGGCTTGTTGTAAACACGAAAATAACTCCAAATGAATATAACTTGCACATTCCAGTCACAATCGTTTCCAAAACTGTAAAGCTAAACCCTGAACGGAAGTTATGATGACTTTTCTAAAGTGTTCTGGAGAAAAATATACATCCTTTCTTAAAAGCAGCCTTTGATATTAGAGAAACACTTTATGGGATAAAGGACATCTTTCCACATTTGAAAAGTACTTTTAAATATCATTAAAGTATATAGATAGCTGGCCACTTAACAAAATTTTTCTACTTCAATTTATGAGTGTTGATAGAGTAAAAGCAAATGGTTTAAGGATGCTTCAATATTTGTACATTCAACTTCAGAAGCTTTCAGGGAGGATAATATACCTTCATGCATTTAAATTATGCATTATATCATACAAACTGGGAACGTTCTGAAGAGATAGTAAGTGAAATTCCAGCTTCAGGTCTTGGATAATGAGGTCATTGAATAGAGAAGAGAAATTGAACAAATTATCCTGAGAGTTGAAGTGATGTGAATTTTATTTTTTTTGCATGTGATTCACTTGAATTTCAACACTTTTCAACCTGAACAGAAAGAAAGTACCTGTCAGGAGACTTTGAAATGCCTGCCTACTAATGGTAGAGATAAGATAGAATCAAACCCATAAGTCTAAGACTACTTCCTATATATAGTGAACTCAGTAAATATGGTTAACCAGCCAATAATAGTATTTTTTCCTTGAATATCATAGGTGCTATTGGCCATATTCATTTATAAGTGTTATAAGTGGCATTTTAGTTGGCCAGTACTGCATCACTGTTGAACAATACAACTTAAATTATTTGGAAAGCATACTACAAAAGGCTAAGCACTGTGTTTGGCAGGTATGTAGGAATTGTGGAAGCATCAATGCCAAGCAAGTGTAAGTCCATTCCTAGAGAAATTTGCAATCGTTTTTTCTTTCTTTTTTTTTTTTTTTAAGGTTTTATTTATTTGAGAGAGAAAATGAGAAAGGGGAAGAGAAAGAAAGAGCATGAGGTTGGGGGAGGGACAGAGGGAGAAGCAGACTCCCTGCTAAGAAGGGAGTCCGATCCTGGAACTTGATCCTGGGACTCTAAGATCATGACCAGGACCATACTCAACCAACTGATCCACCCAGATGCCCTGGGAAATTTGCAGTCTTTAGCATAAGATCTATAGCACATTGCAAAGGAGACTATACAATGGAGTACGTATGCAGTCCAGACGAAGGGGGATACCTCTTAATTATTCAGAATATATTACCTACCATCTTAGTTTGCAAGGTTAACTTCTAGGAGCATCTTCCATTTCTTTTAAGATAATGTTGAGGAAAATTTGAACATGGAAGGAAAACAATGTGCTCCCCTTCATAACTCTTATCTATAATATCTGAAGATTTATAATACTGAAGATTTTAACCAAAATACCACATCAGCTTCCCATTTTATTTACCAGTGTAATCAGGTAAACTGCTTATTTGCTGAAAGCACTACTTCATAAGTTACTTCAATAAGCACGAGCTATACAGTAGTTTTGCATTATTCTTAAACATAGTTAACAAAATTACTTTAATATAGTCCTGATCTCTAATTATAGATCTCTAATTTTTCCCTAATTCTCAAATTTTATTATTCATTCCATTTATATGCTTTTGACATTTAATATAACAAGTTTGGACACCCATTTTTTTTTCTTTTTCTGAATTTTGGTGGCTTCTTGCCAGCTACTGCAGCTCTGTCAGAACTGGGCTGAATTCCTGGCAGGTGGTGATCATAAGCTGACTTAGAATTTTTCCTGAAATGCTTGGGTTGTTAGAATGTGAGCCAAATGGACATCACCTACCACTGTGTGGTGTGCATCCAAGTTCTCCATTTGATCTTACTTTGATATGAATAGTTACAGAGAAACATGGACAAAAAGGCTCTCCTGAGAAATAGGCACACACAGCCGGTTCAAGCTGATACAATACTAACAACTGTGGTTTAATTTCAGGATGGCAATATCATCCCTAGTTTAATTGTCTTGATATGCTTTAATAAAGCCTGAGCTGTTTTCCCATGATGTATATTAGGGCTAGTCTTAATTAAGTCACTAAGCATTACTGGTTGTGTCAGCAAAAAATGTCTATCTGGTCAAAGATTTATATTTTATCATCACTGTCTACATGGTTATGAACAAGATTTTCTTCTTAGGATGTCTTTTGCAGATTTTACATTACTTGTAATTTTAAAAGCTTAAACTGTTAAGGTCCAGACTAAGCTCAGGTCTCTGGTGGGGAAAAATTAATGATTTTCCTTTGAGTATCATATCTTAAAGTATTATCTTTTCCAATTCAAACTTAAATGCTCAATGCCTTGAAAATGAAAAGAATAAAAACTATGTCAGCAAGAGCACAAGAAGAGACTTGCCCATTTTAGGCAGAAAGAGGGATATACCAGATGGAAATCTACACAAATAAATGAAGAGGTCAGAAATAGTAAAAATGAGATAAAAGTTCATTTTTTCCCATTTTAATGGCTTAACAAGCTATTTGATCTTCTAAAAAATAGGTAAAATTTTAAAAAATGCTTAAAATAAACAAAGAAGATGAGTAGGTAGAAATGGAAGTAAGATAATAAAGGTTTATACTGTAAGTCTACTTAAAAGTATGCTATTATATGTTCATAGTAAATATTATATACCTTAGCTCTACCACTAAATGGTTAAAAAAAAGGTATAACTAATAAGCCCATCTTGGGTGTTAAGTGGATCTTTAAATACTCAATTCAAAATGAGAATAAAGAACAAAGGGGAAAAAAGAAATAATAATCAGTAAATAAGACAGTAGTAGTTTAAAATCTATATGGGTAATTAAATGTAAGTGATTGAAAACACCCGTTTGAAAGGCAGAAGATGTCAGCCTCAATTGGATTAAAAACAATACCCAAGTAGGTGCTCTCTATGGTAAATTCATGTAAATATTAAGACACAAACAACAAGATTGGGGAAAATATGCCATAAACATTAATCCAAAGGCTGGAGTGACTATATTATCACATAAAGTAAATATCAGGGTCAGGAATATTAAAGATAGACATTACATAATGATAAAGCAGTCAATATTTGAGAAGAAACAATCTTAAATGTGCATACACCTAACAATAATTCCAAGTTCTTAAAAAAGTGATAGAAATGAAAATAGACAAACCACACTTATAGCTAGAGACTGTAATTGAACAAAGTAAGAATGTAGAGAACTTGAGCACTATCAACCACGTTCAGAGCAGTCCACACAACTATAAAAATGAACATACTCTTCTAGTGAAAATGCAGTGTTTATCAAGATAAACCACATTCTGAGCCATAATACAATTCTAGACATACTTAAAATAATTTAAAAATGTAGACGAAGTATTTTCACTGAACAAAAGAGAAGCTAAAAATTTAATAACAAAGTTATCTGGGAAATCTCCAAATATTTGGAAAATAAGTAATTACCACATGGATGAAAAAACAAACCTCAAGGAAGTACTTTGAATTTCAAAAATGAAAACTGCATATCAAAACTTGTTGAGCTAAAATTGTGCTTGGAAAGAAATTTTTTAGCATTATATGTTTTATTAGAAAAGATATGATCTCAAAACAATCTCAATTTTTTCAAACCAGAAAAAGAGCAAATTACCAAAGTGTGCCAAGGAAAGAAATTAAAACATCCTTAAGACTGGGGTGCCTGGGTGGCTCAGTGGGTTAAGTCTCTGCCTTCAGCTTGGGTCATGATCTCAGGGTCCTGGGATCGAGCCCCACATCGGGCTCTCTGCTCAGTGGGATGCCTGCTTCCTCCTCTCTCTCTCTGCCTACCTGTGATTTCTCTCTCTGTAAAAACAAAACAAAACAAAACAAACAAAAAACCCCGTAGGATTAGATATTAAGGAAATTGAAAAGGGAGAAATAGAAAGGTAGCGAACTCAAAATCTGGTTATTTGAAAAGTTTAATCCAAATTATAAACTTCTAGTTAGATCAAGAAAAGCAGGCACACATTGCCAGTATCAGCAATGAAAGAGGGGACATCAATACATATCTTCCATACACTTTAAAATATTGAGCTCTATTTATGACTTCATAAGCTTCTTTCATGTCCTGACTTAAATTTCATCTCTGTGAGGTCTTCTCTAACAGTCTTGGTAGTTTCCTAGCACTATGGGTAGCTATCACTCTACCTTATTTCTTTTCTCCAATTCTTATAACTGTGCTCATTTGTACGCATGTATATAATGATATATATCCTAGAATCTAGCATAGATTTGTACCTCAGGAAGCACAAATAAATTGAATGAAGAAATGCATGATTAAAATTGATTGAAACAATCCAGTGATCCATAGAAATATTAATGCATCAGAATAACAATGGAATGCAAGCAAGTATTACTTATAATACGAATTTGAAAGCTGATGGTTTTTTCCTCAAGAACGTTCCTTTCTAACTAACTCTCTCACCAAAACATATAGCTATATTTTCTCTGACCTAAATCTAATGTTTTAATTTTCCTTAAAGTTGTTGAGGTCTGAGAGAGATGCTTTTCTGGCAAATCTCCATTAGAATAAATTGAAATTGGGCTTTGAGAATTCTGAGCATCAAATACGGTCAAAGCTATTTGCCAGCTGGGGAGAATTCTTCTTTTCCTCCAATGCAATAAGTGCATTGGATTCTTTTAGATATAACTTTAGCCACAATTTCATTAAGTTCTTCTTCAGCAGTCCCTGGTAAATTGTCCTGAAAATGAGCAAACATTTCAATAATGCAGTCTGGGAAATTTAGTATGTAATTTTTAGCATATTTTATTGCAATAATAAGGTCTTGACAATTTTGCTTTTGCTTAGCCATTATACTCTTTGTTGGTTTTAATTGAACACTGACAAGCTTGATTGCAGATCAGGGCAGTAAGTCCCAGAAGCAATGGACTGAGTGATTTGGAAAATTGTCCCACTGGAAATGAAGAAATATCACAAAGAAGCCGTTGTAGAAACCAATTAAAATCACATAAAAGTAAATTCTAAATGTATTAAACAAATTTCTTTGAAATATAGCATAAACATAAAATGTGTACAAATCATACATGTGGTACTCAAATTTTACCTAGTACATCTACATGTAGTAACCAGCTGATTCAGGAAATAAATCACCTCTAATACCCTGGAAACCTCTTTTGTGACCTCTTTTTTTCTTCATTCCCACCTAAATGTAGCTACTATTCATACTTAAAGCAGAAAAAAAATACTTTTGTCTATTTTTCAGCTTTTTATAAAAAGAAACCTTTAATAGGTAACTTCTATGGGCTTCTTTCACTCAACATGATGTTGTTGTGCATAATAGTGATTTATTCATTTTCATTGCTGTGTAGTATTTAATTAGATGCATATACTATTAATTTAGTCATTTTACAATTAATGGGTATATGAGTTGTTTCCAGTTTAGGGAAAATATATTGGTACAGCCTTTTCATACATAACTGTGGCAGCTCAATCCTTTAGGAGTAGAATTGTTTTATAAGTTAGATGTACATTCATTTTATGAAATTTTCCCACAAAAGTTCCAAAATTATATATTTTACATTTCATATGTATGTATGTGTATATATGTGTGTGTGTATATATATATATATATATTTTTTTTTTTCCAAGCAGAGCATGTGAGAGTTCTTGTTGCTTCACAGCCTTGCTAAGACTTATTATTTTTCATAGTTCTTATTTTACCTTTGGGGTATATGAATGGTTAGTTATACCTCATTGTGGCTTAAATTTTGTACTGATAATTTTACAGCTCCTTTGAGAGCAAGTATTTTAGTCTTTTACCCATATTTAAAATAGGATTGCCTGTATTTTTATTTATTGTAGGAGTAGTTTTTAAGTTCTGGATCTATGTAGTCCAATTTGGTAGACTCCACATGTGGCCATCAAGAAATTGAAATGTGGCTGGTCAGAATTGAGATGTCTCACATTATATTTCTATTAGTCAATGCTGTTCTTGAAAAAAATTGTCAAGTACATGTTTTACAATATTTTCTCCTACTTGTGTGGTTTTCATTTTCACTCCTAATGGTTTCTTTTGCTTGACAAAAATATACAATTTTACAGAAGCCCATTGTTTTGCTCTTTTCCTTTATGATTATTGCTCTTTGTGTTCAAACAATTATCTATAAAATATTTTACTATATAATCTTCTAGAAGTTTTCTTTTTTTAATTTTCCCATTTATGTCCATAAATCCACCTGGAGTGACTTCTCTTTTTTTAAGTAATTCAAAACCAAACTTTTTTTAATAATTGTTTTTAAAAGATAACTATAGATCCACATGCAGTTATAAGAAATAAGATTCTGTGTATTTTTAAACCATTTTTTTTTTTTGCAAAACTATAATACAGTATCACAAACAAGATATAGAACATTTCCAACACTACAGGGATCTCTAATTTCCCTTTTATAGACATACCCTTCCCTCTTACCTCCACCCACATTCCCCTAACTCTTGGCAACCACTAATCAATTCTTTATTCCTATAACTGGTCATTTAAAGAATGTCATATAAATGGAATCATACAGTATGTGAACTTTGAGATCGGCTTTTCTCACTCAGCAAAATTCTCTAAAGATTGATCCAGGTTGTTGCCTGTATATATGTATGTATGTATGTATATATTAAACGTTTTATTTATTTATTTGACAGAGAAAAAGGGTCCTCACCAAATGGGAAGCCCAAGGGAGGGCTTGATCTTAGGACCCGGGGATCATGACCTAAGCCAAAGACAGATGCTTAATGATTGAGCCACCAGTGTACATGTGTCTGTTTTTATAAAGGTTTTTGAGTGAACCTGATTTCATTTCCACCAAAGATGTATTTCAACTTTGTTGTATTTCAAAGTTGTAAATACAAAGCTGTATTTCATTTACAACTACCAAATTGTGTGGTAGTTGCAGGTTAGCTTTTAAAGAAGTAGCCAAACTATTTTCCAAAGTAGCCATTCCACCAGTAATGTATGGGTGATATAGTGTCTCCACTATAAATGTCATCACTAAAATTTAGTATTACTATTTTTTATGTGAGCCATTTTGGTAGGTGTTTAGCAATATCTCATTGTGATTTTAATTTTTAATTTTTTAAAATTTGTAATTAATAATGATGTTGAACATCTTTTCATGTGCTTCTTTGAAATCTGTATATCCTCTGGTTAAAAACAACTGCAGTGTCTTTGCCCGTTTTTAAATTTTTTCTTATTGAGTTTTGAGAGCTATTTATATGTTCTATGTATTAGGGTTTTCTAGAAGAATAGACCACTATAATACACACACACACACACACACACACACACACACACACACAAGCATCTAGATGTATATTTTAAGGAATTAGCTCACATGATTATAGAAGCTAAGTCCTAAAATCTGCAAGGTGAGTTGGAATGTTGGAGACAGGGAAAGCCAATGGTGTAATTCCAGTAATTACATTTCCAAGTCTAACGGGCTCCAGACTAGGAAAACCAAATATTTAGTTTTACTTTAAGTTCCAAAGCACCAAAAAAAAAAAAAAAAAAGGCACAATGTCCCAGTTTGATGATAGCCAGGCAGGAGAAATTCTCTTACATTAGGAAGGGTCAGGCTTTTACTTCTATTCAGGACTTTAACTGATTGGATGAGATCCACCCACAGTAGAGACCAAAATCTGCTTTACTCAGTCTACTAATTTAAATGCTAATTTCATCCAAAAACATTCTCACAGAAATACCCAGAATAATGTTTGGCCAAGTATCTGGGCATACCATAGCCCAAATAATTTGACATATAAAATTAACATCATATTTGCCCTTTGTCAGATATATGATTTGCAAATATTATCTCTCAGATATATGGTTTGCAAATATTATCTCTCATGCTTTGGGTGTCAAGTCTGGTTGTGTGAGTTTCTTCTGTATTTTGGGTATTAACTCCTTACCGAATGTGGTTTGCAAATATATCTCTCTCATTGCACTGGTCACCTTTTCATTGATCATTTCTTCTATTGTGCAGAAGTTTTTAGTTTGATGTAGTCTCACTTGCTTTTTATTCTGTTGCTTTTGGTGCCATATACATAAAATTATTGCTAATATTAACGTCAAGTTTCTAATCAGGCAACAAAAATAATGTATTCAAATTAGCAAAGAAGAAGTCAAACTCTCTCTCTTTGCAGATTACATGATACTTTATGTGGAAAACCCAAATGTCTCCACCCCCAAATTACTAGAACTCATACAGCAATTCAGTAATGTAGTAGGATACAAAATCAATGCACAGAAATCAGTTGCTTTCTTATACACTAACAATGAAACTGTAGAAAGGGAAATTAGAGAATTGATTTCATTTACAATAGCACCAAAAACCGTAAGATGCCTTGGAATAAGCCTAACTAAAGAAGTAAAGGATCTATACTTGAGGAACTACAGAACACTCATGAAAGAAATTGAAGGAGATACAAAAAGATGGAAAAACATTCCATGCAAATGGATCGGAAGAATAAAGATTGTTAAAATGTCTATGCTGGCTAGAGAAATCTATACTTTCAAAGCCATCCTGATCAAAATACCATCAGCATTTTTTAAAATGCTGGAAAAAACAATCCTAAAATTTGTATGGAACCAGAAAAGACCCTGAATCACCAAGGAAATGTTGAAAAAGACAAACAAAACTGGGGGCATCACATTGCCTGATTTCAAGCTTTATTACAAAGCTGTGATCACCAAGGCAGCGTGGTACTGGCACAAAGACATACACATAGACCAGTGGAACAGAGTAGAGAGCTCAGATATGGACCCTCAATTCTGTGGTCAAATAATCTTCAATAAAGCAGGAAAAAATATCCTGTGGAAAGAAGACAGTGTCTTTAATAAGTGGTGCTGGGAAAATTGGACAGCTATGTACAGAAGAATGAAACTTGACTATTTTCTTACACCACATACAAAGATAAACTGAACATTGATAAAAGACCTTAATGTGAGACAGGAATCCATCAAAATCCTAAGGGAGAACATAGGCAGTAACCTCTTCTACATCAGCCACAGCAACTTCTTTTGAGACCCATCTCCAAATGCAAGGGAAACAAAAGCAAAACAACTTTTGGACTTCATTAAGATCAAAAGCTTCTGCACAGCAAAAGAAACAATTAACAAAACAAAAACGGAACCCACAGAATGGAAAAAGATATTCACAAATTACACTACATAGAAAGGGCTGATATCCAGGATCTATAAAGAACTTCTCAAACACAACACCCAAAACACCAGATAATCAAGTCAAAAAATGGGAAGAAGACATGAATAGACACTTCTCCAGTGAAGACAAAAATGGCTAGCAGACATATGAATAAATGTTCATCATAATTAACCATCAGGGACATTCAAATCAAAACCATATTGAGATGCCACCTTACACTAGTTAGAATGGCAAAAAATTAATAAGGCAAAAACAACAAATGTGGGAGAGGACATGGAGAAAGGGGAACCCTCTCACACTGTTGGTAGGAATACAAGTTGGTGCAGCCACTTTGGAAAGCAATGTGAAGATTCCTCAAAAAATTAAAACTAGAGCTCCCCCATGACCTGGCAATTGCACTAATGGGTATTTACCCCAAAGATACAGATGTAGTGAAAAGTAGGACCATATGTACCCCAATGTTCATAGCAGCTACATCCACAATAGCCAAACTATGGAAAGAGCCAAGATGCCCTTCAACAACAAATGGATAAAGAAGATGTGAGTCCATATATACAATGGAATATTATTCAGCCATCAGAGAAGATGAATACCCAACTTTCATATCAACATTGATGGGACTGGAGGAGATTATGCTGAGTGAAATAAGTCAAGCAGAGAAAATCAATTATATGGTTTCTCTTACTTATGGAACATAAAGAATAACATGAAGGATAGGAGAAGGAAAGGAAAATGAAGGTGGGTGGGAACTGGAAGTGGAGATGAACCATGAGAAACTCTGGACTCCGAGAAACAAACTGAGGGTTTTAGAAGGGAGAGGGGTGGGGGAGGGTGGGCCTGGTGGTGGATATTAAGGAGGGTATGTATTGCATGGAGCACTGGGTATTATATGTAAACAATCAATCTTGGAACACTACATCAAAAACTAATGATGTATTGTATGGTGACTAACATACACAATAAATAAATAAATAAATAAATAAATAAATAAATAAATAAATAAAATTTTAAAAGTTTGATTTTCCTAGGGACTTTATACTTTGAGATCTGTTAAATCTTTAATAATCCATTTTGAGTTAATTTTTGTGAATGGTTTAAAACAGGTGTCCAGTATCATTCTTTGGCATGTAAAAATCCAGTTTTCTCAATAGTCTTTATTGAAGAGATGGTCTTCATTGAGTATTTTTACTCCCTTGTCAACTAATAGTTGACAAAATATGCAGGTATTTATTTCTGTGCTCTCAGTTCTGTTCCATTTGTCTAGATGTCTGTTTTTATATCAGTACCATACTGTTTGGATTACCGTAGTTTTGTAATATAGTTTGAATATAGTTTGCCTCCAGCTTTGTTCTTTCTCAATTATTTTGGCTTTTTGGGCTATTTGGGTATTTTGTGATTTATTGTGAGTATTAGGATTTTTGAAAAATATTTCTGTGAAAAATTGGCCTTGGAAACTTCATAAGCATTGTGTAGCATCTACGACAGCTTTTGGTAATATGTACATTTAAATACTAAGCCATCTTCCAGTATATGAACATGGATATCATTCCATTTATTTGTGTTGTCTTCAAATTCTTTCATCATTGTCTTCTAGTTTCAGTGTATGGGGGTTTCTCTTTCTTGGTTAAATTTATTCATAACTTTTTGTTTGTTTGTTTGTTTTGGTTCTTGATACTGTTATATACCAGATTTCTTTCTTGATTTTCTTTCCAGATAATTACTGTTTAGAAACACAACTGATATTTGTATATTGATTTTTGGTTTTTGTATCCTACAACTTTACAGAGTGAGTTAACCAGTTCCAAAAATTTTTGGTGGAGTCCTTGTGATTTTCTCTGTGTGTGTTTCTGTATGTGTATTTATATATATGAATGATCATACTATCCACAATACCTTTCCAATCTGGATCCTTTTTAATTATTTTTCTTGCCTAGTTCTGGCTAGGATTTCTAGCACTAGGTTTAGTAGGAGTGATGAGAGTGAGCACTCTTGTCTGATTCCTGATTTTTGAGGAAAAGCTTTCAGCTTTTCACCATTGAGGCTGATGTTAGCTGTTGACTTAAGATTATTATGGGCCTTTATCATGTTGAGTTACAGTTCCTCTCCACCTAATTAGTTGAGTTTTTATCACAAATGTTAGTTGAATTTTATCAAATGCCTTTTCTGTATCCCTGGAAATAATCATATGATTTTTATTTTTCATTCTATTATGTGATTTCACAATAATTGATTTGCATGTGTTAATAATCCTTTTATCATAAGGATAGATTCTACTTGATAATGGTGTATGATTCTCTTGGATGGATCTCTTGGTGCTCATCAATGATGCTCTTGAATTTGATTTGCTATATTTTGTAGAAAATTTTTATTTCTATTTTAATCAGGAATATTGATCTATAGTTCTCTTGTAATATCCTTAACTGGCTTTGGTATAAGGGAAATGCTGGCCTTATAAAATGAGATTGGGAGTATTCCCTCCCTTCAAAATTTTTTTTTTTTTTTGAGACTTTAAGAAGAATTTGCATTAATTCTTTAAACAAGTTTGGCAGAATTTACCAGTGACTGCATCTGATCCTGGACATTTTTGTTAGGATTTTTTTTTTTTTTTAAATACTAATTCAGTCTTTCTACTGGTATGCTCAGATTTCAATTTTTTCATGATTCAGACTTGGTTATATGTATCTAGGAATTTATCCATTTCTTTTAGGTAGTTCAGTTTGTTGGAATATTATTCAGAGTACTCTCATGATTCTTTGTATTTTTGTAGTATTAATTACAAAGTCTCCTCTTTTGCTTAAAATTTTATTTATTTGTGTTCTCTTCTTGGTTAGTCTAGCTAAATGTTTGCCAATTTATCTTTTCAAAGGACAGAATATTTTAAAAATCTTTTATTTTTGTATTTATTTCATTTATTTCTCATCCTTTATTTTCCTTTTGCTAAATGTGTGTTTAGTTTGTTTTTCTAGATCTTTAAGATACAAAATTAGATTGTATATTTTAGATCCTTTTCTTGATGTATGTATTTGTTGGTATAAACTTCTCTCTTAGACTGCCTTATTGTATCCCATAATTTTTGATATGTTATGTTTCCAATTTTTCTCCCTATATATATGTTTTTATTTTCCTTTTGATTACCTCTTTGATCCATCAGTTGTTTGAGAGAGTGTTGTTTAATTTTCATATATTTGTGTACTTTCTTGGTGTTCCCAGGTTTCTGATTTCTAGTATGCCATTCTGAGAAACAATACTTCCTATTTCTATGTTCTTTAATTGGTTAAGTATTGTGGACTAACCTAGGGTCTATCCTATTAAACATTTCATGTGCACTTGAGAAGAGTGTGTATTCTGCTGTTGCTGGATATAATGTCCTCTATAGGTCTGTTAGGGTCATTTTGTCTATAGTGTGTTCAAATTCTCTGTTCCCTTATTGATTCTTTGCCTGAATGTTCTATTCATTGTTGAGAGTGTGGTATTATAGTCCCAACTATTAATGTGTTCATGTTTATTTCACACTTTAGTTCTGTTAGTATATGCTTTAATATTTTTAGGTACTCTGATGCTGGACGCAGAAATATTTATTTTTATTTATTTTTTTAAACACTTTTTATTTATTTATCAGAGAGAGAGAGAGAGAGCACAGGCAGACAGAATAGCAGGCAGAGGCAGAGGGAGAAGCAGGCTCCCTGCCGAGCAAGGAGCTCGATGTGGGACTCGAGCCCAGGATGCTGGGATCACGACCTGAGCCGAAGGCAGCTGCTTAACCAACTGAACCACCCAGGCGTCCCTGCAGAAATATTTATAATTGTTATATCTTTTTGATCAATTGATGATTTTATTGTTATATAATGACTTTGTATAATTATATTATTTCTATAATTTTATATATAATTTCTATATAATTTCCATAATTTTTATATAATGGAATTTCCATAATTTTGTATAATTTCTATATAATATAATTTCTATAAGTTGTATATGATTGTATAATGCTTGAGTAAAGGCTAAACTTAATAGCTGGGCAGCATTGCTGACTTGGTTCCCTTTCTAAGAGTGGCTATAAGATGCTCTGTGTTTGCTCATTTTCTCTGGCTAGGTTTCCTGGTCAGGTAAAACTAAAGGCTATACTCAGAAGTCGGGGGGGGGGGGCCCTGGGAGGCTCAGTGGTTAAAGCCTCTGCCTTTGGTTCAGGTCATGATCCCAGGGTCCTGGAATCGAGCCTCACATTGGGCTCTCTGCTCAGCAGGCAGCCTGGCTTCTCCTCCTCTCTCACTCTGCCTGCCTCTCTGCCTACTTGTGATCTGTTTGTCAAATAAATTAAAAAAAAAAAAGTCAGGGAGGGTTATAAATTTGCTTTCTTGCCAGGGTGGGGCTGTAGCTTAGGCTTCACAATTGTTAAAGCTTTTTAGCTGGGACCCCATTATCAGACAAAACTTCCAGTTGGACTCCCTGGGCAAATTAGGTCACCAACTCAGCATTGCTGATGGTCAGATCTATGGGCTGTGATATCTGCTCTGCTATAAGCAAGAATGCAGTCTCACAAATTCTGAGCACTGGTTGCTGTAATCTCAAACCTCAGAGTTTCTGATCTCCAGGAGTCAAACCCCACAGAATGCCTTCATTGATTCCCATGAGGTACAACCCAAGTAGAAGAGCCCTGAAATGTTAGGGAGCTGAATGTACACCTTAGACCCTCTTTTTTCCACTAGAGAGATCATAGGTTGGAGGGGAAGCCCTTGGTGTGGCACTGTCCTAGCTTGGGTGGAGGTGATGCAAATCAGATGAGAGTCACTCTTGTTCCCCTTCTACTGCAGTTCTTGATTTCTCTGATTCAAGAAGGTGTTTCAACTCAACCTTCAGATTATGGAATTTTCACAATGCTGTCTTATCTATGCATAGTTGCTAATTGGCCTTCTTGGGAGGGGTACTGAAGTTGGGAATGACCCATGTTGCCAAATATTATAAATTTATTCTTTAATTTTCCTCCTTTAACATGTTTATATGATGGATTATACTGACTTTTAATATTGAATCCCTGGAATTATTCCCATTTAATATGATATAGAATTATTTTTATATATTTCAAACTATTATTTGATAATATTTTATTAAGGATTTTTATATGTATGTAAAGGATATTGTCCTCTAGCTATATCTTCTTTTGAACTCTCTCTGATTTTAGTTTCAGGATATTAGCCTTCGTCAGATGAATTGGGAAGTGTTTCCTCCTCTATTTACTAGAAAGGATTGTATAGAACTGGTGATAACTCTTAAACAACTGGAATAATTCTCCAGTGAAAAAAAAATAAGCCTGTGAATTTGGTTGGGGGGGGATAGAAAAGTTCTTAAATTGTGAATTCGGTTTCCTTAATAGTTATTATCTGCTTAAATGTTTTTTAAGATTTTACTTTTTAAAGTAATCACTACACCCAACATGGGGCTCAAACTTACAAACCCAAGATCGAGAGTTGCATGCTCTATGGAGTGAGCCAGCCAAGAGCCCCATTACCTGCTTAAATTGAGTGACTAGTAGAAGTTGGTTTTTGTCAAAGAATTGGTCTATCTTAAAAAAAGAAAGAAAGAAAGAAAAAAAAGTATCTATTTTTTTCTTATTTGAATAAATGTATTCTTTTATTCTTTTGAGTCAATTTTTTCCCCTCAGCATAGTATTAGCCCAATTTATCCATGTTGTTGTATCAGTAGTTCATCTCTATTTCCGTGTAGTATTCCACTGTGTAAATGTACCATAATTCCAAATCCATTTTTGTTTTGTTTTGTTTTGTTTTTAATTTTTTATTAAAAAATGTATCTATTTTAAAGAGCAGACATGAGCATGTGAGGAGAGTGGGCAGAGGGAGAGAGAGAATCCTAAGAAGATTGATGAGCACAGAACTAATGCGGGGTGCTGGGATCACAACCTTGACCAAAACCAAGAGTCATTGCTTAACTGAATGTGCTACCCAGGTGCCCCAAGAAATGGTCTATCTTATGTAAGTTGTCAAATGTATGTGTATAGTGTTGTTGGTAATAGCTTCTTTTACTACCTTTCTGAAGTCTATGGAGACTGTAGAGATACTGTTTCATTCTTTATATTGCTAATTGGTATTTCTCTTATTCTCCTTGTCAATCTTTCTAGACATTTGCCAATTTTATCTTTTCAAAGAGTAAACTCATCATTGATTTTTCTTTCTGTTTTTCTGTTTCCAATTTCATTGATTTTTGTTATTTCATTCCCTCTGCTTGTTTTGAGGTTTTGTTTAGACTTTGTCCTTTTTTAATATTCTTGAAGTGGGAGCTTAGTTTATTGAATTGAGACTTTTTCTCTTATATATGCATTCAGTATTATAAATATCATTCAAGTGTATTAATTTTGTATTTTCATCTAGTTCAGTCTCTTTATATTCTTTTAAGTTTCTATTTAAATTCCAGTTAGTTAACATACAGTATAATCATAGTTTCAGGTGTACAATATAGTGATGCAACACTTCCATACAACTAGGACCCTTCTTAATTCCCATCACCTATTTAACCCCTCTCCCCATACCCCTCCTCTTCCCTCCCTTCCAGTAACCATCAATTTGTTCTCAAGAGTCTATTTCTTGATTTACCTCTCTTTTAAATCCATTTGCTCATTTGTTTTCTTTCTTAAATTCTATAAATGAGTAAAATCCTATGGTATTTGTCTTTCTCTGACTTCACCTAGCATAATACTCTCTAGCTCCATCCATGTCATTGAAAATGGCAAGATTTCATTCTTTGTTCTGGTTGAGTTATATTCCATTTTACTTATATATCACATCTTCTTTATCCATTTGTTTATTGATGGACACTGGGCTGCTTCCATAATATCACTATTGTAGGTAAAGCTGCTATAAATTATATTGGAGTGCATGTATCCTTTTGAATTAGTGTTTTTGTAGTCTTTGGGTAAATACCTAGTTAACGCAATTGCTGGATTATAGGATACCTCTATTTTTAACTTTTTGAGGAACCTCCAGACTGTTTTCCAGATATTGCATTTCAACCAATAGTGCAAGAGGATTCTCCTATCTCCACATTCTTACCAACACCTGTTGTTTCTTGTGTTGCTGATTTTAGCCATTCTGACATGTGTGAGGTGATATCTCATTGTAGTTTTTATTTGCATTTCCCTGATGATCTTTGATATTGAACATCTTTTCTTGTGTCCACTGGCTATCTGTATGTCTTCTTTGGAAAAATGTCTATTCATGTCTTCTGCCCACTTTAAATTGGATTATTTGATTATGTAGTATTGAGTTGTTTCTTTATATATTTCTGATACTAACCCTTTATCAGGTATGTCATTTGCAAATATCTTCTCCTATTCCATAGGTTGCCTTTTAGTTTTGTTGCTTCCATCACTGTGCAGAAGTTTTTATTTTTCAGCTTTGTAACGTAACTTGAAGTCTGGAATTGTGATACCTCCAGACTTCCAAGTTATATTACAAAGCTGTACTAATCAAAACACTATGGTACTGGCACAAAAATAAACACATAGATCAATGGAACAGATTTCTGTATGTTGAAATTGTTTCCTGAGACTTTACTGGATTTGTTAATCAATTCTAACAGTTTTTGGGTGGAGTCCTTTGGGTTTTCTATATTAGTATCATGTCATCAGCAAATAGAGAAAGTTTTATTTGTTCCTCCCTGATTTGGATGCCTTTTATTTTGTTTTGTTTAATTGCTATAGGTAGGACTTCCAGTATTATGTTGAACAAAAACGGTGAGAGTGGACATCCCTGTCTTGTTCCTGATTGTAGAGGAAAAACTATTTTCCTTCATTTAGGTTGATATTAGCTGTGAGTTTTTCAAATATGGCCTTTATTATATTGAAGTATGTTCCCTCTAAATGTACTTTGTTCAGGGTTTTTATCATGAGTGGATGTTATACTTTGTCAAATGCTTTTTCTGTGTCTATTGAAATGTTCATATTGTTCTTATACTTTCTTTTATTAATGTGATGTATCATGTTGACTGATTTGTGAATATTGGACCACCCTTGCAACCAAGGATTAAATCCCATTTGTCCATGGTGACTGGTTTTTTAAACATTTTGTTGGATTCAGTTTGATAATATTTTATTAAGAATTTTTTCATCTATGGGGAAAAGGGAAACCTTCTTACACTGTTGGTGGGAATGCAAGCTGGTGCAGCCACTTGGAAAACAGTATGGCGGTTCCTCAAAAAGTTGAAAATAGAGCTATTCTAGGGCCCAGCAATTGCACTACTGGGTATTTACCCCAAAGATACAAAGGTAGTAACCCAAAGAGGCACATGAACTCAAATATTTATAGCAGGAATGTCCACATTGACCAAACTATGAAAAGAGCCTAGATGTCCATCAACAGATGAATGGATTAAGAAGACATGGTATACATTTACAATGGAATATTATGCAGCCATCCAAAAAAATGAAATCTTGCCATTTGCAATGACATGGGTGGAACTAGAGGGTATTATACTAAGCAAAATAAATCAATCAGAGAAAGATAATTATAATACAATCTCACTGATATGAGGAATTTGAGAAACAGGACAGAGGAGTATATGGGGAAGGGAGGGAAAATGAAACAAGATGAAACCAGAGAGGGAGATGAACCATAAGAGACTCTTAATCTTAGGAAACAAACTGAGGGTTGCTGGGGGATGACGGGGGTAGGAATAGGGTGGCTGGGTGATGTACACTGGGGAGGGTATGTGCTATGGTGAGTGCTGTGAATTGTGTAAGACTGATGAATCTTAGATCTGTACCCCTGAAACAAATAATGTGTTATATGTTAGTTTAAAAAATAATAAAAATTTGCATCTATGTTCATCAGGGTTATTAGCCTGTTTTTGGTTTTTCTTTTTTTTTTTTTTTTTAAGTGGTATCTTTTTCTGGTTTTGTTATCAGGGTGATACTTGCCTCATAAAATGAATTTGGAAGTTTTCCTTCCTCTTCTATTTTTAAAATAGTCTGAGAAGAGATATTAACTTTTCTTTAAATGTTTGGTAGAATTTGTCTGTGAAGTCATCTGGTCCTTTTGTTTGCTGGGAGTTAGATGAATGATTCAATTTCTTTATGTGTTACTGTTCAACTTTTCTGTTTCTTTCTATTTCGGTTTTGGTAGTTATTAGGTTTCGAGGAATTTATCCATTTCTTCCAGCTTGTCCAGTTAGTTGGCATATGGTTTTTCATAATATTCTTTTATAATTATTTATATTTATGTGGTGTTGTATATTTGTCTTCTTGTTTGTGATTTACTTGGGTCCTTTCTTTGTTCTTCTTTAATTTTCTGATTGAAACATTCATTCTTTAGTAGAATGCTCTTTAGCCTTCATATAATTGAGTTCTTTCCAACTTTCCTCTTATGATTGAGTTCTAGTTTCAAAGCACCGTGGTCTTAAAACATGCGGGGGATGATCCCAATCTTTTGGTACCAGTTGATACCTGATTTGTGACAAGGATGTGATCTGTTCTGGAGAATGTCCCAGGTGCCCTTGAAGAGAATGAATTTTCTGTTTTAGGATGGAATGTTCTGAATATATCTGTTAAGTTCATCTGGTCCAGTGTGTGATTCAAAGCCATTGTTTCCTTGTTGACTTTCTGTTTAAATATCTGTCCATTGATATAAGTGGGATGTCAAAGTCCCTTATTATTTTATTTTTATCAATGAGTTATTTTATGTTATGTTATTGTTTGATATACTTGTGTGCTTCCATGTTGGATGCATAAATACTTACAATTATAATATCTTCTTGTTGGATTGTCCTCTTCATGATTATATAGTGTTCTTCTTGGCCTTCTGTTAGTCTGTGTTTTAAAGTCTATTTTGCCTGACATAAGTATTGCTTCTCTGGCTTCCTTTAGACATCCATTTGCATGTTAAATGTTTCTCCATCCCCTGACTTAATCTGCAAGTGTCTTTAGGTCCAAAATGAGCCTCTTGAAGGCAGCGTATCGATGGGTCTTTTTTTAGTCCATTTTAACCCAATACATTTTTTAATCCATTCTGCTACCCTATGTCTTTTAATTATAGCATTTAGTCCATGTACATTCAAAGTAATTATTGATACATATTTATTGCCATTTTATAACTTGTTTTGTCATTATTTCTGGAAGTTTTCTCTGATCCTTAAAATCCTTGTCAGATAATTTTAACATCTGTCCTCTTTGCATTGGGATCTATTGACATCTTTTATAAATGCGATCTTTCTCTTTTTATGAAATAACTGATTGAATGTAGCAGTAAAAGTATCTGTTCCTAGAATTTACTTTGTTGGGATATTTTTATTATGAAAATGATTTTTAATGTGTACAATTTATATTTTGTATTGGATCTTGAATCTGTTTTCTTACGAACTTCAAATTTCACCAGTTATTGAATTTATTGCTGTATTCTTGACATTTGTTTATGGTTATGTCATAGTCTGTAGTATTTTTTATTCATTCCTGCTATTGGTGATTTGTTCTCTCTTTCATATTTTTGGTCAAATTGGCTATAAATTTAATAATTTTAAAATTGGTTTCCAATTGAAGATATGTGGATTAATTTTCTAAATGAAGAGATTTATAGAAATTGCTCAACACAGAGATATTCACTAAATAGTCAGCCCCATTTCCCCTTATATTTAAGAAGCTTAAAATCTTGCTGATTACAAGATTCATAACATCGAGGCTACAATGAACCAAGGTAGCAGCTCTCAGTATCAAGAAAATATCAATTAATGACAATCTTTGGCAATGCTTGTCTGTGAAAGACACAAATCTTGGCACAATTCTAATTTTTGAAGGGTTGGTGGTTATATGTATATGTATATGTATGTATCATTTTTGATCTTGGTTATTTGTAACAATCTAACACTGCAGTTAACTCATGCATATAAGTAGACTTAAACTTTTATCATTTTTATCCTAAAATCCTATATAATTTTACTTGTAACAGAGATATTTCACACTGCCTTCCACTCCTAAAATCAATATTTGTATTTTTCCTACTTCCTTATAAGATATATCCATATTCATAAATCATGTTTAAAAAATTGGTAAGCATAGGAGAGTATTGGTTACTCTGCTTTTAGTAATTTCAGAGCTCTTCTTGTCTTGACACATTCCAACAGACATAGTTAAGACCAAAGTCTCTACTGATGAAACCACAAGAGGCAGATCCTTTAGTTACACATGAATAACAAGAACAACAACAACAAAATTTACAAATGATGAGTATTTTTTTCTTTTTGAGAGATTTCTGGGCTCCTGTATTTTTAATCTCTGGTTTCTTTTATTCTTATTTTCCTTTTGTCTGTTTATTCATCCACTTATTCATTATAAAACAATTCTTGAGCTCCTGTTTTATACCAGCTGGGAACATAGCATGGGCCAAAACAAATAGTTCTTGTAACCACGAACCATACATTCTAGGTGAGGGAGATGGAGAATGAAAACTTTGAAATGTCAAGTGACAAATGTAAAGAACAACTAAGGAGGGTAAGGGATAGAAAGTATAGGAGCTATTTAATTTAGGGTGCTATCTAAAGATGGTATGTAAAGGTTTTTTTTTTTTAGAGTGAGATGAACCCTGTGTTTATCAGTCAGAGAGAACTACAGAGCAAAGGCCCTAAGACACAAACATGGAGGGTCCATATAATTAGAAAGAGTAAGGATTGAAGTCAGAAATAAAATTAAAGTCAGACCATGTAGGACCTTCTGTTTCAAGGGAAGACTGAGTTCTATTTAAAGCTGAATGGGAACCACTGGGGAGTTTTTAATGGAAAAGTGGCATAATTTGACATAAATTTTAAAAAGGATTACCCTGGCTGCTAAAGGGATCATAGACTATACAGGGCTACAAATAAAATCACAGAGGAGAGTTGCAACCTTGTTAGGGTCCAGGAAGAGATGTGCTTTAGGAGAGTGGGAATTTTGGAAATAGATGTCAGTCAACTCTGGATACACTTTGACAGAAGAGCCTACCATTTTCAAGGCTGTAGAAAAGCATGGTTATTGACATCTTATTCCATCCAGGCGGCAAGAAGTTTCCTAATAAAATACTGCACTTAGTTTAGTTATCGAGGGTGAGACACCATCTGGAGGTGTGTAACTAAAATTTGTATTGCTTTTTCCAAATGATGTTCCCTAGAACAGGGAAATGCTTGAGGTCATGGTCAAATAAATGTCGAAAATCCTTTTTTGTTGTGGTTAAATCACCCAAACGTAAAATAATCTCTTTGTTACCTTGGCATTCTCTAATGATTTAACCTGGGAACTCTTGTGCAGCTTATCATTTTGGGAAAGAATGCCCTAGAGCATTAAATTATATCTGACTCCCCCAGGAACCTGCAAGAGCAGCGAGCAGGTCATCAGAAGGTTGAAACTTCTCAGTTCTAGAAATGTTCTCTTCACAATATAAATATAATTGTTTTATAGCTTTTCAATTTTTTTGATAATAGAATCAGTTTTCTTGTTAAATGACTATAATTGTTATAATATATAATATATACAATATATATTATATGTATATAGTTTTCTTGTTGTTAAATGACTATAATTGTTATAATATAATTTCAACTATATGATCCTGGTATTTTTGTAGGTTGAAAATGCTCTACTACCTGCAATTTTATGTTTCAAGCTTGTACTTTTTAAATTACTAGCTTATTAATTAAAGTAACAAATTGAAAAAAAAGTCATAGTAATTTAAGAAGAAACATATATTTTTAGCATTTTCTGTCTTCCAGGCATTGTGTTTAGTGTTTTTTATATATCACCTAATTTAATTATCAAAATGGCTTTATCAGGAAAAATTGTAGAGACTAAAACAGATAATATAAGGTGAGTGGTTAATCAACTAAACTCATTCATTTGGTGTGTCTACACCTTCCATTGTCTTTGTCAATTCTGTAAGTTTTAAGAAAGTGGTGTTAATGCAAATTAATCTTACCTATAGATATGCAATACAACCACATTTAGTCAATTTCAGTAGACCTCTTTTTCATCTATTTGTATATTCATGTGTGTGTCTGCTTTTTGAATTCCTCTTTGATACACTATCTAACTGGTTCTCTTAATAAACTAAAGATCTTTGACATATTAACAGTTCCTATGTGTATGACTTATGGTTATAGCCTTTTATAAAAGTATCTGTTTACTACTGTATGAGATACTATTAACTGTATTTTATAAAAGAGGATATTGGTACTCAAAGATTTTATCTGCTCAAACATGTTAGTAATTGGTAAACCCAGAATTTTAACCTATCCTTGAAAAGTTTTACAATTTCTATTAATGACTGTGATAAAAAAAAACCAATATTCCATTTAATTGTTTTGCTCTAATAACTAAAGAGCATTTTTTTTTCCCCTTCTTCCCTGCATTTGGACTGTAAGATTCATAGGACAGTGACTTTTATTTGTCATCTTCATGGCTTTATCCCCAGGACTAAAAGATGTGCCTGGTGCATAGTAGGCATTCAAAAAATGCAGTTGGGGGGCGCCTGGGTAGCTCAGTGGGTTAAGCCTCTGCCTTTGGCTCAGGTCATGATCCCGGGGTCCTGGATCAAGCCCCGCATGGGGCTCTCTGCTCAGCAGGGAGCCTGCTTGCCTTCCTCTCTCTCTGCCTTCCTCTCTCTCTGCCTGCCTCTCGGCCTACTTGTGATCTCTCTCTGTCAAATAAATAAATTAAAAAAATTTAAAAAAATACAGTTGAATTAATGAATGAGTTGTCTTCTCTTCCATTTCTTTAGGTCCTGTTACCTGGTCTCTTGCAGGTAAATATAATCAACAGCTAATAGGCACTGAAGGCATATCTATAAGAAAAAAAACCATTTCTCTACTGAACAGATTGGCTTTTTCCTTAGCTTTAATTTTCTACTCTCACATGGACTGGAGAAAGGGCACATGCCCCTTGGGGTGCAACTGGAATAGAAAAAAAGTTTGAGAAATACAAGAACAATACCATTGCTGATTGTAGGTACAGTTCTGCCACATGTTTATTCATCAATTTATCAAATATACATTGAATACTAAAACTCCAAGGAAGGGAATCATACAAAGAAAACTAGAAGAAGAAACAACTACTGCCCTACAGGTATAAGTGAGATTCTCTGATAATAATTTCCTGTTCCTAAATTTTTTATGCCTAGAAACTTTGCTAAATATTTACACATAGATAATTTTCTATTTATAATTGCCTTTGAGGATAATTGGTATAATTTGTGAATGAAAAAACTAAGGAACAGAAAAAGACAGCAAGAGTCACAGGTAAATTGCAGAACTGGAATCTGAAGTCAAGTTTTTGTTCTAGTTCCTTTTTTTTTCCACTTATGACTTTTGCATACTTTCACATAATTGTAGGATTTAACTGGTATTTAGTTTCTTCCTAATAGGTCATATAGATGTGTTATATTTTTCAAAATAAGAAATATAACAAAATTATTATCACATTTAGCTTTATTAGTGAGTGATGACAGATTATTTGTAATATATCTCCAAAGAGTCTATTTCACTCTCAATGATGAATAATTTGATTATTCACTTTTACATTTGATTTCTATTCCTACATTTTGTTTTCACTAACTTAGAAAATCCCCATTCACAATTATGGGTTGGCAGGTAGTGATTATTTGAAGACTTTGTTAAGTAGCTATGGTATGCAGAGAGGAAAAAATAGCCAAAAAACATTGAAGGTTATCTCATGGAATTTCATTTAACAGCTCATCAAATAAAAATCAACAAGCATATTACCCTCAAAAGCTGAAAAGTTGACTTTTGCAACTGAGAATATGGATGTGAATACGTTCCTAATCTATTCTTTGATGGCAATCAAGGTGTTATGTATTTCTACATGTTTTATTATCCTAATGTGATGTTTTAAAAATATGCCCTAAAGCAATACTTCATTGATTTCTTTCTTTAACAAGTGAAAGAAATTATTTATGAGAGAGTCAAATTTTTGACAGTTAAGACACTTGTCCTATGGTGTGCTCATGTTTTAAAATCCTGGTATTTTATTCAAAACATTTAACCTTGTGGTATTTTAGCCCTGAAAAAATAGATTCAGGCTACTTAAGATTCTGAATATATCACTGAGATATGCCACTTGAGTAAACACTTGAAATCATAGATGTGAGTTTGAAGAAATGTTTTTATCTCATTTCACATTTCATAAAGTCATATGAGTTACCTTTCCCCTTGACAGCTAGCATGTCTGATCTTAAAAAAAGGAGTCATGCACTTATTGGCCATTTCTCTGCTCAGCATGCTGAAAGAGAAACAGAAATTCACAGTGAGCACGGTCAGATCATTTTGACGATTTCTGTCAATACTGAATCAGCTCATGTGGGACATTGTTGACAAGCAACTGTTACCACAATGAATAAATCAGTGGTGTATTGGCCTGCAGAAGCAACCTCCCTTATTCAGATATCAACACTTTTTTTCTCCTACATAATGCATGCTTGCTCAGAACTGAGCCAGCTCTACTTTTCTAGTTTGTCATGTTGCGTGGAATTGACAAAAATATGGTATAGAATCATGCATTTGCAGTGAATAACTGGAAGAAAACATCCATCCATTTCGTATTCTTTGTTCATTGGTTCATCAAGTATCCACTGCTCACCTGGTATGTGGTACCTTAAGGAGGGCAAAAGTAGATGTGTTTCACACCCTCATGAACTGTGCACATACCAATACCTCATCACCTAGACATGTTAGCCATTCTTTTACTTTTGAGGAGCTACTGTTCTCTCGTGTTCTGTGGCATCAATGTTATATAGCCATCTAACCCTGTTACATGATGGAGGAATCTTGCCAGTCATATCTTCTGGTTTCTCTCCATGGATGATATTTGACAAATGTTTTGAACTTGTTTTATATGCTGTTCGGCAACAGTGTGAGTCATCTGTTTTGCCATGAGAAGTCTGAATAATGAGTCTGTAGTTTCCATCTTTTCTCTACTTTTAATACCTTTAGTATTGTCCAGGCACTGTGCTAGGTGTTCAGGAGACAATAGTAATAAACAAGATAAAAATGTTCCTGTGTAGTCAATTTATCAGCATGTCCATTTGGTTCTCTCTAAAATACAGACTTTTTTTCTCCATTTATACAGTGGTCACACCTCAGGTAACTTAGACTGTAGTAAAACCTCCTCATCTTTTTGCTGTTTTGTTTACCTCCATTTTCTACTCCAAATATAAAGACAAGGTAATCTTTTTAAAGCATAACTTAGATTATTTCAGTTACCTATTCCTAACCCTCTCGTAGCCTTCCATTATAGTTAGACTTAAATCTAGATACTTGGCAATGGAATTCAAGATTCTATAGACCATTTCCTATCTGCTCTCATTTCCTATGAATTTGTCTTTTGTTCATGGTAAAATAGATGCACTGGTCTTTTCATTCCACTTCACAGCCTTTTCACTTGCTTTTTCTGTTTGGCATTTTCTTCCCTCAATATTCCTACTTGACTCTTTTTGTCATTCTTCAGATGCCAGTTCAATTGCAATTTCTACATTGAGCCTCTCATATGATGCTATTAAGCAGAGATTTGATCTATTTTAAGAGTTCTAGGCACATAATACATGCTCAAATTGTTGGAAATAGCAAATGAACTAAAGAAAATGTTGAGTTTTAAGAACAGAACAAATGGAGTAACTTGGGAGAGGGCACTACTTTAAACAAGAGAAGCCAAGCTTTTAGGATACTTGATAGCTTAATTCAAGTCTCAGCTAAGACCTGAAGGATATACTAGTGTCAGAAATGAGCATTCCAGTTAAGGTAGATAGCACAGGTGAAGGCCCTGAGTTTGGAAATTGTTGGACGCTAATGATACATGTCCATTGTGGCTAGAGGACAGAAAGTGATAGGGATGGCAGTGGGGGATGATATAAGAGATGTGTGTAGTTTGGCTGATGCTTATAGACCATGGTAAGGTGTTGAATTGTATATTAATTGAGAAAGTGAGCAAACGATTTGTAAGCAGAGGAGTAACAGGTTTGATTAGTAGTAATAATCTCTCTGGTTGTTCCATTAAAAAAAAATAGAAAGGAAGAAAGCAAGGAATCCAGTTAGAATATTATAAAGTAGATCAGCTGACAAATAATAATGGGTTGGTTTTCTGTTTATAATTTTTCACTGCTTTATTAAACCATGGACCTCAGGAATTCCCATGTTTCAATACTTAAGGATTCAAATTTTTTATTTGTATGAGTATCTTTTGTGTTACATATATTATTCTATTTTAATTCATAGTATTTACAGAATTTTTTTAAACAATATACCTAATTGGAGCCATTTATTTAATTTGGAAACCTGGACTATATCTAGGGTGACTGTAGGTCCAGCTTCCCAGGAAATTCTGGCTTATATCTCTTATTGTCCCATGTAAATAATAATATTATCTCCTTTTGTTTCCAAATGTTCTGGTTTGTATGATATATGACTAGTCTATCATAATAGTAACAAAAATGGTAAATTAAAAGAAATAAGTAAATGCATTATATGCATTTGCACATAGATGCAAATACAAATAACTATGTATTGTGTGGTATTGGTTATTTATATTGGATGCCACAGGAACTCAGAGAGGTGGGAAATGATCAGTATGGCCATATCATGCTCAAAGAGCTGTGACAGACCTGTTCTTAACTGCAAGGTATCTGCCCACACTTAGTTTAATCTGTGAGGTAGCTTTCAGGCTTTGAGTAACAAGGAAAACCAGAGTACTGGGGTATTTTCACCCAAGACTATAGACCACCTCACCACAACCAAAATGGCCATGTTAACCTTCCATTCGCTAACTTTCCAGTAGATCAGAGATGTCAGGTACAGAGGATTGCTTGTTTGCTAACACTCACTTTTTGGTCCTGAGGGGACTAATAATTCTTCTCATTGACCTCTGAGCACAGAAAAGTTCTCAAAATTCTTCTGGACATGGTGTTCCTGGCACTCACTGTCCCATCAGGTAGGCTGGCTGGGCGGCCGTTCACACATAGCACTTTCTCCTGCCTGCCACGTTTGTGCCCTCATTCTGGAGCAGAGCTTGTGAAAAGACAGACATGTGTATACTGGGACTTAATCCTTGCTCTTTATTCTTAAGATATTAACCTTAGCACGGACTGCTTTACATTTCAAATACTTGTACCATTTGTCTTTAGAGCTAACAGGAATTGAATTTTGACTTCCAATGAGACACATGTTGAGAGGAATCTTAACTTTTTTTTTACAAAATTAGAAAACAGACCACTGACACTGATTACTTAAGAGGATTTCAAGGGTTCTTATATCTTCTAACCTCTTTAACGGCTGGGCCACTTCTCCAGACTCTGTGCTATCATGGTTTCCTGTTCCATTAAAAATACAATAAAAATATCATGAATGACTTACTGCATCCAGCAATTTCCAGGTGTTTTCTTCTTGATCTATGTGCCCTGTTTTAGTAATGCTCTTGAGAGATTTTTCAAAAAATAATGTCAGAGTACTCTTGCGGAAAACTGATTGTTCCCCATAGAAAAGCTGGAAGGCAAAGAGAAAAATAATATTGCTCCTGTGTACAATATCAAAAAACCTAGGCATAGGAAGTCTACGTTTTTTGCCAAGGGTTTACTTGTTGTAGGTTGCCTAGAAGTAGCAAAATATAATTTATGGCAGCTGTCTGATAGATATTCTTCCTGTTTTTCCTCCTGGCAATTGTTTCCCTCCCCACCCTTAGTATGCTTCACAGTTCACACCCCCACAACTCCCCCCATGCACTGGTAGAGGAGAAGGGATATTTTATGTCCAATACAAGCCCAAGGGATAGATAATTCTGTGGCTGCTTTTATTTTGTTCGTTGTGCCACTGATATCCAGACTAAGACACAAATTAAACTAAGAAAGGGAAATATTTATACACTGTCTGAAATTATGCCAAAAGAGGAACCATTATTGGTACTTCTTAGAAAAGAAAGGAAAACATTTTTGTTCTCACCTGAAATTCCTTGCAAAAATATATATTTGTTTCAGCCACTACAAAAGGGAATGTTCACTCATTGACATAGCTTGGGGGGAAAATGCTAAGCCAGTTCATTATTTGTTGATTTTAGCTTTCATGGTCTGATTTGGAATCAACCACAAGATACACAGTGGTACTCTTAGCTTCATTCATCGTAATAGAAGAGTTCATCATTTTGGAAACATTCTGATCTCCTAATGTGAAAATCATGTATATTGACTGGAGATGTTCATCCTTGCAATCTCAGCCACCAAATTCTAAAGGGTATCCAAGGATACTCTCTAGAGTAAGAGAGTTATGGGAGATGTATAGAAAAGGACGATGACCTAACGGTGAGACTGAGGCTACGGTGGAAGGAAGCCCAATGGAAAAGTAAAGGTAAAAACAAGCAGAAGCTTTGGACCCAACTTGATCATCTCTGCGTTTTTGCTGTAATACAATGATAGTACAATCACTCTTACTCTTTGTTTTCATTATAGATTCTTCAAGGAAGTGAAAACAATGTGAATACTGTTTATGTAGAATAATTATAGTATGAACTTGGTTTTTAATATTAGATGCCCCTAATTGACCCTATATCATTTTTTGTTAGTGCTGAAATTTGGTGTTTGCATTAAGGTATACTGAGTCATGTAACCTCCAGATCCCAGTGATTATTAACACAACAAAGGTCTGTTTCTCAGGTAGATCACAGTTGAGGGCAAGTCAACAGGAAAGCAATTTCTACCTTTGGCTTCAAGGTAAGCAGAAGAAAGAACCAGGATTATCTCACAGGAGGGTTTAGGGGACAGGTCCTGCATCTCTAACTTGATTCCATACTCTTTGCCAATACTCCATCGCACAGTACCATCTGACTCCAGATGGACTGGGATGTGTTATTAAGCTGTGTACCCCCCAAAAGGAAGACCTAACACTAGTCTGCCACAGTTATTAGTTACTGAAAAGTAAACTGTTTTATGACCACATGCTGGTTTTGGGTTATCACAGCAGTCTTTGCATTTAGCAATTTGTGCTGCTTTACAGTGTATGTTTAAATGACATTTTTTTTTCTTATTTTGTCATCATTGACCTGGATTTAGGACAAGTGGTTATATGTTTGTTTAAATCTCAGATTTCTTTCTACTGTTTGAGCTGCCCTTTGGAGAGTTCTACATTCGAGTATACCAGAAATACCATTACTTTGGCAAGAGTAAAATTCCATATATAAATAACAATTCTATTATTCTCTACTCTGAAAGTGGTTTTCCCATAATTACTGTACTGGAAACCAAAGTTGTGGGGAGCTGTGACTTTATTCCCAGATGTACCACCTTTCACTTTCAGTAAGAATCTTATTTTCTAGACCATTTCTAAAAAAAATTCAAATACAATAACAGCTCCAAAGATCAATTTCTTTATATTTTAATTTTTTAAGGGGTATATGTCCATGTGTTAATTTTCAATCTGCTACTTCTATCCTAGTCTCGTGCTTTTTTTTCTGCCCTTGATGTTAAACCCAGTTTCATGAACTCTAGCTTGGACAAAAATATAGATTAAAATGTTTTGTAGTAGTTCATATGTTGTTGATGGTAAAATAGATGTATCCAAAATCCACTTTTTCTGATTTGAATTATATTAGCATGACACAGAGAACCTTCATGGAATCATATATAAACTTTATAGACTTAAAGAGTAATAGCTTCTTAATTCACTTGTTCCATAATATCACATTTTTTAATGACTCCATTTTTTTACTTTTACTTTTTAATTCCATTATAATATACAGCGTCATATTAGTTTCAATAAAATAACAATTCAACAATTCTATACATTATTTGTGCTTATCATGATAAGATCTGAGAGTCTGGGCATTTTAGGTCTGTTTTTTTCTTTGTTCATTTGTTTTGTTTCTTAAATTCACAGATTTTCTTACACTGGGTGTTCTTAAAATGTAGTTTTGGTTTATTGACAGAATTTCAGCTGGTGTTACAAATTTATTAACAATAATAACTGCCAAGAATAATTTGACCTTCACACACACACATATCATTTAAATTTGAGTCCAGGATAAAGGAGTAGAATACAGGGACATATGGGACAGTAGACTTAGTATTGACTTTGGATTTGCCTGAATTTGAATGCTAATTTTTCTATTTCTACAGTCTTGAGGAGGGGGAGTTAATTTATTTCAGCTTAAGTTTCCTCCTCTGCAAAATTGGAGTACTGTCTCTATGGCAATGTCTTTGTAATCATTTAATGAGATAAAGTAATGGCTTTCAAAGTGAAAACTGTGACCCACATTAAAAATATGAAAAGAAAAAACCCAAAGTATCATTTAGAACATATACACTGCGTGTATAAAAATATAAAAACTAAAAATTCATAGAATGTTACAGTTTACACAATAAAGATATTTTATTTCATTGAAATGTTATTTGGAATTTACATTAAAAGGTAAATATAAAGTGATCTGACGTCTTGAACAATAATTGGTGAAGATTTTACATTTTAATGACACCCTAGTACTCTGACTTTTTTCCTGAAAATTGGCTTTGTTGATGAAGCTAAGACTGAATATCAAATAATTAAGTTTTATAATCCTATCAACACTATGCTGATCTCTGTGTATGGTTTTTAGACAGTACAGGAAAACTAAAAATTGCTTTGTCCTTTATTATTATGTAACTATAAAACTTCTTCAATTCATGCCACAGATATGGCCCATATTACTATTGTATGTGTTGAGAATCTGGGCGGCATATTTATTTCTCTTTATTTATTAAGAATAGCCTCTTTCAAGTCTTAGAAACTGGTGAGAAATTCTGTAGGGAACCCAAATCATGGAGCCATTGGCATGATTTTCTTTGATAACTCTACATTATTCTTATAGTAGATATTAACATTTTCTAGGGAAATAAGCAGCCACTCTCCTGGTGAGAGTTTAAGGTCTATGTTGGTTAGTATTGTAAAAAAGGTAAAAATGGGTAAGAATAGATGGCAGAGAAATTTGCAAACCTAAAAGAGAAAGTTGATAAATAAACATATATATATACATATATATATGTATCTTTTGCTAATATATATATTAGCAAAAGAGCTTGATCAATCTGAATAACTTCTCTTTTATTCCCCCTCAATTTCAATTATGTATATCCAAATTTTCCATCCTGGAAGAGTGGCATAATGGTAGTAATACCAAAAGAAACACATACAGAAAGGAGCTGGTCTTTGAAGGAAGATACTGTGTTCACCCATATAGATTCTCATGCATCTGGAGTTGAGAACAATGCGTTAAAGCAAGCCTGTGATACAGAATTAGATATTTTTAACTTAAGTTAAATCAGCAATATTTCAAAAATCAAGGAGAAAAAAACCACCAAGAATAAAAAGGATTTGCCTTGGAAGATACTGTTCTCTTATTGGAAGGGGTTAAATAAACTGCTGACCACTTTATAAAGCAAGGGACTCCTTCCTTTGTAAGGAATCTGTGCATTATATAGGAGATTGAATGAACTGAGATCCTTCCTCTGGTTATTTGCAGACTAAGCTTGAACGTAATCATACCCATAGATGTTAGTCTGGACAGGCAGATTGAAGAGGAGTTCCTCGCCCCCCACCCCAGCCTCCCTTAGTAGATTTCATCCACAAATCCTAGGCTTATTAACTAGTGAAAGATGAAGATAGATTTAGGCTTCCCTTTATTCCTGGAGCTGATCAGTACATCAGACTGTTGCCTACTAATCTAATCCCAAGTATGTAATGATTTGCCCAGGTTCTGGGAGCCTATCTTACCCTCTGAGTAGTATGCTCACTTGAGTGAAGCCCTCGATCTTTAACCACATTGTTAGGCTGAGCAGAGGGTGAAGGAGAGTATGGCTAGGAATCACATCCTCTAGTCCTTTACCTGGGATTGAGCTCTCATTCCAGGATGTCACATTTTTCTTCAGACTTTTTAGATACTATAAAAGTCAAACCCAAAATAACCCTGACTTTGTCATACCCCTTAATATTTGGCATCCTGGACAGTTAATCCTTTTCTGGGTTAGAGGAATGAAGTGGAGGAAAATGGTTATCCATTTTGCTATGCTGTGCATTTCTTGTACTCTTTCCTGATGTATATTTCCTCTCAGTCCATTCTCTTCCTCATCCTGATGGAGGCTTGTTAAAAATGTTTTTTTTCAAGAAGGAACTAAATCCAAAGTGTGATTTTACAGGGGTATCCAGATGTATGAATATGGGAATATTTTGAAATGAGCAGTAATGGAACAGATTTAATGAGGGCTACTTTAATCAGATACTTTAGTCTTAAGGAGATCTTGCCAACATAAGACTGAAATAAAGATTATAGCTCAGGACCGAAGGTTCAAATCTGACAGGTATCCACCTAAATAAAATGAAGAAACAGAATGGTATGTGCATATAAGGGTCAGATGCTTGGCACATTCACAGAAGACACAGAAGGAGGTGAAGCAAATAGAGCCAATGGAGGCTCTATTAGCATCCCCTAAAATGCTAGAGAATGATGAGAAGAAAGGACAGTAGTTCTTTAAATCACATATGAAAGAACTATGAGTGGTTGAATGTTGCAAGAGGAGAGAAAGTAGATGGAGAGGAAAGGAAAAATGCTGAAGGAGAAGGGTAGTGGGAATGAGTGTCTTGGAGAATGTGGGCAAGGGTGCAGAACACCCGGGCAAGAATGAGATTAAGATAGTAAGAGAAGAGCCTAAAGGAATATGTGGGGAGAAATAAAGGAGCAGTGATATGCTGCCATAAAGAAAGTGAGGGGCACCTGGTGGCTAAGGACTCTTAGTTTTAGCTCAGGTCATGATCTTGGGGTTCTGTGGGAACCTGGGCTTATGTGGGACTCTGTGTTCAATGTAGAGTCTGCTTGAGATTCTCCCTCTCTAGCTTATGCCCCCTGTGTGCATGCTCTCTCTCTAATAAATTTTAAAATAAAGTTTAAGAAAAAAATGAATTATATTTGGATGCTTGATGGAAGGTCCTTATGCCAAAAAGTACTGGACTTACTTTTGATAAGAAATGATGGAAGTAGTTAGACCAATGTCTTATTTCTGTGGAAAATTATAAAGTGGTTAACCCATAAATGTCTCTTTCTGGTAAAATATGCCTAAAAATGTTGTAAATTATTTTTTGGGACTTTAAATGTCAAATTTCAATCCTAAAATTGACTTCTTGAGATTCTCAAATTATAATCCTTTTGTACACTATTTGTGTTATAATTTTAATTTTTTGTTACATAGTTCATCACATCCATAATCTAAACTTATATAAAGAAGTAACATTTTGTTGTCTTCCCTGCTTAAGTAATGAGACAGTTTGTTATAAATCTAGTGCTACTGGCGTTAGTCATCTCAGCACTATTATAATTAAGTATGTCTTGTGCCACAGTTGAATTGGAATAGAATTGCAAAAAGCCACTATTGAATTAGAAGTAACACAGGTTTCTGTCCCTTCATTATGTAAATCTAGGTTTTGAGAAGATGTCTGATCACCGGGAACTGTCAGGAGACTTGCAATTACCTGTCATAAAGTCTATCTCCCCCACCAGCATAAGTCTCTTTCTCTGCAGGTGCTATAACTTCCTCAGGGGGAAATTTATTATCAGGCAAAAGAAAAAAAAAAAAAAAGAACAACTGAGTTTAATCACTCAGATATTTCAGAAGAACTTTAAAATAAAAATTTAGTCTTTGTATATTTCTCTTTACTAATAGCTTTCACAAACATTAATTGAGCCCCTACTATATGAAAGGCATGATATTATACAATAGGTATAAACTAATACTGTGCAATTACATAGTTCTTCAAGGTCATCTGAGAACTCCCATAGATAATCTTTTCTTTTGGGCTTCAAAACAATTATGTAAGGAACATAGAAGGACAGATAAAACTGTGTATGATAGTTGAGGAAATTGAGGTTTATAGATGTTAATCTTTGTTCTTTAAATTCCTTACCTTATATACTGTCATTAAAATATCAGTAGTACTGTCTTATAAACCCATATATTTTAAATCCTGAGGAATTTCAACTATTCATGTGGAAACTTCCTAATATTTCACTTGGGACTCCAATTGTTTGTTGAAAATATAAATAAATGATTAGAATAAGAGTGAAGCAATTATCCTAGACAGGAATTTTTTCAAAAAAATGACTTTCTGTGTGAAATTTTCCATTCTAATGGAGCATATCATCTTGAAAGATTAGAACATAAATTAAAAAAAAAACAGCCTAAAAACATAATTCTGGATAATGTCTGCAATATGGGAAGGATAATTAGTAAGATTAATTTTACATTGGTTTATTCCTCTCTAACAAAAGCCAATTAATTATTCAAGAGAAATTTCCACAATTTGGATTATGCCATAAGCATTTAAATCTGTCCTGGAGTGAGAATCACTGCATATCCTACCTTCTTCAGCCATAATCAATGAAGGTATGGCTAGAATTCATGCTAGACTTCTGCACATAGCAGTCTGGGAAGCAGTAGAGTTGAGAGAAAAGGCCTCAATAAAGAAAATGGATACCTAAACAAGATGTCGCAAATGTAAGAAATCACGTAAAGGCACATTTAAAGCTCAGGGAAAACTGAGAGTTGATATGAAGGGTCAGCTCTGGTTGGAATGTATTTTGGGTGAGTGTTTACATGCTTGCCATGTCAAGTGTAAGTAGGCTGAGTGACAGTACCGACTTGTGAAAACTGAAGATGTGTATTTCTTTTCAATAGCATGTTTGGTGAGGTTAGATTTGTAGCTTTTAACCACGGTGGGAGTATTTACAGTATAGAAATGGGTAACTATTACAAATTAGACTCTGTTTCCATGCCTGCTACTCTTATCCCCACAGAGCCAGTTCTTAGAATATTAGTCTGGTACCTTGGTACTGTGTGAAGCAGATCACAGCCAATGTTTTTGGGACTGGGGTTAAGGTTAATGTTCTTATCAGTGGAGTGAGGTAAACTTGGAGAGGTAGGGACAGGTAACAGAGAGCTTATAAAGGCTTGAGCCAATAAAGTGTTTGCAAGGAAGAACCATGGACTTGGCAGCTACCTCTGGGGTTTGGAGAAGGCTGAAGAATAGTGAACTTGTGGGTATTCAGGAGACATTACTATAATGACACTAGTCTGGAATGCAAACTCGATCCAGAACCAATGCCCTAGTTAATGAAGATTTTCAAATATGATTCCGGTCATTGTCAAGATTGTCTTGGGAAAGAATAGGGCTAAGGTTGTAGGAGATAAACCTCATGATTGTTTGAGACTTTAATAAAAAGATACGCATTATGCTATGTATTTTATATAGGTTGCTTAAGTCATTTCTTTCAAACGCAGTAGGATTATTCAGATTTTGTTGACTACAAAGAGCCTCCTAGAGGCAGAGGCCTTTCTCCAAAATCATGCAGCTGGTAAATGGCAAGCTTCATTTGGCATAGCGATCTCTTTGGCACTTTCTTTGCGTGCCAGACTGCAGTAATGGAATTATGAACCAAGTATCCTAAGTATCCAAAAGATGAGCCAGTTCTGTTTACTTAGGAGTTTATTCTATAAATGGGGGTTTACTTGTGGAGGATGGCTCCAAGTTGGTAAGGTTGTAGGTGAGATATGAATAAAGAGAATAATTCTATGGTGCAGATGACAATTAATGAGATCCTATTAGCATGTTACAGAAAGAATGTTGAGAAAGGGACAGATTCAAAAGATATACAGGGTATAGGACTAGATTGGTTTGAGGGTGATGAAGAAGGGAGTACTCCTCTAATGACTTTGATTATACACATGAAACTTCTTGTTGAAATACATCATCAATATTTATCAACAGTATTTAGACTTTCTATAAATATTTCCAATCATTTTATGTTCCATTTTATGTTTCAATTTTAAAAGAATTTCTAAGACCTGTGGTTTTTTGAACACTCTGCCAATCTCTTAAGTGAGGGTCATTCCATAATCCATTGATCACCTTTTCCCCCTCACTGCTTCTCTCCTCTCCTCTAGCTTTTTCTTATCAAGTTCTAATCATATTCTTTTTTTTTTTTCCTAATCATATTCTTAATGACAGTTTTGTGCCAACTTCACTTTATATTTCCCTACTTTACATAATTAAAACCAAAAAATAGGCCTGTCCCTCTTGGTTTTGTTTTACTGACCATTTTCTCTCTAGTGGAGAATAAATATATATGCATTATTATATTTAGTACTTAGAATAACAAAATATTTATCAAACTCTTCCTTTATGACTCAGTAGATAGTGTTACCTGTGTTAAAGAATTTAAACGAAGGCATGGGATGTTTAGCACAGTAATGTGCCCAGAGTCACACAGCTAGTAAGTGGTGAAATAAAAATCAAACCTGGGTTTGACTCCAGGCTTGAACTTTTAACCACTGTGCATGTGTGTACCTTCTACCTTCCAACAACAGTGGGCTGGAGCAGGGATTCTGCGGGTGTGACATATGGAGTCTACACTCTAACTGTTTATCTAATAGATCACTGAGATATATGTGAGACTCTGGATTTTACTCCTAAGTGCCTGAACAGATTAAGACACATTGCTTTATTTTATTTTTATTTTTTGTGTGTTTTTTTTAATTAACATATAATGTATTATTTGCTTCACGAGTACAGGTCTGTGAATCATCAGACTTAACACAATTGACAGCACTCACCACAGTACATACCCTCTCCAATATTCATAACCCATCCAACCTCTCCCTCCCCTCCCAACCCCCCCCCCAGCAAGCCTCAGTTTGTTTCCTGAGATTAAGTATATCTTACAGTTTGTCTCTCTCCCCGGTCCCATCTTGTTTCATTTTTTTCCCTCCCTAACCCTCAAAAGTCCTCATATCAGAGAGATCATATGATAATAAGACACATTGCTTTAAATAATTATATGACTTTTATCATTCTAAACATATTTTTATAGAATTTTGTTTTACTTCTCTTGGAACCACTAAGTTAGATTTCTTTATTTCAGCTTTTTCTGTTAATACTATTAGAGTTATTTTTAAAATTGATCCATGAAGAGAATAATTCAGGAATCACAAATCTGTTTTTGCACCATCATTTTCACATGTGTATCAGAGACCATCTGTTCAAATGTTCATTGCTAGTTTTCATTATTTTTTTTAATTTATGGTTTTTACCTAGGTGTAATTTTGTGCAATTCCCTGTAAAGAGTGGGCTTTCTTTTAAATTATCAGAGAAATTAAAGATAATAAATTTAGAGAAAAAAATAATGAAACTCACACTTGTTTAGAATATCTACAGTGATAATATTTTACTTTTTATTGTCAAGCCCATCTCTAACATGTAGCAGCTTTATTAGTAGTAATCACTGGGTTTCTAAAAAGTAAAATGGCATTTAAGTGTGAGGATTAATGTTGCTGGAGAGATAAGATTCAAAGTGTTTGTGAATCCTACAGTAACTTATCTAGATAAATCTTGTTTTCCTCTATGGGAATACTATGGGTATTAAACTGAAGTTTAATAAACATTACAATCAAATTATTTATTCCTTTCTTTTATGCAAAATCTTAGTTTTCTTTTCTAACAAGTTATATGTATATCATATGTATATATTGCCAAATATATCTGTTTATCTACATATAAAGATATGTATCACTAAATAGGAAAAATACATAATGTAATATGTGTGTACATGAATGTACTCATTTTGAATGACTGTGTTCAATTACCATCTATACAAATGACAATAGCAGAAAGCTGTTTATCAGGTCAATACTAAAATGAGCAATTAGTTTTAGGTTGATTTTCTTAGGATGAAGAGATACAGCAAGAGATAGTTCTGCATAGACTATAGTTTAAAACTCAGTGAAATACCAGGTCTAGAAATAGCTGTCCATTTCATTGGAGTGTCACAACTGATTAGTGAAATCAACAAATGCAGAAATAGAAATTCATCTATAGTCACCATTTTAGTCTTTCTATAAATTTTTCCTCTAAAAGTTTAATATCAGAGACCAGAGAAATTCAAAACCAAAGAAACTATGTTTGTAAAATGTATAACTCTTGAGAATAATTCTGCCTGCTGCATTTTGTACTTTGAGAGAGATTCTTTTGCCCCCAAATCCTGCTTAGCAAAGCACAAATGAAGAGTCTCATCTTTCATAGATAATGCTTATACAGTACTGTATTTAGTTTTAGCTCTATTGCACTATCTTTTAATTCAAAAGATTTTAAATTGCTTGCTATCTTTCAATGAGTAGTCTTTTGGTACATTTCCCATTCTGAGCCTGTTAAAACAGCTTGCTAGTTATCAGAATTTTTGCCAAGCGTCAGCATGTTGCTATCGTGTTTCTCTTTGTGTAGCCATCTTTCCTCTAATCAACTTATTGCTAAAACACTTCATATGCATACCCAAATTAATTCAAGTCCAAGCCTATGTTAGTTAGGATCCTATCATATAATTTCCAAAGGGTAGCAGAGCTAGATATGATTTGCTCCTTGCTAAATAATTAGACAATGTCAACAATTTAAGACCTAACTATTGGAAGAAGGCTGTCTTAATGAATGAGTCTATTATTTTAAGAAGATTTAGCAATTATACATTTTTTTAATATTGATTTCCACTAAATTCTGTCTTGAATTTAATGAGATGATAAACCCTTTCATTCAGTTCTATCACAATAGATTTAATGAATAAATTGGCTGTATGTATAACCCCACAACCAGCTTCATTTAGCAATAAATGCCATAATAGAAGATATAATAATTTTAATAAAAAATACAATTGTGGCTGAGCTCAGAAATATGTTAATCAAATGTGAAAGGAAAAGGAAGCATGATATGCTACAGATTGGTTTGTGTCATTTTTGTATTATTTTATATGACTTTATTATATTATTTTATATTATTTTATATTTCTCTTTGAAGTATAATTTCTTATTTTATACAGTTGAAGTACATTTACCTATTACTGTGGACCAACATCCAAGAGTGGGTCCTTAAAGAAAAAATGCTGCAATAAGATGAGTGAGATAAAAAATGTGGACACATTAGATTAGATATGACATGTTAGATGAGAAACTGCCACTTTGAGCTACTTGAGAAAATATATGCATAAGGTCTATTTCAATGAACAGTTGAAAAGTGAAGGTGAGTTATTTTCCTGACTTAGTTCCATCTACTAAAAACTCATTGATGTCTAGTCCTTGGATGCATTGCTAAAAAGCTTCAATTTATAGTATATATGTCTCTTTAGTATTTCAGATTGAGACTATCCTATAGTCTCTCTTTGGGAAAATTAACTCATTCAATTATAAGATCAATGAGTTTAAATAAATCTCATAGACTTTATCATCTCCATGTGTTTTTTTAATCCAATTTAAGGACAGCATTTAATATTTTTAAATAATAGCTCTGGTGAGATACATTTCATAAAATTCACCTTTTAGCAGTGCCTAGCTCAATAGTTTTTAATATATTCACAACGTTGTACAACCACCACCACTATTTAACTTCAGAAATTTTCATTATCCCAAAAAGAAATCTAATACATTTTAGCACTCTCATTCACATCTCCCCTTAGCCCTTGTCAACTGCTAATCTATTTTTGTCCCTATGGATTTGCCTAATATGGATATATTACATAAATAAGGTTACCCAATACATGGCCTTTTGTGGTGGTTTTGGTTTTTTTTTTCACTTAGTGTTTTCAAGGTTGTAGAATGAATCAACACTTCATTCCTTTTTTATTGCTGAATTGTATTCCATAGTATATATATGCCACATTTATTATTTTTTGTTATTTAAATTCTAGTTAGTTAACATACAGTGTAATATTAATTTCAGGTGTAAAATATAGTGATTTTACAATTCCATACAACATACAACAACTGCTCAACACCAGTACACTCCTTAACTCCATTACCTATTTAACCATCCCCACACCCACCTCCCCTCTGGTAACCATCAGTTTGATCTCTATAGTTAAGGGTCTGTTTCATAGTTTGCCTCCCTCTCTCCTTTTTCCCCCCTTTTCTTGTTTGTTTTGTTTCTTAAGTTCCACATGTGAGTGAAATCATATGATATTTCCTTCTCTGACTTATTTCACTTAGCATAATACTCTAGCTCCATCCATGTCATGGCAAATGGCAAGATTTCATTCTTTTCTATGGCTTAGTAGTATTCTATTGTACCACATCTTTACCCATTCATCAGTCCACAGACATTTGGATGTTTTCTATAATTTGGCTGTTGCTTATAATGCTGTTATAAACATTTAGGTGCATGTGTCCCTTTGAATCAGTATTTTTATATTTTTTGAATAAATACACAGTAGTGCAATTGCTGGCTCATAGGTAGTTCTTTTTTACACTTTTTTTGAGGAATCCCCATACTGCTTTCCAGTGTGGCTGCACCAACAGTGTAGGAGGGTTCTCCATTGTCCACTTCCTCACCAAAATATATTATTTCCTATGTTGATTATAGCCATTCTGACAAGTATGAGGTGATATCTTATTGTAGTGTTGATTTGAATTTCCCTGATGATCAGTGATGTTGAGTATCTTTTAATGTGTCAGTTGGGCATCTGGATGTCTTCTTTGGAAAAATGTCCATTCATATCTTCTGCCTATTTTTTATTGGATTATTCAATTATATAGTATTGAGTTGTATCAGTTCTTTATGTATTTTGGATATAACACTTTATCAGATATGTCATTTGCAAATATCTTCTCCCACTGACTTTTAGTTTTGTAGATGGTTTCCTTCGCTGTGCAGAAGATTTTTATTTTGATGAAGTCCCAATAGTTTATTTTTTAAATTTCTTTTCAGCGTAACAGAATTCATTGTTTTTGCACCATACCCAGTGCTCCCTGCAATGCGTGCCCTCCATGATACCCACCACTTGGCTCCCACAACCTCCCACTCCCACGCCCCTTGAAAACCCTCAGGTTGTTTTTCAGAGTCCATAGTCTCTCATGGTTCATCTCCCCCTCCAATTTCCCTCAACTCCCTTCTCCTCTCCATCTCTCCATGTCCTCTGTGTTATTTGTTACACTCTGCAAATAAGTGAAACCATATGATAATTGACTCTCTCTGCTTGACTTATTTCAGTCAGCATAATCTCTTCCAGTCCCATCCATATTGCTACAAAAGTTGCGTATTCATGCTTTCTGATGGAGGCATAACACTCCATAGTGTCTATGGACCACATCTTCCTTATCTATTTGTCCGTTGAAGGGCATCTTGGTTCTTTCCACAGTTTGGTGACCGTGGCCATTGCTGCTATGAACACTGGGGTACAGATGGCCCTTCTTTTCACTACATCTGTATCTTTGGGGTAAATACCCAGTAGTGCAATGGCAGGGTCATAGAGAAGCTCTATTTTTAATTTCTTGAGGAATCTCCACACTGTTTTCCAAAGTGGCTGGACCAACTTGCATTCCCACCAACAGTGCAAAAGGGTTCCCCTTTCTCCACTTCGTCTCCAATGCACGTTGTTTCCTGTCTTGCTAATTTTGGCCATTCTAACTGGTGTAAGGTGGTATCTCAATGTGGCTTTGATTTGAATCTCCCTGTTGGCTAGTGATGATGAACATTTTTTCATGTGTCTGATAGCCATTTGTATGTCTTCATTGGAGAAGTGTCTGTTCATATCCTCTGCCCATTTTTTGATATGTGTAGGAGGCAGGCCCCTGGCCAGGGCAGCCTCTGCCATTAAAAGATGGCGCCTGGCTAGTTGCGAGGTTAGGATTGCCTCGTGAGACTAAGCGGAACGCCCAAAGAGGAAGTAAACAGCATTGGTTGCTAGCGAAGTTGTTCGTTTAGGTGCACAGCCTGATTCGCTCCCTCCTGTACCCTGCTCACTGATTGGTCATGTAAGCGTATATAAGTGTGTAGACTTGCGGAAATAAGGAGAGAGAAGATGCATCTGAACAGGGGCTTCTTGTCGTCCTTGCGGGCCGAGGGCGATAGATATGATTATCTGTTTTGTGTGTGTTGAGTTTGAGGAGTTCATTATAGATCCTGGATATCAACCTTTTGTCTGTACTGTCATTTGCAAATATCTTCTCCCATTCCGTGGGTTGCCTCTTTGTTTTGTTGACTGTTTCCTTTGCTATGCAGAAGCTTTTGATCTTGATGAAGTCCCAAAAGTTCATCTTTGCTTTTGTTTCCTTTGCCTTTGGAGAAATATCTTGAAAGAAGTTGCTGTGGCTAATATCAAAGAGGTTACTGCCTATGTTCTCCTCTAGAATTCTGATGGATTCCTGTCTCACATTGAGGTCTTTTATCCATTTCGAGTTTATTTTTGTGTACGGTGTAATAGAATGGTTGAGTTTCATTCTTCTACATATAGCTCTCCAATTTTCCCAGCACCATTTATTGAAGAGGCTGTCTTTTTTCCACTGTATATTTTTTCCTGCTTTGTCGAAGATTATTTGACCATAGAGTTGAGGGTCCATATCTGGGCTTCCTACTCTGTTCTACTGGTCTATGTGCCTGTCTTTATGCCAGTACCATGCTGTCTTCATGATCACAGCTTTGTAGTAAAGCTTGAAATCAGGTATGTGATGCCGCCAGTTTTATTTTTGTTTTTCAACATTTCCTTAGAGATTCGGGGTCTCTTCTGATTCCATACAAATTTTTGGATTATTTGCTCCAGCTCTTTGAAAAATACCGGTGGAATTTTGATTGGAATGGCATTAAAAGTATAAATTGCTCTAGGCAGTATAGACATTTTAACAATGTTTATACTTCTGATCCAAGAGCATGGAATGGTCTTCCATCTTTTTGTGTCTTCTTCAATTTATTTCATGAGTGTTCTGTAGTTCCTCGAGTACAGATCCTTTACCTCTTTGGTTAGGCTTATTCCCAGGTATCTTATGGTTCTTGGTATTATAGTAAATGGAATTGATTCTCTAATTTCCCTTTATGTATTTTCGTTGTTAGTGTATAAGAAAGCAACTAATTTCTGTACATTGACTTTGTATCCTGCCACATTACTGAATTGCTGTATGAGTTCTAGTAGTTTGGGGGTGGAGTCTTTTGGGTTTTCCATATAAAGTATTATGTAATCTGCGAAGAGAGAGAGTTTGACTTCTTCATTGCCTATTTGGATACCTTTTATTTCTCTTTGTTGTCTGATTGCTGTTGCTAGGACTTCTAATACTATGTTGAACAAGAGTGGTGAGAGTGGGCCTCCTTGTCATGTTCTTGATCTCAACAGGAAGGCTGCAAGCTTTTTCCCACTGAGGATGATATTTGCTGTGGGTTTTTCATAGATAGATTTTATGAAGTTCAGGAATGTTCCCTCTATCCCTATACTTTGAAGCATTTTAATCAGGAACGGATGCTGGATTTTGTCAAATACTTTTTCTGCATCAATTGAGAGGACCATGTGGTTCTTCTCTCTCTCTTATTGATTTGTTCTATTACGTTGATTGATTTGCTAATGTTGAACCATACTTGTAACCCAGAGATGAATCCCACCTGATCATGGTGGATAATCTTTTTAATGTGCTGTTGGATCCTGTTTGTTAGGATCTTGTTGAGAATCTTAGCATCCATATTCATTGGTGATATTGGCCTAAAATTCTCCTTTTTGGTGTGGTCTTTGCCTGTTTTAGGGATCAAGGTAATGCTGGCTTCATAAAAAGAGCTGGAAATTTTCCTTCTGCTTCAATTTTTTGAAACAACTTCAGGAGAATAGGGGTTATTTCTTCTTTGAAAGTTTGGTAGAATTCCCCAGGGAATCTGTCAGGTCCTGGACTCTTGTTTTTTGGGAGGTTTTTGATCACTGCTTCAATCTCATTACTAGACATTGGTCTATTCAGGTTGTCAATTTCTTCCTGGTTCAATTTTGGGAGTTTATAGTTTTCCAGGAATGCATCCATTTCATCTAGGTTGATTAACTTATTGGCATATAACTGTTGATAATAACTTCTGATGATTCTTTCTACTTCCTTGGTGTTAGTTGTGATCTCTCCCTTTTCATTCTTAATTTTATGAATTTGAGCTTTCTCTCTTTTCTTTTGGATTAGTCTTTTGGATTAGTGTGGCCAAAAGTTTATCAATTAATCTTTTGGAGTAGTGTGGCCAATGGTTTATCGATCTTATTGATTCTTTCAAAAAATCAGCTTCTAGTTTCATTGATACGTTCTACTGTATCTCTAGTTTCTACCTCATTGATCTCTGCTCTAATCTTGGTTATTTCCCTTCTTGTGTGTGGAGTTGGTTTAATTTGCTGTTGATTCTCAAGTTCTTTAAGATGTAGAGACAGCTGGTGTATTCTGGATTTTTCAATTTTTTTGAGGGATGCTTGGATGGCTATGTATTTCCCCCTTAGGACCGCCTTTGCTGTATCCCATAGGTTTTGGACCGAAGTGTCTTCATTCTCATTGGTAGATTGTAGATTGTCTCAGTCTTTTGGTATCGGTTGAGTCCTGATTTGTGACCCAGTATGTGGTCTATTCTGGAGAAGGTTCCATGTGTACTTGAAAAGAATGAGTATTCTGTTGTTTTAGGGTGGAATGTTCTGTATATATCCATGAGGTCCATCTGGTCCAATGTGTCATTCAATGCTCTTGCTTCTTTATTGATTTTCTGGTTCAATGATCTGTCTCTTACTGAGAGAGGCGTGTTAAGATCTCCTACTATTAATGTATTCATATCAATATGACTTTATCTTGATTAATAGTTTTCTTATGTAGTTGGCTGCTCCCATATTGGGGGCATAGATATTTACAATTGTTAGATCATCTTGGTGGATAGTTGCTTTAAGAATGATGTAGTGTCCTTCTATATCTCTAACTAGAGGCTTTAGTTTAAAATCTAGTTTATCTGATATGAGAATCGCTATCCCAGCCTTCTTTTGAGGCCCATTGACATGAAAGATGCTTCTCCATCCCTTCACTTTCAGTCTGGGCGTATCCTTAGATTTGAAATGGGTCTCTTGTAGACAACATATGGATGGGTCCTGTTGTTTTATCCAATCTGCAACCATGTGTCATTTTATGAGCACATTTAGGCCATTCACATTGAGAGTGATTATTGATAGATAGATACATTTTTACTTGTCACTCTCGACCCGCAAGAACGACCCGTAGGCGAGGTGAGTGGCAAACTTCTTTATTCACAATCTTCAGCCGGGGACCCCTCCCAGTCTAAGACCCCCAAGTATATATCCACCAAGTGCGAACTATATCCAATCAGAGTATACCACGACTAACAAAACTACCAATCAGAAGGACTATCTATGTGCATGCATCGTGCTCGTGAGCACGTACGTGACTCCATAGGTTTTCTTTGTTCTACAGATCATGCGCCTTTCCCTTGACTCCTGGTATCTATCAAACGTCACCCGCGAATGCACTCACAGTCCTTGGGTTAATCTCTCACTCCTCCCACTCCTCAGGCCTCGCTTAGTACGTGACTCCCTGCATCTGCTCGCATTCCTTAGGCAAACTATCTACAGCCCTGGCCCCTCAAGCCTTGCTTAGTACGTGACTCCTTGCTCCTGCTGCATGGCTCTCCACATTTACTGTCATCGTGTTACCTTTCAAGTGTTTCTTTCTGTAGATTGTCTCTATATTTCTGTTCAATGATATTCTTAGGATTTTTCCTCTTTTATAGAAACCCCCTGAATATTTCCTGCAGTGTCAGCTTGGTGGTTGCATACTCTTAAACATTGCTGGTCTTGGAAATTCTTTATCTCTCCATCCATTTTGAATGTCAGTCTTGCTGGATAAAGTATTCTTGGCTGCATGTTCTTCTCATTTAGTTCCCTGAATATATCTTGCCAGCCCTTTCTGGCTTGCCATGTTTCTGTGGACAGGTCTGACATTATTCTGGTGGGCTTTCCTCTGTACCTAAGGAGCTTCTTTGTCCTAGCTGCCTTCAAGAGAGTTTCTCTACATTTGTAATTCTCATTCTTACTATCAGGTGTCTCGAGGTCTTTTGAGAATCTATAATCTTGGGGGGAGACCGTTCTGCCTATGGTACATGAACGCTGGTTCCATTCACAAGATTGGGAAAATTTTCATGGAGAATTTGTTCCACTATATCTTCTAGACTTCTTTTTTTCTCCTCCTCTTCATAAATTTTAATAAATCTGACATTTAAACATTTCATGGCATCATTTATTTCCCTAATTCTGTTTTTGTTCCTTCTAAGCTGTTTGTTCCAAGCTTCCCCCTGGTCCTTTCTCTCTATCTGTTTGTCCTCCAGATCACTAATTCTATCTTTTGTCTCAGTTACCCTAGCTTTGAGAGAATTTAGAGTAGATTGGAACTCATTGAGAGCATTGTGAACCTCACCCCTTGTAGCTTTCAGCTCTGCCCTAACATTGTGAACATCATCCCTGGTCGCTTTCAGTTCTACCCTAATCAATTCTGTTTTGTCATCCATGGCTTTCTCCAACCTAGCTATTGCCCAGATAATTGTTAGCCTGAATTCCCTTTCCAACATATTGTCTATGTCAGTAGCCATTAAAAGAATGTCGATCCTCTGAATTTTTCTTCTGTTGGGCATTCCTCCTCCTAGTCATTTTGGTAAGAGATGGCTGAACGGATGTAGCTGGATGTATTGACCGTGGTGCAGTCAAGGTGCACCCTGGAATGCTTCTGAGGAATCAAGAGTCTCCACCCAAACGAAAGAAAAAAAGAAAGAGAGAAGAAAGAAAAAAAAAAGAAGGAGAGAGAGAGAGACAGGAAAAAAAAAGAAAGATAAAATAGAAGGCTCAGCCCAAATGGGCCCCAAGGTAAGATTTATGAAGTAAACAAACAAAAACAGACAAACAAAAAGACTGATAAAAGTATATGACAAGAGCAATATATATATATATATATATATATATATATATATGTGTGTGTGCAAAACAAACAAACAAAAAAAGAACCTCATCAAAAAGAACCCCAAGTATAAGATTTATATACTATCAGGACAAACACAAATACACAGAAACACTGGCAGAAGAAAAAGATGGGAGAGTGGTTATAAATTTTCAGTGTGGGTTATTTGGTCGTCTTTTTTTTCCCCCCAGTTAACTTTCTGGGGGAGGAACATGCCGCATGGGTTTTCAGGCAGTGTTTCCTGAGTTAAAGTCAGATGATCTGGGGTTGAATTTGACTTTGCTATTTAATATATGTGGATGCCATATGAATCCCTTACATGTAAGATGTACTTCTTATAATAACCTGAGAGGTAAATATTTCAACCCCATTTAACCAAAGTACTTGAAACTCAGAAGTAAAGTAACCTGCCCAATTTTGTATAGCTACTGAGGATACAACAAGGGAAAGTTAAAAAAAAAAATGTCTTGTGAAACCATATTGGGTTTGTCATTAAGGCAAAACCTTACCACTTTCCTTCTGTATAATAAAATATAACCTGGACAGGACCTTAATACATTACTTATTCAGGGTATTGGTTATGGCATCTAAGATTTCTGATCTCTTCTATTTGTACAGAAAAAAAGAAACATTTAGTCAGTAAATAATAATAATAATTTAGAATGTGTTATCATTAAATATATTTATTTCTATTAAAGAGATGAGCTACACAAGGTATTTTACTTTTTAACATTTAAATAATTAATGCATATTTCATTTTCATGTAATGAGGAAAATATAACATTTTATGAAAGCAAGTTCCTCATTTTTTAATTAAGTGCTTGGTAATATTTATGCTGATATTCAGAATTTTCTATTATAACTCACATGCTATACTGTGATGTTTTATACTGTGAAGGTGGCTTTTTTTATACTATTAAAGTATTCTGAGATTAATGATTCAGTGATAGTGAAGCTATCCTATTAACAAAAATCAAAAGTAGTTAAGGTAAACATTCACATCTGCAACTGTGTGCAACTCTGGCATTTTGTTTTGCTTTTATGGAGATCGTAGAAGAACAATTTTATATATAGGGAAGTTAGAGATCTTAGTCTGCCCCTATTGTCAGAGGAAAGGAAAATGCCATAATGGTCTTCCCATGGTACAAGAGGAAAGTTCCTTTAGTAAGCATATGAGGATGGTATTTAATCAACCCAATTCCATATTTTAAAGATTATGTGGGGAAGAGATATGTGACAGTTAAAATAATACTCTATTCATCTGGGAATCTCATGTGACCAACAACCATATAGAAACACTTAGAAGTCGTCCAAGAAATGGTTAAACCAAAAATACTTTCTCAAAGTGAACTAATTCCTTGAGGTAGGAAAAAAAAAAAAAATAGAGACTTAGGAACCTGAGAAACCTACTTTTGAATTACTAGTGTTTTGATTTTGGACAAGTTATTTACCCTGTTACTGCCTCATCTCTAAAATGGCTTTAGGGTGAGTTTTGCAATAAGAGGAAGTAAACTGTGTAATGGCCCTAGCTCAGTGACTGACATGCAAAGGACAATTAGGGAATGACAGGTATTAGCAAAGCCCAAATACTTTCATCTACCACCTGTGATTGAATAGTAGGGAGCCCTCATGAGATTACTTTTTTTTATGTAATGCTGTTTAGCTTGTTTCCTGCTGCAGAGTATGGTCAAGGCTTTGCTAAGCCAGCCTACTCAATGAAAGTAAAACATGTATTTTTCAGTAGTTTTGCAAGGATACTCTAGTTAATATTAGGCTAATGTCACAAAAGGCAAAGGCTTGTTTTTTGCTTCCTCCTGATTTTCGTATTTTTCAGGAGGACAATATTGACCACTAAGTTTAGAACCTACCTCTGAAAGAAAAGTGACATTAGAGACCTGGTACACTCTCTTGTGTTCTTCTTATCCATTAGTTGTTCTTTTTTTGTGGGTGGGTGGGATTATTTATTAACTTTACTGCTTTTCTTTTAGAAATGATACCTCAGTTAAAAAAGATAACTCCTAACTGGCTAAAGCAAAAAGAATAAATGATTGGTTTGGGTAACTGAAAAGTTTTGATATTGAGCTGGCTAATTTTATGCCTCAGTGTGAAACTCACATTGCAACTCTCAGATTCAGTCTGTATTTCCAATCTTAAATCCTGCTTCCTCTGGATCAAGGGTTCCATAACTGTTGGTAGTAGTTTACATACAGTTTCTGTTCCTTTGTCTAGATTTCCGGAGATACTCATTCTCTGAATTGTTATCTATCCATAGGGAGAGGTCAGTTAAATTCATTACTTGTTGGAGCACAGACAGCATTAAATTCTGAGTTAGAATGTTGCCATAAAAGTGTCATTGGAAAGAATAAGAAACCACTTCTTCTTCTGTGAATTCTGGAATAATTTCTCTAGTTTGTCTTTTATTTTACTGATTAAATTTTCCACAGTGCTTCAGGCAGACTTTAACTTTATTCTGTAGTTTTCTCAAAAGCTTTTGCTTAGTTGATTTGGTTTCTTTCCATCTCAGCTTGTGCTTCTGTTAGATTTTCATAACATGTTTTACTTCTCATTTCTTAGGTTTATTTTTTTAATTGTATTGAATCGACAAAGAAGACAGATTTCCACGATTTTTATCTGCTTTCTGTAGGAAGTTATTGCCAGGATTGGGCTTTCCTTAGCATATTCAAAAAACTTATTCCCTTTTTGTTGTGCTTCAGAATATTTTCATGACCCATGTTGTTTTCCCTTAGTTGATCTATTTTCAAATGATGCATAAAATTCTATTGCCCTTGTCTAATATTTAAAGAAAATTCTTTTCTTGTATCATCTGGATGATAAAACATTAGTTCATTAAATCAACACAACAATTACTGAATAGACAGCTAAGAAACCTAAAAAATGCTTCCCATTAACAAGCATACTATTTTCCTATTACTTACAGTATTCCTTTAATTAAAATGCTATAGAGTTAAGATTTAAAAAAAAAAAATAGTACAATTTGTAAACTCCAAAGGAAAAGGTAAGATAGGTGAACAAGGAATTCCAAAAACTCCTTCACATTCGGTCATTCTCTGAATCAGTGTCATTTCTATTTTTCTCTACATTTTCACACTCTATGCTCTAAAGAGATATGATGTTCTAAATGGTGATATAGCATTTATTTTAAAACCATTCACTATTGTCACAGAAAATGTTTCCCCAAATATCTGTCACCTATTCTGTAAATTTGATGCTAGTATTTTCCTACGGTTACCAGGAAGTGTTGGTGGAAAGTTTTCAGACATTTGTATGAGTGTATATACATGTGGACACTCCCTCATCAAATGCCCTAGTGGTAGGAAGTCTGAAAAGTTGAGGAGCTCCAGAATGGCTCCAGGAATAACAGCAGGTTCACACATTGATAAGTAATTTACACCAGGAGTGTCTCCATGCAAACAAAGATTGTAAAATGCCATAGATCGTAGGATGAGTTCTGAATTTCACATATGGATTTTAAACATGTACATCTTGGAATTGATGAAATGTTATATTATCCTATTAATATAAAGTTACATAACCAGAGTTAGAGTTAAGGGGGGAAAGTTAAAATAAGGGGGAAAAGAGACCAGAGAAGCCATTTTGCTTATCCATTCTCATTGTTTTAAATAAATTTCTAGTTCAGAATAGATTTAAGGGGTGCATGGGTGGCTCAGTCCTTAAGCATCTGCCTTTGATTCAGGTCATGATGACAGGGTCCTGGGATCAAGCCCCGCATCTAGCTGCCTGCTTCATGTGGAATCTGCTTCTCCCTCCCCCACACCCCCTGTTTGTGTTTCTTCTCTTGCTATCTCTCTCTCTCTCAAATAAAGAAATAAATCTTTTAAAAAAGCATAGATTTGATATAATGCAATAAAAGCATATTTTATGACCAGTTTCATGCCACTTTATAATATACATCCACATGTCTTTTCTTTTCCTCAGTGAAGATGTTTTTGTGGTGCCTGGATGGCTGAGTTGGTTGAGCATCTGCCTTCAACTAAGGTCATCATTTTGGGGTCCTGGGATGGAGTACCCTTACATCTGGCTCCCTGCTCAATGGGGAGTCTGCTTCTCCCTCTCCCTCTTCCCCTCCCCCCCGACTCATGCCCACACACTTTCTAATAAAATCTTAAAAAAAAAAAAAAGTGGTTTTGAGTAATTGCTTTTCATTAATGTCATCAATCAAAACATCTAAATATGTCAGATGCTCTGCTATTCACACATGAATCTGCTTGTAAAGTCAACAATCATTCCACATATTTCTGGCTGGTGGTTTATGTGTTTGAAAAGGGTTTGGATCAGGCTTGCTTCAAGTAGTCATTCCATTTGTTCTCTCTATTTTCTCTCCGTTAATATTGTTTACATAACATATAATGTGCAATTACCTAAATGCAGAGGTATTATATCTAATAAGAAATATATTTTCTTTTCAGAATCCTCTGACTGAAAATTACTATAATTATGCTGAGAATCAGAGAGGCCAGAGTGATACTAGAAGTGGGGTAAGTTTGATGCTTTATCTACTGATTACTTTATCAAATTCATAAGGTTACCACCTATAGAATATTTTCTTCAAATACTAAGTATGACTTAACTGAATGTAGAGCTTAAGCTTTCTGTCATTAATAGCCATGCTTTTTAGGTAGAGGTTACAAAAAAGAAAACCTAATTTTGTTCATAGCAATGCATACACACTTCAGAGAATTCTTTAGTAGTAGCTCTAAGGAATATGTTTTTTCTTTAAAAGGAAGTAGGTTAATTCAGGGAGAAGAAAAACCTTCATTTGACATCAAAGAGTCATGGGTGTATGACTGGCCTGCTGCAGGACTTTCAGCAATTACTGTCCGTTTCTGAACAAAATTGTTCCTGTTTGCAAAATGGAAGCAATAATACTTACCTCCAACTTCGCCCTAGAATGAAAGCCTCATGAGAGTAGGATCTTTGTCAGCTTTGTATACTGAATAATCAAATACCCAGAATCACCCATCTAATGATCATAAATTAATAAAGAATGAAGTTTGAGACATAGAGGAGTTGTGATTATGAAGTATCTTGGGTATAGTAAATGCTTAACTAGAATGACCAACTATCTCAATTGCTTGGGACCGTCCTGGTTTTGGCACTGAAAGTTATGCATCCCAGCATTCTCTTTGGCAAATTAGAGTTGTGGTTCACCCTGTTACCGCAATATAAGTTGGGGGTTGTGAAAGCTGCAAAGGAGATTAAGACATCATCTAAGCAACCCAATACTTTATAGTCTAGTCAAGGAACAGGTGTAGAAATGTGAGTTAAAATCTAACAAGGAAGGGTTCTAAGAAATCTGGAAGAAGTACTGTGGAAGACTAGAAGAAAGGATAACTAATATGGTCTAAGACTGATGAGGAGAATTCTACAGAGAGTATAATATTGGGCTACTGCTTAAAGGCAAATGGACGCAGGGTCTGGTGGTTCATTGGTGCTCAGTTTTATCTCTTCTGGGCACAATTATGTTAGAGATGCATCACCTTTAACATGTCTAGCTGTTTCAATTAGATCATAGTGCCCATAATAACTACCTCATGTGAAAAATGACAAAGAAGAGGGAAGTGTAGGAAAGTGATTTAACTGCTTTTTGTCTTCTCCGTCATGTTCAGCAAAATATATATATTTTTAGAACAAATCAGCCTACATTATTTCCTTCAAACACTTAGTTGTATAGAGGCAGTAGTGGATTTCAAACACTATTACTGTCACTAAATAAAAAAGGTAACTTTCTATTGTGGGGGTTTTCATGTTGATTAAAATCAGTAATGCTATTAAACTCAATATATTGCCAATTGCATGTATAATGGAGTGAGATTTAGGTTTTGAATAAAAATGATAAAGAAAGAAGGAATAGTAGAGATGATGTCTATGTTGACAGAGAAAACAAAATATGTAGAGAATGCAATGGAATATTTAAATATGTATTTCTCACACATGTGAATCAGTGCAATTCTCTTCAGCAGTTTCTTAGCTCCAGTCCCTTTCCAGATCATTTCTCTATTGAAGAGGTTTTAATGAGTGACCTACTTTGGGATTCCTTTCATTAAAAAAAAAAAAAAAAAGTATTTGCTGATGCCTTTTACAAATATCCCACATGGTTAATATCAGACTGCAGTAGGAACCAGAGGGAGCATATGTGACCCAGAAAATTTTATATCAAGTCTGTTTAGAAATGATAGGCTGCAATACCCAGTCTCTTAGCTCCAATAGACTTTGCAAATAAAACGAAGCAATGAGGCTCTGAATAAATGCCCAGAATGGCTGTGGAGGGAACAAGAACTCTTGTAAACATTACCGAAGTAGTCATCAGGAAGTCTTGTATCAGACTTCCCTTCTAATATTGTATAATTTATTTATTTAGATTTTTGGTTTATGGAAGTGTATCCACAGTGAGGTAATATTGAGTTAAGAAATTATTTTTATAATTTTGAAGTCTTATGGGTGCTTATTTTATAATTAAATGACAAGAAGTAATGTGGAGCAATATAAGGATTTAAACATAGGGACTTTTATTACCTTTTCTCTTAACCATACAATAACTTCCTTCCTCAAAATACATCTGAAGAAGAGAAAGTTAAAGCACATTAAAATAGGAAAAATATTCAACATGCAAATGACTTTATTTTGAAAGTAACACAGCTATAAAGACCATATTTCATATATACACACACATTTTCTTTTCTTTTTGAGTTTTTGGTGTAAATTATCTGAAATGGAGATATGCTTTATATCATTGCCATCAGTGGCTAAGGGAATAGCTTGGGCTCCCTGTCTCTGATAACAGTGATAAAAATAACTCTCCTATGAAGAAAAATCTTGTAGGTTTGCAAGGAATCAGCAAAAGAATTTTAAAATTTGCAGCCTTGGGATTCAGAGAAATTATTTTGCAGGAGGTAAGAAGAAAGAAAGGTAGTGAGCTCTGGGGTCTACTTCCTCTTTCTACTCTCACTTCTAATGTTTCAAACAACATTTAATAAGGTCATGGTAAGTGTAAACAATTATAAGGTACATAAAGATCAGTAAATCAGTTTTGGAAAACATAGAAGATACTGAAAAGTCAGCCAACTTCCCCTCAGGGTCTCATGGGTAAGAGTTTGGAATCTGAATGAAGTGGAACAAACTCTAGAGAACTGGAGAATTGAGATATTAGTTCAAGTCCTTCATAAAGCAAACACCAAGAAGGGATTAAAATGCAACCCATTTATCACTAGAAACACCATTTAGAGAAAATGGGAAGGAGTCAGAAGAAACTGAAAAAAAAGAAAAAAAGGCATCAGATTACAGTATAGGTTTGCTGGTGAGTGAAAGAAGGAAGGATAAGGGGATAAGAAGGAGAAGGAAGGTAGGTTAAGTAGAACCCTCATATAGTTCCAAAGACAATCTGTCAAGGTCTTTGGGAATGTGTGAGTTGGCCATCACAGTTGTCTAGCTTCTGCCAGGACTGAGCATGCCTGACTATTCCTGCTGTGCTCATTAATTGACTGGGAGAAGCCACTGGGAAATGTAGCCTCAGCATGAAATGTGTGATGGATTTTTGAGAATATAACAGCTGGAGCCATTGGTCAGTATATGCCCCCTGCCCTTGGAGACCTGAAAGATACATTCTCATGGCCACTATACTAGCCTCTGCATCCAAAAAAAAAAAAAAAAAAAAAAAAAATCCATCTCATAAGTTAAAGAAAAAAATTAATTTTATTTCTAAGAAGAACAAAAACCTAGGCTTGATCCAGACATACTTCCACTCTTTCTTTCTTTTATCCTTCCCTAAAAACATTGACTAAGCACCACTCTGACCGGTTCTATACTAAATGCTTTGCTAATGTAAGGATTCAAGCTGGTACCATATGTAGAGTTGTCTAGGTGATAACGGTTTGGACAGCTGATAAACCAAGTGTCCCAGATATTGTCTACTATTTGAAAGAGTTCAAATTTGCTTTTAGGCATATGAGAAAATTATTATGTTAAATCCCTCTAAAGAAGAATGGCTAGAAATGGCTAGGCAGGAAATCATAGACCTGGCCAGATGACTTGTGGTTGAACATATTCTAAATTGCTCTGTCACAAGTCCAAGACAATAGCTCTCAAACTTTTGGGGTCTAGAACACCTTTACATTCTATTTACATGTGTTTTAGCTATTGAACATCACCATGCTGCAGATTAAAACAAATTTTACAACACAAAAATATATAAGCACACACTTCATTGCCCATCAGAATAAAAATGTCAGAGCAATGATGTCATCACAGGTCCTGTAGCCTCTTAAACTCCATCACGCACTTGGGAAATAGAGTGCAAAAGGCAAATAATACATTAACATTTTTATGGACCTGAAAAGCTCTTAGGGCTCCCCAAGGGTCCCAAGACTTTAGAGAACTGCTTATCTAATTTTATAGACTAACCACAAAATACTGCTGGGACTTAGGAGATTGCAGGTCATTGGGTACGATTGTGCCAAGTAGTTCCTGCCTGTGGACAACAGATAGTAGACTTAAGGTAAGCCCTGCTCTGGTGAGACTGGGGTTCCTAATGTATTAACTGCTTTCCTCATGTTGAGACAAAGAATTGTTTGGGGTTAAGTCTGTAGATGTACAATTACCAACACCTACACTTGAGGGATGACAGGGCCAAGGAATTAGAACTACCAATGATGGACTTTTCCAACTGTACTTCTTGACTGGAAGCAAACAAGAGGAGTATCCAAGAGAATTTCACATAGACTGGGTACCCATCTATAGGTGGTTGGTAGGGCAAAATCATGCATATTCAGATATTTCTCGGAAATATTATTTGTTTAATGGATGAATAAATAAACTTCACAAAAAAATAAATGAGTGTATAATTTCAAGAAATATTTATTAAGGTAATATGTAAGAGAAAATAATCAATGCTTATATTTTTTCCCCTAGTATTGGTCTCATTAACTCACCACAGGCTTTATCTTTACTCTTAATCATTGCTTTTAATATCGTGATGTACTTGGTATCCCAAAGTAAATATTTTGTGAATAAGGGAGTTGCAGTTCATACAATAGTGTCTTTTGTAGGGTTTTATAGATGAAGGAAGGGAAAAGGAAGTCTTTTTTTTCAAACTGTATTGTTTCAGATGCCTAGAACTATGTACAAAAAGCCATAGATTTTATGATTCCATGTATATGAAACTTCCAGGATTGTAAATTCATAGAAACAGAAGACATAGTGGTTGCCAGGGGTTAAGAGGAGAAGAGAATGGAAGATGACTTGTTCAGTAGGTTTCCTTTTGGAATAATGAAAGTGTTTTGAAGCTAGATGATATGGTGATGATTGTACAACATTGTGAATGTACTAATACCACTGAATTGTATACTTTAAAATGGTGAATCGTTAATTTTATGTTCTGTAAATTTAAATGCAATTACAAAAAATTATAGTGCCCAAAGTTCAAGCTGGTTTTTGCAGGGCTGTTAGGCAATGGTTCAAGTTTTGGGTGGCTGGGAAGTATACCCTTGTATTACAATTACTGACTAATTTGTTGCTTTACTCAACACCTATAAGCAGGTGCTCTGAGCTGGGCACTGTGCTATCTTTACAGAAGAATGAATAAACCAGACTGATATGGTTCTTACCCTCTTGCAACTTACAGCCCAGTCAGAGATCTATACATTAACTTATTTTAACAAAGTCTTATCATTATCTTCACATGATTGCATTAAATTCTACTTTAAAAAACAGATTTCTCAGGTAAATTCTGATTAGTTATTATTTGTATTAATCCTGTCAGAGAGTTAAATACATTTTTCCTTTATAAGTACAGAATTCTCCTAATCTTTATTTAAATTAAGAAACTTAAACCAAATATCTCAAATATTACGTTTAATTCAATTTCTCTTGCTATAGAACTTATTTTATACATTCATTAAAAAAAAGATTATTCCTCCTTCTTAAATCTGCAGAATAAGTAGATTAACTTGTGCAATCTGAAATTTATAGCCATAGATGTAATTCCAATATTTTTTAATATTTAAACTGTTCAGCAAAAAGAGGTAGAATTTTAAAAGAACAAAATTCAATATGGATTCATTAAGCATATATTAAGTGACAGATACAGCCTTAAGCCCTTTGACAGAGTTTCAAAGAAAAATATTTATTTCTATACTAGATGATTTTATGATTATATAGTCATATAGGGAAAAATCTGATAACCACAGAGATAAATATAATAGGAATTGCAGGAAACAAAGCGTCTTAAGCAATATGCAAGCCTGAAATAAAGGCTGGAAAGAAACACTCATTCAGTGATCTAATGACAGATTTCACTGACTCTTGGTAGCTAGTAATAGGATTTGGGGAGGAGATTTAGCATGAGAGAGAGGATATCACAATAGAGAACAAAATGAGCAAGTGCAGTAAAGAGAATCCTGAAGATATGTATAGGGAGTAGGGACTACTTCAAATGTTGCTGTAGTATATTTGAAATGTCAGTAATACATATCCTTCTTAAAGATTTTGTCTTATTTTACCGTATTTTCCATATTTGCATATGTAAATTTGAGATGTTTATATATTATTTTTAAAGCCACTTTTATATTTTTTCGTATGTCATAGTTTTCTTTTTTTTCCTCTACAGGTTTTTAAAATTATTTAAATGCAATTAGTTAATATATAGTGTATCATTAGTTTCAGATGTAGAGTTCAGTTATTCATCTGTTGCATGTAACACCCAGTGCTCATTATATCATATGACCTCCCTAACGCCCATCACCCACTTATCCCATCCCCCCACTCACCTTCCAAATACATTTTCATTTGAAAAATACTTCTCTTGATTTTAAATACCCACGAGCAGAATATAATCATAAAATTTAACATAATTAAAAGAAATGATGTTATTCAATTTGAAATAGTAAATTTAACAATAAATAATCAATGATGTGAAAATAATTACAAAATCTCACTGATCTATAAAAATGCATATATGAACTCTAATTCTTCATGAGAAGAAATGGAATCTTTTATGGCTAGTTGGAAACAAAATTTATTTCATAATGTTTAGTTTGAAATAAAGATAAAAGTTCTATATCAATAAAATGATTCAGCAGCTGGTTGAAAAGGGCAAAACATTTTAATTACTTTTCCTAAGAGCCTGGGATCCTGAATATTGATTTTCACTGAAATCCTTTATTGAGCACATTTTCCAAAAATGTCATTTTTCAATGATTTTTATAAGTTGCTATGTTTGGCAAAACTGGTGTTAAAATGGATAACAAGGTGTTAGAGCAAACTGTGCAAAATATGATTGAAGGAAATATTGGAAATCATCAATGGTGGCACCTTTTTCTTGAGTTCTTTATGACCAAAGATTTGTGACCCAGGTTGCCCCTGTTTCGCAAAGCTCTCACTCTGAGGTGAGAACCTAGCTGAATCTCTGATAAAGGGGTAGGGGAGAGTAAGGGCAGGAGGGAGAATAAAAGTTAATTCTCTGGCTTGGCAAATGCCCAAGAGTGTCAGTAATAGGAGCATTTGAACCAGGGTTCTGGATCATTCTTACAAATAGTGTATCAGGTTCTAAACCTAAGAGCAAATCATAAGAGCAGTGGAAGTGCCAAAGCAAGATCAGAATATGATACATGGAGTTAAAGCACTATATACGTGTCAGGTTTGCCAATTTTTTATGTTGACCTCCCCCATTCTCTCCACTCACAGATCTTTTTTGCCTTTAATCAATGACTTCTTCTAGATAAACCCTTTATTGTATTATATAATTTCACAATTGACATTTAAAAATGGAATTCAATCATCTTTATCTGTGAAAGAAAAGGGGCAAATTAAAGCAATAATAGCACATTTATTGTTTGCTCAGGGTGGGATTGGGAGTCAGGATTAATGAATAAGCATGGTTCTTCTTTAGTTTGTCTCTCTTCTCATTTTTCATCTCAATCTCTCCTCCAGCTGGATTATTTGATGAAAGTGATGTGTGACTGTTAGAAAGACTGCTTATTTTTTAAAGTTTATTATTATTATTTTTTTAGTGATCTCGATACCCAGCAAGGGGCTTGAACCCATGACCCCAAGATCAAGCATTGGTGCTCTTCAAACTCAGCCAGTCAGGCACCTAGAAACCCTGCCTATTGATACTACAGACCAGATAGCCAGAAAAAAGTCTGGAGATATTTACCCAGGCAGGAAGCAAAGTAAAAAGCAAGTGAGGAGAAAGAGTATCAAGATGTAGCTGACATTCCAAGTTAAGCATCTTGAGAGTAAGGGAGAAGCAGACCATACAAATACATATTTTGATGAACATTCATCATTCGTTCAAATATGGACTGAAGAACAGAGGCTGGAACAGTAGGGTGATCCATGTATACCCCCTTGAAATTAATTATATCAAGCTTTATACATGAAACTAAATGGAAAATGAGTCTAAGCATTAGTCTGTCTTTGGATCTCATTGCGTATTGGTTTGTTCCAATAATTCTTTTAACTGTATCTCACTTTACATATGGGGTCTCTACCAGGGTTCCTCACCACAGGCTGTTGATAGTATGGTACTCATAATCTCAAATATTTCCTTTTCCTTTCCTTTTCCTCTCTTAGACTCAGTAAAATAAATAGGAATTAAGTAAATAAATAGATTCCACATAAATTGCAGTTCCAGAAACTAACATAAATCCAATGCTAATAGCTACTACTGATTTTGGCATTTAAATATGTGTGAAACATGTTTATGTATGTTACTACATGTAAAACAATGACCCTGTGAAGAAGATACTATATGCAAATTGCCTGAGGATCAGAAAAATTAAGTGGACTGTCCAGCGTGGGACAACTTGATAGCAATGGCACAAACATTTTGACTTGGATTGAATTTCCAGTATCATGCTCTTTCTACTATAGTGTGGGTCTGAATTATAACTGAGATAGTAAGAGATTTACACACATACACACGCACACACACACACACACACATTTTGCATAGCAAACTACCACTGAAGTACATAAACATTGTTTTAAATTACTACTATTTCCACACTAACTTATGCTTATCTGTTGCTGCTTGCTGGCCTCTCCAAAGAAACCACCAAAACCAAAACTGTTGATCACAGAAAGCTAAGTTTGTTGCTCGCTACAGTAAGGGACAACATTACCTTCACAATATTAGCCCCTCCTTGAAAGGCAAAGTCAAAAGTAAGCTATTAATAAGATTTTTACTTAAGTCTTACAGTGTAGGGGGTTCTGACTTGGATTTGATAAAGTTCATGTTACAGGAGTAGGTGTATGTTGAAGAGTAAGAATTCTCTTGATGAGTCCAATTGAGCTATTTACTATTGTGAGAAGGAGCTATTTATGTGATGAAAGCAAGTTGAGTAGTCTACGTCTTGAATGAATAAATTTTCAAGAAATTCCTAAAATGATCGGTATATTTGCGACTTTATCTTCCCAGGCAAGAATCTCCAGAGGAAGTATACTCCTGTCAAGGTAGATTGTCAAACAGTAAGCTGAGTGGATATAGATATTTCATTTCTCTTTACAAAGAGCATATAAAATTAAGGGAACACTAAGAAAGAGAACAGGGGTGATGCACCTCTAACTCATTATCTGGCTCAAGTAGAATTTAATATTTGCTTTGATTAAAGAATCAGTAAATTAAATGCAAATTGATAGAACAGGACTTCCTAAAATTCATTGTAATGAATGTTGGTTCCCCTGAATTACGTCTGAACAAAAGGTTTATATACTTAGTCAAATAGACTTAGGAAGTATTGCATTTTATATCTTTTCATTAATGAGTCATAATATCCATAAGATTGGAGTGTTTGATTCCAATGCTTTACAATAAAATGAAGCAGTCCTTTTCAGTGTTATATGGAGTCGTGAGGCCAGTAGCAAACTGAAAAACTTATGGCTTCTTAAAGGCATTCAAATCTGAAAATACAGTGTTGGGTAAGACATATAAGTAGAGAAAGGAGAGAAGAAGGAAAAAAGGATGAAACAGATGAGCTAAATTCAGCCCTAGGACTAAGTAGGTAAGATACAAAGTCTTACACTAAGTGAACTATCTTGATTAGTAAATGAGATGACTATATATTATTTACACCAGGACACTTTGGAATGTGAAAGGAGGCTCTGCTCAGTTCTATTTGGACAACATGCATAATCTAGAACTATGTTGGGAAAACTACATTATACTGTCACCCTGTATATTTTTATTCACTATGTGTTGAGGTCCATATTCTGAGTGACAAGTTTGAGGAATGCTGAGAATAATCAAAATCATATCTTAGAAGTTACTCCCATAAAAATTCTGTAAGAATTACTATAGCTCTAAGTGTCATGGATCAAATTCTTGTCCCTAACAACAAATCACCTCAGTTTACCAAAAATTTTCTAGAATAACTTTTAGAATAATTAAGTATGCTATGCACAAATAAAAGGGGATAGCAATTTTGGTTTCTTGGCAATTGCATTATTTATTATAAATTTTAAGGGTTTTTTTTTTCTTTTCCAAAAACTAATGACAATCCATTAAGTAATAGCAGATGACCAGGTAGGCACAGTTAGAAAAGCTAAAAGATTAAGGTTTTTATTGACATTTATTTTCTTTGGAATCTCTTAGACCATTTATAATAAAGATCACCAACTCAGAATGCATCAGAAAGAGATAGATAAGGAAATGAGAAGACCATGCTAGTAGAATAATAGGGACGTATGGAGATCAGGACCTGTTTACAAGGGCAGCTATTGTTAGCTTCACATTACTGTAGTCACACAAGAATGCAGTAAGACTATTTACGGGTATTTGAAATTTTCAGAAGATAGATATCTTCATTTTATTACAATTACCCAGTTTTAAAGCACTGATACATTTTTAACAACAACAAAGACATTAGCACTGGCGAAATAAAACATACTTTCGTTGCGGTTTGGGTTTGTGGGTTACTGGTTTTCAAACTTTTGTGTAAAGATTGATCTTAATTATTAAATACATGAGCACTTAATCCTCTATTGTTTTTATTAAGTTGTTTTATGAAAAAGTGATACGTGTTCACTAAATTTAGTGTGGTAATCGTTTTGTAGTATATACATACATTAAATAATTACATTGTATACCTTAAACTTACATATTATACATCAGTATTTCCTTTACATGGAAATTAAAAGTATTATAAAAAAGTATTTCCTCTAGTAACACCAACTTGAGAGCTGATTTTACATTATAAGCCCAATATACACCCTAAGACAATATCTTAGTGAGCTTTTATATAATTCTACCTTGACCATAGTCAAGACTACATATATCTAAAGGAAAAGTGAACAATTCTAGAGTTTCATAAAAAAAATATGGATAACTCAGGGCCCAGAGTTGTTCTTCTTTAAAGTGAACTTCATGTTAGTTGCCCTTTTTTGCCTGAATTCACAAGATCTACTAGGCTAACACTATTTTCACTGTCTGCAATTTTTTATAATTTTAAACTTATTTGATTGAGAAGGGGACTGAAAAATGCTACCATGTCTTCGTGCTACCGTGTCTCAAAATTCTGTTCACAATAACCTTTGGACATACCACTGTTTCTTGGCCTACTTTTATTATGTTCATTTTTTGCCCCTATAAACTCTCTTGTCCCTTGGCCACCCTCCCCCCTTTAGGCCCTTTGGAAGATGAGTTAGAGAGTAATGAGAAAACCAGCAGAAGGCAGGGGGCATATATGGCAGCAGCAGGAGGTGGCTGACAAAAATCACAAATGTTCTGGAGAAAGTGTTTTTGCTCTTTCTTTGATTTTCTTAATAATATATTGTTGGCATGTAATCTACCCTTAACAACAGGAGAAGAGGTAAGGAAAGGTATAAAAGCTGAGGCTAAAAGGAGGTTTTAGAAATGTTTCATATTCTCCTTCTCAACTGGTTATCTCTATAAAATATCCAACAGCAGGGGTTCTTTGCCTTTGAAACTAATTCCACTTAGTCATTGTTGGGGATGGGGGAAGAAACACCAGTAGTATTTATTGTAACGTAATTTATTTCTCCATCAGAAAGAAAGTCCTCTAAAAGACAAATACAACTAGGCTAAAGGATACAGAGAAAGAAACAATGTCTCAAGTATGGAGAATTGGATGTTGAGGTATAAGGGAGTTTCTGTATTTAAAGGTTTTAATCACTAAAATAAAAATAGATTAACTGCTCCCTCCATCTCTAAATAAAATAGCAGTTAGAGTTTAGGAAACTTGATGAAAAGGTCCTGATTCACAGCTATACATTTCTTTTTGAAATGTACTTGCTCCTTTCCTAAGTGTGCTGTGTGTCATGGACTATTGGGCATCATAGGATAATGCCACTGAGCTGATGTTTTTACGTTTGGGGACAGCTGAAGGGACTCAGCCCTCACCTGACAACTGCTGTAAGAGGGAGCCAACCCCACTTGGATCAACAACTTGGTAAAAGTGAAAGGCAAAGAAGTTAAAAGAAAGTTAAAAGACTTCTATTCTCTAGCTCTCTTTAGAACATCTTTAACCATTGGGGACTCAGAAACCAATGTTGTTTGTTTGTTTCTTTTTTTTTAAGATTTTATTTATTTATTTGACAGAGATCACAAGTAGGCAGAGAGGCAGGCAGAGAGAGAGAGAGGGGGAAACAGGCTCCCCACTGAGCAGAGAGCCCGATGCGGGTCTCGATTCCAGGACCCTGAGATCATGACCTAAGCCGAAGGCAGAGGCTTTAATCCTCTGAGCCACCCAGGTGCCACCCAGATGCCCCCCCTATCGTTTCTTATGAGGAAAATTCTAAGCACTTAACTTGCTTTTTTGTTCTGATGATTTTTCTTCTCTTCCCAGTCCCTGTCTTATGAAAGATATATGATTCTGTGTCTTAGTATTGTTTAAAAATATCTCATTATCCCAATCTGTTTCCTATGATTTGTCTCTGCTGATTTTAATACATTTTGTATCTTTTTCTAATTTTCTTGAATTTATATATTTTTCTCTTAATATTTTACCTTATACTTTCAAAACCTCATTCCTTTACAATCAATGATTTTGAATTTTTTATCTTAAGGCTATATTTTTTTATTCATCTTCTATCCATTTTCATTATAAATATTACTCCTTTAAAAAATAGTTTTAAAGTTCATTTTTTGTTTCTCAACTCTTTGTTTTACCCCACTATTTCATTCATCTTATTATATTGATTATATAATAGATCCCTTTACTTACCTATACTTCAACTCAATGTCAATTCTTATTTTAAAGAAAACTGCAGGTTTTATTTTTATTTTATTTTAAATTGGAATTGTCATTGTATATGTCATATATTGTATATAATATATAATTGTCACTATAACTATATGATAAAATTATAACTATAAGAAATAATTATATATCTCATTTTTAATGGTGTTAGCTAGGGGTTTGTCATATAGGGCCTTTGTGATACTGAGCTATGTTCCTTCCATGCCTAAATTTTTTAATTTTTTTATCATGAACAGATGTTATATTTTGTCAAATGCTTTTTCTGTGTCTACTGAGATGATTTTATGATTCTTTCATTCTATTAATGTGATGTATCACATTGATTTGTAGTTATCCTTGCCACCTACAGATAAATCGCACTTGATCCTAGTATATAATCCTTTTAATGTGCTGTTAAATTCAGTTTGCTAGTATTTTGTTGAAATTTTTTTTTTAAAGATTTTATTTATTTATTTGACAGAGAGAGATCACAAGTAGACAGAGAGAGAGAGAGGAGGAAGCAGGCTCCCTGCTGAGCAGAGAGCCCGATGCGGGACTCGATCCCAGGACCCCGAGATCATGACCTGAGCCGAAGGCAGCGGCCCAACCCACTGAGCCACCCAGGCGCCCCTTGTTGAAATTTTTTGAATTTATTATATTCATCATAAATCATCAAAGCTTTTAGTTTTCTAGTAGTGACCTTGTATGGCTTTAGTATCAGGATAATGTTGGCCTCAGAAAATGAGTTTGGGAGTGTTCCCTCTTTTTCAATTTTTTTTTTTTCCTATGAGTTTGAGGATAATTGGTGTTCTATTTTGGCAAAATTCACTAATAAAACTGTCTGGTCCTGGACTTTTTGTTGTTAGGAGTTTGTTTTTTGGTATTTGTTTTTTGTTTTTGTTTTGTTTGTTTGTTTGCTGGCTTTAATTAGTGATTCAGTCTCCTTTGTAATAATTCATCACAGATTTTCTATTTCTTCCCGTTTCAGTCTTGGTAAGTTGCATGTAAGAATTATTCTATTTCTTCTAGGTTTTCTAGAAGCTTTAGGTCCTTTATCTTTCCCTTGTGTTGGTCTAGCTAAGGATTTGACCTTTTATTTATCTTTTCAAAAAAACAACTTGTAGTTTGGTTATTCGTTTCTATTTTTTTTTTTCTGTTCCCTTTATTTCGACTCTAATCTTTATTCTCTTTCTTCTGCTAACTTTGGTCTCAATTTGTTCTCCTTGTTCTAGTTCCTTAAATTGTGGAGTTAGGTTGATTTGGGGGAGCTTTTTTTACTTCTAAATATAGGTGTTTATTACTATGAACTTCCCTCCTAGAATTACTTTTGCTGCATGCCGCAAGTTCTGGTGTGTTGTATTTTCATCTTCATTTGTTTCAAGAAACTTTTTCCCCTTTAATTTCTTCTTTGCTCCGTTGGTCATTTAGCAGAATATTGTTTAATTTCTACGTGTTTATAAATTTTTCAGTTTTCCTCTCGTTAGTGAATTCTTGGTTCATTCCACTGTGGTTAGAGAAGATACTTGATATGATTTTGGTCTTCTTAAGTTTTCTGAGGTTTGTTTTTTTGCTTAACATAGGGTCTATTCCAGAAAATATTCCATGTGTAGTTGAGAAGAATGCGTTTTCTGTTTCTGGATATAATGTTCTGTATATGTCAGGTCTACTTGGTCTGTAGTGTAGTTTCTTTGTTGATTCTAGCTAGCCTATCTATCCATTGTTGAGAGTGGGACATTAAACTCCCCAACTATTGTATTACAGTTTTATTTATCCTATTAGCTCTGTTAGTTTTTGCTTTATGTATTTAGGTGCTTTGATGTTGGGTGCATAAATATTTCAATTGCTACATTTTCTTAATTCATTGACCTTATATGATGACCTTTCTGATTCAATTTATCATTTTCAGTTTAATGTCTGCCGCTTCCAGTCGGTGACGAAAGAAGAATTAGGCACAAACAAGTCCGCTGCAAAAGACTGGGAGCAGGGGACAACAGTGGAAAAGGACTGCTGCCACGAGCAACTCTACAGTCTCACTTTTATTGGATAGAAAACAATAGCCAACAGAAGGATTGAGGAAGGTCAAACGTTAATCCCGTCTTGCAGATAAGCAAGAAGGAGGATAGAGTTTATAGTTAACCAAGCACATTCAAAGGACTTATCTAACTAACAATGGGCGCTTCGGGGAAGAGAAAGGAGCGATCACGAAAAAGGGAAGCAGGCGGTTTCCGTTCCACCCTGAGCTGACCAGGTGTTCCCGGGTGCTCGGCTTCCCTGAAGCAGGCAGCATTCCGCCCTGAGCGAGCCAGGCATCCCCAGCTGTCCAGCTTCTGTGAAGGGGCGACATTCCACCCTGAGCGAGCCGGGCATCCCCAGCTGCCCAGCTTCACGGTCGTACATGGTCCTTCTCCCCAAAGACCTGTTGTCAGTATATGTATTTCTTAAGGCCATATCTAAATGTGCTTGGCAACTAGTAAAATCCTCCAGGGGTTACAGTTTAAGTAACAAATTGTTCCGAGGGGCAGCAGCAAATGTCTATTGTGTGTGACTTAAGTGCCCTTGCTCTTTTTTAGTTACTATTTGCTTGAAATATCTTCTATTCCTTCACCCTCAATCTGTGTCTTTAGGGCTAAAGTGAGTCTCTAGTAGGTGGCTTATTGTTGGACCTTTTTTTTTTTAAATCCATTTATCCACTTTCTAACTTTTAATTAGATAATCTAATTTGTTTAAAGTTATTATTGATAGCTAAGGACTTACTATTTTCATATTGTTAATTGTTCTCTGGTTGTTGATGCTTGTTTCTTATCCTGCTGTCTTTTTTGTGTGTTTTGGTATCTTTTGACATCAGTATGCTTTCAATTTAGTCAAAGTGTTTTCTTTTACAAAATTACTACAGGATTTTCCTTTGTGGTTACTATGGAGCTTATATAAAGTATCTTAAACATAAAACACCTATTTTAAATTGACAAGTTTAGTAGAATTTGTAAACTTTACATTTTCATTTCTCTCCCCCACATTTAAAGTTAATGCTGTTAGAATTTGTTTTTTATATTGTGTAACTCACAACAGATTATTGTAATTATGGTTATTTTTACTAAATTCATTTTTTTAAACTTTCAAAGTAGAATTTCAAGTGGATTATGTACTACTATTACCATACTGCAGAATTTATGACTACATATTTATTTAGTACATATTTACATATTATCATTATTAGTGAAATTTCATCTATCTGTTTTTGTCATGTTAACTGACATTCTTTTACTTCCTTCCATAGAACTCTCTTTAGCATTTCTAATAAGTTAGGTCTGGTGGTAATGAACTTCTTTAGTTTGTTGTTTTAGTTGTTGTTCTGGGAAGTATTAATTCCTCTTTTGTTTCTGAAGGACAGTTTCACTGCATATAGAGTTCTTCATTGATGGTTACTTTCTTTTAATATTTTATATATGTTGCCCAGTTCTCTCCTGTCTTGGTTTCTATTGGGAAATCTGATAGTTTTATGGGATTTCCTTGTATATAACTTTTCTCTTTCACTGCTCTTAAAATTCTTTGTCTTTGACTTTTGACAATTTAATTACATTTTTCAATGTAGCCCTATTTGGGTTCAGCATATTTGGGGTCCTTTAGGATTCATGGATCTGAATGTCCATTTCTCTCCTCAGGTTCAGGAAATCTTTAGCCATTAGTATTTTAAATATACTTTCTGTCCCTTTCATTTTCTGGAATTCCCATAATCTGATTATTGCTTTGTTTTGTTTTGTGTCCCATAATTCTTATAGGCTTTCTTCCCTCTATTCTTTTTGTAACTCTGAGTAGGTAATTTCTAATGTTCGATCCTCCAGATTTATTTATTTATTTATTTGTCCTCTATTTTTTAAACTCTGTTGGATTCTTATTTTTCAACTCTAGCATTTGTATTCTTTTTTTGATCATTGCTATTTCCTTATAGAATTTTTATTCACACAGTGCTTTCCTAATTTCATTGAGTTGTCTCTATATTTTCTTGTAGTTCACTAAACTTCCTTAAGAGAACCACTCTGAATTCTTTGACTCCCATATTTCCATTTCATTAGGACTAATTATTGGAACTTTATTAGTTTCCTTGATGGTGTCATATTTATCTGATCTTTTTGTACCTGATATTTAAGTAATTAGGCTCCTCTGCTGACTTCTCAGGTTTGCTTTGTCAGAGAGAGTTCTTCCATGGTTAGCTCTGTTTGGGTTTTTGGATATTTCTGCTGGTAATATCTTTGTGCAGGTAAGGCCTCCTATTGTCTATTTTTGGGCAAGGAAACTGTTGAGCTCTGAGGATGGGTATGTGGGGCTGTGCCACTATCAGAGAACAGTTCCCTACCCAAGTAAGACTAAGGGACAATCATAACACCTGGGACACATGGAATATAAAAAAACTGGTCACATAGAGATACCTATACTGTTTGGGAACCCAAATCAGGCCAGATCATGTACTGAATTATCTAGTCAAATGAGGTCACTGATTTTGCTGTATAGATGAGAAAAGCCTTGGGCTTTTCTCTCTGTTCAGTGGCCACTATAAATAGGGCTTTTGAATGGGCTGTGTAGCTTCCTGTGAGTGCTGGTTAGGTTCCCGTGTTGGGCAGACTAAAGGCTGTGTTCAGTGATGAGCAGAGCTATGAATTAGGTTCCCTGCCCAGCACAGTGGGAAAAGCAGCTCTAAGGCCAGTAAAGCTCATTGTTTGTTGTCTTAACTCAAGCTACCTGTACCCCAACCAGGCCTAACATGGCTTCTGTACAAGTATCAGCTTTGCCTGTTTGCCCTTTGGCAAGTGCCACTGGGCCATGCAGGTTTCAGGAGTTGTCTCCAGGCCTTCTGGTCAGATGGAGCCAAAAGATACTCTCTACAGCATTTGGGGATGATTAGGCCTCTGCTCCCTTGCCTGAGAGAAAAGGGGAAGGTGAAAGTGGAGGTTTACAGGAAATCTCTCCAGGTAATGCTATGCTGGCCTGGGGGAGGGCCAATATGGGTCAATGTGTAGCAGCTTCTTTTATCCTTTTAATGCAGTCCATCTTGGTCTGTGTGGTAGAGTAGGGTACTCCAGCTTCACCTTTGTGTTCTGATCTCCTCACAGTGGTATCTTGTTCTTGAATGATATTTAGCTGTTTTTCTTGCCAGTGTAGTAAATTCATTTTGGTGATGTCACTTCTCCATTATGTTATTTAAACATCTTTAGTCTTTTTATTTATTTCAAGGATTAGGAAGCATGGACTGGAGTGAGGCCGATGGTGAACTTTTATCACTTGAGTACTGAAAATTTTTTAAGCTCTTAGAGAAAAATATTCAGTCTATTTCTTGATAAATAATAACTATTTTTATTTTAATGTGAGAAAACATAGGTACAATCTTCTAGTTAATAGTTTGATGAAGATGGTTGATGGTTATATATAAACCAATAGTAAATCTTTATATACATAAAAATATATAAAATATATATAAATATAATATATATGAAATGTAAGATACTAACATATATATACATATATATATGTATGTGTGTACATATATATTTATATATATATAAATATATATATATATAATTGAATGTACAGGCTACCTGAGACCTCACTATATTTAAGTTCTATAAAAATTTTGTTGCTTTTAAGAATCTTAAGAGTGAAAATCTCTTACACTTGGTTTTGGGAAACAGGACCAAAAAAATAAGCAGACCCTAGGGTATATATGTAATAAATTCTGGTCACAGTTCTAAGATCTTTCAAATAGTTTTGCTCATTCATTCCCATAAACTCTAGGGTAGGAGTGATTTTTATTCTAGTTCTTTGTTCTCAACACAGGCTCAGGAAAGTTGAGCTATGTAGTGGCAAGCCCAGTTGAGATAAAGTTCTGTGGTGATATCCCTCATGGTGTACCTCTCACAATTCACATAGAAACTCCCTTTTATGTAGCACTTAAATTAGAGGACTAAATTCTTTTTTTTTTTTAATTTTTTTATTTTATTTTTTTTTAACATAAACTTTTTTTTTTTTTAAGATTTTATTTATTTGACAGACAGAGATCACAAGTAGGTAGAGAAGCAGGCAGAGAGAGAGAGAGGAGGAAGCAGACTCCCTGTTGAGCAGAGAGCCCGATACAGGGCTTGATCCCAGGACCCTGAGATCATGAGCCACAGGCAGAGGTTTTAACCCACTGAGCCACCCAGGCTCCCCAGAGGACTAAATTCTTAAGATATGTTGGACCGAGGCTGTTTTTCATTAAAAATTATTAAAATGTAAACATATATATTCATAAGTTAAAGAATAAAAACAAAATGAACATCCATGTACTTAATGCTAAATTTAATAAACAGTAAATGATAACAAATCTTAAAAGCTGCTTCTTCAAGAAGTAATCTTTCTCCTGTGTTCATCATTCTAGACAGTTCTCCATATGTTTATTGTATTTGTAAGTTTACCTAAATAATACAGTTTTAGGTTTGCTTATTTATAAGTGTGTCATAAATATAATGATATTTTTGTTGAATACATTTTTGTTGTTACATAAGTTAGTTCATTTTCGCATAGTATTTTATTTGAAGAATAACCAGTTTTAGCTATTCAGTTTTAGTAGATATTTGAATTTTTCTGCTATGAAAATTGCAGCACAAGGACATTTTAGTAGTTTCTTTAGAGATAAATCTAGGAGGGGCACCTGGGTGGCTCAGTGGGTTAAGCTGCTGCCTTCAGCTCAGGTCATGATCTCAGGGTCCTGGGATCAAGTCCCACATTGGGCTCTCTGCTCAACAGGGAGCCTGCTTCCCTCTCTCTCTCTCTGCCTGCCTCTTTGCCTGCTTGTGATCTGTTTCTGTCAAATAAATAAATAAAATCTTTAAAAAAAAATAGAGATAAATCTAGGAGTGGAATGACTGAGATTTAAAGTATACACACTTTCTGTTTTATGTCTCTAGGGATTTTATCAATTTATACTCACAGTAGTGTATTTAATAGTTCTCTTTGCTATATGTGTGTGTGTGTGTGTGTATATATATATATATATATATATATCAAACATATGTATGTAGCATATATATGTATATGTATGTCACAGTCCCAGCAAGAAACTGCACATTCAAACTGACTAATTTGAGAAGAATTTAATAAAATAATAATTTATTCTAGGCAGGGTACTAGAGAAGCCCACAAGGGATAGAGAACTACTCTAAGGTTAACAACGGCAAGAAACACCAATCTTATCCTTGATATTAAGGAGAGGTCCCTAGAACTTGAAGAGATTTGCTACATGAAAATGGTCTCCCAGTATAAGTCATGATTTTGAGCTTACACAGAGAGACACAGGCTGCAATGAGCCCTCAAGGAGGCAACTGGGTTAAAAGGACTCTGCTCTCATTCCTCTTTTGCTCTTCAGTCTTATTGTTGTAATTCTCATTGATGTCAATAGGAAGTGAGAAGTTGTGAGAGCTCATCAATGTTGTCACATGTATTAGCTTTCTAGACACAAAGCTGGAAGCATTGAGAAGTGATTGCATGTGACACTCTCATCTACATATATTTCATAGCTTCAGACATTTTATTTTTATTTTAAGATTTTATTTATTTATTTGACAGAGAGAGACACAGCTAGAGAGGGAAAACAAGCAGGGAGAGTGGGAAAGGGAGAAACAGGCTTCCTACTGAGCAGAAAGCCTTATGTGGGGCTAGATCCCAGGACCCTAGGATCATAACTGAGACAAAGGCTGGTGCTTAATGACTGAGCCACCCAGATGCCCAGCTTCAGACGTTTTAATTTGTACCAACTTGGTCATGGGAAATGGTCCTTGATTAACTAATGACACTGGATTTCTTTTCATGTGTTTATAATAAATTTATTTTATTTTTAATAATTTAATAATTTTTAGGAATAAAATTCCTAAAAAATTGTAGCATTTTAATGGTGTTTGTATTTTCTCTCATTAACTTATAGGAGCTCTTTTATAATTTGGCTAATAATCTTTGGTTGGTATCATGTGTTGGAGATGTCTTCTTTCAATAGGTGGTTTGGTTTTCACTCTTTATCTGGAGTTTATATGAAGAACTAAAAATAAGTTTTTTATGTTTAAATAGAATTTTTCTTTTTTTTCCTTGAATTTTAAAAATTATTTTAGTTCTAGTGAGGCAAGGGAAACAAAAGCAAAAAGAATTTTCCAATTTTTCTTATGTTTCTGTTCAAGGACTATATAAATCCTTCACTACTTCAAGGTGATAAATTCATATGGTTTCACTTATTAGTGGAACATAAAGAATAGCATGGAGGACGTTAGGAGAAGGGAAGAAAAATGCAGTGGCAGGGACAGGGGGAATCAGAGTGGGCAAAACCACGAGACACTATGGACTCTGGAAAACAAACAGGGTTTTAGAGGGGAGGGGGCAGGAGGATGGGTGAACTCGATGGATGGGAATTAAGGAGAACATGGATTGCATGGAGCACTGGTTGTTATACACGAACAATGAATCTTAGAAAACTACATCAATACTGTACTGTATGGTGACTAACATAACATAATAAAAAATCATAAAAAAAAGTTCCTGTATTTGGCTTTTAAAGTAATAAATAATGACTTTCACATTTAATGCTCAATAATCCAGAATTGGTTTGTGTATGTGTGTGTGTGTGGAACACGATGTATAATCCAATTTAATTTTTTCCATATAAATGAAAAATTATTTTACTTCTATTTATGGAATAGTCTTATTTATCTGTATTATTAGCTTTTCCAACCAAATTTAGGTTGACTTTACATCTGTACATTGGTCTGGTTTGAGTTTTCAATTATCTTGCTCTAATCTATTTGTTCTGAGTGTCAATAGCATCTAATTCACTGCAATTTTATCATCAGATAATATTTGGAAGGAAAATTCCCCTACCCCAATCTTCTATTTTAGGAGTGTCTGAGCACTTCTGGACCATTTGTTTTACTACTTTAGAATTAACCTGTCAAGTTTCCTGAAAACCTGACTGTAATTTTGCTTACAATGGAATCAAACCCATAGATACATTTGAAGAGATTGGATCACTATAACCATGCTATTTGTCAATTTATTTAGATTTTTTGAACTATTTTTCAATAAATTTTTATAAATTTCTTCATTAATATCTTCCACATTTTTGGTAGGTTTACTCCTATGGACTTCATAGGTATTTTTGGTTTTTTTTTTGCTATTGTAAGGATCTATTTTTTATTGCAGTTTCCATTTGTTGCTGGTGTGTAGAATTTGACCGTTGTAAATTGATCTTATATCTAGAAACTTTAATCAGTGCCTCTCAATTCTAAGATTTTGATTGTTGATTCTTACATTTTCCCATATAATCATATCATTTGCCAATAAATGATAGCTCCATTTATTGTACCAACTATTAAAATAGTAAAATGGTCAATAATGATAATTAGTATCATGTTTTATTCATTTTAAAGGGAAGATAGTAATATTTTGCTATGCAAACAAAATACAGTATAAACATCTTTTTACAATTGAAAGGAGTTTCCTTTTTATTATTAGTTTCCCAAGATTTCTTTGTGCAAGAATAGTTGTAGGCTGGTATCTATTAATCTAATCACTTGTGCTTTTCCCCGTTAACCTGTTTAATTAATGTTAATGTTAATGAATTTCACACTTGAAATTATTTCAGTATTTTGTTCAACTTACATATTTAACTTATAAAAGTTTAATATAATTCTATTTTGAATGTTTGTCTCCTTTTCTTGAATAATAAAAGGGTCTGAAATTGTTTAAAATCTGGCCCTCCATACTCAAATGCTATTGTCATCTAGTCTTATTGATGTGTTTTAAGCATCTAAGTTGTATATTATCATTTACTGTTAATGTTTGTTTTTATTTATCAAGATAGTTATAATTTCTATTTTTATTTGAAGGTGATCTTCTGTTTCTCTAGGTAGAAAACGTTCTCATACATGCTTTTTCAGGAAACATCTTAATTTCACCTTAATTTTCAATAGATGGCTTCACAGGGCATGCAGTTCTGTGTTCCTATCTATTTTCTCTCAGCACTTTGAATTTATTATTCCGCTCTGTCTTTCTCAATTGATGTTCTGCTTTTAGCTGTCCACCTAAATACCAAGCCTTTCTAGTCTGGTTTTTCTTTTTTAAAAATCTCCTTCCTTTTCTTCGTGTGTTGTGTCTGAATCTGTTGTTTTTCTTACTAGAGATTTGTCATCAATTTTGAAGGATTGATAATTTGTATAAATTGTGTAAATGTCTCAGTTCTTATTATTTAAAAATTTTCTCTTGCCTGGTTTCTGTTGTCTCCTTCTGAAACACGAACCTTGACTGTACCCTCTGATGTCTCTTTCTTTTACTTACTTTCACCTCTTTTATTTTTTCTGTCTCAATGTGAGTAATATTTTCAGCTCTATCTTATACTTACTAATTCCGTCTTCATTTTGGTTTAATCCATATGATCCATCTGATGGATTTCTAATTTATTTCTTATATTTTTCATTTCTTCCTGTCATTTTTAGTACTATTTTCCATTTATACTACTTATAATACTTTCATTTCTTTAAGCATATTGAAATATTTATTTTACATTTTATGTATGACAATTCCAATATCCATCATCTCTTCAAATCTGGTTCTGAATGTCTTGTTCATGGTGGTTTATTTCTATGTATGTTTGTGACTATGGATTATACGCTCCAACTTCAGAGTTTAACTAGAGAAAATCTTTAAAGCTTACAATAAGTATATTTGTGTTTTCCTTTCCAACTGCCTGGGGGAAGACTGCTTTTTTCAAGACCACTTGAAACTAAGTTTTTGGCTTAAGCAGATATGAACATTGGCTGGTATTAGAAGTTCCCTGGGTAGAATGTTTTCTTTCTTTTTTCAATTTCACTAAGACCCAGGGCCAAGACCGACAATTATTCCTACCGTCTTTCTCTTCAGGGCATATTTTTCATTTTTTTCCCAGTGTGCATATCTATTGCCTCATCATTCATGGATCTTAACTTTATCTGGTGTTCTCCAATCTGATCTTCTAGCCAATTTTTTTTTCCTATCCCTCATATGTACAAAACAGGTTTTAAGAGCACTGAGAATTGGTGAATGTCCCCAGATAAATAGGCTAACCTAGTGTTACTTACCTTACAGGATTCATGTTTATATTTTTATATTTCTTTGGAGACAATAAATGACATTGTTAAAAAAGAAATATTCTTTATTTATTTATTTATTTGAACACTAATCAATGAGGTTGTCCTCTTTTGGCTAGGTTTATACAAATACTCAGCTTATCATGTCTGTAGAAAAAGAATTAAAATTGTTTTTACCACTAGTTACTGAAAAAAAATGCAAAGTAAAATTACAGTTAAGAATTATGTGCCACTCTGAATGGTGGCCCTGATAATTTTGAATTTTTTATTCTATAAGGTTTCCACAAATATTTTCCCATGTGTAGGAATTCAGAATTTAGTAATTTATTTTAAAAGACCTAGTTCTTTTATTTACCCAAAATACCTAATAATTACCTAGAATAGTTTAGCAATGAGAAGGAGGCCCTTTTGCCAAACTGCTAGTCTTAATTCTCTGTTCTGTACATGGACTGCAAGTTATTACTGTTTTATAACCATTACACATTTTCGTACAGATTTGTATGGAACAATGTGTGATTGGTTTTACATTCAATTCACTTAATTTCTTCTTGGATCTTGAGTATATTTTAAGGAATTGTAGTCTGAGCATAGACATTTGATTACTGTACTTTTTTTGTGGGGTGAATAACAAACTCACATTTTAAAATGAATCTAAGCACCAAAAATCATGAAATACTTAGGAATATATCTAAAAAAATAAAGGTAGAAGCTTTATGCTGAAAAACACAAATATTATTGTATTAAAGATCTGAATAAATCAGGGATAGATCTATTCATGGGTTGGGAGATAGAATATTTTATAATGTTAATTTCCCCAAATTGATCAGTGCATTCAGTGCAATCAAAATGAGAGGATTTTTGTTTTTTGTTTTAGCTTTTTTTCAAAATTTAACACACAGACCCTAAAATCAACACGGTAAATACAAAATTCTAGAGCTGCTAAGGCAATTTTGGATAAATAAAACAAAATCAAAATTAAACTAAACTAAACTAAAGAACTTATATTACCATATTAAGACCTATTAAAAATCTATAGTATTAAGAAAAGATGGCATTTTTCTAAGGATAAATAAACTCACCAGGAGGATATAATAGAAACTCTAAAAACAGATCTATACATTTACCCTTTACCCTTACCATGTTTATGACAGTCCTGACAGCACGGTACCATGGGGAAAGAGTGAACTTATCAGTAGATGATACTGAATCAATTGAATACCCTTACTCACACGATATGTAGATACACAAATATGCATATAAACTTCATAGACCTTACAAAACTACCTTGAAAAACTGAATAAGTTTCAGAGAAAAACATAGGGTAAAACTTTTGTGACTTTAGATTAGAGCAGGCACAGATTTCCTAAGCAGGACCAAAAAAAAAAAAATCATAAAAAATTAGATTAAAACTTTTAACTTGTATTCATTAAAAGACACAATTGACTCCTATCTGAATACTTATGCTATGTGGTAAGTATGTGGTAAAGCGTATGTATGTATCTACAATTCCCATGAATCAGTAGGAAAGTGAGAAATCAACTAAAACTTTAATAGATTCTACACACGAGAACATCCAAATGATTAATAACAATTATAGTCCTTAAAGAGTTATAAATTAAATCACAATTAGATATCATTGTATACCTACCCAAATTTTATAAGATACAGAAGATGAAAAAACAAGTATGTGGAGTAAGTAGAACTTGCATACACTGCTGGTGGAAGTATATTTTTATAAAACCAACTTGGCAAACTATTTGACAGTACCTACTAGAGTTGAACATATGAAAAATTTTAACAATATGGGACAATCTCACACAACTCATATTGACAACAACCAAAAAAAGAACACATCCTGTGTTTTTTTCATGTATATGGAGTAGAAAAACAGATAAATCTAATCTTCATTGTTAGAAGTCTGGGTGGTAGGCTGGAGTTGGCTAAAAGTTGCATAAAGAGAGTTTCTGCAGTACTGGCGATGTTCTGCTTCTTACTGGCTTCATCCTGTGTTTATTAAAGTGCTCCAAATTGAATTTTTCTACATGCTTTTTTTAATGCATATTATACTTCAACAAAAATTTTAAAAACTGGTAAGGGTTAGCATTTGTAATACTGTTGTTATAGATAAGATGTTTTCACACAATGTACAGTGTTTTTGTTGCTTATCTCTTCAATGCAAACATGAATGAACACCTTAATAAACACACTTGTGGTTGAGATGAATACATGCCCACTGCCACTGAGAATGGAAAGAGTTACACTATTTGATTATAACACTGTATTGTCACAAACTAGTTTGAGTCTCAGTGGATCATTTTCTCATTCTTTATTGTTAGAAAAAAAAACATTCAAAGACAATTATTGTTTAAACCCAAATTAACATTTTTAAATGATGTCTTTTCATGATTAGGTTGGCTTATTTCCAAAACTGTTGCCTAGTAAATCAAATAATTCAATTATCTTGTGGCTAATTTTGTAATTGATCTAGCTTGAAAAGCATTTCAGGAAATCTCAGAAACATTTCTAAAATGGGAGGTTGTTGAATACGTTTTGGGGATTTTATTTATCATCATCCTACTTGACTTCATATGGTCTAAGGGTTATTTAGACTGAAATTATTATTTTTTAAAATATTTTATTTATTTATTTGACAGACAGAGATCACAAGTAGACAGAGAGGCAGGCAGAGAGAGAGGGAAGCAGGCTCCCTGCTGAGCAGAGAGGCGGATGCTCAGGACCCTGAGATCATGACCTGAGCCGAAGGCAGAGGTTTAACCCACTGAGCCACCCAGGTGCCCCAGCTGAAATTATTTTGCCTGTAGTTTATGGTGCAGACTTTGGGGACCACTTATTGCCCCATTTTCTAATTTTGGAGAGACTTACAAATAGTTTCTGAGGGAATTAGAGACCCTGTCTGCATTAAGCCCCTTATAAAAAGGGGGTAGGTCTCACTCATCACTCATTACTGTTTGTCAAAGTCCCATGCAGCAAATAGTGAACAAATAAAATAACATGGGTAGGCCTTATATTTAAACTTCTACCTAAGTAGATGCCTTATCTTTTCTTGTCAGGTTATTCGTATACAAGGTTTTTGTCCTCCTGGACTCTGTGGCCTCGCTATATTCGTGTAAAACTACCATCTCTAACATACCTGATACCTATAATGCCTTAAAAACAATAGTTTATTTCTTGCTTACATTGCAGTTATAATAAATGGCTCACAAGATATCACTGCACTCATACCCAGCCAGAAGGTGAATAAAGCACAGAGAAACTACCCATGAGGTTTTATTTTGATTTGTTTTTGATTTTTGTTTGTTTTTATGAGTGAGGATTGGAAGTGAAATACTTTATTTTTATTCCATTCCATTACCTGTAATTCAATCACATAGCTAACACTTACCAGCAAGGGAAATGGGTATGCAATCAAGCTGTGTGCCCAGAAAGTTAAAATATGGATTTGGGTGAATATCTAACAGTCCCTGTTACATTACTAATCCTTAAACTGTTCTAGCTTTTACTCTTTAATAAATGCAGATAATCTAAAAGCTATGGGCTTGTACAGTATGATTTTATCATAATTATTCTATAGAATTGGACTTTGTTATTTTATCATTGTCTCTCACTGAAGACTGTTAACAGCTACAACAACAACAACAAAACAGTGAAGATATCTTCAGTGAAGATAACTCACCGTTTTATCTACTGAAGGTATATTGGGCAAGAAGTTTTATACGATATGATACATGTCTCTTCTATGACTCTCCATGTGAAAAATTTCTCAGATTCAGAAGCAGAAAGATAAATTTCTCTTGAGCATATGGTTTAGTTTTACCTCACATATTTTCCACATTTTGGGATTGTGTTTTTCTCTTTTTGCCACAGCTCCAAAGAATTTTACATTCAAAGCTTTGACCTTTTTCTATCTACTTTTCAGCTTTTTTTTTGCATTCATTCTCATGTACTAGCTTTATTCTCTTTTATATTTTCAAAATTCATGTCCACTGGCAATGTAGCATAATCTTTAAAATTATAAAGGTGTATTCTTAGGCAAATACATTTGTTTAGCCTTATTTTGTCATATATGAACTATAGATAATAATGAGGACATGAATGTGGATTTTTAATTAGAAATCAACACTGGAGGAAAGGGAGATTTTAGGATATGCTATGATAGAGGGAGAGGATAATGTCCTGAAATTGAGTAGTGTAAGTAGAAACAGGAAGAAGAAAATTCATTTTCGGTATCAGTAAGAAGCTGGATAATAGGAGTAAAAAAGCTGGATAATAACAGGTTTCCATCCGAACATCGGAGTGGATGAAAGAATGAGGGACATTGGTGGAGAAGCAGGTTTTGTATGGGGATTTCAAATACAGTAAAGAAAAAGGTGGAAAAAGCAATAAATATTTTACTGACTTTGGGACACATGTTTTGGTAAGTTCTATATATTTGTTATTAAAATAGCTTCATAGTGAATGATATTTTAGAATATCCATTATTCAAGCAGCAGTTTCTATGTGGTTGCCATGCCTGTTATGGTGAACTAAGTTGTTATTCCTATTGCCATGACTGGGTATCTGCAATTCCTTAGTGTTTTGAAGATTTTATTTATTTATCAGAGATCACAAGTAGGCAGAGAGACAGGCAGGGAGAGAGAAAGAAGCAGGCTCCCTGCTGAGCAGAGACCCGGATGCGGGGCTTGATTCCAGGACCCTGGGATCATGACCTCAGCTGAAGGCAAAGGCTTTAACCCACTGAGCCACCCAGGCACCCCTGCAATCCCTTAGTGTTTTAGGCAACAAAGTATGTAAGGGCCACACATAAAAGAAATACGAATCCTGATCATTGTGTTAAGAATTGTTTAAGAATATTTTCTTGCAAATTCAAGGTATAGGCATCAAACTTTGCAGGATGGTGTCAGCAGTCTGGAAAAAGATTTCTGAGGCAACAATGGAGTACTTACAAAAACTGCTACATCACCAGGACTTTTGATAGTATGAAAGATGGTGCTGTATGAAGAAACTGAGGCATTAAAAATGATTTAGGTTTTGATTTGTATCTCCCTCATGCCGAGTGATATGGAGCACTTTTTCATGTGTCTGTTGGCCATCTGGATGTCTTCTTTGCAGAAATATCTGTTCATGTCCTCTGCCCATTTCTTGATTGGATTATTTATTCTTTGGGTGTTGAGTTTGCTAAGTTCTTTATAGATTTTGGACACTAGCCCTTTATCTGATATGTCGTTTGCAAATATCTTCTCTCATTCTGTCAGTTGTCTTTTGGTTTTGTTAACTGTCTCCTTTGCTGTGCAAAAGCTTTTGATCCTGATAAAATCCCAATAGTTTATTTTTGCCCTTGCTTCCCTTGCCTTTGGCGATGTTCCTAGAAAAACGTTGCTGTGGCTGAGGTGGAAGAGGTTGCTGCCTGTGTTCTCCTCAAGGATTTTGATGGATTCCTTTCTCACATTGAGGTCCTTCAACCATTTTGAGTCTATTTTCATGTGTGGTGTAAGGAAATGGTCCAATTTTATTTTTCTGCATGTGGCTCTCCAATTTTCCCAACACCATTTATTGAAGAGGCTGTCTTTTTTCCATTGGACATTCTTTCTTGCTTTGTCGAAGATTAGTTGACCATAGAGTTGAGGGTCTATTTTTGGGCTCTCTATTCTGTTCCATTGATCTATGTGTCTGTTTTTGTGCCAGTACCATGCTGTCTTGATGATGACAGCTTTGTAATAGAGCTTGAAGTCCGGAATTGTGATGCCACCAACTTTAGCTTTCTTTTTCAATATTCCTTTGGCTATTTGAGATATCACCTCACACCAGTCAGAATGGCTAAAATTAACAAGTCAGGAAATGACAGATGCTGGCGAGGATGAGGAGAAAGGGGAACCCCCCTACACTGTTGGTGGGAATGCAAGCTGGTGCAACCACTCTGGAAAACAGTATGGAGTTTCCTCAAAAAAACTGAAAATAGAGCTTCCCTATGACCCAACGATTGCACTACTGGGTATATATCCTAAAGATACAAATGTGGTGCTCCGAAGGGGCATGTGCACCCGAATGTTTATAGCAGCAATGTCCACAATAGCCAAACTATGGAAAGAACCTAGATGTCCATCAACAGATGAATGGATAAAGAAGATGTGGTATATATACACAATGGAACACTATGCAGCCATCAAAAGAAATGAAATCTTGCCATTTGCGACAGTGTGGATGGAACTAGAACATGCTTAGCAAAATAAGTCAAGCAGAAAAAGACAACTATCATATGATCTCCCTTATATGAGGAAGTGGAGATGCAACATGGGGGGTTAAGGGGGTAGGAGAAGAATAAATGAAACAAGATGGGATTGGGAGGGAGACAAACCATAATGACTCTTAATTTCACAAAACAAACTGAGGGTTGCTGGGGGGAGGGGGGTTGGAAGAAGGGGGTGGGGTTATGGACATTGGGGAGGGTATGTGCTATGGTGAGTGCTGTGAAGTGAGTAAACCTGGCAATTCACAGACCTGTACCCCTGGGGATAAAAATATATTATATGTTTATAAAAAATAAAAAATTTTAAAAAATGATTCAGAAGTGTCTAAATATAATGAGGTTTTAGGATTCTTTAACAGATTAGTTTCTCTAGGAATTTTTACATATGTTCAGTTTTGCTATATGATAACAATTTTATGAAAGTCTAAAATGTATATTAAAATACATGATAAACACAAAGAAAGTACTGATTAAATAAGAAAATACTGAAAGTATTAAGAATCATTTGTTTTTGTCATTGACAGACAAAATAACAGTGGATCTTAAATTAGATAAAATTTGGATTCAAAGAAATACAAGATATGAAGACAAAGTTCATGAGAGAAACTTGGTCTAGGCTTGAGTTTGGATAGGATAGACATGGTAATTTTTGACTTCTCTTAGAGGAGACAGGTTCTAGAGGCGAGCCTAGAGGAACAGAGACCTTAAAGGATGGGCAAGAAAAATGCACATAAACGAGACTAGAAAGAGATGATCAGAGAAGTCAAAAGAAATTAGGACAGACATGAAACCAAGACGAAAAAGGGAAAAATCAATAATATCAAATGTTTCTGAAAGTTAAGAAGAATAAAGATGAAAGAAATGTATTTGAAGAGAGATAGAAATAAAAATCATTAGACATGGGATTAAGGAGCAAAAAGACCTATGAACTGGATTGATCATTACCATGGACATAACAAGTTATGGTGGACACTACAGGATGATGGTGACGTTTGGGGCAGAGAGGATGAGTTACATGTGAGTACCTTGAGAATTGATAAAGATGGGTTATGACTCAATGGAAGTATTTACAAGACAGCCACGCACTCCTGAAAGTTGTGGTGAGAAGTCATTGATCTTCATTCTAGACTTGGACTGTGTGTCATCTTTCATAATGATTCTTAGATGGCTTTAGATGAAGCCACCCATTGTGCATGCATGTCTGTGCATCTATAAAGATCATAGTTGTTATATTCCGCATATCCCTGGTTTTGTGATAGTCACTGCTTTTTATTTAAAAAAAAAAAAAAAAGTGGCTTCAGGGCGCCTGGGTGGCTCAGTGGGTTAAATCCTCTGCCTTCAGCTCAGGTCATGATCTCAGAGTCCTGGGATTGAGCCCCACATCGGGCTCTCTGCTCAAGCAGGGAGCCTTCTTCCACCTCTCTCTCTCTCTGCCTGCCTCTCTGCCTATTTGTGATCTCTGTCTGTCAAATAAATAAATAAATAATCTTTAAAATAAAAAAAAGTGGCTTCATAGGATTTTTCTCCTTTCCTGCGAAATACTTCATGATGGCAAGAAATGAAGTAAGAAAGAAAACTCTTGCCCATAAATTTGAAATGTAAATGTAAATGTAAATAATTTTGAGTATATCCATTTTCTTCATTAAAATAATCACTGAAGCTACCTTTCAAATATTAAATTATTCTAAGTTGAATTCCTACATTTTATAGGAATTTATTTTATATAAATGGAAATGAGAATGAATTCCTTTATATTTATATTTATTACTTACAGCAGATTTACTTTCCAAATTGACTTCCACCAACCTCCCAATCTTCTGTCACAGAATATGTGTTTCTGTATGCATGTGTACACTGGTATATGCATATATAATTATACATGTCAATATTAATTCTATTGAAAAAACTCCCAGCACTCAAATGCGCACTCATTTGTGGATTTGATTACCCATACATTATTTTCCTCTACTCCTATGGATTATGATGAGCTGAATTCATTTAGATTTCTTTATTCCTTTGGGATTTCAGCATTAAAGTAGCTGCCAGTTGTCTAAGTGATTGATTTATTCTACTTTCATGTAGTGGGGCATAAAAAAATCCAGATTTTTTTGCTCTTTTTTGGTGTGTTTTGGTTGTTATTTCAGTAGGTTTGTGAAGGATTTACTTGGTAAGGTTCAAATATTGAGAGTGGTGGTGATTCTCACAGTACTTTGACTTTAGTCAGTAGTTTTCTTGATATTCCTGTCCATATTTTACAGTTACCTACAGAAAACAAGCAATCATCAACTTAAAAATATTTGATAAAAAAATACTTGATAAGACTTGCTGTATGACAATGAAGTAAAAGCTACTCTGTCCAAGCTGTCATCACATTTTCCTGTGGCATTTGTGAATATTTTACACAAGAACCTGTCTCCGTGAATTTAATGGTAAAGAAATCACTAGGCCAATAACTCCCCATTGCCCATAATTCATTCCTCCACCCCTGTAGTCCTATAAGATAGTCTGACGTTAATTTTGTACCCTTCCAAAAATGATGTCTTGCATTGGGGGGTTATTTGTAGCTGCAGACAGGTGGGAATAAGAGATTCTTTATTCTCTCTGTCTAACCCATTACTAGAGAGAGCTGTCCAGAATTAAACTCCAGTTCTCTCTGTCAGGTTGCATTACAGAGAGTGGTGTCCCGATAAGAGTGACAAGTGTGACAATATGGACTAGAGGTGGTAGAACATAAATCAAACTCAATTGATTACTTTTATTCCAGAAGAAAAACTAATTCTCTGTGGAGGCAGACAACTGTCTCATGTTTCTTCAGTGTTTACAGAAAGGCATATTGGACTGTGTGTGTGTGTGTGTGTAATGTGGTGAGGTGTTGCCTTAGGCTTCTAGATGTATAGATCATTCATTTATGAACACCGTTCAGAAACTTATTTGGGAGTCCTGCATATATAGCCCACATTATTGGGGTGCTTCCTGGGGGCAATGTGAATATTGGATACTCTTTATAAATCTATATCTTGATTCAGCCCTTTAACAGTAAATATTTTAAATTTTTATTTCAAAATAATCTAGTCGTTCTACTTACATTTCTCAGACAGCATGGAGGCACAGTTTACTACAAGAAATGATTTATCATGGTTTTCTTATCTTACCCACTTCCCTCCACTGTAGACAACCAGTTGGTACATTTACTTCTACTCTTTTTTTTTTAATCGTGTGTGTGTGGTTTTTGTCTGCATTGATTTATATAAATTGTTCCATATATGCAATATCTGTATCTTGCTTTTGCCACTTAGAACATATTACAGAGGGGTGCCTGGGTGGCTCAGTGGGTGCCTTCAGCTCAGGTCATGATTCCAGGGTCCAGGGATCGAGCCCCGCATTGGGCTCTCTGCTCAGCAGGGAGCCTGCTTCCCCCTCTTTCTCTGCTTATCTGCCTACTTGTGGTCTCTGTCTGTCAAATAGATGGAATCTTTAAAATATATATATATGTATATATTTATATTTTATGTATTATATATTATATTATATATTTATATATAAATAAATAAATATTTCTGTAATATATATTACAGGTAACAGGTATAGTTATAAGTTATAGTATGAAGATATCCTAATTTATCAAACTATTCCCCTTTGGTAGCTTTCAATTTATTTCTAGGTTTTGTTGTTGTACTGTTTTGTTTGGCCCCCAAAGACCTTGATACCATTAACTCCCTTGCTATGTTACTAACATTTTGATCTTATAAGATAAATTTCCAGGAATCAGACTACTGGATTGATAAATACATGTACTTTTAATTTTGGTAGTATAACTAGACTTTTTTTCCCAGAAGCTGTAATTTTCTTATTATCACAGGCAGTATAGAACCATGTATGTCCCTGTGTATTCTTCTAGTTATGGGTGTTAATATTTTTATATCTTACCAATGTCAGTGGTAAAGTGATATCCTATAATTGTTTTAATTTTCATTTTACTAATTATTGAAGCCCAACCCTTTCCCAATCCATGAATTTTCTCTTAAGCATTATTGCCTATGTTTTCTCATTTTTCATTCCTAGACAGTGTAAGACCTCTGAATATTATAGGCACAAATCCATCTGCTACACAGTTTTAAATATTTTTCCAATGATTACTCTTCTAATTTTTTTTGTTAATTGTGTGTTTTGTCATACAAAAAAAATTCCATTTTTAAAATGCAGTCAAATATGCCTTATCTTTACCATTATAGCCTCTAAGTTTCCTGTTTTGCTTCAAAGATTTCCTTGATCCTTAACTGTTATATCTTATTCTTAAAGGGATCTTATTCAGAGGTAAGGTCTCTTTCTCTCTTCTCTATTTAAGAAGCTCTACAGTAAACGAACAAGTCAATAGTACTTTGATTTCTCAGTTACTATTTGAATATTTATAGGTGTTCTCAATGTGCTAAGAACTCTGGTGGATAAAAGGGCGAATCAGATGAAAAACAAAGCTTCAGAGAACTTAGAGTTAAGGAGGCATAAAGAAAATAGAAAGTAAGACTGAAAGTGACAAGTACCACAAGAGAGAAATAGATAAATCACAAATCACTGTTCTCCCAGAAAGAATCTCTCCCTCACTCCCATCTCAGTGACCTGGTTGGTTGTGGCAGGAACAATCAATTGTAATTTGTTGTGAAATATTCCTTCAGCTGTGGAAAAAGTCACTTTAAAATTTTTTTTTAAAGATTTTATTTATTTATTTGACAGACAGAGATCACAAGTAGGTAGAGAGGCAGGCAGAGAGAGGGAGGAAGCAGGCTCCCTGCTGAGCAGAAAGCCCGTCTCGGGGCATGATCCCAATACCCTAAGATCATGACCTGAGCCGAAGGCAGAGGCTTAACCCACTGAGCCACCCAGGCGCCCCAAAAAGTCACTTTATAATATGAAGCTGGTATTACAAATCTGTTGTGTTACATTATTTTTTATTCCATTGAATATCAGTAAGCCTCTATATTTATAAGCTTTCTCTCTCTCTCTCTCTCTCTCACACACACACACACACACACACACACACACACCCCAGATGGTTACTTCCAAGTTACATATTTCCTTGTAATTTTTACCATTTTGTACCTAATGGGTCAAAAGATGACTGTTTTATATTGAATATGTATTGAAAACACACAGAGATTACAGTCATAAAAGTTTACTAAGCAACACAAACATTTATTTATAATATTAAGTTGTGTTCTTTGTTTTATATACACCACATGCCAAATTCTCTACATACATACATACATACATTATTTTATTCATTGCTCAGAGGAGACCTATGAGAGGTTTTGCTACCCCCACTTAATATTATAAAACTGAAGTCAAGAGTAACTTGCCCATGGTCAGGCTCCTGGGTAGCTCAGTAGGTTAAACGTCTGCCTTTGACTCAGATCATGATCCCAGGGTCCTGGGATGGAGCCCGCATTGGGCAGGGGGCTGTTCTTGCCCAGCAGGGAGCCTGCCTCTCTCTCAGTTCCTCCCCCCTGCTCATGTTTGTGCTCTCTCACTTGCTCTGTCTCTCTTCTCTCTCACTCTCACTTTCAAATAAATAAATAATAAACCCTTAAAAAAAAAAAAAAAAGGTAACTTGTCCATAGGTCATGTAGCACATAAATGGGGCAGCTAGATCTGGGATGCAGACCCAAACCACTGACATTGTGTCCTGTGTTTTTAGGCACATCAGTGTATATTTGGTCATGAGCTGCCCAAACCATAGTGTATACAGAAGAGTACTCCAGTTTGGGTCATTTCATCCTTCATCCTTTATTCTCCTTTTAGGAAAAGAACTAAATTTCAAAAATATGTATTAAATCACAGCTGTGTATGTCTTATAGTTATGCAACATTCCTTGTTGTCCATACAATTTTCCAAATAACACTAGGAAAGACATAACACTTATTTATATTATCTTCCTCTAGAGAAATGAGGCCCATTATTTAGCCTTTTCAATAGTGTGTTTTACTGTAGCTTAAAATCAGAATATCTCCTTCATATCTACTATGTAATATGAAATACCAATCACAGATGAGTCCCAGTAAATTTTGAGTCGAGTTGCTTATTTGTTGGATATCATAAGCATTGTGTACACCTCTCTAATCTCAGAAATCCTTGCGTGTTTTTCTACTATGTCTATTTCACAGTGAGTAACAGCATGACAACTTTTTAGGTAAAAAAACAAATGTCTAGGGGAAATGAAGTTGAATCTAGAAAAAGTCCTTGCAGTGTTCTCAACTTTTTATTTGCAAAATTTGGTTCAGTAGATAAGTGATTAAAGGGATAATATTTGTATTTGCCTTTCCTGGAATATGCTCCATTGAGGTAGAAGGAGTGAGCAGCTGCTTAGTACCAGAAATCTCTTAAGGTTCCCATTCTCATTTAAAAGAAATCAAGCATCCTCAGTTCTCTGAGGAAAGCAAATATTATCTCTGTGAATGTAAACTAGTTATTATCTACTATTGAAATTTCAACATGAATTTGATCATTTTGCTTTGCAGCACTATGAGAGAAGGGCCTTGAACAAACATACACAAAAGTGGTTAGGTTTTAAGGATAACCAAGGGCAAACTCTAATCTTAAAACATGATTTTCTTCTCTGGGATAAAGGTGGAGAAGCCATGAGTTGGGAGAAAGGGACAGGTAGGGAAAATGGAGCACAACCACACCTCAAACCTCTGCCAACTGCCCAAATGCACATGCAGCTTGGCCTCAGTGCCTTTGCTTCACCCTCTTATGCTGTCTTCTAGATTATTATATGTTTAATAGATAACTAGGCAATAATTCGCTGGCAATCTTCATCAGCTTTAATAATGATAGGCTATTTATTTATTCAAGAAACTCTTAAACAGTTTTTATATAGCAAAAACTAAGGGGATAGAAATGAGTCATTATTCTCAGGTTGCTTAGAGCTCCTGGAAAAGAAACACTGTATTTCTGCCTTTGGCAGTAGCAGTGGCTATGGAATCTTGGAGTATTTCGAAAAACAATCCAGGAAGCGAAACTGAATTATTTTGGAACAGCAGATAAATTCTAACAATTTTTGATATATATTCTTCAGGGTACTAAGCAGCTAGAATTCATGGGGGAAAACTAAAATGGTCAACAATTAAGTGCATGTCTCTTTCTGCATTTTCAAGAAAATGATCACTGCAAGCAGTTAACACCAGAGAAAGGCAAACATTTCAGGCAATTTGCTTCTGAAAACATTGTGAGCTGCTGCTGTGGTCAGCAGCCATGTTAAAAACTAGTTTCCAAATATGTATAACTGACAAAAAATGCAATTTTAATTTCACTTGAAAGTTGTGCTTATTTTGACACTGCCAGAATCCCTATTGCCATGGAGTTGAGCGATAGAAAAAAACAGCTCATAAATGACATTTTGCTGAAATTTTTCTAAAGGGATTTTAATCCCCAGTGAATTTTCCTGCCAGGTGTTATACACATTTATTTTGAACAGATGTTCTGTGGCCTGCTCTTCTCAAATGTCACAGTTACTCTGGGCATCCTTTCCTAAATGCATTTTCTCGCTGGCCTGGGCCTCCCAGCTGGGAAGTGTTAGAGAATGGGTTCAAATCTATGTTTAGAAAGATTCTGAAGTCTTTTCACTTCAGCCTAGTGGATTTTCCAGATGATATCAATCACCTCTTTCCTTGCTCTTCGTAAAGTTAATTCTAGATTCTTTCTGTCCTCTCTAATGTAGTGTAATGCATCATTTTCAGGATCATTGTAAGCATCAGGTGATTGAAAATATATGTATACATGCACACACATGTATAAATACATACATGCACTAATTTAGAGCTAACATTTAATAACACTCAATACATTCAGGATTTTCAGATATTTCCTGGAATACAATTTGCGTTGTCTGGCAGTATTTTTTGAAGTGATAGTCCCCTCTATTCCAGGGATATTGGAAGGGATCCGTGGAGCAAGTTAGCTCTTGATTACCGCTTCTCATTATGGAGAGAGTAATGTCTCCCCAGGACACATAAAGAGTTCGATAGATTAGGAATATCTTGGTATAGCTAAGTAAAATTTTGTTTCCAAGGGCTTGCCCAGTGTTATCATATTTTTTATCTCTTGTACTTGGGTGAGGGAAGTTTCCATTTCTGTAATTGTATTAAGGGAAACATTTCTTAAAAAGAAATACCTAGGGGCGCCTGGGTGGCTCAGTGGGATAAGCCTCTGCCTTCAGCTCAGATCCTGGGGTCCTGGGATCGAGCCCCACATTGGGTTCTCTGCTCAGCAGGGACCCTGTTTCCCCCTCTCTCTCTGCCTGCTGCCTGCCTACTTGTGATCTCTCTCTCTGTGTCAAATAAATAAATAAAATCTTAAAAAAAAAAAAAAAAGGAATACCTCACCAATTTGTGTCACTCATATCACATCTTTTTACCCTAGTCAGAATTTGTAAAACCTTTCTGCATTGCCTATCCTTCTCCAAAAACTTCCATTACTAGCTTTGCACTTAGTTATTCTCAAATGATCCTTGAGAACCAGGCTGGTTTCTTTTTTTAAGTTTTTATTTAAATTTCAGTTAACATACAGTATAACATTAATTTCAGGTGCACAATATAGAGATTCAACATTTCCTTATAACACCCAGTGCTCATCACAAGTGCCCTTCTTAATCCTCCTCACCTGTTTAATCCATCTTCCCACACACTTCCCTTCTGGTAACCCTCAGTTCTCTGTATTTAAGAGTCCATTTCTTGGTTTGCCCCTCTCTCTCTCTCTCTCTCTCTCACTGTTTTGTTACTTCGCTCATTTGTTTTTATTCCTAAATTCCACACATGAAGGAAATCATATGATATTTATATTTCTCTGACTTATTTCACTTATCATAATACTTTCTAGGTCCATCCATGTTTTTGCAAATGGCAAGATTTCATTCTTTTTTATGGCTAGAGTAGTATTCCATTTCATAAGTATACACACACACACACACACACACATATAAATATACATACACACCACATCTTCCTTATACCTTCACCAGTAGATGGACATTCAGGTTGTGTCCATAATTTGGTTATTGTAGATAATACTACTATAAACATATCAATGTATCCCTTTGAATTAGTATTTTTTGTAGAAATCACGTTTTCTTTTGTTTTTGTTTTTGTTTTGGAGATAGAATTGGGGGAGGGGACAGAGGGAAAGAGAGAATCTTAAGGAGGCTCCACATCCACATGGAGCCTAAGGAAGGGCCCCATCCTACAACCCCAAGATTATGATCTAAGATGAAATCAAGAGCCAGACAGTCAGCTGCCTGAGCCATCCAGGCACCCCAAGAATCAAGTTTTAAAAAGAATGATCAAAGGCCATTAGGTGAGTCATTACACAGGTTTTGATAAGTAGGCTCCTGAAACTTTACCAAAACTGATAATGCAGAATGATATTTGTAAAATACCAGTTAAGAAAGAGAGATTTTCATTTGGGATGACTTATGCATGTAAGAAAGAATGTGAATACCTATTTGTCATTATTACTATATTGCAAAATTCTGTGCTTCTATTTAGATATGATTAAAATTTGACATCTATGGTAAATAAGTAAAATTGTCTTGTAACTTAATCACAAGCCATAGTTCTACAATTCAGAGAATACCAAACTCAATTTTACCTTTCCAGTGTTAAAATATGGAACAAAAATTTCAGTATTAGTAAAACTTATATCACATTTGATATATCAATTCAGTAGCATTTTTGTTCAGTCAGTGTGGAATGAAGATTGTCCTATTTCTAGGAAACTTAACTGTTTTATACGTCAGCCTAAATTGTGACGGAGGCAATAGTGTCAGTTGATTTCTGTCTTATGTGGAGGTAATTTAACTTCTAATAAAATGTCAGCTTGACTTGCAAAAACCAGTTCACCCTCAAAGGAGAAAGATTAATTCTTGGTGCCAATGGTTCTTGTTTAGCAGTATGGATAGTGAAATCTCAAGAGATGATTAAAATATTCTTTGTATTCAGTATTTTCATATGTTGAACAAAAGCCATCTACTGGTTAGCTATGGATTAACTCCAGAAGTACAGTTTGTCTCTACAGATGCTACTTGTTAGGAGCAAGAGTTTTTGGAGTCAAATACTAACTCCTTCTAACTCTGACCTTTAGACAGTTCAGAGATCTCAATACCTACCTACAGAGAACTGTGAAGACTAAACGAGGTTAGGCTTGTAAGGCACTTAGAATAGTACATAAAAAGGGTTCCTGGGTGGCTCAGTGAGTTAAAGCCTCTGCCTTCAGCTCAAGTCATGATCCCTCTGCCTATTGTGATCTCTGTCAAATAAATAAAATCTTTAAAAAAAAAAAAAAGAATAGTACATAAAAACTCAGTGGGTGTCAGATATAATATTACGATGGAATTAATTTTAGGGCTCATTCATGTTTCTAGTTCTTACACGTACAGACTGCTGATAAATGTTACCTGAAAATAAAAAGATATGTGTGTGGTGGTGATGGAGTGAGAGGGCCAATTCTGCGAGCCCAGTGAACACACAGGGTCTTAGAATAGTCCAGTGTTTTATAATAATTTCTTTAGGTTTTTTCCTTTAATCTGATGGCCAGGTAGCTTACCATGTTAGGAAACCTAATTTATTTCTTAAACTTACTTCAACTGAGCTAGCACCAGCAAATACAATGTTTTTCCTGAAGACTCCTTTATCCAAATCCATAGCCCTGAATAGTACTGGAATCTCCAGCAGTTGCCTTAATTTTAAGACCCACATAGGTACAGTATTCGTGTCACTCTAGGTGTCTGGTCGCCCTTCTGTGACCTTGAACTGTAAAAGGTTTAGAGCTCAGATCTCCCCCTTTCCTAATATCGCCCTACCAGTAGCTAAGCAGTTTTTTGGAAAGTTTATTGAATTATAAAGGTTAAGTTGAAACACTACTGGAAGCAGAGGAAATGAAACTGAAGAGAAACAGCGAGAACACTTAATGTATCGTATCACAGTCGATAAATTCTGCAAGAGGTCGGGTGGTTAAATTAACGTTTTCTTCTCTCTCTTGCCTGAGCAATAAAATAGAATTACATACTATATCTTTGTATAGGTTTTAGCACTTAATATATTAAACAGACTCACTAACCTGTCTCTGGGCAAACAAAATGCATCTCCTCCAGGTTTAGATATCTCTAAGTACTGGAGAACACAGGTGATCTGTTCTTGGAATCAGTTAAATAGCTCACTGATACAGCTGGTCTTTAAATGAAACCATCCCTTTAAGTGAGACTGCCCCATCATTTTTTTATCTAAAAGTTTCTCTCTAGGAAAAAAAAAAAAAAGTTTTCATTTTTATATATAGAGAAAAGCCAACTGGAGTTTGTCAGCAAACTGAATAATAAAGATGCTGGAAATAAATAATGACCAGACTTCTATGAATTTTTAAAATTCCTATTTACATCAAAAAGCATCTAGTAGTTTCCTTAAAAAGGAAACTCTGCTATTATAAACAGGAATCTTTATATTTTACTAATGGGTAAATGAAAGTCAAATAATATTTTGTATTGGAAAGACCTTTTTTTTTTTTTTTTTTTGCCTTTTGGAGGCCCAGACCCACACACTCCGTAAAGAGTGTCATTTTGGCACTTATGGAAAGTTGAAGGAAGTAAAGGATATTTTCTTCCTTTTTGCAGGCGGGCAATTGCTGCCCTCCGGTCTTCTTTCTGTTACCTTTGCAGTTTCAGAGCATCATCTGAACATTGTACTAGTTAGGCAGAGTGATTTTTATTGTCCTTGAATAGACAACTCTTTCTCTATTCTGGAGTAGTTTTGTTGTGCACATGCCCCCAGTTCTTCCTTAGAAACAGCTGTGTTAAGCACTGACATAAAGGTGAGAGAATTGCTTTGAGCACTATAAAAATGTTAGAAGTGAGCAAATTTGTTTAAAGTGAGACTTGCAGGGGGTGCCTGGGTGGCTCAGTTGGTTGGGTGTCTGCCTTAGGCTCAGGTCATGATCTCACGGTCCTGGGATTGAGGCCCACGTTGGGTCCCCTCTCTGCTCAATGGAAAGTCTGCTTCTCCCTCTCCATCCCCCCCTTCTCCCTGCTCGTGTTGTCTCTATCTCCCTTTCTCTTTCTCTCAAGTAAATAAAGTCTTTAAAAAAAAAAAAAAAGTAAGACTGGAAAAAAACATAGGGAGGATACGCTTCTTGATATGGGTCTTGGCAACTGTTTTGTTTTGTTATTTAATTTGACATGAATAGCAAGAAAAAAAAAAAAAAAAGAAAGCAAAAGCAATAGGACCAAATCAAATTCTAGAGCATTTGTACAGTGAAGAAATCCATCAACAACATGAAAAGACAGGCTATGGAATGAGACAAAATATTTGCAATAATATGCAAAGACCAATATAACACAAAAGCAAAAAACCCTCAGACAATTAAAAGGACCTGAGTGAGTAGACCTTTATTTTTTTCTTCTTTTTTTCCAAAGAAGGCATACAGATTAATAATAGATAGATGAAAAGGAGTTGGGTATCACTAGTCACTAGGGAAATGCACATCAAAACCACAATAACGCCTCATACCTGTTAGGCTGTTGATTATCAGATAATCAATAATGCTGGTAGATAAACAAATGCTGGTGGTGGTGATGGGGAGGAAAGGGGACCATTTTATACTGTGGGAATGTAAAGATGCATAATCACTGCAGAAAAACAGTATGGAGGTTCCTCAAAGTTAAAAATACAACTACCATATAAAATATGTTTGCAGGAAATGAAATCACTATCTTGAATAGGTATCTACAATCCCGTGTCCTTTGTGGTATTATTCACAATAGCCAAGATATAGAAACAATCTAAGTGTCCACTGATGGATGAATGGATAAGGACAATGTGATACACACATATGCACACAAACACAGTGGGATATTATTTGGCCTTAATAAGAAGAAAATGATGCCAATTGGAACAACATGGAAGCTAGAGGGCATCATGCTAAGTGAAGTAAGTCAGAGAAAGAGAAATACTGTCTGATTTCATCTATATGTAAAATCTAAAACAGCAGAACTCAAAAAAAGCAGAGGCTAGAATGTCGGTTTCCGGGAGCTGTAAATGAGGGAAATGAACAGGTGTTGGTCAAAGGGTAAAAACATCCAGTTGTAAGAGAAGTACGTTCTGTGGTTCTAATGTGCAACATGGTGACTGTTGCTGATAATACTGTATTGTATCACTGAGATTTGAGAAGAGTGTAGAACTTAAGTGTTCTCATTCCCCAGAAAGTTAAATATGTGAGGTAGCAGATGTATTAACTAGTTCAGTAGTGAGAATCTCTTCACAACGTCTATGTAAATCAAATCATCATGTTGTACAGGGAAGGTCCATGAGGTGGAAGGGAGGTAGAAATGACTGCTAATTGTGCTCTGACTGATGGTTCGTTCAGGGCAAGGCTGTTGATACTGAAAAGGCATATTTATACATCAGAGCACTTCAATACGGTCTAAGTATAAGGTACTTCGGAGCTGTTGATGGTGGCATGAAAAGGAAAAGGTTGGAAAACAAGTACGGTGAAGGTAAAGGGCTTTGAATATCAGGGGAAGCGGCATATATATTTTTGTTATAAACAATATGGAGCCAAACCATTTTCTAAGTAGGACAGTCACTGAGTCAAGTTTAATTTTAGGTCCCTGGCTCAAGTGCTGACAAGGAAAGTGGAGTGGAACAGTGAAAAAGCAGTTGTAAACATCCAGGAAACAGACTCTAAGAGGTTGTTTTTGTTTTTGTTTTTGTTTTTGTTTTAATCTAAGCTAATATATTATTTTTTCCTAAAGTACTCTGTACTAATGGAAAACTCTCTTTTCTTTCTGACATCTTATAAACCTTAAGAATAAGTAAGTAGTACCTAGCTTCATATGTTTGTGATGAATTACCAATATCAGTCATAATTTTTCACAAAGAAAATGAGGAAGAAAAACCGAAAAGATAAAGTGAAAGGGAAAAATTAAGAGAGGTAGAGAGGCAGAAAAGGAGTGAGGGGGGCACCTGGGTGGCTCAGTGGGTTAAAGCCTCTGCCTTCGGCTCAGGTCATGATCCCAGGGTCCTGGGATCGAGCCCTGCCTTGGGCTCTCTGCTCCACAGGGAGCAGGCTTCCTCCTCTCTCTGTGCCTGCCTCTCTGGCCTACTCTCTCTCTGTGTCAAATAAATAAAATCTTAAAAATAAATAAATAAATAGATAAATAAAAGGAGGGAGAAAAAGAAAAAAGGAAGGAAAGAAGGATGTCTGGGCTGAAAGGAAGATGGGAGAGAAAGAAAGTGAAAGAAGAAAGAGGCTACGAGAATCATGAATCTGGCTCTTTAGCATCTCCGTAATGTCAGTGTTTCATCCTTACAAATAATTTCTTTGGGTGAAAACATTTTCTGCTCTTAAAATAGGATTGTTCCATATAAGATACCACGCCACAGCCTATAATCATCTTTAGGTACAGTGGGCCTACAGCTTTTTTTTTTTTTTTTTCATTTTCAACAGCAACTGTTGGGGTTAATATGGAGCATGAACTCAGCCATAGTTGCTATAGTCTAACACAGCGGTTGCTGGGGGTGAGGGAAGAGCGTGGGCCTTTGGAATGCCAAGCCCTGCTGACCATTTCTGTGGTTGGAATGCCCCAGAGAGTTGCCTTCCGGAAGCTTTCTCAGCCCAAACCGCCTCCCTGGGATCTAAGAGATATATGCATTGTCCCTTAGGCTATGTTTAGCCCAACTCCTGGAACAACAGATTAGCATATAATATCTTTCCGCTGAACAGATCCTCCCAGTTTCCGTGGAACCCCTAGTCACGCATCAGTACTGGAGAAACAGTGATAAGGATTTGTGATTATCCTGAAGGACCAATAAAAGCAGGAGCAAAGGAGAGCTAAGGGTCTTCCTCTCTGAGCGTTGACCCCCTTGTCTTCTCTCTTTCGCAGCAAAATGTGAAGTAATCTTTCATCTGGGGGTACAGCGGTTGCTGGCCTAATCCGGCAAACAACAGCAACAGCAGCAGTAGTAACACTGCCTCCTCGCTTTCTCCCCCACGAATGGTTTAAGTGAGGCCTCTCTGTATGTAGTGGATGAGAGCTCCACAGCTCTGTCTGAAGTGGGGATGAAAAGCCTGGAGGCCGTTCTTAGTGATTTCATTCCCCATTTTGCACAGCAGCCCTTGGGAAGCCGTGGAACCCTGGCTCTGAGAAGCATCAGTAACAAACCTCCTTCATGTGGATGACTCGATGGTCAAGTTTCGACGGCGACTTTAGGTGCAGATGAGGCAGGATGTGACCAACTGAGAGAAGTTCACTGGCAGAGTGGCTCAGAAAGGTTCCTAGATAACGAGGGCTCTCTGCTTCGTGATGTTTGTTTTAGGACTTTGCAGTTTTGCAGAGCTTGACTCTGGGTTTGTGCTCAGGTGCGAAGCAGTTACTGAATGTCTCTGGAGGGCAGAACAGTGGTCTAGCCTCAGCTTTTATTCTTACCATCTGAAAACAAGACATCTTGCACTTTACTCTTGCCAAAAAACACCTCCCTTAAAATATCTGATGGTAAATATCAGTAAGACTGGTGAAGACCAGGGGCGCCTGGATGCCTCAGTGGGTTAAGCCTCTGCCTTTGGCTCAGGTCATGATCCCAGAGTCCTGGGATGGAGCCCCACGCTGGGCTCTCTGCTCAGAACCTGTTTCCCCCTCCCCCTCTGTCTACTTCTCCTGTACTTGTGATCTCTCTTTCTGCCAAATAAATTAATTAATTAATTAATTAAATTAAATTAAGAGAAAAAGACTAGTGAAGACCAGAGCAAATGAAATGATTATATTTAAAGCACTGAACAATCTTTTATGCCTCTCTTCAGTATGTAGGTATATAGCTACCTGTCTAGGTGCATATTTTTTATAATTTTAGTTAGATTTTTTTTGTTTGTTCGTTTGTTTGTTTTAATCATGCAGTGGATTTTCTCTTAAAGCAAACAAATACCTTTGATGGTGAGCCAGAACAACAAACTACTGAGACAGCATTAGAGTTTTGATTTTTGTCTTTGTTGTTTTTGATCTTTTATTTAACAAAATCACATGCTGGCATTCGATGTCAAATTAATTTTTAACGTTTATTCTTCAGGAGTTTTCTCTTTTCCCCCTCTCGCTCTCTAAAATTTTGTTTCCTGAAATGTAAAGTGTCGTGGTGTCATGGTTTATTTCAATTTCCATATTCCACCGTGTATTTCTAGGAGACTCAAATGCTCGTTGTAGATAGTTGAATAACATATGTCTTTGATGTACTGATAAAAGTACGTTTTCTCTGGTGCCTTAAATAACTCTACGGAAGGCTAAAATATCTCTGAAGCCTAAGCCCCTTCCTGATACCAACTTAGGCATCTAGAAAGAAGCCTTTTTATCCGCCTGGAGCGTTTAGTTGGAGGTGACAGAAATTTAAATAAAAAATGGCTAGAGAGCTAGGAAGAGAGACAGGAAATAACTGTGTTGACTGACCTGAGAAGCAAAAAGCCCACAAGCAGACATTCCTTCACATCAGCGGGAGGCCCAAGTGGTAGTGTTGGAACACAGTTTGTCTCCATCTTTAGCTCTGTTTTTCTCTGTTAGATTTATTCTTAATCTGTCTCTCCCTTTGGTGAAAAGATATCCAGGAACAGCTTCATATCTGTATACTACCAGTTCAGCATGCTTAGTGGAATGACAGTGTGTTCTTTGTAAAAGATCTGCAGATGGTCTTAGCATTTCTCTTCAGACCATATGGTATCACCTGCCCCTTTCTGAATTACTACCATGAGTAGTCCTCTCTTAGAGCTGAATGTCAGCTGAGCTGTAGCATGAAACTCTTAGAGTACTATTCTGGCAAATTTTTCCAAGAAATTTAGGGTTTTCTTGTCAGAGGAAGGGAAGAGTTGGACAGCTAAAACTAGCACATGCCTTTTGTAGCTACCTGAAGAGTGCAGTGCCTCCCTCTTTCAGTTAGTTTTCCTTCCTCCAGACAACTGTTGTTCATGCCATGTCATTCCCTTGTCATTGTCCGTGGAAGTAAAATGAATGGATATTAAGTATCTGTGCATGACTGAGTAGTGAATTATCTCTATTATGATTAGCCAGTAGAGAAACTGGCACAGGGCCACAATTTGGATAGAACAAAAGCCCTTATGTTTCCTTAAATTCTGACTTTCATCAAGCCACGTGTGCCACCAAAAGTGACAAGATACAAGGGCTATCTGAGAGTCATATGTGGACACAGACTGAATGAACAAGATCTTGGAAATCTGATTTCTAGGTCACCCTGAGAGACCATTCTCACTCCGATGTCTGAATGATTGCCACAGCTTTTGAACTACAGCATTAGAAAGTCTATTGGGAGACATTTTTATATGCTGTGTTTTATATGCTGTGTTGCTAATGATCAGTCACCTGTATAATTTGTTTCCTATTTTCTTTTCTGTAAAAGGAGCAACTTATAATATCTTCTCTCTCCAGTCTACTCCACGACTGTGATTCTGATAGGTTTACTTTTGGGGAATGACTTAAGGGGGAATGAAGAGAAATGAGCTCAATCTAATTACAAATATTACTTTAACAGTTAGATTTATATCTAAGTATGAAACTTACTTACCTTGGTGGAAGCACAGAACATAAGAAATCATGCAGTAAAATGGATCTTTATGGCAGAGAACAAAGGGAGGATAGTAAAGTAGGAGGACATAAAAATATAGTTTAAATAAGATCTTTAAGACATTTTTGCTCCCCTTCTTTCTCTTCCCATCAGTATTTTATTAATCAGTTCCTCATGTATTTATTTATAATATTTGGTGTTCTTGGATTAGCTTGCACTAGTGATACTTGCTTTACAAAATAAAAATAGCTATTTTAAAAATATTATCTGAAAATTCCTGAAGAGACTGAATGCAAGCCAAGATTATGGTTAAAAAAAAATTGCAATTGTGAGAAACATAAATAATGACCAGTTAGTATTAAGTAAAAATCTTCAGAATTTTATCCTCAGTCTAGGAAACAGCAAATAACCATGATTAAATATATAAAATGTATTGATGGTTACTTCAAATGGTAGAAATAATATTCTTCTTGTATTTTACCCAAATTTTGACTCACTATGGGAAAATATACCCATAGTAAGATTATATTACTAAATTCCTGGATAGCTTATATTTTTTCACTTCTTTCTTTGGCAAAAGAAGTAAAAGTTGTTAGTAAATTTTTCAGGTGATTTCATCAACCTTAGCAAAAGCAATTTTTAAAACAAATGGCAAAGTTCTGCAGTTCAGAGATTCAAGATCTGAGAACACCTTAGGAAAATACTGCAGATTTCAGATTATTTCAAAAAGCACTCATATCCACTGAAAATAGAGATTTCAAAGGCACCCCCAAAATTATGTTATATACAATCTCCATGTCAGCTAAATCTTTAAAGTTTCTAGAAGGTAGCTATTTGTCAAAGTCACTCTCTCATATTTAAGTAGTTTCCCTGATTAAAATCTCAGAAAGCACAATTTACCTTTCTTTTGAGTTATTTTCTATATGCTTTGTGTATGGTATAATGTTGTCGGTCCAATGGGCATTTAGCACATTTTTAATGGCGGAAAGAAGAAATAAAGATAAATGAAATATTTTCCTGGTTATTTTTGTATACTCTTGTCTTTCCCAGTTACTTATTGGGATACCATCTTCTTAAAATATGCTTTAGAAGGGCCATTTTCTCATTACAGTACAACAATGAATACTGTGAATATGTTCCTAGAGCTATTGAATTTTGCTATAGAAGCTCTCTTCTTATATAGCTCATAAGCCATTTTCATCCACTGGTATCAAAGTTGGCAACTTTTTTATATCCTCGATTTACTACTATTTAGTCAGTCAACAAATGATTAACCTTTATATATGCAGGAGGACATGGTGGCTATGGTACAGTGTCTAGTGAATAACCGAAGTTGTAGACAAGTAATTACTACTCTGAGAAATGGTTTTATGAGGTAAATGCAGGGAAGTGTGACGAACACCAGGTTATATCTGTTTAGTTACTGCCATTTTAATTTGCCTTGTGACTTCTCATCTACTTTGTTCTGATCTCTCTTGGGCTCTAACTTATATGTACGTGTTATCCTGGACAAGTTCCTTTTCCAGGACCTACTCCTTTGCTGCCTCTCGGCAAATTAACTCATTTTATGTTAACTGTGTTAACATGTCTATGTTAACATTTCCTATACTCAGGGGCTGCTTTTGAGAATTCTCACACATTGCCACTTCTTGAGAGTAGGGCTCACCACAACCTGATAGCCAAGAAATACTTGTTTATTAAAAATATTTTTTCAGCTAATTTGGTACTACTCTAAAACAGAAAATACAGGTATTAAGGAGGGCACATATTGCATGGAGCACTGTGTGTGGTGCATAAACAATGAATCTTGGAACACTGGAAAAAATAAAATAAAAAAAAAATACAGAAAAAGAAAAATAGAATGTGTTCTATAAGAATTACTCTTCTTCTAGGAGCTGCAGTCACTGCTGTGTCTTTTGATAAGAAACTTGTTCTAGAATTTGATGATTTGTATTTATATTAAGTTAAATGTTTATTTTGCTTTAATTTGATAAATCTGCCTGTGTTTAGATGTTTGTAACATCTTTAAACTATTAAATAATTTGGTAGAGTACTGTTAGTTTTTAAGGAGCAAGGGCTACTAAGAATTTTAGTAGGATGATATTGTCCACTCTTTTTAGAGCCCTGTTTGTATGCCCCCTCTGTGGTAGCAAGTCTCCCAGTAACTGATTAAACCAGTTTTATAAAATAAGCAATACTATTTCACCATAGTATTTTACACACCATTTAACAACTGTGGTGCTGATATTTCTGACATTGCTACACCTATAGGTTATACTTCAGCAGCATGGTCTCAGTGTAGATGATGTGTTATTAAATATATATGTTTTTTACTTCTCATATTGTGAAATAATCCATGGTGAAGAAGGAGAGATTAACAATAGGAAGGTGGTTTTGCATGTGAAGTGGCATGCATAGTCTTGCTAGAGGGTGAAGGAGGGACAGTAAAGCCTCCAGACTAGGAGGGCTCTTCGAGACCCCAAAATTAAGTAAGCCACTCCATACCACTTACCCAGAATTTTATTCAGGGTAACTTACTAATGGGGGGCTTGGGTAGGCAAATGATCCCAGTATTATGCAGCTATATTCCATTAGGTCTGGACCTTAATCTACAACTTTTATAGAGCTAGGGACAGAGGTGAAGAGCAGTTATCTAAAGTGGTGCCTTCTGTGTGTCAGTTCAGGGAAGATGAGAACAAGCTTGCCCACATCTGAGTCAGGGCATACGTCAGTCTCCGAGGGGCCTGGAACACACACAGTCTCAAGGGAGGTCATTGTGCAGGTTTGACCAAGATGGAGGGACAAAGATGGAATCAGTGTTGTTGGCACTCTACACATCTCCAACCTTAATCCTGTCCATTGGAGGTGCTCTGTAAGCCATGTGATGACCTGTTACAATACGTCCATGGGAAAGCAGATGTTTTAACAAATGAATCTTGCTGTAATTTAAAATCTTTATATGATGAAGATGGGTGGGTGCCAGAATGCTGTAATCCATCTATATCAGCTGCAAGATTCTGAGCTATTTCCAAGCTCTTATTCCTGATTTTCTGAGAACAGGTAATGGGTCTCCAACATTGTGTATTTGAGTACAGCATGTCTCAAATCCAGTCTTATCTTCAATAGAGGACAATTTCATTTACAAAAGCAACACATTCACATAAATCAGTGGGTAGATTATGTAAATATTTAATAGGGTCACTGCCCCCAATTTTAGAGAAAAAAATGCTTACTGTATATTTGAATGATGAATAGTGATAAATTTTATTAAGCATGAAAACTGTTCAGAAATCTCCTGTATGTTACTAATTTGCTGATTAGTGGATAGGCCTATCTATACATCCCACACTGACTGAATTTGCCTTTACATTCCTAAATCGTCTTTGCATAAACCATGGAATTCATTTTAGTTCGGTTTCTGTCAAACGACATGGCACACTGTCTGATGCCCAAGCACAGTGGGAATTATGTACTTTACAAATAGACCAGTAAATCATTTAAACTCCACCTCTCTGAGATGCTGAGCTGAAGGCAATCTTCTTTATCTTTTCACTTCATTTTGTATCAATATTACTGAAAGTATAATTTGTGAGCATCTACTTAGGAGGTCCTTATTTATGTTTAATTAATTTATTGAAAGATTAATTATTGAGAGCCTATTATATATAAATACCAAGTTAGAGATAGGAAGACAAAGATGAAATACAAAATGTCCTGCCCCAGGGATATAAGATGAAAACAGGCATAATTACAATATATGTGCTAATTTTTAAAATGTATGGGGAAAGGGTACCTGGGGCACTCAGTCAGTTAAGCAGCTCCTTTCAGCTCAGGTCATGATCCTGTAGTCCTGGGACCCAGCCCTGCATCTGGCTCCCTGCTCAGCGGGGAGTCTGCTTCTCCCTCTGCCTCTCCCCCACCTTGTGTGTGCACTCTCTCCCTCTCAAATAAATAAATAAAATATTTTTAAAACTGTATAGGAAAATATAAGAAGGGCCTTAGGAGGGAAGAAAAAAAATGACTCTGAGTCCCTACTTCCATGCCAGTCACTCATCTAGTTATTTCTTACTTAAGATTTATTTATTTACTTCAGAGAGAGCCTGAGCACAAGGGGAAGAAGGAGAAAGAATTTCAAGCAGACTGCATACTGAGTGCAGAACTTAACAGGCAGCTCAACCTCAAGATGCTGAGATCATGACCTGAGCCAAAACCAAGAGTCTGACACTTAATCCTTAACTGACTGAGCCACCTAGGCACCCCTCTTGTTATTTCTCATATGCACATATATTTAAGTTTCCCTTAAACACTCTCAGTTAAGCAGGTATCACTCTCATTTTGGCCTTATATAATCCACAAGTAAGAACATTTTCATTTTTTTCATAAAGTTCTAACATTCTGCATAGATAACATGCATAGATAACATTCTCACATACTAGCTTGAATGGAGTGTCAGACAAAAATAATGAGTCCTGCAAAGGACAGTATTCTTGTCTGGGGACAAGTGTATGGTTTCTTAAACATTCTAGGAAATGAACTGGGACCAGCTGTACACCTTTGAAAATTCTACACAGCAAGGGAGGCTTCAGTAGGGAGGTTGGCTGTTTTACTCAGTATCAAACGACATACAAAGAAGTTTTCATACTGTTGGGTTGTTTGATTTATCTTCTGTTTATCTCATTTTCAAATAAATTCCCAGCTGGAAAATGAGAATGAAGTTAATTTGTCTCATCTTATTAAGTCATCGATCTGTGCGATAAAACAAAACAAAATCAACAAAACGAAAGCAGGGTGAGGGAAAATGTCTTACTTTGTCTTCTCTTTTCTGAGAACTCCTCATTTCCAAGGAGTTCATAGGACTCGTGATTGAGGGAAGAGAAAATTGTGGGAGAACAGGTTGGTTTCAAAGGTATTTCTGGAGCCACGTCCCAGTGACCTAAGTTGTGGTACATTTTCAACAAATGGGTTTTGGAACAGCAAAGTTTTTACTCTAAGAAAAAATCTTCCCATGCATCAGTGAACAGAAGTCAAGACCACAGTATGGAAGGACTAGTGCTCACCTAGTAGTTAACTTCCTGAAAATACTAAATTTTCAATTCTTTTAACTCATTTGAACATCAGTGAAGATGATAAGACCACATCTTTTGGAGTGCAATTGAACCTTTCCTAGAAGGTCCTCAAATTTTGTAATCGTTTTGTTAGATCTTCCACAAATTATATCTCAGCAACAATTTGGTGGCTGCAGAGAATTTTACTGTTTTAACAAATGAAAAACTGAATGCATTTTTTTCCTAGACTGCTTTTTGTGAAAATGTATAATCTATTTTCTGAGAAGAGAAATTTGGTTCTGTATTCTACTCTGTTCATATGAGGAGCGAGCATATAGTCTGAACTAGGTTGGGTCTCAGCACTGTCGCTTCCTGTCTCTGTGACTTTGGACAAGCACTGTACCGTCTCTCAACCTCCATTCCATCATCTGTCAAATGAGGATAAACCTAACTAACCCACGAGGCAGTTTTGAGAATTAATTAAGCTAGGGTATGAATGTATCTAGCACGGTACTGGACATGCAAGAAAATGCTCAATATAAGTTTTCTTCTCCTTCCTCTTGTTTGGAAGAGGAATGTTAAAGGCATAGAGATCATTCCATGGGTCATAGTACTAGGAAAAAGAAAGAATACGGGGGAAATTTTTCTTCCTAAATTGAACTTGGAAGTAATAATGAGCATGTGCATACTAAGTTAATCTGGAAAGGTGGTTTTAGTGTTTCTGTTTTTAGGGAGAAATCTGGTGAAAGTAGTTCATACCATGTAGCAACCCCTAAGAACAAAGGCCCCTCTAAGGGGCTCATCTTCCCAGATCGACTTTCACCACTATTCTTATCTGCTTCTGAATTTTTTTTTTCTCCCAAACAGGACTGAGTTTCCTACTGTCCTTCAATCTGTTTGGAAAATTTTCCTCTGACTCATACAATTACAATACCCTTACAATTGTGATTAAGTTTATGTGTTCAGGGTCACTAAGCTTGAGTAGTAAGCAAGAGGATAAATAACAAGAGGAGCTTACTGCAAAAATGAGTAACAGCTATCTCAAATGCAGAAATAACGTTACTTTGTATACATTTCCTTTTGAGCATGGCTTTGTATCTTCCTTTATTCTCCAGTGATTAGTAATCACAGCACCAGTTTATGCCACTGTCAGCTGGAAACCGTTCTCAGGCTTATTGAGTTTGAAAGGTAATACTCCAGCTGCATGTTTATATATGATCTCTTAGTAAATTGTATTAAAAAAAAAAGATAAATACTGATCAAAAACATCTGGTGATGCTTAAAAGGTCCTATCTAGTCAGCATCATTGGATATTTGGTGTGAAAGTGCTAATCAAAATGAATTTATGTGTATTCATCATTGTTTGTATAGGTGCTGTGTTTTAGTTCAGTCTAATTTAAAAGACTTTTTAAACTTTAAACAATAAATTTCCTCTGAGATGACTTGCACTATTTTCTGTCCACTGCTTTTCAGGGTTTCAGTTCACTTCCTTGGAAATATAGTGGTTGAAATGTCAACATCCATTTAATAAATGAAGAGATTTTGTGTCTATATACTTGTGTGTCTGTACATGTGTACAGACACATATACATTATGATTTATATAAATTTTTTTCAGATTCTAAATATCAAGGAGAGTTAAAATGTCACCTATTAAAACTTTTAAGATTTGCTAGTATACTTTTACAACATGTATTAATATCCTTCAGACCTTAAAAGTAGCACTGTTGATGAAAAGTATAGGTCCTAACATTTATAGCCACGTAATAAACACCTGAAACATACCTTTCATGTAGTTTCAACAACTATTGTTATTTTATTTTTTTCTTTGCCTTTGGGGTTTCACATGATGACCATATTAAAGCTGTATCTTTGTTTTATAAACCTGCTGTTAAAAGTCTCATATATGTTTGATATTCCTTATGTAGGAATCTTATGGAACAGATTCATCTAAAAAGTGAGTACTAGAAAAAAGTTGTTTTTATGTGTATTTATTTTGTTTTGCCTAAGGAATAAGCATACTTCCTATAAATAAATGAAAAGTCTGAGAAGCATTGGTTTCCCTTTTTGCATTGGCCACCAGAAGACCCCAAATTAAATGTACGGTTCCGTATAATTAGCTTAGGGTTTCTAGTACAAGTGTTCCCTCTCTTGATTTCTTATTATCTTCACAAATCTTCCCCCACCCCAGATATCACTTACTGTACTCCTATTCTTCCTTTCTTGTTTAATACTGAATATGGGTCTTTATTATTAGTGGTCTCTAAAAAAGAAATGCCATAAATAATAAATTAAGCTGCATACAGCCTTTGTTATAAAGAATACCTTATGTTCTTTATCGGTAGCTAGTTCCCAGCACAGCATGGCCATGCTCCATTGCTTAAAGCTGTATTTCATTGTGTCTCTATAATACTTATTCCATTCACATGTTCACTTTAATAATTTTACTGAAATCCAATTGTACTTGAGACTCTGTGGATATGGTCATGATTTAGTTGTGTCCAGACATTCTCTTTATCAGGATAAGATTTTTGAGATAAGTCTTTTAAAGTACAAATGAGGAGGAAATGTAAGCCTCCCACTCACCTGCCTTTTCTAATTCATAATGACAGAAAGTTAACCTGTATGTAAAGAGGTTTTTATAAAGCAACATTTTTAACATCCATATTATCTGAGGTAGGTCTAGACTTTGGCCCTGGGAGAACATTCAGAATTTAAAGGGTAAAATAAAGCACATTTATGGGAGAGTAAAAATAAAAATAAAAAAACAAAATTCAAGCTAATTTACTTCAGTGAGAATGATCGAGCTGCTGACTAACCTAAGCTCTCCTGACTAAAAATGGAATAAATATGGGCAAGCAATTTCAGCTCTTAGTGCACAGGCACCTTATAAATCAACTGAGAAAATAGCATGGGCTTATATTTTAGGCCCTCAAGTAAAATGATTTTTAGCTAGCAAAGATTTGATAATAGGCCCAAGAAAGGCCTTACAAGTAAAATATATGAAGGTTGTATTGCTCTATTATTTTATTACTTTTCTGAAAATATAACTGGAATCTTTGTAAGGGAACCAATGTTTAAATGAGGTCAAATGAACATTTTTGTTATGGATATATTATCAAAACTATTATTGAGAACTAATGTCTTTGTATCTGAAATAACAAGAAGTGTATCATTCAGCCATGCATTATTTGTTATGCCCATATTTAAAGATTTATTTATTTTTAGAGCATGTGTGCACGGGAGCTGGGAGAGGGGCAGAGGCCGAGTGAGAGTCTTCAAACAGACTCCATCCAGCACAGAACCCATCATGGGGCTTGATCTCAAGATCCTGATATCATGACCTGAGCTGAAACCAAGAGTCAGATGCTCAGCTGACTGAGCCACCCAGATGCCCCACCCGTGTTTAAATTGCTACTTGTATAATTTTTGCTGTTGGTCCTCAAGCCAATATTATGGGACCCACTGTAAGATTGTCGTAAGAGCCAGTCCGTGGGTTCGAGGTGTTGCTGAAGTGGAACTCTAGCGCAGTGTGAAACCAAATTTACTACTTCATTGTAGACTGAGTGACAAGACTTTATGTATATGCTGGAGCTGCATTATCAAAGAGATAGAGAATAAGGTTAACGGAAGATATGACCTACTTTACAGTGTTAATTATTATTTATCTTACTGCAATCATAAATAACATCAGCCGTATTTCCATCTCACTTTTATGCACCAGTAATTTCCCATATTGTAGAATCAGGTGTAGTCTTTATCTTACATACTCCACTCTTGTTCAATCCCACCACTCCTGAGCAGAATTCAGTCTTTCACATAGCAGCCACTAATTGGTCATTTCAAGGAATTCTAGGCTAATGTTGTGTGCTGACAGTGCTGTGAGGGTGAAAGTGTCTCATTACTGCTGAGCTGCCGTAGTCCAAATGATATAGAACCTGTAGAAGGCACAATTAGGATCTTATAATTTGCTTAGCACCCTGAAAATTCATTTTTTAAACACTGATTATATGACTTGGCTTTCAAAGATTAATTTTTTGCATACTTTGACAAAAATTATGGAGAAAATAGTACATTGATATTGAAATGTTTTTAATTTTCACTTAGGATTAATTATAGAATAAAATGAAAAGCAAAAAGGTCAATATGAGAAGAGGTAGGATACATATGAAGAACATAGTAGGAAGAAGTTCCTCATTCAGAGAAACAGATGAATCCGCAGACTACGTGGGTTGAACATTAGAATTTATATCCTTATAATTCTATATTATATATATATTCTATGTAATATATACTATACTAAGTAATTCTATATTCTGTATTATATTGCATAATTCTATATTTTTAGAATTCCAAGATCAGGTGTAAGCAGGGTTGGTTTTCTCTAAGGCCACTCTCCTTGGCTTGCAGATGGTCATCTTCTTTCAGTGTCTTCATGTGGTCCTTTGTGTATCTATGTCCTAATCTCTTCTTCTTATAAAGACATTAGTCCTACTGAATTAGGGTCCATCTATATTAACTCATTTTACCTTAACCTCTTCGAAGGTTCTGTCTCCAAATACATCACATTCTGAGGTACTAGTGGCTAGGATTTGAACATATGAATTTGTGGGGGAAACAAGTCAGTTCATCATATTCTCCTCTGGTTTTTTTGGTTGGCTTTCTTTGGATTTCATATTACTTAAATGATGTAAATTTTGGACTGATGCTCTAATATCCATAAATTCCATTATCCACCAATTTCTTTTAATTATATTTACTAAGAGAATTTTTAAAGTTTATCTTTGCTCCCTCATCTTTGTTTTTTTTTCCCCATCATGTTTTCAATTTTCACGTTCACTCACTCTCTTATTTTAAGACATAGGACCTTTTATGTTGATTGACATTGGTAATGGATTTTTTAATGATTATCTTGCCCCCTCTATGCTTCTTCAAAATTGCTGATTCTGTCTCCTTTTTAAATCTAGAGTTTTCCCATCTGATGCCTCTTGATCCCGTGACTCACAACTTATGTTTAAGAGTGAATCATGGAGGGACTTGTTACTAATGATGTTCTCTATAGGATCATCTGGCATGAGGGTTCATTTGAGAGAATCTTTACTTTCAGTGTTTTTGAGGCTTGGTCTCCTCAGCCAGTCCGAGTCATCAGAGGAATTTTGTTGTTGTTGTTTCCTTCCTAGGGAGTTTAACACAGTGTGCCAGAATTTTGGGAACTCTATGACCCAAAATTGGGTCATAGAGTTCCCAAAATTCTGGCACACTGTGTTAAACTCTCTAGGAAGTAGGCTAAGGTTTTCCTATTTGATATGTAGAATATCCCTGAACCTTGGTGATGGTAATTTTCATGTGTCAACTTGACTGGGCCATGGGGTCCCTAGATATTTGCTTACACAGTATTTTGGGTATGCCCATATGGGTATTTCTGGATGTGATTGACATGTGAATTGATAGACTGAAGAAAGCAGAATACCCTCCCTAATGTGGATGGAAGGCATCCAATCCATCTAAGGCCTAAACAGAACAAAAAGATGGAAAATTTGTGTTTGTTCTCTGGTTCTCTATGTGCCTGAATCAGGCTGAAATTATACCTGACTACAAACCTTGAGACTTCTCTGCCTTCATAATTGCATGAGATAATCCCTTATAATAAAGCTCATATGTGCATACATATACACACACACCTTCTTGGTTCTGTTTCTCTGGAGAACCCAGACCAACACAAACCCCATGTTTTCATAAGGGTAGTGTATGTCTTCAGTTCTGCCACTTGTGCCCCCATATAGATTCCTTCTGATTCACTCTTGCCAAAGAGAAAAGGCCATATCAGGGAAACAGCTATCCATGGTATCTGAAATTCTAATTATTTCCTATATAGAGCTTTTTACTGTTTTTCTTGTTTATATCCTTATATCTCCATCCTAACCACTGCTTGGTACTAAATCCTACTACCATTCCCAAACTTTTCTTGGGTTTTTAAGAATAAAGTGAGGTTTAAATCCCAAGTTCACTGGGGCGCCTGGGTGGCTCAGTGGGTTAAGCTGCTGCCTTCGGCTCAGGTCATGATCTCAGAGTCCTGGAATCGAGTCCCGCATCAGGCTCTCCACTCAGTGGGGAGCCTGCTTCCCTCTCTCTCTCTCTCTCTCTGACTAGTTGTGATCTTTCTCTGTAAAATAAATAAATAAAACATTAAAAAAAAACTCAAGTTCACCAATTGCATGTCTCAGTTTCAGCTTTAAGTATCTCCTTTTAATTAGTTAATTTTATCTGCTTTCTGGATTCCAGACTTCTGTTTTTTTCCTTACCTTTGCTTGTCAAAGATTTGTATTATTTTTATCCCTTCATTGCCATTTTAGAAGGATATCAGAAGGAATATGAGGATGCATTTCAATCTAGATTTATTAACTGAACTGCAATTAGTTAGAATTTTATGAAAACGATCATCATCTCATACTATATAATGAAATAAATTTTAAGCAAATTGTCGAGTTGAAATTAGAAAATAAAATTATATTGAATAAAATAGTAATGTTTACTATATCTCTGGGTGTGGAAACAATTTTAATACCAAAAATCCATTACATAATTAAGAAATTTATTACATAAGTATAAGTCTCTTATGTGAAAATACTAAAAATCAAACTTCAGAAATTGGCAAAATGTTATGTTAATATGGGTTTATATAAATTATGATATAAATATTAAAACATAAATGGATAAATGAGTAAAGCATAAGATCTGGCTGTTGACTGAAATAAAGTTATAACTGATTATATCCTTATAAATGTAAATGATATATTTATAATTAAGATATAATTTTAAACCAAATTTAAATCAAGCTTTATAGATTAAAAGTAAAAGTAAATTTTGTCTATTAAATTATCAAAGGTTCTTTAAAATTTCAGTACTGAATGATGCTGAAGATAAAGTAAGACAGAACCTCACATATTATTGGTGGGAAGATAAATTTCTATTTCTTTCTCTGAAAGCAATCTGGAAATATGTATCAAAAGCATTAAGAACATTAATTTTTTATGGGTCACATTCCTGGAAATTTCCTTCAAAAGAAAATTCTAAAAGTAAGATAGATTATCTGAATTGTATTTTTAGCAATGAAAAAAAAAGTAAATAACTCGTATATCCAGTCAAGTAGAAATAGTTAAACCTCAGAATATTATTAAGCATAATTAAAAGTAATCTGTCCTAGAAATGCTTCTTGTTCTTATGATGGTTATGCCTGGCATGAGGGGAAGAGTTTATAAATAACCATAAAATTAAATACAAAACAGTCACCAAAATACATGTTGGGAAGGAGAAATGCCAAATATGATGTGGTGGGGGGCAGGGTGAGTGGAAAGAAATCCTGATCAGAAATTATTTTATTAATAAATAAACTGGAAATCATGGAGCCCATAGTAGGTAGAGATGGCATCATAAACAGTGGAACATGGATAATCTGAAGGAATAGGGAAGTGACCGTGGCCTGGGGATAAACAGGTAAAGGAACAGATGGCATGAAGGAGTAGGAGGGAGGAAGAAATGAATGGAGAAAATTTCAGAGTTCAAGTCAAGGAGATAGAACAATTAGGAATGCTAAGGCATTAAGTGGTATGTTTTTTTATTTAATGGCTAGAGTGACTCTGAAAGCTAACACAGTCATACTCCATAAGAGTGCAAAGCATTCACTGCCAGAGTGTGAGAATTAGCTTGAGAACAGAACCTCTTTCTAGGGAGGAGGATGGAGAGAATCAGGTAGTGTACAATTCTCAGCCCAAGTATCTTTCCTGCAGGGCACCACAGATATTGAACAGAGTGATGACTGGGTTAGAGGTGAAAACAATTTTATTATCCAGATTACTTTTTCCTGAGTGTAAGGATTTTAATATCATGTTGAAGAATCAAAAATATATGTCAATTCAGGGACTCTTGGGTGGCTCAGTGGGTTAAAGCCTCTGCCTTCGGCTCAGGTCATATCCCGGGGTCCTGGGATGGAGCCCTACATGGAGCCCCACATCGGGCTCTCTGCTCAGCAGGTAGCCTGCTTCCTCTCTGCCTGCCTTTCTGCCTACTTGTGAGCTCTGTCTGTCAAATAAATAAATAAAATCTTAAAAAAAAAAAATCCTCATGTATTGTATGTATTGTGAGTTACACCATTATGTTTTTTACAATAAAATACTTTCGTGTGTTAAAATGCTAAAAAGTGCACCTTTGAATTGGTGAAAAATGGTAATTAGATATTGTTGAATGGAGTTGTAGGAAAGGGGCAGTTTGAGGCGAATCTCTGTGTATTGATAATCCATAGATCAGAGAAGAATGTACATTTCATTCTATTCCCTTTCTGGATGGTGTCTTGAATCCTTTAAAAAGTGACAGGAGTTTTCTTGATTTGCATACTTTAAACTAAAGTTAGATGTTTTAAAGTCAATTATAAGTTTATTATAATATCCTTTATTAACTTTGATGCATTAACTTTGGACAATATGAGTAAAAGTTCACAGCCATATCTTTAATTTCCTCTTTGGTATCTTGACTATTTGAAAGAAGATTATTTTACAGTTCATGAAAGTTTATTTTAACACTGGTATGCAAGCTCTTATTTGGGTATTGTTTTGGGCCTGCCCTTAAACTAAAACTTTTCTTGTTCAATCCATATCAAGTCAGATAACAATCATAATTTCCTTTGAAATGAAAAAGGTAGAGAAGAATTACACAAATATAAGCTTTCATCTATTTAAAAATATCATGTCTTTTTGCCTTGACTGGTTTCTGTTCTTCAAGAAAATTCCAGTTCATTTACTGTCATAGCTTTCACTCTATTCTGAGGGCCTGTATCTTGATTTTTTTGTTTTATGTAAAAGTCTTGGAGATAGCATTGCTATTCTGTGATTAATCTCTTAATTATCATTATGAAGGACACATGTGTATCATAATCATTTCTTATTTATTACCTTTGTAAAGTATAAACAGATGTTTATTTTGTTTTTCTTTTGTCAGAATAATTGCCAAATTTACCTACATCTCTAAGGTAAAATTCACTGTAAAGGTGTTTATTCATTCACTTTCTGATTCTGCAAATGTTGGTTGCACACCAGTGATGGTGAGCATTGGGGATTCAAGTAAGATGACACATGTGCACGCGCGGGCACACACACATACACACACACACACACACACTCTATACCGAAGTACTCAGAGTCTAGAAGAGGAGTTAAACTTGAAAACTATCATAATTAATAAAATATCTATAGCAATAAGGTTAGGCTTAGGATATAGTGGCGGCACAAAGGAGGGAAATGATTGCTGTAGCCTGCAGCAATCAAGAAGTCATTGGTAGAGAGAATAATGATTAATCTGAGGCTTCAGAGATGACTAGAAATTCTCCAGAAAGGCAATTGGTTTCTGGTAGAAGGAAAAAGCAAGACAGTCCAAGTAGAGTCAAAATTTGTACAAAGACATGGATCTACAGTGTATAGAATGATTGAGTACTCCAAGTATTATGAAATTCTGGATTATGGTGTTGAGAAAGAGATGATGAAGGATAAACCGGTTAGAAAGAAGTCCTATTAAGTTAGGACCACGCGTATGCCTTTTTAAAATTTGGAGTTATTCTGTAGATGATAAACATTCATTGAAGGGCATTATGCATATTTGCAATTTAGGGTACAGGAAGAATTGAAAAGGAGAATTTTAAGGTAATACCAGTTAGAAAGTTATCTCAGGAAGACCAGGCAAGAGCAAATGAGGCTCTGAATGACAAAGACAGCAGTAGGTGTGGAGGAAGTGATAGATGGGAAAAAAGTGAGGATGGAAAAATATTTTTTAATGTAGTTATTGAATTAAATATGCAAGGGGGAGAAGAAGAAAGAATCTGCTCATAAACTCTCTGAAAAAATGGATGGAGATGAGTTCTGAAAGCAAAGGGCCTGGAGAGATTTGTTGAGATGATCTTTCCCAAAGTTCTACCTCACTAGTTTAAATACTCAAAAATTGATTGTATTTGGAAATCAGAAATTATCTATCTAGAAATCAAATGTTCTATAGGAATTATTGATACTATTAGTAAAGAAATATTGTGAAAAAGGATGCACTTTATTTTTTTACCATTTAATTTTAATTTTAATTTTTTTATTTTAATTCCAATTAGTTAACATAGTGTTATATTAGCTTCAGGTGTGCAGTATAGTGACTTTGAAGCACTTTTGTTGGAAACGGAAACCAGTCAGTTTGTTACTGAAGCTACAATTTTGGGCAGAGAGCTTATAGAGGTGAAGATCATTGCTTGGCCATTGTATGAAGCGTGTCTGAATTCATCTGGTAGCAAATCTTATATTTCAATTTTCCATCTGGACAAGAAAGAAATGTTCAAGGATTCTCATAATAACTCCTTTCCTCTCGACCATAATCTAAATTATTAAAAGTTGACAGGGCACATTTTCCAGGTAATTTATAGTTTTTAAATTTTGTTAGTGGGTTCTAAGACCATTGGCTAATAATAATGATAATAATAATGTCTTTAGCAAAGACAGGTAAGAACTAAAACTTGTCTTATTTGATTATTTCTCAGAAATAAGTTTAAAATTCAGGTAAAAACTTTTAATTATGGAAACCTGGGAAGTATTTAGTCTCACCATTAAAATATTTTAACCACACTGTTTTAATCAAGAATCTATACAATTACTAATATAACAGAATAAAACATAAAGGGTAAGAAAAATAAAGTCCTTATTTTTTTAATTATTTTTATAAACATATAATATATTTTTAACCCCCGGGGTACAGGTATGTGAATCACCAGGTTTACAAACTTCACAGCACTCACCATAGCACATACCCTCCCCTATGTCCATAACCCCACCCCCCCTTTCCCAACCCCCCTCTCCCCAGAAACCCTCAGTTTGTTTTGTGAGATTAAGAGTCACTTATGGTTTGTCTCCCTCCCAATCCCATCTTGATTCATTTATTCTTCTCCTACCCCCTTAACCCCCCATGTTGCATCTCCACTTCCTCATATCAGGAAGATCGTATGATAGTTGTCTTTCTCCGCTAGACTTATTTCACTAAGCATGACACCCTCTAGTTCTATCCACGTCGTCGCAAATGGCAAGATTTCATTTCTTTTGATGGCTGCATAGTATTCCATTGTGTATATATACCACTTCTTCTTTATCCATTCATCTGTTGATGGATATCTAGGTTCTTTCTATAGTTTGGCTATTGTGGACATTGCTGCTATAAACATTCGGGTGCACATGCCCCTTTGGATCACTACGTTTGTATCTTTAGTGTAAATACCCAGTAGTGCAATTGCTGGGTCATAGGGTAGTTCTATTTTCAACATTTTGAGGAACCTCCATGCTGTTTTCCAGAGTGGTTGCACCAGCTTGCATTCCCACCAACAGTGTAGGAGGGTTCCCCTTTCTCCGCATCCTCACCAGCATCTGTCGTTTCCTGACTTGTTAATTTTAGCCATTCTGACTGGTGTGAGGTGATATCTTATTATTATTTTTTTTAATGGTCAGATTCCAGATTATTTTTGCAAGAGAAGATTTAACAGTTTAGAGCAACTTAGTTCTTCCTGATTCTCTAGCCAAAACCTTTGTAGCCTTCCTTGACTTCTCTTTCTTTTATCCCACCCATTTGGTTTGGCCACCTTCAAAATATAGCCAGAATTCCATAATTCTTCAACTGTCTTCTCTGTCAATACCAAGCCTAACCAACATCATCTTTTGTCTTAGATTACCAAGAAGTCTTACTGCTTCTGCCTTAAATATGTTCAACACAGCAGAAGGAGTGATATATGTGTATCTATATATTTCCTGCAGTGTTAGTCTGTATGTGTGGGTGTATTTTGTAGTGTCAGTCAGATCATGACATCATCTATTTGTTTGAGCCCTCCTGTGGCTTTCCTTCATCAACTATGAGGCCAGGGGTTCTCAAACTGCTGTGAGCATCAGAATTCACTGGAAGGCTAATTTTAAGGCAGATAGCTGTACCCTGTACCCCAGAGGTTCTAATTCTGTAGATTTGGAGCAGGACTTGGAATTTTCTTTCAAACAAATTCCCATGTGATGCTTCTGCTACTATCCAGGGACCAACCTTTGAAATTCTTGATTCATACTGTAATCTTACTGCTTATTTGATTGTCCATAGCACATTTTGCTGTAACGACATCCCCAATCACAAGCCTGCTTCAGGGCTTTGGCCTTTGCTCTTCCCATGTCTGGGATACTCTCTCTCCTGGTATCCACATGGCTAATTTTCCAATACCCTTCAGGTCTTTACTCAAATATCTCTTCAAGAAACTCTTCCCTGACCAACCGCATACAAATACTCAAATCTCTTCCCATCCCACAATCATCCTGACATGTCCCATTTCTGCTTTATGTTTCTTCTTTGGCACTTTTTATTTTCTGATACTGTTATTTACCTACTTTTTCTATGTTCTACCTACCTGAGTATTTTTCATTGCTGTTTCTCAGGTGCCTAATAAATTGCTTGGCATACAGTAAGTACTCCATCTTTATGTGTTGATTGAATAACAAATGAGAAAGTCAAGAGAACATATGGGACGAGGGGAATGGACACATCTGGTTGATAATGCTTTGTGGAAACATGGGAAATAATTTGCCTTGCTATTAGTAGTATAACTTGAGTTGTTTTCTAGAATGAGTGGCAGTGTTATACTGCAAAGCTAACATGAGCTGAACTGGTTAATCTTGTAAATGCAGACACTCATTGGGTAGGTAATCAACTCAGAAAAAAAGAATTCATAGTATGTATTTGCTAATTTTTTAAAATACTTTAGATACAATGCTAAGTTCTTTATCTGTATGGTATCATCCATTCCCCATAACTGCCCCATGAAATGCTTATTAATATTTTATAGATGAAGAAATAAGACTTATATAATGCAAGCAACTTTCCCAAGGCAACACAATCAACAGTGACCATCAAGTATTCAGACAAGGTCTGCCTCTCTACAAAGACCACAATTTTGACACTGTAGTTCAGCCTGAAAATATAAGTGTATTTCTGCTATCACCAACATCACTAACATTATGCTCCAAAGTGGGTGGAGGTAGGGTAATGGGTTGGGTAGGGATCCAGAAATGCTGTTTCATGATTACTTTAAAAGGACTTGCTATGCATATCCTAGGGAGGGGAAGGCTCAATAACATTACATGTCTTTAAATAATTGGAGGGATTTCATGTGGAAAATGGAAAATAAATGTGATCAGCTGCAGGATGAAAAATTAATAATAAAACATAGCTATCGTAGAATAGAAAATGGTTAATTTTTGCAAAGACTATTTTGGTGATTTGCCTGTTTGGTAACAAAACAAGTGGCTATGTTATATACTGAGATTAAGCCACTCTTCCCTGGAAGTGTTGAAACAAAAGCCAGATGAGCTAACTACAAAGACATTTTAGATCCAGTTGATTTTTTGGAAGGAGGGTCAGTAATGATAGTCCTTAAACTCTTCTCCAACTTAGATGGTCTTTGAGTCAAGAGAAATCTTTGGATTCTATAAATAAAGTGACTCATCAATTCAACCAACCAACACTCAATTCAGCATAAATTAAATTCATCTGATTTTTATTGCATTACTACTGCTCAGTTAATGTCTTAATTCACAAAGAAACAAAGCAAAACAAGACAACAACAAAAAAGCCAAAGCCATCAGACAAAAATCCCCTCAAGTTCCTTTTTCTCTTTGCTCACCATTTACCTACATCTATATTCTTACATATTCCATTTCCTATATTTCTTCTCTATGTAAGGATTATCTCTCCTTGTATCTAAGGCAAATATGCTACTGTTGTTCTGGATCTGACCTTTTCGACCACCTCCACTGGATCTTTTCTCTAGTCTGCATCTTCATCTTCTCCCTCTTGATATGGTTCTTTCCTTTAGCACATATACATATTCCAGTCATTCTAAGTTCAAATCCTTTGAAACAACATGTCTTCTCTTGCCTTTCTCTAAATATTTCCTTTTTCTTTTCTTTTTTTTTTTGAGACCAAGCTCTTGGAAGAAATCTAGACTCTGTCTATATCTCCTTCACTATAGTGTACTCATAAACCAACTGAAATATGGTTTCCACCACTATTACTATGGTAAGTAAAGCTACCTATGACCTCCTGGAGTAATCTTATATGTTCCTATTTCAGAGCTCCTCCAAACCACCTACATATTCAGCAGCTCACTAGAAAGACTCACAAGGGTAAGCATATACCTGTGCTCACTGATAACATTTATGATAGTGATCGAGTAAGATTCTACAAACAGATCAGGGGAAAAGACAGGTACAGCTGGGAGGAATCCATGCTGAGATTTCTGATCTTTTCACTTTCCAGGAGGAGTCAATGAGAGCACACTCCATCCAGTGGTGATGGTTCAGCCACATGTGTACAGCTTTTATGCCCAGAGAAAGCCATGTGAGATGCAGAATTTAAGAGTTTTATTGAGGGCTGGTCATGTAGGCATTCTCTGCCTAGCCAATACCAAAATTCCTGATTCCTTATAAGAAAGCAGATGTTCACCATCAGCACATCATACAAGCCATTCCAACAGAGCAAAACCACCTCATCAGAGAATGATTCAGAAGCCAAGTTCCCAGATACTAGCAAAGGGCCAACATTACAAGTAGGGTTTTCTCAGGCCTGCGATGTTATTTCTTTCCTGAGCACTTCTACTACTCTCCATTACTTGATAATCCCATGCCACTTTGTCTCAACTCTGCATTTCAGCTACATATCTATATGCCTACTAAGCATTTGTCCTTAAAATGTCCCACAAAAACCTCAAATTCGACTTATGGATATTTAAATTTTTTATCTTTGCACTTAGCTTTTTAAAACATTCCCCCAGTACTCACTGCCTCAATGAAAGCCCACACCATTCCCCAGTTTCTGGGGATATCAGCTGGAGGATATCATCATGGGTTGCTCCATCTCCCTCATCCAGCACAATGAAGTTGATCTCTGAATCACATAGGTTCTACCTCCTCAATTTCCTTATACTCGGACCCTTTCCCTTTATCTTCATGCCACTGCCTTCATTTATGTTCTGTGTTCTCCTGTATCCTCATTTGTTACCTAATTACTCTAGTAGTCCTCTAAATGTTCTGCCTGACTCCAGACCAGACCCCTGAAAATTCATTCTCATTACCAGTCAGACCTTGAGTACATTACTTAGCCTTTCTGAACCTCATATGCCATATATGTAAAGTGGGAATACTAATGATCCTGTCCTCTAAAGATCACTGTGTAGAGTAATCTGGATAGTAAATATAATATGCTTAGCATATAGTAAATGTGAATAAACATGAGTATTAAATATTAATATTGTTACCATGACACTTTTAAAAGCATTTAAAGAGACCTTGTGAACTTGTTACATCACTGAATATTACCAATGACTCAGAAAGACCTTCAGGATACTGTCAGAACTCCTTACCCTGCACCTTTTCTCTCATAATTCCACACTTCCTCTCTTAGCTGCCGTCCCAGTGAGCCACTTGAGAAGCTCCAAGTAGGTCAAACTCTTCCTTTTCTCTCTCCTAAACCTTTCTAAATGCTGGTCCTTTCATACGACCCTTTTTTTTTTTCTTTTTTATCTCAACTCCTTCTCATCCAAGAAGATTGAACCCCAAACATTATGTCATCAAGAAGGTTTCTGATCTTCCCAGTCTGGGTTATGTGCCTTTTATATGGATTCCTCCCCGAAACTATGTTACTACTACATATACTTATTATATACATTATTATAATTATCTTATTATAATTCCCTGCTTAATTATTTATCTTCACAATTAAACCTCAGGTTTTTGAATATAGAAACTGTATTTGATTCATCATTGTGTCTTTCCCTCAATCCAGGGCCTGATACGAGAAAAATGCTTGATAAATATTTTCTGAACCAATAAAATAAAGTAAATGGGACATACCTGTAGAAACAGCTTCAAAGTTTAGCAGGAGATGTACTGGCTGATATTAGAAGAATCTGAAGTATAAAAGAAACGTGTTTTGTAGACAATGTAGCCTTATTTATCTAAATACCTGGGTCTTGGGTTTAGTCCTTTAGAAAATTCAAATAGACAAGGTTAACTCAAATGAAGAAACTATTTTCTTGAGCAACATTTTGCTGAATAGCCTGGAATGGTGGACTTTTTCTATGTCCCTCCCAAAGCTCTAAGTATTGTTTTATCACTCATGTCAGCATGGGAATAAATCCTCTTACCTGTGTGTGCCATAAGCAATAAAGACAAAATTTGTATTGATACCTGTCCCAGAACTGGTCTGGTTATCCCCAGGCCTTTTTAGGTATGAGTAGTCACTCCAAGAATGATTTTACAGGGGAGGAAGAGCAATCTGGTGAAAGAGAGAGTAGTGAGACAGCCCTGGGAGACATGTGGATGGACACTTCTGAAAGCTTCACTAAGAATCATGGAATTTAAGAAATATCTGTCATTGTCTGATTTTGCATTATGACATAAACAGGAAAGGAGTAGAGATGATCTTTGAATAAAGTTACTTATATGCAACCAATTCTGTTTTGTAATCCCTAAAACAGATCAGGCCAGCTAAAAATGGACTCGAAATCTCACAACAGTCATAGTTCCAACCCGGTTTGGTATTTCCAGTGTCTGTGTTCGCTGTTGCATTGCACTCTAGTGCCCCTAGTGGTCAAGTGTAGCAGTCGGTGTGCCGCACTTGTCAGGACCTGCCCCCCCCCATCCCCAACTGCAAGGAGCGTTGACTGCATTAGGTAGGCTCAGAGCTATATCTTTCTGTAAATTGTCTCCAGATGAAGGAAGCTGTGGTCACCCTTATAAACCCTGGCTAAGACTAGTCTTCCTCCACTCACTGGTTACAGAGTTTATGCACAAAAACCTGGCCCCTTGTTTCAATCTGGGACAAACTGAAATTGTTCATTTCTGAATGAACATCTCAGCTCAGAGTGCCCAGTGCAATTGACTGAAGCTTTTGTAGCATAATTTGTAGTAGAATTCCTTCTGCATTGTAATGTTTTTCTCACTTACTTGTAGATGTTGTTCCCGTGGGTGTACTTTCACTGCACTGACCAAAGATAGGTTACTTTCTTTATGTAATATAGCATCCCAGAGAACTAAATTCCATGGAGAACATTTAAGAAAATAATGGAAGTTTCTCAGTATTTACTGGTAGCTATTCCATCTTTTTCCAGCGGATCAGGTAATAAAGATGAATAAGTAATTGAACCTAAATGACTTGTACTTTGGAATATACAATGATGAGAAAACAACTTAATCTCTTGTGAATAAAATATAATATGTAACAATTCTAAGGGAAAAAACCGAGTAAAGCTGATTTGTTTTAAGTTGCTAATATGTAATACATTGTATTTTTATTACATTTTTGCTTTATAGTTAAACCACTCTTTTGATGACAGTTATTAAAAATCACCATCACTATTGGGTTTTTATTATTTGTTTTCCCTGCCAAACACTCCATTAATCATCTTGTGTTTTCCTTGGTTTATCTTTTCTTTCTAATGTATTCATGAAATTTTATATTAATCATAGAGATCAGAGACTTGGAGTACTGGAAGAGTTCTTAAAATCCATTTTCCCCAAACATCTCACTTTGTGAATGAAAAAAGAGAGTTTTTGAGAGATTATGAAGACTGACATGACATGAAATTTGCCTTCTTTCCCCTTTCCCATTATGATCCAACTACACTGGCTACTGGAAGGTTCTAGTACCTTCTCTCCTTGTTGCAGTCTCTATCTGGAATGCTGAACTTAAAGAAGCTGTTAGTGGCCACTCAGCTAAAGATCCATTAGGTGTTTGCTATTTTATCAATTCTGTTTTAATCTGAGATTCCTTTTATGTATGTATTGATTTGTTTTCTTACTGACTGTTCACTGATTCACCACTCCCTGCCCTACTAGAAAAGCTCTGTGAGAATCCTCATAACTTAACCATGGGTCTGACATAGAACAGGGGAACAAATATTTGTGGAACAAATTAATGAGTGGATGTAATTGACTAGCCCAAAGCCCGGTACCTTGGTACAGTCAGAGGTGAACATAGCAACCCAAATCTCTTAATTCTCAGTTCCTTGTTTTGACTGCTACAACATGTTACATAGAATTCACTCCAATTTATGCAACTGCCATGCATAAGACATTCTTCTCATCATTGTGGGGAATTTGGGTAGTAAGATTTTATCTCTGCCATGTCTGTTGACCTTACTCATTGAAGTTCTTTTTGCTTTTTAGCTCATTTGAATCTCTCCTATATACTTCACTCTTTCCTGATATTTATCCGTTTCTACTTTTGTTTCACTTCCTTTCACTTTATTAATGAAAATGACTATTTCCTCTTTATACAACATATACTTCTCTTGCCTTTATAAAAGTACCTTAAGGTCTTACACCCCAGGCACCTCACACTGAAGAGTCAAGTGTGGAGTACTGAGTTTATTTACAGATGGCCCAATCTTTACTGCTCTTACTTTCTTACTCTTGTTTTAGCTAATGACTCATATGGAAAAGGCTATATTTAAACTGACCATCTACAAAAGAAATAGGTGAATATAACAAAATGTCCATATGTTACAAAACTCAAAAGCTACAAGGCAGAAATTTAATCAATTCTCAGTCCAGGTTCATAAACAACAAACATAAATGTTAAAATGGCAAAAATATAGAGCTCTGTATCTCCTAGTTCATTGTTCTCACTCAACAAATTAAACCTACCAATGTGAAAATGCCAAATGCCCATTGAACCATTTCCAAGTTAATAACATTCTGTATGAATCCATTTGGATTTTCCCCCCAATCTGGCACATTTAATATCATTTCAAACCCCATTGGTTTGATTATAAATGAAATGCAGTGGCATTTCCAGGGTGCAGACTCCACAAAATGGATCCAATTACCAAATTTGCAAAAAGTGTTTCAGCATAAAATAACTTGACTTTGCCCACCATAATATTGCAAATGGATTTAAAATGAGGGAGATGATTTTTGTGTATGTGAGTCTATGCATCTTTCCTTTAATTTTCAAGTTATTTGTTCTACGTTTTTGTAGCCAGGTTTGTCAAACGACCATGGATGGGAAGCATAGAAAGTGGTTCATCATATCTTATATATAAAATTTTCAGACTGTAAATAGTTTACTTTGATAAGTATTTCCAAGTTATGTTCTATGTAACGCTACTGCTATAAGGAATTTTTAGATACTTATTGCTATAAAGTATTTGTAGATACTCCAAAGTTTCTTTGGAGTAATAAGTTAGGGAGATGTTGCTCATGTTTCTCTCTTGAAAATCTACTCTGTACTTTAGCATACTAAGGACTTTGGGAATTTCTACAGACAAGAAACACTTGCTGAGATAGCTCTTCCTGGGATATTTTTTTACTATTGTTTTTTAAATCACCTTTCAGTCAAATTCCTAGAAACAGAGAATAGGAAAGTGGTTGTCAGGAGCTTGGAAGTGGGAGAAATATCAGAGACTGATAAAAGTGTATAATTTTTTACTTATAAGGTAAATAAGGTCTGAAGATCTAATGTATAATATGATGACTATAGCTGACAACACTGTATTGTATAACTGAAATTTGCCAAGAGAATAGAACTTAAATCTTCTTACCAAAAAAAGAAAAGGTAAGGATGTGAGCATTAACTTGATCGAGGGAATTCTTTTTTTTTTTTTTTTTTAAGATTTTATTTATTTATTTGACAGAGAGAAATCACAAGTAGACGGAGAGGCAGGCAGAGAGAGAGGAAGGGAAGCAGGCTCCCTGCTGAGCAGAGAGCCGGATGCGGGACTCGATCCCAGGACCCTGAGATCATGACCTGAGCCGAAGGCAGCGGCTTAACCCACTGAGCCACCCAGGTGCCCAATCGAGGGAATTCTTTTCACAATGTATACATATATAGAATCATTATGTAGTGTATTTTAAATATATTACCATTTTGTCAATTACACCTCAATAAATTGGAGGAGGGAATCAGCACCCTTTAGTTCTTATGACTCAAATAAGAAAATAGAAATCACTGTAAGTATTTCAAATGAAGGTAATTTCCTACAAAGAAATTCTTACACAGGTGATAGAGAAGTTGATAAGCCTAACATGTGACAGTAAAACAGTCCAGAAGTCAGCAATATCAGAGAGCTAGCATCACCTTTAGGTGGGTGTCATCATGGGGGTCAGGATCTGGGGTCACCAGATAAAATCCGGAAGTGAGGTTGACCTGCTTGGAGATCTGGGGTCATGAAGAGAATGTCTGTCCTGCAAAAGCCTGCACTACAGAAAAGTTCCAGTTGTTCCTGGAATTGCTACTCTTCAGAGCTAGAAGGCTGGAAGTAATCTGGCCTCTCCCATTTTAGCACTTGGCAGTCCTTACCAGATCTCCATTGGTACATCACAGGCAGAAACCTGTTGACAAGGGTGTCTGGGAAATGCAGTTCTTTGTGTTACAGAGTAGATTATGAGAAGGACAGGGGGTGAATCTGAAAGAAAAGAGACTAAGGGACTAGCATGTGGAGTTTGGGAATCCCAGATGGAAAATACTGACTAAAGTTCTAATTATTCGTTGGTAATATAAACAATTTCCCATTAAGATGTTTAAGAATTATAATCCTGTTGAATAAATTTCATGAGCAAGACACAACTAATTTTTTTTTAATTTGGGGGGTTATGTATTTGTATATATTAGGGTTCTCCAGAGAAAATAACTAATTGGATATAAGTATCTCTCCATATCTTGAACTATCCCCCTTCTCTATTCCTCTTTCTCTGTCAAATCTGTTTCTTATCTCTATCTCTCTATCCATCTATTGAGAGAATGAGACATACTATCCTTGTAATATATAATTAGCTTATACTGTTTAGAGGCTGAGAAATATCACAACCTGCTGTCTTGTCTGCAAGCTAGAGATCCAGGAAAGCCTGTCATGTACTTCCAACACTGGACAAATGACGGTGTAGATTCCAGTGTAAATCTAAAAGCCTGAAAACCAAGTTTTCAAGGCAGGAGATCAGTGTTTAAATGCCAAGAGGCAGAGTGAGTTCAACCTTCCTCCACTTTGTTTTGTCTGTTCAGGCCCTGAATGAATTTGATAAAGCCCACCCACACTGAAGAGGGCCATTTGCTTTACTCAATCACCAATTAAATGCTAATTTCTTTTGGGGTTCCTGGGTGGCCAAGTTGGTTTAGCATCCAAGGATTTGGGCTCAGGTGCTGATCTCAGAGTTGTGAGATCAAGCCCCCAGTGGCGCTCCATGCTCATCAGGGAGCCTGCTTCCCAGGATTCTGACTCCTTCTGCCACCTGTCCCCCACCCCCGCCCCAGGCGCAGCTCCTTCTTGCTTGCATGTGAAAAAAAGCTAATCTATTTTGGAGACACTTTCACAGACACACCCAGGAAGAATGTTAAACAGATATCTGGGCATCCTGTGGCTGATATATGAGATTAACCACTATGGTGTCACAGTCATTTGAAACGAACACTTAATGGGGACCCTTGAAGATGAAGCTTATCAGAATCAACTGAAAAATAATGTTTATTTTTGTGCCACTTTGGAAAACTTTCTGGCTAACCCAAATAGGAAGTTTATCCTTTGAGTTGCCGTTTCCTGAAGCTCAGTTACTTGATAATGGAGAGTAATGCTCCTTTGAGCAGTGGGTGTTTACATGTGTTCCTCTCTAAATGCTTGTCCAGCACCTATAGTTCCTCCCTTGGATCCAAATTATAGCCAGATGGACAGTTATGTCTACCTGGTTCAAGTATGTCTGATTTATAATACCTGAAACTGCATGATAATTTAAACTAATGGTACCAACATGGAGAATTAGATGAGGGAAACTGAACAATATTATTGATGAATTACGTACAGATTTCCTTAACAAGCAACTTAGACACTTGGAGCCATTAGCAATATGGAAGCCATCTGTGTGATCTTGTTTACTTTCCAGTCTCTTCTCACCAGGGCTTTGTAATCACCTCCCCTCCTTCCTTAGTCTTAGGTATCTTCCTTCTGTGCCATGTAACCTCTGTCATTTACTGAAAACTTACTATATGCCAGGCCCTATACATTCCAAAACTTTTATATTTTTAATTCTTTTGGAAACCCTTTGAGGTAACAATTATCATTCCTTGTTCACAAAGAAAATCAGGTTCAAATCAGTTGTGTTACAGCATAATAATAAAAGATCTTGTATTTGAACCCATCTCCTTTTATACTACATTAAGGTTAAATCACTGTAGGAGTTCTTAAAAATCCTCTTCATATTCCTGATATGTTATTAACTCTACATTTCTTTACTCACTGGAAAAGCAATTATTAAGTGCTCACTCTGTGCCAGTCTTGCTGAATGTACAATGACTTTCATTCTGCTGATGCTCAGGTTTTGGTTCTAATTTGCTATCTGCTATGGACTTTTAGACTTTGTTTATTTAAGGAAAATATTTTTAGGTTCATAACAAAATTGGGAGGATGCAAAGATTTTGGAGATTTCCCACTGCCTCTACAGATGTGTGTGTGTGTATGTGTGTGTACATATACATGTACATATGTGTGTGTGTGTGTGTGTGTGTGTGGTGTGTGTATATATATATATACACACACATACATAGCCTCCCCTATAATCAACATTACCCTACAGTGGTATATATGTTAGACTAGATGAACCTAATTGACACATCATAGTCAGTGGTTTACATGAAGGTTCACTCTGTTATACATTCTGTGGGTTTGAACAAATATTTGATGACATGTATCCATCCTAATAGTTGCATACAAAGTAGTTTCACTGCCCCAAAAGTTTTCTGTGTGCCATCTATTTATCTCTCCCCACCCCATCTCTATGCTTTGAACTTATGAACATACTTATGTTACAATATCCAATGCTGTGTTTGTTTTCCTTCATAGTCCATTTCTTTTGCTGCATTTGCATGTTATCCTTAAATATATATTTTCTATGACTACCTGCTCCCCTCCCAAAATTCAGGCAACCAACTTAACATCCAATCTCTCAATAACAGAGCTCAGATTTCCCAATCCTCTAGAGAATTTTAAATCCTAAGGCTTCAGGATAAGTACTGTTAGAGTCACATGTCTCTTATTTAGATAGTTTTGACCAACATGGGTGGATTAGCTATATAGTTGAAGTGATATGTAGTGATCACTCTAGCCTCATAGCCAATAAGTGCTTAAGCTGGTGATTTAAGCTTTCAAATCTCATCCTCTTCCACTGTCTGCATTGTGTCCTTCTAGGATACTTTTCTGTTCTAGGCAATTTCTATATATTACCTGATTTTATACTTCAGGCAATAATCTGATGTAGATATTATCCTTTCTATCTCATAATGAGAAAGGGAAGTATTCTTGTTGCTAGTATGTAATGAAGTATCTATTATTTGCTCAGTTTAAAAACCTTGCAATCAACCTTAATTCCTCTCTTTCATACACCCAATCCAATGGCAGATCCTACTGTTGCTTTCCCAATAAATCCAAATAGTTCTCATCATCTTCACCCTACCACTGTGTTCCAAACTGCTCTTACCTCTTTCCTGGATTTTTAAGTAGTCTCCTAACCAGTATTTTTGCTTCTGCCCACTTCTGTCACATCTCTCCTCAAACTATACCATCAATTCCAGCTCTTCACTCTAAGTTTACAAAGTTATCTTTCCTAAGTGTAAGTCAGACCATATCATTTCTCTATTCAGACTTTGCAGTCCTTCAGTGACTCTCTCTTTCATTCAAAGTAAAAGCCAAAGTCCTAAGAGTGGCTTACACTGTAGCATATGATTTGTATTCATGTAACTGTATGGCTTCCATTCCTTCCACTCATTCTTACCATCATCCCCTTTGCTCACTCCTTGGTAAACACACTGGCCTCCTGACAGTTCTCTGAATTCACCAAACTAATCAGAGCCTTTAAACTTGTTCCTTCTGCCTCTTATGACCTTTTCTGCAATGCTATGTAATAATATGATTCTGTGTTTTACATGAGAGCATGATTAATTTTGGTGGTAGGAGGTAGTCGAAACATTTTAATCTTAATTTATATCGTTACATATTTAAAGGCAGTTTATTTAGTGGTGATTCAAATTATTTTTGCACATTTTATATATTTACAACATAAGAAAGCTACAAAATAATTTATGCATGACATCAGCAGTCACATAAGCACATGAAAGTTTGTACAGATGCAAATGAGCAGTTCCCCTCCTAAATTGAAACTATATGAACATCACAAAAGTGGTATGTGTCTTATTAAATTGTTTAATGAACTGTGCATGTAATTTACAGTTGAAATGCACATGACAGTTGTTAACTTTGACTCATAGCATCACCTGGGGAGAGATATGCATCTCTGGGAGTGAGGCTGAACCACCCGTTTTTATGTAGGATTGAGTCCTATATTCAGCCAAGGTTCAGAACTACTGATATAAGAAAAAAACTAAAAATGTAGTGAGTGGAAAGGAGGAACTTAACTAGAGCATAAATGATGATTTGGAGTTAGTATTGAAAAGATCAAGAAAACAGCAGAGAAAGAAATTATAATGCAAAAAAAAAAAATTTTGTTTTGGGCCTCATGGCTGACCCACTTGACTACAGCACATAGCTTGTATAAAGGAGACCTAGAGAACTTGTGACTATAAAATACACCAACTAGCAAAAGAAGGAGCCCCCAAATCAACCTATGGATAACCAAAGAATAATTTGATTGCACTGACTTCTGATGGGTAGTGTAGAATAATGTAAGAGTGAGGAAATGTATCTGAGAGATAAAGTAGGAATTGGCTGCAGTTGTCCTGATATGGGTAGTAAAGATCTGAATGAGAATAGAGAAAATAAAAATGAATGATTGTACAGTAACTAACTAAGATGAAAATGTCAAATCTCCACTTTGCTCCCAGGTAAACCCAGTTTAAGAACAACTTGCAGATAAATATCTCATTTGCAATGTGAGCTCTCAGCATCTCAGTCTTAAAAGCTATATGGGCCCACTTAGAGTCAACATCACAGTACATCACCTAGGGAAATGAAGATTTGGCAATTAAACAGTGGGTAATCCAAACAGTTAATTCAGGACAGGAACTCCACAGAGGTAGTACCATGGAGAAAGTACACTTGCTTGCTAAGTATTTGTAATTTGTTCTTGGAAGACTTTATCAACACAGCCCTCAACTTCTGAAGGATTTTCGCCCCTTGAAATTAGAATGGATGAATTTCTATTATCAGTGACGCAATGGTTGTGAAAGAGAAGAGGAAGTAACATATAAAGTACAGGGAATCTTAGTGGTACATGAAAATGCTCGTGAAAATTTATTTGAAAAAAAATCTTTATTAGATGTCAGGCCTGGCATTTCTGGTGTCCTGTTATAATATACTTATTTAAATTTTGGAAAATACTGGTGGTTTGTTGTTGAAGAGTTGAGACTCTCCTTGGTTAGATAATAAAGTGAATATATGCGAAGTCTGTAGTATATTGCAGAGCATGGAATGAGAAAGTAAATTACATTGAGTAGCACTGTAGTTTCTTTACATATATTTCCTTAGTGCTCCAAAAAATGAAGCTGTAAAAGAGCTGTGGTTATTCCAGCTTTACAGATGAAATAAGAAAGGTGATATTACGTGATCAAGTATACAAGAAGTGTCCAAACTGGATCTAACTCAAGGGTATCAAACGCTAGATCTCTGTTGGACTGATTATTACAACTAATAGTTAAATAGTACTAATAGTGAATATTAAATATTAATACTTACTATTAATAGCGAATATTAAAGATTGATATATATAATGATTAATTATTAATAATTAACAACAATTAATTATATAATGATTTATTAATAATTAATATTAAATATTAATATTCGCTATTAATAGTAAAATATTAAAAACATCCTTTTTTGGGGTGCCTGGGTGGCTCAGTGGGTTAAAGCCTCTGCTTTCGGCTCAGGTCATGATCCCAGGGTCCTGGGATCGAGCCCACATCGGGCTCTCTGCTCAGCAGGGAGCCTGCTTTCTCCTCTCTCTCTCTGCCTGCCTCTCTGTCTACTGGTGATCTCTGTCTGTCAAATAAATAAATAAAATATTTAAAACAAAACAAAACAAAACAAAACAAAAACATCCTTCTTTGAATCGTGAAGAACAAATGGAAGAAATTGCAATTATCTTACCTATCAATTAGATCTTAATATGACTCAACATGGAATTTTTGTGTTGTTATCCCAAATAGGTTTTTTAGCATTTAAGCAGTATATAATACATAAAAAGAAATAAGGATTATCAGAAATTTGGAAGTAATGACCCATAATAACTACGTAGTATGGTTTATTAGATTATATCTCCATAACATATCATGGAAGAAAATATAGGGTAATATCTTGGTAATTTATGGAGATGGTAGTAGAATAAGATGTTTTGTCCTTAATGGAAAAATTGTGACCATGCATCCTTGTTCTTAAAAGAAGCTTGGAAATAATATTCAGACTATTTGAATAAGTTTCATGTTTCAGTGGAAACCAAAATGAACATAAAAACATGATTAAATCCGTTATTAAAATATTGCTATACAAAGTACACCAGATTTAGGAAATACATGTGTATAGATACAGATGAATATATTTACATATATATGCAAATAAACTGGTATTTGAAAGTGAAATTATTAAGCAAAATGGTGCTCCTCTCCACCTTTGTTTGTGTGATAGAAAATACATGGGAACGGATGTATGAAAACTAGGGCTTCAGGTGCTGCTGTGACATATACTGCTATCTGACCTTGAGCAATAGCTGACTTCTGCATGCCTCAGTTTACTAATCTGAAAAACCAGGGATTTAGGCTTTACAATCCTTACATTTCTACCCAGGTCTATAAATCTATGCCGTTTTCCCTGGTAGTATAAATTTTGTCCCTTTTTCTAAGCCTTTACCAACATTTGGAATAAGCTGGCATTCCAGCTGGCTGCCATAGAGGCTTGGGCAGTAAATGGAAAGAATTACAAAATAGAATTAATTTTCAAGTCTGGACTTTCATTATGGCATTCACTCTAGACATGCGTATATGAATAGAATGAAGCTACAGAGTTCTAATATGGCTTAAGATGTTTGGATCACAGCCACTATGTTTAAAGGTATAGCTACTTAGGCATTTAAAAATGTCTCCTTAATTATAAAAAATTAAACCCAAAGTAGATTTTATAGTTAATTTAATTAGGCTTAAACAGGAAAACATTTGACAAAATTGCTAAAGGATGGTATAGAAAGGAGTAAACTTATCTTTTCACATATGTATTCCCCCTTAGTATAAAACCATGGAGATTTCTTGACTAAATGCCATGCACAATTACTTACAATGGGCAGTCCCCCATTCTTTGCTATTTCATGTTTACCAGACCAATCATTGGACTGTTGTTAATGAAGACCTCCATTACTACCACTTTTATTCATTTATTCATGGCATCGACTCATACCTGAACAGATAAATTGAGCAGGTTACACAGTTATGATTTTCCTATCAATATGGTGCCATGGAAAGCTATTTCCCCAAAATGTTTGCCCTTGATATTGTAATCCAATGGTAATTAGCTCATGTAATTAATATATTTTAGGCACATATTGGAGAAACATAGGAAAAATACAAGACTTTGTAGTCACATCTGGATGTTTAAGTCTGAGGCAAATTTTTAAAATAAAAGATTTTTTTTTGTAAAGTGTATTAGACTGGCAAAATCTCGAAAACTTGAACATACAATCTGTTGATATGGCTGTAGGGAAATCGTCATTCTCAAACATTGCTGTGTGAGTTCCAGAAGTTACATTAATGGAGGAAAATTTAGAAATATCTGACAAATGTGCCTATGCACTTGCTTGTTGACTCAGCAATCACACTTCTAGGTCTCTACCCTGAAAATACTCCTCCATAAAAACAAAAGTCTATATGTATAAAATTTTCATAACAACATTTGTTATAGCAAAATGTTGGAAACCATTTAAATATCCACCAATAGGAGACTGAATAATCTATGGAATATCAACACAAATGATTTCTATGTGACTGAAAGAATATCAAGAGTGGGCTACAAATGTCTTGTAGCTAGTACGTGAAAAAAGATGTTACGGTACTGTCTATGTAGTATGTTCCCCTTAATGTAAGAAATGAGCTTTCAATCTCTCTTACATTCCCTCCATAGTCTTTGCTTTTTTTTGCAAAGTGAAATACTGAATGGGTTCCCCAAGAAAGAAAGGGTCAATCAGAAATGAATGAAGAAATCACCTCCAGGGATACTCCAAATTGAAAGGGGGGGATTGGTGATGGAAACAATAATTTGCTATACAATTTATTGTTTAAAATAAAGTCATAACATAGGATTGTAGAAAGAAAACCCGCCCAAATTGAAAACAAATCTGAAACAGATAAACTTACTTACACAACAAATTGATATTACATGCACATAATGAAAAAATATTCAGGTAACTCTTAGGTAATATTCTGACTATATATGCATAGTAGAATACATTTTAAGATTAAAAAAGAAATGCAAAGAAATTTTGAATTTCTAATTAGTTTTCTTTTTCATAGGATTTGGTGTTGTAACTTAAAAACCACTTTTTATTGTAAGATGAATAAAAAATACATTAGTATTATGAGAACTGAAATTTTTCAGTTTAAGAGATAGCAGTCATTGGACTAACATGAAAGAAGCAGGTTAAAATATAAACTTCCTTTCAAATTGTTACCAAAAATGTACATGAGAAAATCTTGGTTTGTTAATTCAAGTGAAAGGTACATAGATTTCCCTTGTAATATTCTTTTCACTTTTCTGTGTATTTGAAAATATATTTTTTTAAAGATTTTATTTATTTATTTGACAGACAGAGATCACAAGTAGGCAAAGAGACAGGCAGAGAGAGAGGAGGAAGCAGGCTCCCCGTGGAGCAGAGAGCCCGATGCGGGGCTTGATCCCAGGACCCTGGGACCATGACCTGAGCCGAAGGCAGAGGCTTCAACCCACTGAGCCACCCAGGTGCCCCTTGAAAATATTTTTTAACAGTAACAAGCAGGAAGTGTCTAAAGATAACTCTCTTGATTTGGATATAGCCTGGCAAGGCCTCGGATTGGCTTTAAACCTAGTTCTTAGGTAAATAACTGCTTTAATATGGTTTTTTTTTTAAGATTTTATTTATTTATTTGACAGAGAGAGAGATCACAAGTAGGCAGAGAGGCAGGCAGGCGGGGTGGGGGGGGGGACAGGCTCCCTGCTGAGCAGAGAGCCCGATGCGGGCCTTGATCCCAGGACCCTGGGACCATGACCTGAGTTGAAGGCAGAGGCTTAACTCACTGAGCCACCCTGGTGCCCCAATATGTTTTTTAAATAATGAAATATTCTATAAAGGGTAAAGTGTCTTTTGTGAAAGGAAGGTAGTATTTGTATTTTATGAACGTACACAGCAAGGTGCTCAGAAATTGTAGACAATTATACCAAGATAGAATGTTAAAATAAGCCAAACATTTCTAAAATACATCCAGGCTAATCCACATAATTTGAACAACATGTTTTTCCTCCCTCCTTCAAATGGTTTGAAATATATAAATGTTCCTAAAAAAGGATGTCAGTGCCTATTTCATTTGATATTTTATTTTTAATTTTCAGGAATCATATTTAGCTCATGCAAATGCATATTTGCATAGATATCTAGTTGAAAATTTCTGTGTTTTTATTTTCATAAATTGACATTATAGAACGCTCCTATATTAAATATAGCAACAGTAAATATTTTTTAGAGTAAATCTAAATAAATAATATCCACTAGAAATCAGAAAATTAGAATATTGTTTTCTTTTTTTTTTTTTAAAGATTTTATTTATTTATTTGACAGAGAGAGAGATCACAAGTAGGCAGAGAGGCAGGCAGAGGGAGGGGGAAGCAGGCTCCCTACTGAGCAGAGAGCCTGATGCGGGGCTCGATCCCAGGACCCTGAGATCATGACCCAAGCTGAAAGCAGAGGCTTAACGCACTGAGCCACCCAGGTGCCCCAGAATATTGTTTTCTTACTTGCATTATTGGTCTGAATCAAAGCATTTAACTGGTGACTGGGGCCATCACTGAGGATTTAATGTTACATCACTGGAACAACATTGGTGAATCTGGCAATGTGATACTCTGCTTTTGCTTTGTTTTGCCTGTTGGGAGACAATTCTCCATGGGCCTCTCACATTTCTGCATGTCTTGCAAGCAAATAATTAACTGCCCTTTATTATAAACTATCTTTTCAAGGACTTTGGTGTAGCTAACAGCCTTTGATATAGAGAGAAATAGTTTCTCTCTCTGGAGCAAAAGCTAGCAAGCTTACTATGCAATAGAATAAAAAGACTGTCTTTCTCTAGAGCAAAGGGCAGCAGGCTTACTGCCCGCTCAAGAACTCGCGAGTTCATTCCTAAACTGAGTTCCTCTCCTGCACTAAAGCCACAACACGGGCAGGCTTTCACAGGGCCTCATTCACACTGCCCTTGTGGGACTTGGCGAAAGGAGGTGACCCAAACCACAGCATGCTGGTCATGCTGTGTGCTTCACAGTGGGTCATCAAGTCCTTTTCTGACCCAAGTATCTAGTGTCAGTTTTCAGTATCCTTGAAACTGGCAGCATCATTGAAACTTTCTAACTTGCCAATAGGGCAAAATCTCAGATCCTTCCTGGTTCCTGAAAGTCCTGAAGGCTAAAGGAGAAGAAAAATATCAGTATAATACAATGCATATAAACACCAGTAATTTGTTGAAATAAATATTTTTTTAAAAACTTAAAAAAAAATCTTCAAAACTTTTGAACATTTTGATTTAAAATTAAGAATTAGGCAAGGTATTTATTCTAAAATGATTCCAAACTAGACAGTGGAGGGCAACCATCACTTTGTTATCCACCCACTTCTTTTATCTTGTACAGTAAAAATTTTAAGTAGATATTAACCATGACTGAGAGGTGTTTTCTTAGGTATTTAATACAAATTAATTACTTTTTTTTGGATTTGTAGTAAAATACCTGCACTCATATATGTCTATATCCATACCCTCATCCTATTTATGTATCTTCCTAAATGGCATTGGGTGAGTTTCTAAAATCCAGCCCCATTCCCTGTCACTGCCTTAGTTTAGGCCTTCTTTGCATGGCTTTCCATCATCAACCTCTGTAATTTTTATAATCTTCTATACTTTTTTCATAATTATTGTCTAAAGAATCATAGCACCAATAATACTTTCCTTTTTTAAATATAAGAGTTATTTCAAATATTTTAGCTTTAATGAGGTAGTCTTTCTTTCTGGTTTCCCTTTCACTTCTAGATACTTTCTTAATGTGTCCTCCTAAATACTACATATTCTGTGAGTTTCCTGTTCCTGTGTACAGAAGCAGTTTCTCCATCTGCGATATTGCCCCTGCATTGTAGTCGTAGTCTCTCACATGCTTAAGAGTGAATTTCCATGAGCATTTTCAAGCTGGTCTTGGGATGGACCATCAGAGAGTGGTACCTGGAAACCAGCACTTTGATAATGATGGGTTCATCTAGAAATGCAATAGGTTATTAGTGGGGTCAAGGGCATTTGCTTTTATATTACTCAAGAGAATGTAAAAGCATATTTGGCCAGTTCCAGTGAAAATAATTTTTTTTAATATCTGAAACAACACATGTAAATCTTCTAGAGTGGGGTCTTAACCCAATCCACACAAGTCTCCTGATAACTAAGTAGAGGACAGCATTGAACATGGAGGACCCTAGAAGGATACATGTGCCAAGAGCAGATCAGATGAAACTATTCTCAGATCACATCCTGGAAAGTACCTGCTGCTCAACCATCCTCCAGAAATGTTTCCAAGTTCTTCTCTGGGAAATTTAGAGAGGTCTCTCTAAAAACATTCATTTCCAAATAACTTAACAATTTAGAAACTAATCAACACTTAGAATGTTTGTGCTAATGTTCCAAACACTATTCTAAGTCTTGAGTTACATTAACTTATTTCATTATTTTTTTAAAGATTTTATTTATTTATTTGATAGACAGAGATCACAAGTAGGCAGAGAGGCAGGCAGAGAGAGAGGAGGAAGCAGGCTCCCTGGTGAGCAGAGAGCCCGATGCGGGGCTTGATCCCAGGACCCTGGGTCCATGACCTCAGCTGAAGGCATGATCCTGAGCCACCCAGGTGCCCAAACTCATTTCATTTTTACAACATATCCCTGAGACGATATTAGTTACTACTTAACTGATGAAGAAGCTGAGCCGCAGAGAAAGCTGTCTAAGTTCACAAAAGAAGCGGCAGAGAAGAGATGTGAACCCAGACAGTGGGCTCTAGGGTCAACATCTTAATCTCCATACCGTCCTCCTAATGGGTAGAATAAGCATTGCACAAAATACCGTCAGGTTCAGGAATGAGAGTCATGAAAATTGAGCAAAGTGAAGTGGAAGATAAGGCAAAGAAAACATTACTTCCACGGCAACTTCACGTGTGAGCACATTCAGATATACCCTACTCTTCACAAAAGCCATAGAATATTCTGCTTACATATGTCAACTGTAATTAATATAATCAGTTCTCTATTGATGGATGCGCAGTTTGGGCACTTGCACAGATAACCTACCAGATAAATTGCTGGGTGAATGGGAATGGACTTTTAAAACTTCACTACACATTGATAAATTATCTTCCCTTAAAAAATGAACCAATTTACACATTACAAAGTGTAAGCAAGAGTTCCTTTTTCCACACATTGTCAAGAGTGGGCATCATTAACCTTCAATCTTTGTCAATATGATATGGGAATAATTATTTCTGATTGTTTTAATTTCTATTTTAAGAATTATGAGGTTTATTAGTTATCTATTGCCGGATAACAAAGTATCCTGAAACTTTGCAGTTTAGGACAACAAGTGCTTATTATCCTGTAGTTTCTGTGGAAACAGATAAAGGAAAACAGGTGTAGCTTAGCTGGGAGGCTCTAGTTCAGGGTGTCAGGCAGGCTGTCACTGTCATTTCACGGCTCAGTTGGGGGGCAGTCCCCTTCCAAGCTCATGGCTGCTGGCAGGTCTTGTTTCTTTGTCTTATGAGCCTCTCCACAGGCTGCCCAAGTGTCCACATAATAGGATAGCATGTGATCGGAGGGCATGGAAGCCAGAGAGAAAGAGAGAGCCACAGTCTTTTTGTAACCTAATTGCAGATTTAATACCCATAGTCTTTGCCAATTTCTATATGTTAGAGACTAGTCACTAGGTCCAGCCCACATATAAGGGGAGGAAAATACAAAGGATAAGGATGTTTAGGAGTTAATATCAGGACTATATATTCTATGAGGGTGTAGAGCAACTTTTTCTTTATATTTGACTCATTGTGTATGTATGTATCCCATAAGGAGCTTTTAAGAAATATATATCTTCAAGTTTGTCTTTTATGTTCACATATATTCCCCTGCAATACATTTAGAAAACTTTCAAAAAATAAAAACCTAGCAAGGTTTCTTACATTATTTTTGTGGATTATTTTCATATTTAAATATTTTACACATTCAAACAATTTGGGTGGTATAAAGAATAAGGTAGGGATTTTATTTATTTTATCAAATAGTGAGCCAGCTGTCTCAAAAAAAAAATGGATTAAATAATTCAGCTTCCCTTTCCCTGCTTTTAAGTGCACAGTGGCAGTATTTTATCCCATTCTGCTAAAAATAAATAAGTTGCTTCTCAAATTCCTGTGTTTGCTTGCTATTATGAAATACTTATAAGAGATAAGAACAAAGCTTGTTTTGTATGGATTATCTGACTCTAAATGTCACAGAATCATTATTTTAAGTCTTGAAGAAAAATACATATTGTTTATGCCATCCTGTGTTATATGGCTTTAACTCTTAAGGAATTAGTTACCCGATGCCTGCGGATATAATCTTTATACTTACTAAATGAAGCAGTGTTTTTAAACCATTAGCAATCACTCGATTTTGGCACTGTGAATAAATACTCCATAGTCAAAATGAGAAATTAAGGTTTTCTTAAGAAAAATAAAATATGTACGTCTATATTCTTACCCCTACTTAGCTAAGACCTAGGGTGATTGAAGAGGTGATCTATCAGAGTTTCTTGACAGCTATCAATTGCATTACACACTTACTAATTGCAAAAGTAATCTTTCAGTTTCTCAAAACCTTCCTCTATACAACAACCTCTCTTTTAGCTGAAACCATTCAACAAAGTGGATTCCATTTTGTCTGTAGTAACATGATAGGGGTAATGATGGCTAGTACGAATAGGTTTTCATAATTTCTTTGTGAGTCCTGGGTGTATTGGACCTCTCTGAGATGGGAGGGTACTCAGTGTTTTCAGTTTCTCCTAAAAATCTAAGACTTAAGCAGTTCTGTTTCCTACCCAGTCAAATTAGTTTATCTGTATGATTCTTATTATTATACTTGTATTTCCCTTGCTTCTGGTTATCAATACTTATGTCATTTCAACTCTTCGTTACCTCCTTGAGATCAAAGTACATTTTGTAGTTTCTGATGCTCTACAGGACTTAACACAGTGCCTTTCACAAGATAGACAATAAAAAATATTTCTTGAATGAAGTATACTGTAATGTATTAGTTGGTGTGTATTTTCAGTGACTGGAAAAATATTTTTTTCCTTCCTTAGCATACATGTTTTTAATGCTATAAATTTTTTGCTTAATTCATTTTAATTCTGTTTTAGCTAAAGATACTTTCTGTTAGAATACAAGGGAGTTCAAACATTCATTTGGAAAGAGATGCTAATCTTTTTGTAACTGAAAACTTCAGTGCTTTGCTGGTTGTAGGAATTCCTTAACTAATATAATTATGTTAGGTAGTAAAAGCTATGCTCTAATAAGCCACCACACGTAAGTTCTGTGACTGTGAAACTGTCCTCTCCACACATTTCCTCTCCAACAAAGTAGGGTTATGATACACATCAAATTAATGTTTGAAGGATGGCTTCATTCGTGGTGATATTGGTCAATCACTTGAAATTTAAAGGGATCCAAATAAACTCAATGTCATTAAATCCCAGTTAAATTTAATGTTGACTTCCAGAATTGTGCTCTTTTCTCAAATTTCATGACTATATCCATAGCATAGCAGCATAGTCTTTTATCATGTGGACACTTGCAAAAATTATGAGTACAATGCTCACTGTAAAAATCTGAAAATGAAGCTAAATAAAAGGATAATTTAAGTAAACTATATTTTGGTCATTTAGAGATAACAGTTTTATGTTTCTTTCTAGATGTGCTTATTTGCATATAATATGAATATATCATATACATATGCACTTTTCCCTTAATACGTCTTGAACATTATTTTGTCAATCATGTTTCATGAACATTAATTTATATAACTAAATATACTTTAAAATCAAATTCAGTGACTTCATAAAACTGTATCATAGCATCCTTATCCCTGATTTCTGACAATTTAAGTTCTTTCCAAATATTTGTTATTATAAAAAAAATCTTGCAATGGAGATTCATGTGCCAGGGTCTATCCACACACATGCGCGCACGTGTGCACACACACACACACACACACACACACAAATATTCCTGATGCATGATACTGTTGAATTTCTTTTAATTCCTATTTGTATGAAGACTATCCCCTTTTCCTGAATCCATGATTTCAGTTTCACTTCACATTACCTAAAGTGGTCTTTTTACAATGCCATTTACATAGTGCTGCCTCAGTTTAATAATTTTCAATGGTTCCCCATTGTCAGCTTACATGTTTAAAAGATCAAAGCACCATTCTAGCCTTTGCACCCTGCCTATTCTCATTTAGGGTCTCTTGATTTTTACCTGCAGGCTTAGCTGTTCTCCAAATTCCCAGAGCAAATCCTGGTGACTTTATGCTTGAAAGCATGCATTCCTCAAAAAATGCTATTAAAATTCAGAACTGTCATCCGGTGACAAAAGCAAAAAGATATAGATAACTTTATGATGAAATAAAAGTTTGAGTCTCGTTTAGCCATAAATTTAAACTGCTTCTTTTCAAATAGACATGATTTGGCTGATATGAACATTCACAAAACAAGTGGTAGGCAACAGTTTTGATAAACGTAGTACCCAGAGGAAGCATGTCATATTATCTTTTAGATCTAAAGGCAGAAACCAAGGTGTAGAAGAATAAACTCACTTTACATACTGCTTAGCTATGCAGTCTCTTTCTATGGAAAGCAGTAAATATTGATTATAGGTTAAAGGCAATTAAAATAATGGACCTGTAGCTGGCAGCCATGCCAGATAGTTCTTGGCACTGACAACATTTACCACATAAGCAATGACTGTCAAATTTAATGAGCAAACACATTTCCAGGAAAAAAGCATTTAATATTCATTTGCCAAGCACAGGCTGTATTCAATTTGTGGGTTAACACTTAAAAACAAAGACAAGAGGCAGAAAATGTTGATTTTAAAAGAAGAAAAAAAGGGGAGGGCACTTAAAATCCATTTAGAATTAAAACTTTTTCACGTACTCTCTAAAGCTGATAAAATCCTGTATCAATAGCAGAAATGGGTCATATATGCTGTCTAAGACTGTCATGCAGACCCTCCTTTTAGGTCATGGCATCTTTGCCAGTTTGGCCAAGACTGAAGGAGAAAGAACTATTGTTTTTAGGACTTAAGTTTATAGAATCTGGATTGCTATCCAGTTAGGATAAAATCTCTCATCACCACCTGGGAAATAAGCGGAATGCAGAGAAAGAGAAAGAGAGAGAGAAAGGATATACTCTTGAGCTACACAATTCAAAAGAGAAGCCATTGCCAGACCAATAATACCTGGACAAAAATAATTGACATTATCGTAGGAATTCAGCAAACTGCACATATCATGAAAATTCTCTTGAAAATACGTGCTGGAAACAACTTCAGACTGAGGAAGTCAATTTTGTATAACTACAAGAAATTCTATCCTTGTAATGGACAGAATAACATGGCATAAATAGAATTAAAATCATAACTAATATTTTTGAGTGCTAGCTTGAGAGAAACAGTATATATATTATGCTTTTTAATCCTCAGAGAGTAAATTTTATTTTCACTCACTCCTCACATCCAGTTAAGCACAAAATTTTGTTGATTTTACTCCTACAATATACCTAAATCTTCCCTCTTCTTCCCTTTATCATGTTTCTAAGTCAGGCCTCCATAATCTCTCCCTCAAAATATTAAAATACCTTCTTAGCTGAATTCCTTATCTCTAGTCTTGAGCACTTCTTAAATTTTTTTTTAAATTTTTTATTTGTTATAAACATATATTTTTATCCCCAGGGATACAGGTCTGTGAATCACCATTGGGAGGGAGACAAACCATAAGTGACTCTTAAAAAATTTTTTTTAAAAGATTTTATTTATTTATCTGACACAGACACAGTGAGAGAGAGGAAACACAAGCAGGGGGAGTGGGAGAAGCAGGCTTCCCGCTGAGCAGGGAGTCTGATGGAGGGCTCAATCCCCTGAATCGTGACCTGAGGGGAAGGCAGACACTTTTTTTTTTTTAATTTTTTATTTCTTTTCAGAGTAACAGTATTCATTGTTTTTGCACTATATCCAGTGCTCCATGCAATCTGTGCCCTCTCCAATACCTACCACCTGGTTCCCCCAACCTCCCCCCAACCCTCCTTCAAAGCCCTCAGGTTGTTTTTCAGAGTCCATAGTCTCCCATGGTTCACCTCCTCTTCCAATTTTTCCCAACTCCCTTCTCCTCTCTAACTCCCCATGTCCTCCATGCTATTTGTTATGCTCCACAAATAAGTGAAACCATATGATAATTGACTCTCTCTGCTTGATTTATTTCACTCAGCATAATCTCTTCCAGTCCCATCCATGTTGTTACAAAAATTGGGTATTCGTCCTTTCTGATGGAGGCATAATACTCCATAGTGAAGGCAGACACTTAACAACTGAGCCACCTAGGCACCCCATAGTCTTGAGCACTGTTAACCCATTCTCTGCATTGCAGCTAGAAAAATCTTCCTAATTTTTTTTTTTATCTTTTGTATAATGCTCCTGCTTAAAATTCACTATTGTCATCTTTTCACCTTCTGGGTGAAGGACTGCACCTATGTGGTGGCATGCAGGACCCCTCATAACCAGCCCTGGTCACTGTGCCAGTCTTGTTGCCCTCCCCACCCAGACTGACTTCTTGACCACATGGCGTATCTGCCAAGTTTACCTACCATGCCCTCAAAGTCCCACCTCTTTCTCCTCTTCTTATTTCATGCCTTATGACAGCCTTTATTTACCTCTACATTTTGCCCAGATAGCTCCAGATTATCCTTCAGACTAACCTCAGGTTTCTTTTCCACTAGGAAGCCTTCCTTAATTATTTCCAGCCTGAATTTGTTTATTCTTTTAGGAAGTCCTGTAATGTTATCCTGTCCAATCTTTCATAACACTTAGTACAAGTATCATAATGGCATAATGGTATCACTTAAGGTCATGGACATGACTGAATGATCAGGAAAGAAGAAGGCCCTGAACATTTAAATATATTTCACAAAGGAAATTTGCCAGATGAAGGCGATCTCTGCCTACATTATACAACCGGCTCTAAGCACTGCCTTGGTGACTAACATAATGGGATAGGTGGCAGATTTTGAGGCTTGCGGACAAGTTAATGGATTAAGAGTCAAGACAAGAAGATCTTGAACAATATAAAACAAGGAGAATAACATAAATAATTCACCCAATTGTGAATTTTAAAAAGTGGGGTAAACTGGAGGAAAGCTCCAACACATCCAACTCTGGTGAAAAAGAGATTTGTCTGCAAATGTACATAATCTCCACAATTGTCTTTCATGTATCAATGTTGGAAAAATAGACTATATTTTCCACTAAGCATTTTAATGAAGTGGATCGCTTGTTATTCTATACCTCTCCTACTGATTTTCCAAAAGTACTAGGGTCTTCATCAGATAGTTTTAGCTCTAAATTTCTGACATAATAAAAGTGTGTGGGAATTGTGAAATGGTTAGTAAGAACCTTGCTTTTACTAGCTAATGAGAGCACTATCGGGACTGAAGTTTTGCCAAACAATGAATCCCACCTAACTGTTAATGGGAAGGTTTTAGTGCATGATCATAAAAATGGTTTGGGAATATGGTTTAGGGCTATCACAACCTCATGCTACTTGTACATTCCCAGAGCTCTCCATAATTGGTACAAACTACCACCCTATCTGTGTTTCTCCTACACACTTTATTCCAGCCACATCTATTTACACATTCAGAAAGAGCGCTTGTGTGGCCCTTTATGGATGACTTTGTTACACAGTTGTTTCTGTATAGGATGCCATCTCCATCTCTCTGGACATCTATAAACCCTGCTTGTATTCAAGATCCAGTTTAGATCTTCTTTCATAGATCATATCTTGGTCAATCTCAATTTCAGTGCTTTCTCTCAGCTCCAAACTATAGCCCGACTTCCTTTTTCATTTAGTATCCTGTATTAACTGTAATCAAGCAAAATGAGATTAAGTCTTTAGTAGGCTGGTAAATTGTGTCTAAAGACAAGTTCAAATGGAGAGCTTAAGAATATTTTAGCAATCATAGTATCATAATACCACTTCCTGAGGTGCTTCTATGAAGGAAATCACTCAGGGAGGTACACAGTTTTGTTAACATATTTATAATTAGGAAATTATTTAAAGGTAGTCCTTAAAGATGCTGAGCAGGTTGCTGTGTGTGGAACAGATGCCCTGCCATCCCTTGGCCGATCTCTACTGGAAAGATTTCTTCCTACTCTAAACTATGGTAGGATTACCATCTTTTCATTTCGTGGTCTGTATTAACAGTACCTACGCAAACATGAGATTGAGTTTTTCATGACTTATAAATTGGGTCTAAAGGTGTCTCCAGACGAATGGTTCAAGAAAAATTTTAACACTATGATCAGAGGAAGCATTACTTCTTGAAGTGATTCTATGAGGGAAATCACTTATGGGTGTATGCATTCTATGAACATTCATGAAATTAGCTGCTTATTTTTTTTTAAAGATTTTATTTATTTATTTGACAGACAGAGATCACAAATAGGCAGAGAGGCAGGCAGAGAGAGAGGAAGAAGCAGGCTCCCCACTGAGCAGAGAGCCCGATGCAGGGCTCAATCCCAGGACCCTGAGATCATGACCCGAGCTGAAGGCAGAGGCCCCAACCCACTGAGCCACCCAGGCGCCCTAGCTGCTTATTTTAAGGGACTTCTCTTACAGCACTGAGTAGGGTGTTAGACATAGAGCAGATGTCCTTCCTCTAAATATTAGCCAACTGACTGATAAACTGAATTAGGATAAGTACTGAATTGAAAGAGAAAAGACCACTTTGACTTATTCATAAAAGGGATTTGGGTATAAATAGTATTATGACAAAAGTGTTCTTGGGACCCCTAACACTTCAGTGAATGCCAGATTTCAAAATGGAGATTATTCTTCATTATATGTCATGGGTCTCAGTTGGCTTTACTTACAGGAAGCTGAGAAATCACAGAATCAAGATCTTTCTCTTAGGAAAGTCAAGAAGTGAATTAAGTTGCTCTTTGGAGAACTTCCAGTTTTTCTCACAGTCAGAAATTTAAAGTAGCCTACGCTATTTACAGGGGTTATGAAAGTATAAGAAGCAGAATGCCACATGACTCTATCAGGATACTCGGGAGATGTGATGAGTGTTTAAGACTTAAGCTAAATAAAGGTTATTCCTTATTTCTGTGAGCAAAGGGCACAGAACTTTCATTCTGGAAAGTGATGGGGAATGGAAAAAAAAATGGTTTCTGTCCAAAGAAAGATGAGTCATTTACAGTCAGGAAAAGGACAGAAGAGATCATTCTTACTGGTAAAATATGTTTTCTCTTTGTTTACTTTGTTGTATCTTCTTTTTAGCTGATCCCTGCATATTTTTGATATTATTATTTAAAAAGGCAACATTTGAGTAGCTGGAACTCAGGCCTCACCCATATGAGATCATTAATGATCACACTATAAGTGCACCCAAGTTTCTTGATATCTTATAGAATGACAAAGAGGTGCTTTTATGGGGACATAGACACACAGCCTCATTTCTATGGTAATAACTTAAATACTCAGTGCATAGTCATAATTTTACTCAGGTTCATCTTGTATTTTTACAGCTTGGCATTCAAAAGCATAGACTCCATGGAAAGTAATGACAAGCTGAAAATTGTAACTCCATATTGTTCTACCTGTCCACCAACATGTTTCTCAATGCCTGTATGTTTTCAGTGTTGTATTTTACAATTCTAAAGTCCATGAAGAAAGAAACAGTATCACCTAAACACTACTAAATTTGAACAATTGTAGCTAACATGTTGGAGCCTCAAAACCCTACACATGTTTGCTCCTGCCTACCTCTCCAGTCTCATCTAATGCCGTTATCCCAATTTCTAGCTCTACTGAAGCGCTATGAGACTCTTCTAACATCCGAGCCATGAGACCTCTTCTAGTTTGAGACCTCTGGATATCTTCTTATTTCTGTTTGGAACACTCTTTTACTTTATCCTCCCAAAAGTCCTTGAAATGAACTCCTACAGTTTATTAGCTTACATTTGTCCATAATATGCTTCCTTACATCACATTCTTCAAAATCTCTTGCTGTTCCGGGTATAAGACCTGAGAAAGTGGAAATTATGCCTGATGCTTTTGCTTTGTCACTAACTGAAACAAGGATGAAAATGCTCAATGAATACCTGTTAATTGATAAATCAATTCTCATTCTTCAGTCACTGTGCTAACTAAAATTATGTTTATTCTTTGTAAGTTGATTTTATAAGAATGCATAGGTCTTTTCCTTTTTCAGTTGCTCCAGTGGTAATGGCAGCTGAAGACTACTTTCTGTGTCAATTTCTTGAGGTAGCAGTTTCCTGGAAGAGAAACAGTGTGAAAATGCAAATCTAGGGGCACCTGGGGGTGGCTCAGTCATTTAAGCATCTACCTTCAGCTCAGGTCATGGTCCCAAGGTTCTGGGATCAAGTCCCACATCCAGCTCACAGGGAGTCTGCTTCCCCTTTTCCACTCTGCCTGCTTGTGTTGTCTCTCTCTCTGTCAAATAAATACATAAAATCTTTTTTAAAAAATGCACATCTAAATCTTTATTTAACTGACAACAGAATGGCCCAGGGTTGCATATTTTTAGGGGAAACATTTACTTACAGATTTCAAGCCAAGGATAGTGAATTATCTCTGTTATGAAACCAAGCTCTTCAAGAATACCAAGTTGTTCTGATTTCCCTCCTCATTTCTCATCTATAATGGCCATGAAATTCCAAGGCTATTGTCATTTGTTTGAAGTATTGGTACCCACTGTTATGGGTTTAAGGCAATAAATGTGAAAGTTCAGACACAATGGCAGAATTTCCAGAAAAATCAAATGTATCAAAATTTATGGAGACAGAAAATTTTTAATTTTTCAATTTCAAATGAATTTAATCTATTACCAAAAACATTATTATTAACATTTCCAGACAGAAAAGTCCAGGAAGAAAACAAATCACTTCCCTTCCTTCTGTCACAAATTCCAATTAAAACAGATTTAATAATACAATGAGATACAACTTCTTCTTACCCAAATATTTGTGAAACCTCAGAATGGTATCTGACTGATGTCAGATGTGTATTATCACATAACTACTACTTGCTTTACCTCTTCAGGAAAACTTATTTCTGTAATTTATGAAAAACGGAGCAAATAAAGAAGATTTTATCAGTCTTAAATCCCATATCACAGCTAATTTTAAACCTATCACTTAGGAAGGCAAGGAAATAGTTTTATAATCCTAAATTCCCCAACTAATCATTCCTTCCCAGATTCAAACTTTAAAAACAGTATTTTATAAAGTCTTACTTCTCGTTTTAAAGAAGTTCTGCTTTTCTATAACTTATATTTCTAAACACCAAATGTGAATGACCTTAAAAAGTTTGCTTGTTATACACACTAAACTGAAATAAATTGACTATTTAAAGTATTTTCTCTAGACAGGAGCTATCTTTTAGCTACCAAAGGTGTCTGTATTAGAGATAAGTAGAAAGACAAATACCTAGTGGTACTGAGAAACATCTATGGCATATAAGTTCTTTCTCTTTCTATTGTGTCATTGCAATAATTTGGCAATCGACATGGGTCCCTGGTTCACTCACTAACTGGATAGTCAGCATTTGGGGCATGGTCCCATCTACTTACCAGCATTTTCCAGGGTCTTGGACAATTCTGCATAATACTTAATAGGAAAACATTGAGCATTTTGCTCATTTTAAAAATATTAACAGTATAATTTTTATCCTTTTTCTATGTAAGGTAGAAATTACAATGTAGAGTACAATTTTCCACTGAACCAAAGGAATTTCTCTTTGGCTGACCATATTAGAATAGACAAATGAGCATATAGCAAATCTATCATTCTTTTATCAACTTTAATCTCTTTTTAACCATCTCAGCATGTATTTTCTTTAGGAGCAAGGAGCTTCTAAATGTATCTATATAATTATTGGCATAAACATATTAATTTTAATAGGATAATACTCAGAAATCCTAAATAATGGGTTCCAAGTGGTATGCTGAAATTACCATTTCTGTCTCTGTACTTTCTTTACAATCAGAGCTTAGCTGGTCACAACTCATGTCAGAACTAATCCTAACTACTCCAAAGTCAATTAGCTTTTTGCTAAATCTGATTTTAACTACTTTTATTTTCAGTCACAGAACTACTGTTTCAGTCAAATCACTGTTTCATCCAGCTCCTAAATCAATCTCATATGATAGTCATGCTAGTGATAATAACAATTAACATTTGGATAGCTTTTACTGATGTTCAACTGATGTGCTACCTCCTTTGAGTCTGACCTCAATGGCATGAGGCAGAAAAGGCAGGTACGTTAGGTATTGTCATTTGAAAGATTGAGACGGTATAGTTCAGAACATTTAACGACATGTTCAAGGTCACACAGCTCACCCCACCCCGTGTACTTCGCATTATACTACATTGTATTCTCCTGGGTTCCTAATTTCTCCTGGATCCCAGTGTTTAAGATGACATTAGCAGAACTATTGTAGGGGAGTAATTTCAGAAGCAAAAATGAGTGACACTTGCAACCCTATTTGTTTTCAGATTTTACAGTAGAATCTCAAAACTTCAAGAAGTGATACTGAAGTTTTCTCAGCATATCGGAGGTCACTAATTGAGCGTGGAGAGACTGCTGAAAGTGAACTTTTGACTGCTGAGTGGTGCCATTATTCCATCATTCCTGATTTCTCCATCCCCAACTCCACACCACACATGCTGTTTGGGATAGAGAAAATCAGGCCACAAGCACAAACCAACAATGTTAATAGTAAAAAATCAGTTTGGAGATCTATGTAAACTGAACTGACTGTCTTTGACTTATAAGTAATGCTACATTATATTTGTAAATGACAAAGACTCAATGCTAGAAATTTTTTCTGGAAAAAACTGAATATTTTTGGAAAATTTAGCTAGCTAATCTGTCAAGCCATATCCTAAATATTAACTAAAATTGTTTTGTAGAAATCAGTTCTGATTAGATGGTTGTTTTAGGCAAGCCTAATTATAAATGTGTTATTATAGGGAAGTCACACAAATGTTGTGTTAATAGGTAGTGTGTGCCACCTTTTATTTAGATCTTCATTTCAACAAAATGCATCCTTTCTCACTAACTGCTCTAAAATCTATAATTATTAATCCACAGGGCTGAATTAGAGAGACGTAAATTATCTAGCTATCGGGCACAGAAATTCAAGCAAAGGTAAATACAAACTGTTATTGAGCAAACTTACTTTACTGGTTTTATAAAGATGAAAAGCCTGGGGAAAAATTCAGGTTACTTGTGGAAGGATTTTCAAGGGATGGTGAATTTTGGAGAACAGTTTAGACTAAATAGAAACATAATAAAACAGTCCCTTGCCTTCCTTCCTTCAGATACTCATGTTGATTCCATTCACCTCCCTGCTTGTCTTTGCCCTGCACCTTTTTAATCTCATTGGGTCAAGAGGCTGAAATTAGGAAATTATCCCTGTTGGGGCACTAGTACCATCCTGACAGTCTGCAAGAGCCCAGAGTCATTCGAAAAACAGTGTTTATCATTCAAATAGATAACACAAGCACAAATTATAAGATTCAAAATGTGCAAATACAAGAATTTAAGTTTTTTCCCTTTTCCAACTCCAGTTTACCACATTTGCCTTTATGGTAATAATCATGACAAGCCAGTGTTTGAAGAGCCTTCCTAAATTACCTTTTGCTGTTTGAAGCCTATGTATTCAAAATGCATTAGAATATAGAACATTTGTTACTTGTAATTCTGGACTTATTAAAACTTCTCCTTACAAAAATTCTAATGTTCTCATATTGTGCACATTTTTTTTTTTTTTACTATAATTTAAAGTGCGGTAAACTTCCACTTCAAGTCTCTCCTGTTAGCAATTATTTGGAACAGAAGCCTTTAAATGGAATTAGAAAAGATAAGGAAAGAAATAGTGGAGAAGCAGTAGAGAGTTTGGAATGGAGATTTATTTTTATTATTATTATTTTTAAGATTTTATTTATTTATTAGCAAGCAAGAGAGAGAGCAGGAGCAAAGGACGGGGCAGAAGGAGAGGGAGAAGCAGACTCCCCAGGGCTCTGGGATCAAGTCCTGAACCCAAGGCAGATATTTAACCAACCGAGCCACCCAGGCAATGCAAATTAAGGAGAAATAAAACTACAAGAGGAATAAATAAACCTAGATCCTAAAACCACTGATGCATCTGGAAGGAAAGGAGCTGAAATATACTAGGGTTTCCTGCCCAATACTTGGGTATCACAGATAATGAGCAGAGACTAAGAAACCTATACTGAGCTATGTCATTTATATAAAGGCTACCTATGGGCTCTTCTATCCATATTATTATTTCTAATTCTGAAAATTAGAAATCTTCAACTCTGTATCATAAAGCCAGATAGTATTTTTTTTTTAAGATTTTATTTATTTATTTGTCAGAGAGAGAGAGAGCACGAGCACAGGCAGACAGAGTGGCAGGCAGAGGCAGAGGGAGAATTAGGCTCCCTGTCGAGCAAGGAGCCCGATGTGGGACTCGATCCCAGGACGCTGGGATCATGACCTGAGCCGAAGGCAGCCCCTTAACCAACTGAGCCACCCAGGCATTTCAAGCCAGATAGTATTAAACATAAACAGATTCATAAACAAAATGCTTATCTGAAATAATACAAACATATGCTTGTCATTGAACCGATGAGAGGTGAGTATAACAGTATAAGAGTCTGTGACAGTAAATTTTCTGTCATCATAACTGGATTGAGGGATATCCAGATAGCTGGTAAAATGATTTCTGAGTATGTCTGTGAGGGTATCTCTGAAAGAGATTAGCATTTGAATCTGTTCACTGAATTAAGATACCCCTTCACCAATGTGGTGGGAATCATCCAATCCCTGAAGGGCTACAACAGAACAAAAGGGTAGGGGAAGGGAAAATTTTCCCTCCCTCCCTCTCTCTCTCTCTGCTTCCCCTCTCTACCTTACCCTCTCCTTGAGCAGAAATGTTCTTCTTCTGCTTTTGAACAGCAGAGCTCTGAGACAACACCAGGCCTGGTTCTCATGACTTCAGGCTCTGCATTATAGTACTGACTAGCTTTCTAGAGTTTCCAGCTTGCAGATACATGATTGTGGTACTTTTGGGGCCTCCGTAACAGTGTGAGCCAATCCCTGTTATTTACCTATCATCTGTCTATCATCTATCTATATCCATTGATTCCATTTTTTCCCCCTAGGGAACCTTGACTAATACAGAGCCTGTAAATTTCCTAACAGGGAAAGAATGGTTCTTACTGGAAGTTTCCCTTTTATTGGCTTATAGACCCACAAAATACATTGTAAAGATATTCCTTCTTCAACAATCTTCTGAATTTGTTGACTTCTGTAGGCAATAAAGTGAAATGATGGTTGTAGTTTCCTGGATTATAACTTTTTGGAAGTGGGCATTGTAGCTATGTTTACCTGGGAAGTGTGAATTGGGTGGTTAGTTAGGTGATTACTTGGACTGGAGTGGCTTATTTGGTGGCAGTCTCTGAAGTGATTAAGACTTCTCAAATCATACCCTAGTCACCCATCTTCTCCCCTAATGCATTCGATTAGTCACTACCTTGAACTTGGCCACTTCCATTAAGATTCATACCCACTTTGTCCCCAAAACAGCTGTCAGGTATGGGTGTTTCTCTCAGGAACCACCCGTGGCCACAAGAAGTACTCTCCCCTCACACTACTAGCATGGGCCTAAAGGAAAGTTCTAGCTCTCTTCCAGATCACTGTGACTTGCTCAGCAATGTAAAGACCTGTTGTCCTCTAAGCTATACCCTTTTTCCTTCTTTTCCTGCATTTAGCCATCTACCAACAGGGGCTGGAACTTACCACTCTTTGCCTTGAGCGTCCCTTTATTTGTTCTTTATTTGTTCTCCTCTGTGATTTGGTAGGAAAGGAGATGGTATGAAACCTGCCTTTGTTTTTGTCATACTTTGTGAGCTTTATCTCCATAAAAGTGCACTGAACTTTTTTAAAGTCTTCAAACCAAAATATTGGCATTTAATACAACCAGTACAGATACCAAATATAGAGTATTACTATTACATATTTACAAAATTGTAATTATAAGGTTTTTGAAAACATATAAAACACTTTTCCAGAACTTCATATGTTTACTGGAAATCTGCCTTTCACCATAATTTCTTACAAGGTTTCTTTATTGCCTTTTCTTATAGCAATAAGAGTTTTCAGAAACATCACTCTCTGATTGGGGTGGGATTTCTGCTTTTGTTTTCTTTTTTAATATTTTATTTATTTATTTCAGAGAGAGAGAGAGAGAAGAGAGAGCACACAAGCATGAGCAGCGGGGGAAGAAAGGGCTGAGAGAGAAAGAGGCTCCCCTCTGAGTAGGGAGACTGATGCAGGGCATAATCCCAGGACTCTGGGATCATGACCTGAGCCAAAGCAGATACTTAACTGACTGAGCCCCCTAGGCATTCCTCATTTTTTACATTTAGTGTCAGGCCTGTGTAAAAATGCTTTACACAGAGCTTACTCTGGCAATCAATACAGTTGTGTATTAAAGGAGCTTCAGCTAATAGGTTAATACACTTGCACTAGGTCCTTAATGTGTACCAAGCATTGGAGTATCATTTAGAAGTAAAATAATAACTATGGCGTACCCTTATTTTAAAAAGACTTAGAGTCCCTTGGGGGATATAAAAAGAAAAAGACTGCCAGCATTATGGATACAGAACAGGTAAAATTTGGAGGAAACAGATGTCAGACAGCCTTTGAGGAAAGTACTATGTACACTCAACCTTCACCTCCAAGTAACTGTAGTCAGCAAGAGGAAGGAGGTGCGCATGGAGGACATATATACATAGGAAGAAGCATGAGTGAGGTACTTATTTATATGTATTTAGCATTCCAATAAGAATTTGCTGCTGCTTGAGCAAACAAATGAGGTGGGATCTGCTGTTGGACGAGCTTGAGAGATGAACCAGGATCAGCTCATGGAGAACTGCATGCCAAACCAAGGTATTTGGCTTTATTATTTAAGTAGCCCCATGGAAGAAATGAAATAATATTCTTTAGACCGGTTTCAGAGAACTGATCTGTTTGTGGGCTGGCTGCAGAATTGAAGGGACAAGTGTTAATACAAACCTGTGAGTTGTGTTTATGAAACTCAGGGAGAGAGATCTTCAACTACAAGTAGATGTGAACAGTACTAAAACCATATTTTCAACATTAAAAGAATCCTCTCCATTTTTAGAAAATATAGTAACAGTGAATTCCACAAATGTCAACAAGAAGATTAACCAAAGTGATGTTTTTGAAAACTATTTAAACAGCCCTCGGGGTACTGTTTTCGAATGTAAAATATTAGTTTGACTGTCAATATGTAATTTCAGTGAAACGCCTTTTAAATGAAAGAAAAATAAGCCATTGTTTGTTAAGGAGAATACCAACTGCTACCCTAAGCTCAATTTATAGGAAAGTTTGGAAAATAAAATAACAGAGTATATTACCTATGAAGGCCATACAGTTTCTAACATGAGATAAGCCTGAATATAAGACAGGCATTTGTTTGAACTGATTGATGTATATAGCTGCCTAACACAGTGAACTGGAGAAACATCGCCATTTCTGCTTTCTTCCTTTCCTAGCCAACCCCCATGCCTTTTTTTTTTTTTTTTTAAACAGTAAGCTCATTTATTATACTGGAGCCCTTTGAATATGAACTTCAAAGAAGAACTAATATGCTTGGAAGGCAGCCTTATAACTAACACTGAAACTTTTCTACGCATAATTCTTTTTTTTTTAATGTCACTATATGTAGGACAAATCTTAATGATGTGTGTCTGTGGAAAAGAAATATTTATATAAAAACACATATACAAGAGATTGCAGTTTTTCTTCACTATTCAAATTTTTCAGTACACAGTAATTTCATGTGAAAATAAAGTACATATTACTTAATCCTAAAATGCTTTTTGGGCATTCTGATAATGGGTTTTTGGCTTTGAATAGGAGCTGAGGAAAGAAATAGAAATATGGAATAATTCGAATTTAAATACTACCAGGCAGTTTGCATCTGTAATCCAAAGCGCAGTAGGAGTAATGCTGTTGACCCAGCGCAGTGCAGGAGGGACCATTCAGAAGCCTGGGACAGCAGTGGGTCCGAGATACACAACTTATGCCTGACAGGTAAAGAAGTGCTGGGTTCTGAGAGAGGTATACTCATGTAGCAGGAGCCTATCCAGGACACTCCAAATCTATAATAAAATCATAAGAGCAGTATCAGATTGTGGGGAAGATAATTAAATATTGCAAACCTGGGGATATACCCATTTATAAACAGAACAATTCTGCCCAAGTTCTCTTTAACTGAGTGTTTTATCTATTGCCATTTTAAGATGGCATTGGGTATCTTAAAGGTGTTATTTGTTTTCCGATAATTATTTTCTGAAACATAAATATTCTGTTTCCACATTTAAATTCTAAGTTTTGGCATGATTTAATCATCTTCATGCAAATGCCTTTCTTACACTACTACAAGAACAAGGTAATATATAGCACCATGGATTACATACTTACTATCTACCAGGGACTATACAAAGGGTTTCCAAGCATTACCTAATTTGTTCTTCATGATAACTCTTGCTGGTAAGTACTATTGAGGAAAAAGAAATTATTTCTCCATGGTCACAAACCTCATGAGTAATGGAATCAAAATTAGAATCACGTCTGGCAGAACTTGAGCAGAAGAATGTAACTACCAAGATTTAAATACTCTGCTAAACGTCATCCTTTACAAAATAATATCCTGAAGTGATTTCAAGTTTTTCCTTTAGTTGGAGGATTGAGAATACTAAATAGGAATAGCAAAAAATAGCTGCAAGGAAACAAGCAACCCAATTTTAATAAAATAAATTGACCTCTTTTTCATTAGTAGTCACTTTGCCTATAATATTGTAAAGATAAATGAATATTCAAAACTTCTTGCTCTACCTGTATGGCAATGGGCAGACTTCTAGTCCAAGATGGTAACCTGATGGTTTCGTTTGCTACCTTTAGTTCTTTAAATCACATTGAAAGCAACAGATACAGAAAAAAAAAAAAAACTATAGGTTGCTGCAAAATAGAGAAAAGGGAGATCCATAGAAAATAATGCATTTTATGATTTGTGCATGTGTGGTTTGTAGTAGTTCTTATGGGAATGACCTGAAAACAGAGGCAGAGAACAAGCATCAGAGCCCTGTGTAGGAGCAGGTTGCCACAGAGGTGAGTATCAGAGGTCAACCCAAATGCAAATTGGAAAAAAAATGTCTAGCCTCAGAGTCAGCAAGAACTGGAAGTAAGAGCAGGCCTTAGGGCAAGTAACTGGATAATGAATTGAAAGATAGCTAGATCTGGGCCAGAACAGCCCCAGTGTATACAACAAAACTGCTGAGATATTGGCTTCCAGAAAAGCTTAGTAAACACAACTGTATAATTAATTATTGGAAACATTCTCCCTTTCAGGGATCTTAGGACATGCATTAGCTGGAAAGTGGAAGAGGAGTAGAGAACGAGGCACTCAAGATGCACCCATAGGTGCACCTAAATGCAAAGTTTCAGTTTTCTTGGTTTATTCCACTCCATTTATCCTGAAAGAAATCCAGTCTATTGGTACAACCGGTCTGTATTTTCACAGAGCTGTATTTTCAGAATACCCCTTCAAAAAGGATAGATGAACCTTTTAAATTACACTATGGGGATGCAACCAGCAAGATGTGGGATAACTTACATAGAATGGTGATCTAGTTTCTTCAATACAGACGGAAAAAAAAATTGCAGTCAATCCATTGCACTGTTTTTCAAACTTTGTTTTTTTTAAACTTTGCTTTAAATTATTTTAAACTTTGACTGCCCACAATAGAAAAAATTGTCACTTTATACACACAAATCCCATGTACAATCACATAAGTGTGCACAATAATACTGTATAACCCAAACAGACATTTCACATAATAGCATTTATACTTGCCATATGGTAATGTACTTTATTTTCCTGTCCTTTTTATTCTACTTTATTTCCTTATAAAAATGATTTCCGTGATGCTCTAAGTTATTTTCCATTTGCCCTAATGAATTATAACCCAAGTTTGCAAAATGCTAGCTATAATAGTTTTCCCGGTTCTTAACATTTATAAATATTCAGCTATAGTGTTAATAATTTATGTATTTTTCAGTCAAATGAATTTAGAAATATTTAGAAGTAGCAGAATAGGTATTTTTCAAAAGAAGAAAGATATAGGTAAATAAAATACATTAAGTCTACTGCTGGAGATTTTAATATATCACAGAAATATAGAAAGGAATTACAAATAAAGGGGAAAATACCTGTATGGCAAAATGAGGGAAAAAATAGAACTGATAAACAAAATCTAATTGCTTATTTGGAAAACATTAGAGTAATTAATTACCATTGATATAATAAACCTGTGAAGATTATACCAAATAAAACTGAGAAATAAAAAAGTAAACATAGCAATCGATACAAATCTATTTTGCAATCATTTTGAAAAACAATGCAGCTTTACGACAACTAAAACGGATAATTCCTAGAGAAATAAAAACCATCAAACTGAAACAAGACATCAAGAAGTTGAACAACCAATTCAGGAAAAGACAAATAGAAAACGATCAACTACTAAAAATCACAGTGCAAGAAATTATACCCAAGTGAATAATTGACTTAAACTACTAAGAATAACTATTACACAAATCTGGTCTCAAGTAGAGGGAAGGATGAAATGTCTCTCAAATATGGCACTGATCCTAAAACCTGACAATGGCAGCAAGAAAGGCAAAAGAGTGGTCTACTGGTAAATGCAACAGTCAAATAAGTTCAGAGTAAACAGCAGCTGGGAACACTTTAATGAAGACTTTACTTCAGGAACGTACAAATGGCTTAATATAATGGAATTCTTAAAACATAATACATAACATGATTGAATAGTCAAGATAAGCATAGGATTTTTTGCAATGCCATTTAACAACTCATTTAATTAATTTGTTTATTATAAAATAAACAACAAAAAATGATTATATAACTATAATCCAGAGAAAAACACCATAGTTTGAGTGTGTACTATATTCTTTCAAACATTTTCATATAGAGTACATAATAAAATAGAGTATGATTATGCCCTATACCTTCAGTTGCCCCCACCAGATTCCTTCTATTATTCTGCATTCTGCTTTCTACTGCTAGATCAGCTGAGGGGAATAGAGTAAAGGAAAGATACTGGTTCTTCTGATTTCCTCCCTGTGTGGGCTTAATTGCATCCCTCAGTAGTTGGTCACTACTCCTCTCGAGGTTGTCTGCTCTGCGTGACTGTCTTTATAGGTTCACATGATCTCTTTGTTATCTATTTTTGTGTAATGAATTACCCCTCTTAGAATATAAAAGAAATAAACTCTTAATGTAACTCACACACTTTGTGGTCAAGAATCCAGGATTGGTTTACTTCGGTGCCTCTGCCTTGGGGACTCATGTGAGGTTATAGTCAATCTCTTGGCTGGAGCTTCAGGCACTGAGATTTATTGGGGCCGAAAAATATTCTGACAAATTCACTTCTGTGACTGTGGGCAGCCTTCAGTTATTTATAGGCTGTTGGGCTGAGGACATCAGTTCCTCTCCACGTCCTGTGGGTCCCTCCTCATAGCATGGCAGTTTGCTTGCCCTGGTTCAATGAGAGAGACCATGGCAGACACCTGGTTCATGATGAGAGACCATGGTAGTGAACAAGAGGGAGCCAAAATGAAAGCCACAGTCTTTTAATATCTAACTTTGATGTGACATCCCATCACTTCTGCTGTGTTCATTCATTAGAAGTGAGTCACAAAGTACAGTCCACACTCAAGGGGAAAGGGAAGCAGGTGAGAATTATTGGGGCTTATCACAGAACTGCCTACCATTCTCTCATTTCATGTCCTGGAATTGAGTCCCACGTTGGGCTCCTTGCTCAGCAGGAAGCCTGCTTCTCCCTCTCCCACTTCCCTTGCTTGTGTTCCCTCTCTCGTTAAGTCTCTCTTTGGCAAGTAAATAAATTCTTTAAAATAAAATAAATTAAATTAAATCAAATTTATTTGAGTTATATAAATATATATACATATATATATCTGACTGACAAAGATAAATACTATATTTACACATGGGGATTTCATGTTGGATCTGGTATATTATTAAATATACACATATAGTTTTTTTTTTTTAATGTTTTTGGCTTTTTATTTTTAGCGGAGATGTTTATTTCTCAGAGAACTCTCCCTGCCTGACTCCTCGTCTTTTTTTTTTTTTTTACATTTTTTATTTTTTATAAACATATATTTTTATCCCCAGGGGTACAGGTCTGTGAATCACCAGGTTTACACACTTCACAGCACTCACCAAAGCACATACCCTCCCCAATGTCCATAATCCCACCCCCTTCTCCCAACCTCCCTCCCCCCAGCAACCCTCAGTTTGTTTTGTGAGATTAAGAGTCACTTATGGTTTGTCTCCCTCCCAATTCCATCTTGTTTCATTGATTCTTCTTCTACCCACTTAAGCCCCCATGTTGCATCACCACTTCCTCATATCAGGGAGATCATATGATAGTTGTCTTTCTCCGCTCGACTTATTTCGCTAAGCATGATACACATATAGTTTTATAAAAATCAGCTTATAAAATAAATCTATTAAAAATTATAACTTTGGGGCACCTGGGTGGATCAGTGGGTTAAAGCCTCTGCCTTCAGCTCATGTCATGATCCCACAGTCCTGGGATAGAGCCCCACATTGGGTTAAAGCCTCTGCTTTCAGCTCAGGTCATGATCCCAGAGTCCTGGGATCGAGCCCCACATCGGACTCTCTGCTCAGCAGGGAGCCTGCTTTCCTTCCTCTCTCTCTGTCTGCCTCTCTGCCTACTTGTGATCTCTCTCTCTGTCAAATAAATAAAGGAAAAAAATTATAACTTCATTTTACTTTACATATTATAAGCTTCTTACATGTCAATATTCATTTCATACTCTTCAATAGTACGATGATAATCCATTTCATAGATGTTTGGGTATTAATTTAACAAATTCCTTATCAAACACTTAATATGGTTCCAGATCTTTGGTTTTATATTAAATCAAAGTATGGAAGTGAAATTTCTCGGTCTGAGGGCATATGCATATTTAAGGCTTAAGGTATGTAGAATCAAATTGCTTTCAAGAAAGATTTTGCTGGTATATATTTCCACAAGAAGAGTGTATGAATGAATGTTTTTATATATCTTTCATTATATTGCATATTACCCTTCTTTAATATTTATCAATTTGACATTTTAGACATGCTCTTTTTATTTTAATTTACATTTTAAAATTTTTATGAAGTTGAAGAGTTTTCATATAGGCTATTAGTATGCTTAGGTGTTAGAAAATTAGTTTATTTTTCTGACTGATTTTTAAGTTTTCATTTACTGAAGATAATATCTCTTTGCCACATTTTTTTTATAATACTTTGTTCTAGGTTTTATTTTATCTTCTTGATTTTATAAGTGTCTTTCAAAATATCTTCAAAATTTTTGTTCAAAAAACTGCCCTTTAGAGTTGCTACTTTTCATACTATTTCAAGTTTAATAACTTGTTTTCCTTCACAGATATTTACCTCTATTTTCTTTTAGTGTGTTTACAATTTACTTTAAGGTACTTAGCGCTTCAACCTTTCTCTTTATTTACATAAAATCATCACCAGCTACCCCGTTGCTATTGTTAGATTTGCGAGTTTTTCTAAACTCTTAATTCTCCCTCATCTCTCTTTTCCATCTGACAAAGCTTAAATTGTACTCAGATCTCTAGTCTTAATTTTACTTTATCTTTATTTTTAAGTAATCTCCACAATAAACATGGGGCTTAAACTCACAACTCAGATAGCCAGAGTCCCATCCTTACTTACTGAGTCAGCCAGCTGCCCCTTCTTTTGAGTGGAGATCATGTAATGTAAGATGATGTGTAATGATTTTTTGACTTGTGTAGACATTTAGCACAAATGATAAACTTTTATTGTGCTAAGCTATTGAAATGTTTGTGTTGACTGTTACTGTCACACATCCTATTATATTCTGACTAATTATAGGTAACAAGTTAATCAAAGGGTGACTTAAGCAAAGTCTCTTTAAATGTGCGCCTAAGAAGATGAGGATTGGTTTCCAAATTTTTTAAGGAGGGTAAAACATATGGCTGACTAATCAAAACTCTGCAGGCAACTAATAAATCAAAATGATGTCACATCTTCCACTGAAGCAAATTGCTGAATGACAACCCTAAGGAACATTAAGATTAATTTTAAAAGTTTGTCAATCAACTCTATAAATATTCATACAGCAAAACAGCATGATCAGTTATTTTCAGCACTCTACCGGGTCCTGAATTCATAACTTACAGCTGAAGTCAGTACATATGCATACTTTGTGTAAGTGCACTTTTCTCCTTGGCAGTTGGTTTTCTTTCCTCTTAAACACACTGAAGCATACACCTCCCATCCAAAAGACTAGGTTCCTACTGAGGATAGAGAATTTGGATCTGTCACCAACAGGGAAAATTCTTCGCTCTTTCAGGAAAACATGAAAATAAAATTGAAACTTGCCATGGGGAATAGGAACAAATTTACCAGATTGGGAAGGTTTTGCCCAGGAAGAGCTCTCAGGTTAGTTGCTAAACATGGCTACAAAGTAGCTTGTGTCTCCTGTGGCTAGCTGCTACTGAGTTTAAACAGTGATGATAGGTAAAAGATGGTGGAGTGTGGGGTAATGTTAAGTGAAATAAGTCGATCAGAGAAAGACAATTTCACTCACATGTGGGATTTAAGAAACAAAACAAACAAGCAAAGTGGGGAAAACAAAAAGAGACAAAGCAAGGAACAGACTCAACTACTACTACGGAGAACAAACTGATGGATACCAGAGGGGAGGAGGGTGGAGACATTGGTAAAATGGGTGATGGGGATCAAGGAGTGCACTGGGGATGAGCACTGGGTAATAAATGGAATTGTTGAGTATAGTATACCTGAAACTAATATAACACTGTATATTAATTATCCTGGAATTAAAATAAATTAAATGAAAGAAGTAAAAAAAAAAAAAAAAAGAAAATAAAAGAAAAAAAGAATATCCAAAAATATTGGGGCACCTCGATGGCTAGTCAGCTGAACGTCTGCCTTCAGCTCAGGTCAAGATCCTGAGGTCCTGGGATCCCACGGTACTTTGGGCTCCCTGCTCAGTGGGGAGCCTACTTCTCTTCTCTTTGCCCCTCCACACCCACTCATGCTCTCTCTCTCTCAAATAAATAAATACAATCTTAAAAATATATATATTTGGGCTTAACTCGAGAATCAACATTATGGGTAAAATTGGATACAGAATTTAATTTTCATATCTACTTGTAGATGTTCAAGTAGGGCAAATTTCTTATGTATTTTTTTTTTTTAGCCTCTGATAAGCAGTTAAGTTACTTTTTACTACAATGTTGATTTTCACATGGAATATTCTGTATCAGCATCTGATAAGATTCTCATACTTTGTAGTAACAAAGAAACTACTCAATTTCCATTTAATGAATGACGCTTTAAGGAAAATGCAAGAATGTGAAGTATTAGCCCATTACTGTCTCAAATAACTCTATGAGTATCTTATATATTGTTAGTTTTGGTGAAATTTACTGTGACAATATTTTACTTGGGTCATTGACCTAGTTGTTTATAGACACTATCCACCTCCCACCCATAATAGTACTGTCCTATCTATAGCTAGCTACACATGTAATTTTAATTGTTCTAGTGGCCACACTAAAACATGTAAAATAAAGGTAGAATTAATTTTAATAATATACCTTATTTAACCTGACATATCTAAAATCTTAATAAGTGTTTTAAATTTTTGTTTTTAAGATTTTACTTGAGAGGGAGAGAGCAGGAATTGGGTGAGGGGCAGAGGGAAAAGCAGACTCGCCACTGAGCAGGAAGCCCAATGCAGGACTCAATCCCAGTGCTCCAGAATCATGATCTGAGTAGAAGGCAGATGCTTAACCGACTAAACCATCCAGGTACCCCCTAATGAGATTTAATAAAGTATATAATAAAGATTTAATAAGATTTAATGAAAGTATTAATAATATATTTTATTATTTTTAAATTAGTGGGGGGTGGAAATCCAGTGTGTTTTACCTGTAACAAATTTTAGTTTGAGCTAGTTACATTTCAAGTGTACCTTATTGGACACTACAACTTATATTATTCCTTCATTCATACCTTTATTAATACATTTTTAGCCACTTAAACTGACATTCATTTTCTGTGTTCTTTTCTTATATGCCATCAGTTAGTTTCTAGTCCATACAGCCCCCTGGTCTATAATCTTTATTAAGATGATACTTTATTGTTTTTAGAAATCTATTTATACCATGATTGAAGAAAAATGAACAGGTAATGAACTGCACAAACTTAAAAATTATAATTTGGTAAGTTTTTACATATTTATATAAAAGAGGAACCACCACAGAAATCAATATGATGAAGATAGCTATCTCCACAGCCATTCCTCATTTTCTTTGTAGTCTTGTTCTATAGCTCATTCCTGCTTGTGCTTTCTCTTCTTCTCTCACTCTCTGTCTGTCTAATAAATAAATTCTTAAAAAAAAAAAAAAAGAGGAGAACTAATGATGGAAAAAACAAAAGCAGTAGCAAAGAAAATAAATAAGAAAAGAATATTAGGAGAATATAAGGGGCATTTAAAAAGCAACATTTGCAAGTTTGGTTGGGGTGGTTAGTAAGAGGAAACATGGTCTAGAAAAGGCTCAGCTTATTAGTTTGGACATCTGGGTATGTACTGATGACATTGATGGCCACAGCTGGCACACAAATACCAGGCAACATGTGTGTGTGCTCCAGAAGCATATGGCTATAGGCTTATATACAATTTCTGTTTTATTAGCTCTAATAATATCCATTTGCTCTCACTCAAGAAAACATATTATAATGTAAGTGAATAAAAGGATTTTTATTATAAGGATTTACTTGAATCTCTTCTGTATAATTTGTAAATTTTAGTACTTGATTGGTAACAAATTTTGTGTGGCATTTCTTGCAGCTTCTGAAAATGGAACAACATGTTATTTCACCACCAAGTTAGAGGTTTTAATCTACTTTACTCGTGTTTCTACCTCCAGCCTAACTTGATTTGGGACTGACTTCTATTGTGACCAGGCTTATCTTCCCAAAAATACTGATGACATTGTATCTTTCTGTTGGGTTTTTAGGTCAATAAGTTAAAATTAAAACTTCTTATCTCAGCACATACACATCTTCAAAATCACCCTCAATCTACTATTACAGCCTCATTTTGGGACATTTCTCTCTTTTTGTGTGACATTTCCAAGACATTACAGAACCTTTTGCAACTCTTTTCCTTTTTAAGATGTTCTTTTCTCTGGAATGACTCATCCTACTCCTTTAGCTACTCTGGTCTTTAAAAATATCTGTTTAACTATCAGCTCAAATATCCTCTCCCTAATAAAATCCCTAATTTCCTTAATGAGAATTACTACTCTGCAACAAACTTTGCTCACATTTCTGCAACAGCACCTATTAAAATGTGCTTAAATTATTAAAATATTCAACAGCACATTTAATTGAAATTTATCTATTTCTATCTGTCTTATGATCAAAAATTTGAACTTTTTAAAAAGAGACTGAATCTTATTCATCATTGCAATTCAGTCCTTAACACAATGTCAGGTTCAACATAGGACCAATAAATTATTGAGTGGATGAAATGAAACAGTAATTGATGGTTTTATTATAATTTGCTGTATAATTTTTTATACCTTTGGATATAATATCTATGAATTAGTGAGGAATGTTAAAGTCCTGGATAATCATTGTTGATTTATTCTATTTCTTTTTTCTCCTGTCAATTTTTGTATTTTGGCACTCTGAGTTTAAGCTCTTACGTAGTTTGGATATCTATGTCTCCTAGAATAGTTCACCTTGGCCCTTTTTTAGTTCTGAAATGTATCTTTTTTTATTTTTATTTTTTTGAAATATACCTTTTTATCTTAAAGTATACTTAGTCTGATAGGAATACCAGCTTTCTTATGATTTGAGTTTGCATAGCATATTTTTTCTTGTATTTAACTTTCCACATTTCCCCCCATATATTTACTTGATATTTAAACTACTTTCTTACAAACTTCACGTAGTTAGGACTTAACTTTTTATTCAGTCTGGCCAATTTCTGCCTTTTTTAATTTGAGTGTGAACTCTTTTTACATTTAATATGGCTAATGAAATGTTTGGTTTTGTTTATTATCTTGCTATTTATTTTCTATTGTCATTATATTCTTCTGTTGGCTTTTAGATATATCTCTGTGATATGTAAAATAAATTTATGTAAAAGATGCTTCATCCTTCCTCATGAGAGTTAACATAAATATCTTTTTATGCTTGAAATTGTAGACAATTTCCTGCCCCAAATGTTCTTTGGATTATTAATATGCTTCTCCAAAATTGCTCATAAACATGTCTCCAAAGAATTGAAAAGCACTTTACCCCAAAAGCCTGAAAAATTGTAGATAGATAAAAATGTAAGTTCATCTACCGATAAGACATTAAGCTGTTTGAGAGCTTTTTGCTGGGGCTACCTGGTCCAAAAGTGACAAACACCTGCTGTACCCCAATGTTATACATAATTTACCTCACCCATGACTTTGAGTATAACCAACCAGAACTAGGTGATACAATCATGAGCCAGTAGAAGAGAAGAGATTATTACTGCCCTGGTACTCCAGTCAGCATGCAAACCCAGAAGCCAGATGACATTGAACATCAATAGCATGGACTTCCTGAGTATCTCTCAAGTGCACTGAGCTGGTTGTTGGTCCCATGCATACCAACCATCAGAAACTGCTGATACAGATCAAGGTGACCCACCAGTAAGCAGGACAGATAGCATGAGCATTCTTGTCCCCTCCGCTTTTCTTCCTTGCAATTGACACATAGCTTATTGCAGAATTTATTTAAGCTAAGTAGTGTTCTTTGCATTTTTTGTCCTCTATACTACTTTCTCAGAGACATTTTGAAACCAAGGCTCAGTTTTGATTTTCAGGTGATTTTACCCAAATTAAAAACCTTATTCACCTTTTAAAAAAGAAAATTTTTAGTCATTCTAGTGATTATAATATGTATCCTGAACCTATTTCACTCATCCTAGAATTGATATTTACGGCTGCAAGTATAATGTAAGGCATGCCCATTTATTTTCTTCCCAATCTTTGTGCTAGTGAACTAAATACCTTGCATTTATCTTACAAATACCATAATACATTTTTATTGTTGTCTCAATTATCTTTTTCAAAAAGCCAGTTTCATTTACATGCATTAAAAATGACCATCAATTGTCTTTTAAAGATATTAAGAACAGAAAAAAAATTAGTCTTTTATCTTTCCCCATATCATAGTCCTCCTGTTTTTCCGTCCTTCCTTTAGACCTATGTTTCTGTCTGGTATCATTCCCTCCAGCTTGAAGGACTCCTCTAGTGTTTTTTATAGCATGGGTCTGCTAGTGATAAAAATCTCTCAGCTTTGACTTCTCTATAATTTTTTTTATGTTGTACTTATTTTGAAGGATAACTTACCTGAATATAAATTTCTAGTTTTCAGTCTTAAAAAAATGTTGAAGATGTAATTCTACTGTTCTCTGCCTACCATTGCCTTTGATGAGAAGTCAACACCTATTTTTCTCATTGTTCATCTTACTGTAACTAACATCTTTTCCTCTGACTTCATTTAAAACTTGCTTTTTCTTTGGTTTTCAGGACTTGGACTTTGATGTGTGTAGTTGTGGTTTTCTTTCTTTCTTTCTTTCTTCCTTTTTTTCTTTCTTTCTTTCTTTTTTTAAAGATTTTATTTATTTATTTGACAGAGAGAGATCACAGTAGACAGAGAGGCAGGCAGAGAGAGAGGAGGAAGCAGGCTCCCCACTGAGCAGAGAGCCCGAAGCGGGACTCGATCCCAGGACCCTGAGATCATGACCTGAGCCGAAGGCAGTGGCTTAACCCACTGAGCCACCCAGGCACCCTGTGGTTTTCTTTCAATTAATCCCACGTGGGCTTCATTGAGCTTCTTGGACCTATACTTAATGCTTTTGATGAAAGTGGAACCTATCTATTCATTATTCAAATGTAGCTACTTGTTTCGTTTCTTTATTTTCCACATCAAACAAGCCTATATGTTTGACACCCTCACACGATCTCATGAGTCCTCATGATCTGCATTCAATTTGATCTTATCACTTGTTCAACTATTACTTGGATTTTCTTGTAGCAAATATATTGTCTCATAATGCAGTTATTAACTCACTGTAATTTTTTTTTTACTAGCCTGTGAGCTCATTGAGTGTGGAGGATTGTATTTTCTTTTAATCTAAGTTATGTTTAAACTGTTAGTGCTCTGTAAAAATTTGAATGAGTCAATATCAGATGGGAAATGAGACTAAAGGCTACAAGATTCTGACACCAAATTCTCTATTTTTAGAATAAAATTCAACATTTTAAAAAGGAACCCTATATGTTTATGACATAATCTAGAAAATACATGTCAAAATCATTTCCCTCTGAGGTTACATGTCAGTGAAAATGGCAACTATTAACACATTATTTTCTAAACCATATATAATAGAGACTCAGAGAAGAGATTTTCTCTCAAAGGAGACTGTAAATAATGGGGATTTTTTTTCTCAGACTAATGATGTTGCCACAGTGATCTATGGTTTACACTCTCATGTCAGATAGACTTTCCATAGGATTAAAAGGTTTACTAAAAATACAGTCATTCATTGAGTGCTGGTCATGAGCCTCAGAATTCACCACCTGGAATTTGTTCTAAGTTATACAACCTGACACTAACCTCAAGATATATTAAAGTGACTGTCAGAGGTTTGCCACTGTGAGTAAGTGCACTATTAGGGTGTAAAGATAACGGCAGTGATTTATTGTTAGGGAATCAACCTGGGAAATATGCTCTTTCTTATTTCCTGTTTGTGATTCTTGAGTTTTCTTGGTGGCACCAACAACATATTTCCTTTAACACAGAATCATTACATGCAGTATAAAAAATGTTGCATCTTACCCGTAGACCTAAATTACTTCTCTACATTTATTAACAATGCAACAAGTTCAACATATATGTTAGCTTACACTTGTTCTGTAAATGACAGTATCATATTCTAATCTTACAAGTATTGAAGACTCTTTCCCCCCACAAATTGTACCTCTCTTAGGGGGAAATCATGAATCACAGATTCTATGTAGTACAGTCTGTTCATCTGACCCACTTAACATAATAGGAAAATTAAAGTTACATGTTTGAATAGGTTGAGATTGGCAGAAATGCTTGTGTATGTGTTTTGGTTTTTGTATGAAAACTAAAAAATAAATGCTCTAGGAAATCTTCTTTTTATTTCTGCTGCAGGAAAAAGATACTCAGCTCCTTATGATAAATCGAGACTCATTTTACCAGACATTTTGAGATTCTCTGCACTCCTGGTATATTTCTTTCTTTTGATTTATCATATTAGTATAAGAAAAACTGCATGAGAAACACTAAAAAATAGTGGTGTATTTCCTTAATAGGACTTATTCCTCTTAAATTATCTATTTGCTTATTTATCTTTTTACTGCCAAACAATATAAATACAATGATGAAAACACATTTTACAATCTTTGCACTTAGAGTAGTTTTTTGTCAAAGATGGGAATTCAAAATTACATGTTACATGCATGAAGGAATGTAATGATTGACACTAATTGATTATTTTAAATGGGAATAACTTTTTAAATCTTCATTAGGATATTACCCATGGAATATTTTTTTCCTCAAAACATTTTTTTAAGGCAGTCAGAGTACTGTAATTAGTCTCTATGACAACGTCATACTGGAAATTGGGGATGGTGGCTATGGTGAGTGTGACATAAGAGAAAATAGAATAAAAAAAAGTTTTCAGCAGAAAGCAAATTTATTCTGCTCCCGAAGCTTATTTTTTATACTTACTATAGACTTTGTTCAATGCTTTTACTGTCTACCTATTTTCTAAACATACCACTTAGTAAATTGCTATTATAATGTATTTATCATACCGAATGGTAGTATATTTGCTTAAAAATACAAATTGCCAACAAGTTAATACTGTATGTGTATGTGTGTTGTCTTATATATAACTTAACACTTTAAGTTGCATATTTGAAATTTGTATGCATATTTAGAATTAAATTATGTAGTATTAATAGCTGTCCTAACAGTGCTCATCTAGAATTTAGAATCTAGAATCTGGGAAGAAAAAAATCTGACTTGAATATACTTTATTAAAATATTCAATAAAAGAAAATGCTACTAAAATTCTTTTATCTATTTTTGGAGAGTGGATGGGAGGGAATGAATGTATACAGAGCAAATCTTTGAATCTTGGGCACTTTGCCCAATTTATTTAATATTCAAAAGGGTGTTTGCTTTGAGTTTGAACCTTAGATTCACTATCTATTATTTGGTTTCAGGAAAGCTTCATTTCAATCTACCCAGTATATAAAGTGGGAATAATAATCCTTACCTCAGATTTTACGCATATAATGTAAAGCAACTGATGTAGAACTTACTAAACAATACCTAATATATGTTAATGGAATAATAATGGACTAATGGTTAAGCCAGCCAACATACAATAGTGGCCAACAGACCAACAACAGTTCAGACATCAGCCTACTCTGTGAGGTTTCTGGGCTGTATCCCACCAAAAGGACCCAGCATCTACAGAATAAGTTAATTATGATGTCCTTGCAAAGCTTAACACTGATTACTTGTGATAACTTATGCATATGCAGCTTAAAACAGAAGAAATTTGGTTGCAGGTAATTTGACTCAAGTCTCTAAATTTGTGTTACTAGACATAATTCATAAGCAACAGGTGATGTGGACTCTCAGGCATGAGTATCATATGCTAGAACTAAAAACTTTGAGATGAAAGGTTTCATATCTCATTACTAATCCCTGGAGCCATTTCATCTTCAGCCAAATCATAAATAATATATATCTCCCCTGGAGAAACTGAAGACAAAAATACTGCCGTAAAATACAGCTGGTATCATAAATCTGTTACAAAATCATACCATAGTCGTTATTATAAAACCTGAGTAGGTGGGCCCTACTCACATCATAAGTTCCTTGTCACTTAGTTTAGTACAATATTACAAAAGAATATATAGGATTATTTCTTAGCCTAAGTTCAGGTACCAATATCCTAGTTCAAATATTAAATTTTTTCAACTATCATAAGATAATCCTTTAATATATACTTGATGGATTATATACCAGAATGTTATATGATTATATTTAAATTATATTGGATAGGGTTACATTCTAATTATAGATATTTATTTTAGGAGTATATTGGGTGTCATTATTAATGACACCTTAAGGCAATGAGTATTAGATTTTAAGTTTATTCAAAAATGAAAAGAATTAAGTTTGTAGTCATAACTGAAGGGAATTTAAATTGTATCTGCATTCACTTCTCCCGTGTATTGCATGTTTCAGTTATGTGAGTAAATAGAAAGGGAAAAACAATTTGTAAATGATAGATGCAAACATGTGTCTTGTATTATCCATCTCATTGGTGTCTATCTTAGAAATCAGAAAGGTAAACTTACTGTATGAAAGAGCTCTCAGATGAGCCCTGGAAGAGCTTGTAATAGAATGTCAAAGGGGTCTGAACATAGAGCGACCAGATAAAAAAGAGTTTTCAACTAAATAGCTTAAACAAAATTTTTATTACCAAGGTTAGGACACCCTAAATGGGAAGGATATTGTTGTTATATTTCTGTATTACCTGGAATATGTATAGGGAAAAGAAATTGTTTTCTATAAAGGATAATTGTAGTGATCTCACTTTATAACAGTTTATTAAACAAATTCATATAGGGAAGAGTACTCATCCAAGATTCCAAAATCAGGTGAAATAGGATTCCAAAAACTTGGTATAACTCCAAATACCTCTGCAAACAGGTATCCAGTAGGAAAAAAAAAAAAAATCCACTAATTTATTTTCTATTTCAATACTTCTGGCTGATCACCTAGATATTAAAGTTGATAAGGTACCATAACATGCATGAATAGATTTATTATCAGAAGTAGTATACTAACACAACTCAAAGCAATTCAAAATGTTACAGAAATCTAGCATTCTGTAAAGCCATTAAAAGAAAACTGATAGTGTCAGGGAAGCTTTACCAGGAAGGACAATGTCAGTTCATTGGGAAGAATGATCCTAAATTGCCTCTTAAGGAGGAACAAAGTATCCATTTCCTTGCAGTCTGGAAACACTGAGCGGAAATGTCCTTCAGAATGGTGGTTCCTGTAGATTCTGTGGAACAGTTGCCGATTGCCTGACCAGAAAAGAGCAAGAGATGACCTCTCACTCTCACTGTTTCCTCTTAGAATCATTACTTTTCTATTGATACTCATAATAGCAGATTTGCAAAGGGATTACTCATAATTTTTATCAGGGATGGTTACATGTTTTAGCAATTTAGAAGTCATCTAGCTTAACTGAACATTTTTTGTGTTCATTTCATTTTATCCTATAATGATTTCTAACCAAGAACAACGGACACTCCTTACATCTAAATGGTCCAAAAGCATTTCCGGGTAAGTTAATTTGGCTAGCAGTTTAGTTACGTGTGCTCCACTCTTTACTAAATCCTCACTGCAAGCATGAAATGATGTCAACATCGGAGAAAAATACGTAAATGCCAGGAAAAATGGAAGGTTATCTACCACATCTCACAGAAATTTGGAGGAAACTCTCTTACAGTTGGGGCAGATGAGAAAAGAATGAAAAATACATCCTTTACTGGGCCAATTTACAACTTTGTTTCCTAATATTTTCCAGTTTCTTGGGGAATTAATTGTAGTCTTTGGCAGACTAGATAAAACTTCAATTTGGAGGCATGAATCCTGGAAAAAACAATTCTTCTACATTTAAAAATTTGAGGAAATTGACCTTTAGAAATAATATATTTTTTCAGAAAAATGATTTGAGATGATAAAATAATTTTGAACAAGCCCAATAATATGAGATATGTTCTAAATGTTCTCAAAGAACTATCTCCAAGAAAAGTACTAGGACAAAATTATTTTATTTTCAAGTTCATGTAAATATTTGAGGAGCATATATATTCCTTTTTATGTAAATTATTATAGGACATAGAAGATGTGTAGAGCTTCTAAGCTTCTTTTATGAATCTGACATAATTATAACACAAACACTTGTAGATGGTACAAAAGACACATTTATACATCAATCTTACCAAGAGAGATATATGTGTACATTTCTGAAATTAAATGTTTAACACAGATCAAGCCATATAGCCATATATGCGTACGTGTGTGTGTATATATAAATATTCATATTTTTATATATATAAAGTGCCAATAGTACAGAGGACAATAATAAAAGGATGACTTATCCATAAGGAATCTAATATATTCCATAAAATTAGGATGTACAATGGAGAAAAGCACAAGATTTTCTTGATAAACTTTAACAAAAATGTAACCAAATTCAGTAGTACTTTTAAGTATTTTTTTAATCTTAAATTTTACTTAATTGTGTGAAGTGGGGACAGTTTCATTAAATGCAAGACTAGGACAATGATGTCCTTTATCACTGCTATTATATAATAATTCAGGGGAAGGTTTAGCCATAGGATGAAATGACAGAGGATAAAATAAATTAGATATATGAACTATAATAAAAAATATAATTAGAACAATCTCTATATAATATGATTATCTACTGAGAATGCCAAGAAAGTAATAAAAACTGTAAAAAAAGAAATGGAATAGTGACATGGTCTATTACAAAATCTCTATAAAATCAAATAGCTTTTCTGTATGCCGTCAATAACTCCTTTGAAAACATCATGAAAAATGGCTTTATCACAGTAGTAATATAAAACAAAATACTAAAGAATGAGACTAAAAATAAATGTGCTAGGCTTATTTATAAAGAGAACTACAAAATTTTAGTAACCACAAATTTTAAAAAATGTTTGATAAATAATTAGAACATACAAATTTTCTATATAACAACTTATAAATACTTAGCCTTTTTAAAGAAATCTGTAAAAGATTATCTTTTAAATTTATAAAATAGATTTTTTGTTGTAGAAGATGGCATGTATAAATAGATGGATATGCATTGCTTTAATTTTTTAAAAATGTACATCAACAGTACCACAAACAAAATAAAAAACATCTACAATAGAAAATGGTAATATCCTTCTTAGATGAAAAGCTATTAAAATCAATAGAAAATAGATAAAAATCCATCAGAAATACATATATATGTTCAGTAAACATATTGAATAGATTTAGGGTTAGTAGTAATCTACGACATCCACATTAGACAGTGTAGGGGTTGCAGTTTTGCTCATCAATTGTTAAACTATGTTAATAGTATAGGTGAAGAAATGATCAAATAAAGATTGAGGTACTTTTTATTTTATTTTGTTGGTTTCAGTTTCTTTTTTAAAAAATTATTTTGGATAAGATTTTGCTTTAATTACTATTGCTCAATTAGCCAGCATACAGTCATTATTAGTTTTTGATGTTTTTAGAAATAGACATTATTAAGGTTTTTTTTTTTTACCCACTACAAATTTCTTTTTTTTTAATTAATTTATTTATTTTCACAAAAACAGTATTCATTATTTTTTCACCACACCCAGTGCTCCATGCAATCCGTGCCCTCTATAATACCCACCACCTGGTACCCCAATCTCCCACCCCTCCCGCCACTTCGAACCCCTCAGATTGTTTTTCAGAGTCCATAGTCTCTCATGATTCACCTCCCCTTCCAATTTACCCCAACTCCCTTCTCCTCTCTAACACCCCTTGTCCTCCATGCTATTTGTTATGCTCCACAAATAAGTGAAACCATATGATAATTGACTCTCTCTGCTTGACTTATTTCACTCAGCATAATCTCATTATTAAGGTTTTGATGAAGCACGGGTGTCTAATATGTCTGAAAATTTTGTTTTCAAATGTTTGCCTTGCCAATTACTAGTTGCGACTATGAGCAAACAGTACTTGCCATTCTCCTCACTTTCCTTGCCTCGGCAACTTAGATAATAATGCCTACCTCACAGGACCGGGAAGATTAAAAATCCTTAATATAATTGCCTGGTAACATGACTATGAAGTAAACAGAAAGTGCTGAATAAATTGTTATTACTGTTATTATCACTGTATGTTTATTTATAATCTAAGGACCTTTAAATTAGGTTTCAATTTATCTTCCTCCCTTTTTTTTGGTAATGTTCTTTAAAATCTATGAATAAAGAGTTCTTTTAATTTTTTACCATTTTTTAATTGTTTTTATCTTTTTATATCCCATAGCATGTCTTGAGCTAAGCAGAACAGACTATTTAGTGTCTGCTTTAGGTGTGATCCAAGTTCTCCATTCAGAACTGTTTTCCTGAAGCTGTATATTCCATTAAGTTTTTCCAGTCTGATATATGAAGCTCTCTCATACTGATAGATTATTAATGACACATGTTGACAGAGTATTAGTATAACTAAATCATATTTAACTTTTTAATGAATTAGTGTGTACTGTATTAGGTATAACCACACCTTGAGTAAACTTCATTAGCTACCATAGTGCCAGTGTGCAAAACTAAGGTAATGCACTCTAAAAAGTCATATGACTGTAACTTTTTTATTTTTATTTTAAATTTTGTACACTTTGCTGGGAGTATAAGCAAGTTCTTCATTTGTCAATGCAGGCTCTTAGCTGATTTTAGATTTGACTAAGCTTTCTCCTCTTACTTTGAATTTGCTATATATGTATATACACACACATATATTAGAATCTGCAATACATATAAACAGAACTAACTCCTCACAGGTTTTGAAGCAGAGATCATTTTTCCTCTCTGCTTGCATTTCTCCTCTTTCAGTATGCCTCCAGTTCCTTTCCTTCCTTCCCTGCTGCCGCGTGCCTTGTCCTTGTGCCTTAAATAGGCCTGCAATCAATGGACAAGCCCTGTTTGTATTTTCTTCAAACCCTCTGCCAGTGCTAACCTGTCCTGTATTCATTCCCTTTCTTTAGGTTCCTGCTAAATTACTAAAGTTAATCTGAGTTAGGTTAAATCATTAGCTGGCCTTTCTAGACATTACTAGATTTGACTGTTATTCCCTCCTGGTAACATTCTACTTCAAAGACGACCTTTAACAACTAATTGTAGTGTTTCAGCAACAGCTTAAACAGTAGGGAGATCATTTGGATCACAGAGTCTTGTGTTCCTTTTTAAATGACAAGGCATGTGTGAATGTTTACACCATGTGTTAGTTTTCTACTGCTGCTATAACCACAAACTTAGCTGCTTACAACACAAATTTATTGTTCATAGTTCTATATGTCAGAAGTCTTAGTAGATTCAGTTGGTTTCGTATCTCTGGTTCTCACCAAGCAGAAATCAAGGTGTCAGTGAGCTGAGCTCTTATGTGAAGGTTCTGGAGTGGGAGGAATCTACTTCTAGGATTATTCAAGTTTTTGGCAGAATTTACTTCCATACTGATAAAGGACTGAAGTACCCGATTCCTTGCTGTCTCTCAGCCAGGAGTCCTTCTTGGCTTTGGACCCCATCCGTATTCCCTGGTTCATGGCCTACTTCCATCTTCAAAGCCAGCAATGGTGGCTGGTCAAGTCCACTCTTGTATAACCTTATGTACAACAGTACAAATTCACTTAACTTTTTTCTTGGAGGATAGGAAGCAGCTGTATTTAGACAAGGAATAACCTTTGGTGGCAGGTGAGGGAAGAGGAAGTCTTGTTTATGCATTTTTACTTACCAACGAATAGAAAATGGATGTCTTGTGTCATATGGGTTGTGGTTTCCATGACCTTTGGACTACCCCATGGCAGGAGGGAACTTGTTTCATATACAGAAGCTCAGGCCTTAGGCAAGATGGGATTGGGAGGGAGACAAACCATAAGTGACTCTTAATCTCACAAAACAAACTGAGGGTTGCTGGGGGGAGGGGGGTGGGAGAAGGGGGGTGAGGTTATGGACACTGGGGAGGGTATGTGCTATGATGAGTGCTGTGAAGTGTGTAAACCTGGCAATTCACAGACCTGTACCCCTGGGGATAAAAATTTATGTTTATAAAAATTTAGAAAAAAAAAAAAAAAAGAAGCAGCTCAGGCCTTATATCAAAGATTTCTATCTCGAGTGTGGGACCTCTTTTCTTAGTATATTCTTCAGGGCCCTGTCTATCGACCCTCAAAGTCATGCATCCACAAAAACATGGCACTATATACAAAAGTTGTTCTTACAGGTGAGCAAAATCATCAAACATCTGTAGGGAACTGATGCTTATTCCCACCGATCCATTTCCCTCTTTTGTTTCCTCATTCATTCATTCCATAATAATATGAGAAGGCTTTACTAAGTGTCAGGAAGTACTTTGTTGCTAGGGCTACTTCTGTAAAAAAAAGTTAGACAAACTCCCATCTTTGAGAAATATTCTAAGTTGATAATACAGTCAGTAAACAAGCAAATAGATACAATATAGATTGTGAAACTGTGACATATTATATAGAATAATGTGATGGAGAAAATGAGGGATAAAGATTGTCTTCTACTTTAAAGAGGATGTTAGAGAAAACTTCTGCAGGAAAAATGCACACACATAAAACCATGCTTCTAGATATCCAAAACATTTTAGAGCATTACACAGGTGGGACATGTCTTAGAACTCTTTTAACAACACTAATAATGGTAGTAGTGTATTTATTGCATGAATAATCCTTTAATTTTTAATAAAAATATCACTTTTAAAAAGTTAATTAAAACTGAAAGCAATAGTTGACTTACTAGATTTGGTGACGTGGCCATAATTTCATATTGGTGGGAAAATATAGACCTTTATTGCTTGTTTCCACTTAGAGTCTAGAAGGAAAGAAAGAGAAATTTTAGAGCTTCTGCCAGCCTCATAGAGCAAAAGGTTGAGACCCAGAGTAACTGGTGTTTTTGTTTTATAAAAATATTGCTGGGCCTTTGGACATGCAAAGTTACAGAGGAGATCTAAACTCCTTTGCAGAGTAAAATAAGGGGTATGGAAATGTCCAACATTCTGGGGATCTGAGAAAATGGAAGAGAAATAGGGTGATTATATCTTTCTTTTTTTATGAGAAGGAGGTAGAGTCACATGGAAATATAAAATTCCATCTCAGAGATATTTGCTCAAAGTAGAAACCGGGGAAAATGAAGGAAAAGGAATTGGGTTCAATGACTGATGATAGAGTATGGGAAAAAGTGACACAGGTGTAGATGATAGTATATTTCTTGGATGTATTTTCTTGTAATCAAGAGGATAGAGTATATGCTTGTTATGAAGGAGTTAAAAACCAAAAAAAAAAAAAAATTTCTTTTACCCTCTGAATTGCCAGACACCATGGGATTCTAGGCTCTCGGTGCCCATGGGGGGGTGTTTATGCACAGTTACTTTAAATTTTAGAGGATAAGTGTCATTAGCTGACAGCAGGATTATATTCATCTAGTGGTTCTGAATCTTCCAAACAGTTTTGTGAAATAGGTTTGAAATTGCATCCTCTCTCTAAAAGAAGGGGAAGAAGTTAGACAAGTTGGAGTTTATTTTCGTATGAGGACAAGGTGTAAGTGATACAACTTGACTCTTGATTCAGTCTGGCTTTGTTTTGAACTTCTAGTTTTTCTTCTTCTTCCTCCACCTCCTCTCTTTGGCCTCCTCCTCCTCTTTTATTGCCTCCACCTCCTTTGTGTTTTGACATTCTCAACATCCTTTGTTCATGTTCTTGTACATTTGGAAAATAGGAAGTACTTGTAATTGGCAACAATTCCATTTCCTGACTTCTGGGCACTAATAGCAACTTCTGGCTTTTCTAGATCACATCTAAGTTGGTGACACCTAATTTTTATTATTAAATCTCTTTCTGCTTTATATACTTTACATACTTATACTGGGTTCTGTTTTCCTGAATAAAAATGACTGATCTTTCTGATCAGTTATTTATGATCTTTTTTCCAGTCTTTCTAAAGTACTTTTCTAAAATGCATTTTGTTAAAGAGCTGTTTACCTTAGTGTGAATGCTTAGGGAATGTTGTCATCCCTTCAACAAGTTTTAAAACTCTTACAGCTCCAAAAAGTTTGTAAAAGACCTGAGTGCAAATAAAACCCATGTCTATTAAGCTCCTGGAGTGGAGTCTGGTTAATAGCCTGAACCCAATATTACTTAGGACTTGTGTTATCAATAGGGCAATATTACCTCCAAGAGAGCAAAAATTGGTTCTTGATAGGAGAAAGCACCTCTTTTTATATATAAAGCATTGATATACATATAGTGGTGCATAAACAGATATGCAGTTATTGGTGATATTAAAATTTTACGAAGTGAAGGCAATTAAGAAAAACAATATTGCAAAATCTCCTCAGGGGAATGATAATGGGGAAAAAAGAGAAACTTTCAAGAAAAGTAGAGGCTGATTTCATTCCAAGAACGCACCTAGAGTTTATTTTCATGCCATCTCAGAATTTAAGATGTACCATGTTATAAACTGTGGGTGCCCCTGCATCATTCAAGAAGATTCTGTTGTCTCTTTTAGATCAGATTCCCATTTAAAACCATAATTTAAAGATAACAGGGTCCAGAAAACTGCTATCTTATGGAGGGCTCCAAGTGGTTCCATAATCAGCCAAGTTTTTTATAATTGCTACTCTACTGTAACTATAATATCCCATGACTTCTGGAAGGCTGGTTCTATATAGCTCTGTGATGCTGGAAAAAATTAAGATAGTGAACCTGATTGTTCTCTCTGATGGCTACATCTATGTCCATTTCATGTTCCAGAAGCAGGGATTTCTTGGATGTATTTTCTTGTAATTTCTTCTGTTAATTTTACTTTATATACTCTTAATATGTTTTACTTTGCTCTTACTATGTTTTATTTTTCATTATGAATAGCTGATAAAACCATATATGATTTCTAGAATATTCAATTTTTATTGAATTTTCTCACCCTTTCTCATCCTGTCATAGGCCAGCATCATATTTAAAGGGATAATAAGTGCTTATGAGAAATTGGATGCAAATAATTAAGTCCTAAAAAGATCTCTTAGACAAGGGCATATGTCAGTCCTTAAGAAGAATTATACTTCTGCAGTAAAGCTTTTGTTAATGACTGTAAATATTATATATTTAAAAATGAATAATGTTTCTTATTAAGAAATTTCACTAAACAGGAATTGTTCTATTGATTTTTTACCCTCTATGGCAATACATCCTGAATATAGAAATACTTTCACTGTGAGGAGATGAATCATTTTTGGTTTATAAGACCTCTGTCAGAGGGAAAAACAGAAATCAATAGACTTAAAGTTACAACCTAAATTGTTTAAGTAACAAGAGATACAAAAAGTAAAGATTTAAATGGATAATTGAATTATGTGTTGTGTATGTTTTTTTTTTTTTTTCCAAGTAAATTGATGAAGCTGTAGATCTTATTTTTGGGAACACACAGAAAACAAACCAAAATGAGACTCTCACCATCAGAAAAGGAGGGATCTTAGAGCCCTCTCCAGGCACATTTTTGCTCAAATTTTTTTATCCAAATGTGAAAAACTCATTGTATTATTTTTATTTTTTAACCTACTTCATTTTTTTCTTGGAATTACCACAAAATTTGGAAGGAATCTAATAGTTCATTTAGCTGAATTTTATTTTACTAATGAGGAAACTGAGGTTCCAAAATATTAAAAAGAAAAGTGGAATTGGAACGTTATAAGTCTTCTATCTCCATGTTACAACTCTGGTTTCTCTCCAGATCGCATAAATCTTTTGCCTTTTCTATCTCCATGTTACAATCTTGTGATGTTTGATATTGTTAAATGTGTCTCCATAACTACATTCAATGCTTTTTACCTCAGATCCTTCTACATCTCCCAGAATACTTAGAGCAGGAAATAACCAATGAACATTTGACTAGTAATGACTGCTTGGAGTGCTGTGTCAAAGGAGTCAGTGAAACAAATCTTCACATGGCTGGCACTTTCTCTTTGTCAAGTGTCTCCTGAGATGTCACCACTGCAGAGAGGACTGTCTGACTACTGCCTTCCATCACCCATTTCTTTGGTCACATTCTATCTCCTTTCTTTATGTGTTTTTCTATAACTTCTTGTTATCTGAAGTTATCTGTACTTCCTGTGTATCAGCTGTATAGGGGCCAAAGGCCAGCTGTCCAAAGATGGGCCACTCTGGCATGAATATTATTTTGAGCTAAAAGCAATACCTAACAGATTCAGGAAAGGCTCCTTACCTCCCCATCAACTGTCTGTGTATATCAGGCAGAGAGCTATTAACGGAGATTAGGCCTTAGCTAAGAAATTTATCTGCATAACATGGTAAACTTTGTTTTCCAAACATCTCCTCTCACCTTCCAGCTAATAGGTCTTTCTGCTCTTTCTGTTCTCATATGAAAGTCCCTTTCCTTAGCTCTTACAAGCCTCATGTTACCTCACTGTCTGAAATTTCCACATCTGTGTGGATTCCCCTGGATATATACTATTAAATTTGATTTCCTCCTGTTACTCTATTTCATGTCAATCTGATACTTAGTCCAGCTAGAAGGACCTTGAAGAGCAGAGGAAATTATTCCTACCTGACACCTTCTTCCTCTAATAGAAAACGAACTCCACGAGAACAGAGATTATATCTTTCTTATTGTTTTATTGTGTCTGCCAGGGTTTATTAGAGTGCTGCCATATAGGAAACACTCCATAAATATTTGTGAAATAATTATTTTAAAATACATATACTACTTTGCATGTTTCCTTATGTTTCTAAAGTTGTATTCACAACTCTTATTAATTGAATATTTTTAAAACTTCCATTAGGAGTTCAATATTTAAAAATTCTTTATGTAAAAAATGTTTTAACACAAAATATATTTTATCACATCTTAATTCATTTATATGATATCTAGAGCAGGTTAGGTTTTCTAAAAGCAAGAGCTATCTGTATACATTTAGTGTATACTTGGATAGAATTTGTCTATTAATTATTAATGATTTATATACCATTTGGGGAACAGTGATTAGTACCTATGGGATAAAAATAGACAAGAAGGGTTTGTTGAGTAGATTTTTTTTTTTTTCTGAAGACCATATAATAGAGTCTGATGCTTTTGCTATGACAATAAAAAGTTCTATCACTCACACTGGTGTATCTACTGAATTACATAAGGAAGAAATGAAAGCCAGTTTTCATAAACCAAATATAAGCCTTGTATATTCGGGAAGAAGTTGTTGTAGATAAAACAACAAAAACAAAAAAACAAAAGTAGCAAAATTCAGTCTTTTTTGTAGCTGAATTCCATTCCTTTGTACTTACAAAAAAGAACTTTTTTAGAGATTAGAGTTCAATACCACTTCGTTCTATATTCATTATCTTAGCAACATTGATTGTACTAACAATTCCAGATAAAGTGATTTGACTCAATCTTCAGCTTATTTCTTCACATCTACCATTATTAGTTTTTTGGGATGGTACCCACAGCATCTATCTCCTGCCCATCCCTTCCACTCCATTTCTACTATTATCTCCTCACTATTATGTTTCTCTTGAATTAACTACAATAATCTAACCAGGTCTCCTGGTTCCCACCTTTCCCTCTCTGAAACTCACAGTTTACAAGGTAGTGAGTATAACATTTTAAAATGTAAATCAAATGAAAATTATACATAAAATTTGTTCTTTCTACTAGAATATACACTCTAGGAGAGCAAGGACTTTATCATGTGTCCACTGCTATATGCTTGCTCCCAGTTGTAAGAGATGATGGGTTCTCAAAAAACTCTGTTGAATAAATCACTAATGAATACATCTTCAAAAAGAATGTTGGTAGGCAGGGACAGAAAGTGTTATCCCTAGAGAAGTGGATGAGCGGCCAGGATTTTCTCCCTTGTCAGCATGCCTCTTATTCTCCCTTTCTGGCTTCTTTCTTCATCTTGTCTCACTCTCTGCGTCACTATCCCTTCTGCCTGCACCCTTTGTTTTCCTCTATCTCTTGGTTAGTGCTCTGTTGCTGCTTTAATTAAGTTTTTACTCCATATGCTGCTTGTCTCAGAGGAAAGAACTTGTCTGTAATGTTCATCAGTGGAATGGGCCCTGGGGAGATTAGCAATGTGTCCTCTTAACTGATCTTTAAAACATAGGATATTTGCCAGAAAACTGCACATACTCCATCTTACCAGGCATTGCCTGTTTTTACATGACATGGATTTGAATACCTATATCACCCAAGCCACCTTTGTGCCCAGTCTGTCACAGATCTTATAAAAGCAGGATACTAGACTTGGACCCTAGTTCTCCAGGGATTAGTGTTGTCTTCATTATTGAACAAATATCCTACAGTTATAGTTTCATTCTTCATTATATATTTTGACAGCCTCATCAAATTTTTGACTCAAAGGCTGAAATCTCTTCCACACACATTGTCATTATATAAGGTAAAACACATAAACTGTTTAGCATCGTACATGGACCATAGCAAACACATAAAAATGTGGTATTTTAATAGTTATTAATTTAGTTCATTGCTAGTAAAATAATAAACAATTTTCTTTAGACACTTTCTTTCTACTCCCTGTAGACACAGCGAACTCTGCTACTTATGGTCTATATTTCTCCATTTAATCCTCAAAGATAAGCGTCTCTTAAAAGCTTTTCTGAAATCCAGACATACTATTTATACTGTTGCTCCGACTGGTAAGCTAATGGAAAAAGATCCTCTTGGTTTCTTAAATATATTATCTCATGGGAATTAGCACCACTTCCTAGTATAGGAAATCATTTTAACTATGAAACACAGAGATTCAGGTGGCCTTTAGAGTTGTAGATCATCACAGGTAACTGGAAATTCAGGTACTTTAGGGGAAAAAGACAACAACAAAAAACCTCAAAAGTCCTTGCTTTTCTGCCAAGTAAACTGAATTTCCTCTGATTATATAGAATTACATAATGATGGGTCCTGGGAAGTATTACTGAAGGTACCTTTGTTAAAAAAAAAAAAAAAAACTTAAAATTTTTCCTGTTTTGTAATTCGGTTACAATGCAAATTACAAAATTGTTTTGATCACTATGAACAGTTTATGTTTCTTTGGATGCTGAAGAAAAATTGAGGACAATGATGGTAACTAAAAGTTATCATCTATTAGAACATTTTGTATATTATAGGGATTAATATACAGAATATGGATTGATAGTCTTCACTTTTACTATTTCTACTTCTATTTAAAATATGGGTAGGAGAACAGCAAAACTTAAAACACAGTCTGAGGGCACTGTTAATAAATTCCTTATCAAAGAGAAATTTCTAGCTAAAACAAATATTCAGGAAATAACTGAAATGAGTACTACTGAGAAAGGGTAAATATAATATCTGAGTAAATATTAGTAAAAATAAATAAGAATATAAATAATTGCAAATGTAAGAATAATTCTGGGAAAAGGGCATTTTAGTATAAAATAAATGTCTGAGTAGAGATTAAATATGTATAATATTTTACTCATTTCTTGAAAGTCTGTCCACTAAATATTTTTTCCTCCCACACACTGAGCTCTGTCCTGAGCCTTTTTCTTATCCATCTCAGTTCTTCTAGGTGACTTCAAAGTTTCATTGGCTCTTACAAGCTATTGATATTTAAATTGCTACATCCCACACAGCAGAAATTCTGAATAGTCTTCATGACTCTTTATCTAAATGTCTAGTGACCCTCTCCTTACATGTTCCCACAAGCACCACACACATATTCAAACTGAATTCACCAGTTTCTCCATAAACTTTCTCCATTGTGTCCCAGATATGACATGCTCTCTGCCTGGAATTCAGGTCTTCACATTTCTAGACTCTTTTCCAGAGATAAGTCATCTGTTCTTTTTTTCTAATTCCTGCTTATCCTCAGGTCCCAAATTAAGCAAAATTTCTTCTGGGGAATCTTTCCCTAGAGAAGTCCGCGATCTACTCCTCCGTCTGTGCTTCCAGTCACAGGGCACTTTATCCAAGTTCAGAGGAACTGAAAACCTTCTATTGAAAGCCTTCTATTGAAATTGCCTTTATTATTGCCTGCATCGGGCACCTGTTGTCTTCCCTTATGTATCTGTTGTGTTCCCTTATGATATCCAGAATTGAGTACAGTGTCCGGAATAGAGCAGGTATCCAATAATTAAATCCATTTATTAGACTCTTACTCAGTACTATGTGACAGACACCATATTAGATATAAAGGACTTTACAAAAATTAATAAACCTTATTCTTATTCTCATGGGTAATAGAAGAGAGTACTGCTAGCCAAATAATTATACAAAAGGATGATCTAAGCACCATAAGATAAGCATACATTTAGTAATTATAAACTGGTTAGGGGGCAGAAAGCAAGGGTCTGCACATCCGGATTCATAGGGAACAAAATCATAGGTGGCTGGATGAGGAAGGAATGATGTTGGGTTTTTAAAAATTCTTTAAAAGAAGTATTTATGGAACTATTTTATTGAGTATCTGCTATTCACTGGTTGTTTTGCAACAGGAACTTTAAAATACATCTCATTAAACTCAATTGATTCTTATAGCAAATATTTGATATGGAAATTATTGAATCCTTATTCCAACTCATTATTTCTACTCATTAAAAAAAAAAAAAAGGTTAAGGGATTTGGTGGTTAGATGCTGAGTTTAGAACCTAGATCAGCTCCAAATGAAAGGTTACTTAGTGAGCCTCTAAAGGGTAAAGTGTTAGAAATGGTATTGGAGTGAAGCAGATGGATAAATGGCCACTAGGTGGAAAAGATCTAAGAAGTAGAGTTTGGTCTTTTGGGCTAGAGTATTATGAAATGATTAAATGTGTCTGAATGCAAGTCTATGTGCTGTTTCAGATGTGGTATAATAGAAGCTCCAGTGGTGATGTAGACACATCTTGTTAGCAGATAAAATTGTCTCCTTTATTAGCAGAGGCACTGTTGAAAGCGTTTTACATGCTATACTACTAATAAGTAAAACAATGACATGATTATGCCTGAGCCTAGGCTGAGAAGGCTTCATGTCTTTGCATGACCATCAACTCGGTTATATAATCCTTTGGATTCCTCTATGAGTCTGAATTAGTGTTTCTGATTTCTCATCTGAATCCAGAGACTTTTAGAATCATTCAGTTATCATGACAAAGTCTCAGAAGTTGGACAAGATAGAAATAAAAAGTAGTTTAATGAGTATTTAGAAAAAGTAAGGTTTCTAGGCATAATACTCCACCAAGACTTGGGATGAGCCATGAGTAAACACAGGGAATCACCACAGTCACATGTAGATTTTTTTAATAGTACTTAAAGTGTAATTTCCTGTTTACTTGTCCATATCCCCTCTATCAAACCATAACTTCCTTGAGAGTAGCCTCTGCATGTAACACACTCTCCATTTTAATCTAGCATCTGCACAGTTTGGCACATAAGAGGTTCTTGATGAATATTGAGTAAGTAACCAGTGTAGTTTATGCTAACAATAGTTTGACTTTCTAGAGGCATCTGGATAGACATGTTTGGGAGATTTCTTTTTCTGCTGCTCATATTTTTATCAATTACATGAATTTCATATAATTTGTTAAATAAATTTAAAGCTAAGTAAAATGATAATGACTGAATTTGGTTTTGTACAAAAATGTTTTCGAGCATTTGCTCTTTGCCAGGAAGTTTTCTGTTTGGTTGTGATGTATCAGTGAAAAAACAGACCTAAACCCCTGGTCTTACATTGCCTGAAGTCGAAGATAATTTATTTTCCTCTTCTGCATTTTCATACCTGTAAATCCCAGGAGAAAAAAAAATTGTACAATAGTTAGATTTCATAATCATCAAATGAATTTGCATAAAGTATGTATTTATTTATATTTGTGCCCAAGCCCACCTTCAACCAAAATAATTTGATTCTCACTGAACCAACCAAAATACAGCATCAAGAGCATTTTAAATGGCATTAATGGACCCACTAACCACATTATGCCTTCCATTTTAATCATATTTTTATATAAAAAATTACTGAATAATATATAATGTAGAATTTCATCCGAAACCATTGTTTTGAGACCTCCTTCAACACATTCTCAAGCTATGGCATTTTAAAAAACTAGTTAAAAAATCTTGCACGTTTGAGACAGAATTTTAATTTAAGTGCAAATGATTGATGAATTAAATGTCATAAAATACTTAAACATGTAACATTTTCTGTTCTTTGATGGTTTGGAACACCAAAACGTTTGGAAGAGAGACAGGTGTAGTTATTTTGACAATATGCCTCCACATATGGAAAGGGCATTTTATAGCATTGCCGTCTTTAAAAATGTTACTGTTTAATCACATCCATCTTGTACTTCAAGTAAAAAGGTAAGAAAACATGACTAATGCTTCCATTGAGGACAAAACTGAAAATAATGAGTGAAAAAACACTCTGCCTACCACTCTACCCAGAGTATATGGTAACATGTGAATAGATTTCCCCACCAGGAATTCCTTTTTCTGTCACAGCTTATTTAAATACAATGGTGTTTAAAATGAAACAAAGAAACAAAGCTATTTCATCATTTTGAAAAATTTTAGCTCATGAATCTGTAAGTATAGAGAATACTTTAGTAGAGCCATGTCAAATAATCTTTCTCCCTAGCATCTTATATCTTTAAAATTGATCACTACAAATACTCTGGAAGGTCTCTAATGTTTCATTCAATCCTTTGCAAAAATTGTGGCAAAGTAAGAGGTGAAGGATTTAGGTGATGTAAAATGGAGCCTGGCACCTATTGATGGGACCCCTCCAAAATCCAATAATTAATGTCAACATCATCAAGTAATCTTCCCTGGAAGACTGGTACAGCATTTTAACTTCTAAATACTAGTAAAACAAAGAATAGAGCATACTATATTCATGCCTATTCACATGAATATGCAAAAAATATAACAAATTCACATCCTAAGATATTTAATTCTTTCACAGATATCTACACACGTGACTTCTATTTTATTTTTCTTATTTTGTCTTCTCTTTCTCTGTTATCTGGCATAAATACAAAAGAGCAGAACAGCCTAAAGATCCAGAACAACACTGTCTGCTTTGGAGGCAAAGTGTAGATTACCTGGGTCAAATAATTTACTTCCTGAATTGACTCAATCTATCAAAAATAAATTGATACTGGAAGGGCAAATAGAAGAAAAGAAATTTAACAGCTTATAATGCATGTTTAGCTGTTCAAGGGCAAAATGACATATAAGACTTCCCAGGTTCTCAATTAAACCTTTTCTGAAGATTGATATCATTAAAAACAATAGGACTAATATTAATACATTTAATAATTTTCAATTTGTATTTGAAATTCTGAATGCATAAAAGAAGTGTACTATATTTGGTCACATTTAAATTAAATGTGTGATTCTCTTTTTCATAAGACTGTGTACCATATGAAATATTTTTGTGTGATGAAAAATTACTATAGGCAACTATTTTATGTTAATTCACAAATAATTTGTAAAATGTGAAATATTTAAAAATACGTATTTTGTAATTATAATTTTAATACTTTCAATTTGCCTACATAAGAAACTGACAAATTTAAGATTGTTAACTAACAAAAAGTACAGAATGCAGATATCTAGATATTTCAGAATAGCATTTTTTTAAGTTAGATGTTATTGTAAGAACACAGTTTTAAGGAGTTACATTGTCTAATGTTGTATGTAATATTAATCATACCCAAGTAAAATGCTTCATTTCTAAAGTCAAATGCATGCAATGGAAATACCAGGTTTTAGTCCACCATAAAGTATTGTATTCTTCCACTGGTAACTTTCTTAGCTTCAACGGAAAATCGTAAATAATAAGTCACCAAAAGTTAAGGTAAAGGTGTGGATTATTTGGATACTTAGTGATTTTCAGAAGCCATATAAAATGTAAACACTGATTTTTAAAGCTCTGTATATTTCTTGGAGTTTGGCTTTTTAGAAATAGCAAGAATCTATTTTCCTGGATTGTCATACAGAACTACAGGTCTATAGGGAAAAGAGTTTAAGAGAGACTAGAAGTTTTCCTGCATAATAATGAATTTTAGGAATTGTCTTTCAGGAGCGATCACCTTGACTCTTTACTACCTCCTCCTGAATACATGAATTGCTTCATAATAATCCCTGTACTGAATATGTTATTTTTTGTGTAGCTCAGTTGATATTGTGTATCTTTATCCATATACATACAACCCATTAGCTTGATATTTATATATGTATTATATATATTTATTTATATTTGTATATGTGTATATATACATATATTTGTATATAATACATATATTTATATTTATGTATATATTATATATGTGTGTTATATATATGTGAGATATATATATATATATAAACAAAGGCTAACCTAGCTAGGAAAGCTGTCCTGAATATGTGTAGGCATTTCAGATTATTCTCTGACTTTTATCCCAGGGTTAAACACCACTGAGGAGGTTCAACTCCTGTTTTGAAAGGATTCAAAAATTTTACTAAAAATGGTGTCTCTGAACAGTTTCTCGTCTGTCATTGCTGACAGTCTACTTCTTGGTACCAAGTGCTGTTACGCCATGGTGGCAACTGGGATCTGACTGATAGACATGCAGACGAGAAGCTAAGGGAATAGGGCTAGGCTAAGAGGAGAAGAACACTATTGGCAGCTCTGCAAGGTTATTATTTGGCCACATATCTATCTGGTATATTTTCCTGAAGTCTTTCAGTTTGAGTCTGTGGCAGGAGAGTTTTTCTCTGCGCTACCCTAAGATTCTGAAGATAATAATGGCAGCTTTTATCCATGGGCCTCGGAAAATTAAGCAAACTGAAGGATTGAGGAAACAAGAGAATCCAAATTTTTTTTTTTTAACGATTTTATTTATTTATTTGACAGACAGAGATCACAAGTAGGCAGAGAAGCAGGCAGAGAGAGAGGGGGAAGCAGGCTCCCTGCTGAGCAGAGAGCCTGATGCAGAGCTCCATCCCAGGACCTTGGGATCATGACCTGAACTGAAGGCAGAGGCTTTAACCCACTGAGCCATCCAGGCACCAGAGAATCCAAATTTTAAAATGCTATATATTCTTTAAAGATTTTGTTTACTTGAGAGAGGGTGTGTGCTGCGAGGGTGGGGGGAGGTGCAGACTCCCCACTGAGCAGGGAGTGCAAGGCCAGCCATTGAAAGCCAGGATCCTGAGATGATGACCTGAGTCAAAGTCAGATAATTAACCAACAGAGCCATCCAGGCACCCCCAAAATGTTATATTCTTTACAATGTTTTTCTTAATGTTTTCTTAGCGAATCTGGCCATTAAGGAAAAATGAACAAAAGCCCCTGAACATAGTGTTTTAAAGAGAAAGCCAATAGTTATGATAGAATGCTAGTAGAGTACATTTATAAAATACATTTAGGTATGTAAGACCTCCATAGAATTTCAAAAATTGCTAATAGATTCATGTATTTCTAAGTATTTCTTTGACATTTATCTTACATTGTGTTTTCATGATAGCATCATATAACTATTTTCCTGATCTTTCAAAAAAGACTGGCTAGATAATACATATCTAATTTATACTTTTTAATCATCTGTGTATGATGTGTACTTTCTACTTTGGCTGATAAACATGGGTTTTTAAAAGTCAAAAAGTTTCTAGTACCCAATAACTTACCAACAAGTTGAGGATAATGGTTACTGAAATTAGTAAACATGTTAGTATTGTAACTAATAGCACTATGTACTTATTCAACTACAGAATAGGGCAACAAAAATAAAGCATGTCATGATAATTTGGTAAGCTTCAATCTTATAGATTGTTGTAATAAGGAAATATATGGCAAATGTAGGATTCAGTGTGTACCTAAGCAAATAATTATAGCTTTATAATAACATAAGGCACTCCAGTGCGTTACACTATAACGAACAACTTTATAATATAAAGCACATAGGCACTTTTATGTTTATGTATAATTAATATAAATTGTCTCAGGCCTCTCAACAATAAGTAATTTTATGAAAATAAATTACTGTGAAATAAATGAATATGTGAATGAATGATGCATATCTACCAGACATTCCCAGGCCTAACTTCCGGTGACTGAGGGAATGGTACTTACATAAATACCATATCCAAAAACAAACTTAAATTTACACAATGACAGTATACTCAGAAATATAAAAGTGAGGGGTTGTGTCAAGATAGTGGATGAGGCACATGGTCCTAACTTTCACCCTGAAAATTTGACATTTCAGACAATAAATATTTTCTAAAGGAATAGTACCAGCCATAGAGATTGAAAGAAAATGTCATTGGTCTGTTAGCATGTTGTTTAGAAATAAGGTTTTAAATGCTAATAGTAACTACCAAAGAGTTGAAGATTGTTGCCTCTGAGAGAAAGGCAATATAGAATTGAGAACTTATATTTTCTTTTTCTTCTGATGTTTTTTATTGTAGCAAACTTATTTATTTTTCAACTGTGTGGCTCTATATTTAATAAAAATAAAACATCTTAAAATAATAATAATAATAATACTTCTAAAGATTACCCCAAAGAAAAATGGGTAAAAGACCCAACAGGCACTTGAGAATAAAGGATACCTGAATGACTGATAAATATACAAAAAAGATGCTCAAAAGCATTAGTAATCATCTAGGAAATACAATTTGAGCCATTAATACTCTGTAGAATGGCTAACAAAAAGAATGACAAGACATAACCAAATGTTGAGAACACTGAATTTATACACACAGTGATGACTATAAATTGGTACCACCATTTTGGAAAACTATTGGCAGTGTCTCTTAAAACTGAACATATGCATGACCCAACCATACCTGTCCTGTAAATATGCCTACTAGAAATATAATTCATTCATGTTGGAAAAAAGTCAAGCTCTGGGATGTTAATGGCAGCACTATTAATCATAGCTCATAATTGTATATTATTAAATGGTAACTAAAAGTACAATGACTGAATGCATTCTGATATATTTATGCAACAAATGTTGTCCAACAAGAAAAATGAGTTATAATTACATGCTACCATAACATGGTTGAATTTCACAAACTTAAAGAGGAAGGATCCAATCACAAAAGATATATACTATATGATTCCAGTTATGTAAACACCACAATTAATATATGGTGTCGTAATTCAAGATTGTAATTGGTTTCCATTTAGGAGGCTGTGACTTGATTGGAAGTCTGAGTGGGGCTTTGGGGATGTGCTGGAAGAATCCAGTCTCTTTGATTTGGATACTGGTTGTGTGGGTGTGTTCAGTTTGTGGAAATCCATCAAATTATGATCAGAGCTCATTTTTTTATATAAATGTTAGATTTAAAGATAGAGTTCAAAATAAGTAAGCAGTGAAAAAGAAACATTTCCTAGAGCTGGAGAAATGTATAAATCTTCAGACTGAAAAATCCAACTCATTGACAAGTAGGCTGAATGCTCATTTGAGTTAAGATCTGAATGACAAGAAGTTGGTTTTATAAATTCTGGAGAAAGAGCTTTTCAGCCAGAAATAGCAAGTTCAAGGTCACCATGTATGTTTTGAGCAACAGAAATTAGGACATGATGGAATGTGAGGGAGAGTGCTCAGAGGGCAATCAGATTGTGAAAGATGTGTTGCTTGTTTTGGACCACGGTATGGAGTTTGGGTTATATTTAACAAGAGGGTTTTATGCAAAGTAGTAACATAAACTTATTTACATTTCTAAAAGCCCACTTTGGCTATTCAGCAGAGAATGCATGGGGGATTGAAGCTGGGGATCATTTAGGAAGCTATTATGGTAGTCTCTGTGGAAAAAAATGATAATGGCTTGAACATGGGTTTTAGCAATGGAAATGAGCAGAAATGGATTGAATCTGGAGATATGTTGGTAGTAAAAATGCTAAGATTTGCTTATGATACTTCAGGTAAGATGAATAGTTCACTCAAGAATTATTTGCAGTGTTTATTTTGAGCAGTGTGTGGATCATGGTACTGTTTACTGAGTTGGATTGTACAGACATATCAACAATTTAGAGTGTCGAAGAGCAAGACTTCATTTTGTTTGTGTTAAGTTCGAGACCTCCGAATGCCTTTCAGATGCCTACTTACATGCTCTGTAGAACAATCAGTTCCTTACAGCTATGAAAAAAATCAACCATGCTTATACAAAAACTTCGTCCTGTGAAATAACATAACTTTTTTAAAGAGGGACAATTGCCTTCCTCAAAATATTTGCTTCCTTCAGAGGAGTCACTATAGCATGCAATCAGAGGTTTTTCTTTTTTTTTTTTTTTTTTACTCATCTGTGTTTTGTTTTTTTTTTTAAGGTTTTTATTTATTTATTTAATGAGAGAGAGAGAGAGAGTACGATTAGGCAGAGCAGCAGGCAGAGGGAGAGAGAGAGGCTCTCTGCTGAACAAGGAGCAGGATGCAGGACTCAATTCCAGGACCTTGGGATCATAACCTGAGCTGAAGACAACTACTTAACTGACTGAGCCACCCAGGTGTGCCTTGTCTGTGTTCTTAATATTAACTAATTGAGCATGGTGTTGGCATCCACAGTAGCTTCAGTGTATCACTAAGTAGGTGTAAATATAATTTACTTCAAATATCTCTTTTTTTAGGAGAAGTTTGCTTGAATCCTCCTATAGATATTTCTTTTATTAGCTTCCCAATTAATCCTCTGATCTACATAAACATAACTGAAACCAAAGTAAACAAACTGTGGGCCTGGGAAAGCATACCTGGTGACTCACCCCACAAACCATTGCTGTGGCTGCAGAATTCTCTACAACAATCTAGGAATCTCTTTCAAATTTCTAGACAAATGAATAATCCTTTAAGTAAAATAATCTCTAAAGACGTTAGTTCTCGTTGGAAGGCAACAACATTTCTGTCATTGAAAGGGGTGTATATAACCTTTCTACCTAACACACCAGGGTCCCAGTGAGATAAGTCAAATTTCATGACTCTTTAATGAAAGCAAGTGCTTTCTCAACAAGGTGGAACTTTCATTTACTAGGATTAGGTCTTCTGGTATATTCAGGTGTTAGTGAGCTTGATTAGAATAAAAGGCACAAAAATCACCGCAAATGGGACTTTTTACCATAAAGGGGATCTAGCCTGTTTCTGTAAAATGTTTACTTATGGATATGGATTGTTCATATAGGTTCCTGTATAAACTGCATCTTCTTCATATTGTGACACTGATTGCCCTCCTTATTTTCTTTCCTTAGGGACCCCAAATCATACAAAGAATATTCTCTCTCTCTCTTTGTACCTCTCTATTCTGGCATGCATTAACCGACCTAAGTAGTTCCTAAGTAAGGAACTTCATTCTTCATGATTTAGTACATTAAATCTATGGAAACTAATGATCTGCCATTGATTTTTCTTTCTTCTGAAATCTGGAATTTCTCATTATTTCAAGCCCTAATAAATTAGAATTTTTTTTAATTTTACCTTCCCTAGCTATGTTTTTGTATTTGGTCTTCTGTATCTGTTTCTTAATCTTCAATCATTATTTTGACCTAATATTAAATTACTGGCTTCACATGAGTACATCCAGGGAAGTAGCCTAGCAAATACTTTATGTGGTAAAATCTCTGTAAAATACTGTACATTTGTCTTTGCAACATTAAATGCAACATTTGCAATTAGATTATTCAAATAGTAGTTCAATCAGTGTAGCAAAAATCAGCCAAAACTAACTGGCTATTGGTTATTTTATTCTATGCATTCGATTTTTCAACAATCCTTTTCAGAGTTGTTATTATTTAAATGTGGAAAGGATAAGACATGATTTTATTTTGCACATTGTTAGTCATGGTTTAATGTATAATTTTATTTTCGAAGAAAACATACATGGCAGAGGTAGTAAAGTAAGATAAGAATTAAGACATAGCCTGACTCCTATATTTATTTAAGTCTAAAACATTCCATAAGGCATGGTAGAAGAAGATAGATAAATATGCAACAATTTATGAAGAAGCTTGTATATTATAATAAAGAGTCTACACACACATACACACACACACACACATACATACACACACACACACAGTTTTTTGTTTGTTTTTATGAAAATTTCCCTTTCTAGTCCATTTTGTTAAGTCTTCTGTTTCTATAGTTTAACCAAACCAGCAGAGCTAAGTAGGAAGTGGTAAAAGATGCCAAATAGACTTTGAAATCTCCAAGTAACATTTTGAGGAATAGAATTGCCTCTTCTTAGAAGCAGTTGCTGCTGTGCCTGGAGATTCTATTACAATATGACCTGAATTTGAACTTCTAATGTCTATTTTAAACATAAAACATACTAGAATCACTTGGGTGTGTTCTTCAAACAAGGTAATAAAATAATTCTAATATGTAATTGTTTTGAGTAAGAAAACTTTTTTCTTTTTCAGTAAACCAAATCTTTGGGAAGCTTAAATAGTTGGACCACAAGACTCTAATGAAGTCACCTCTATCCATCTGCTGACCAGTAAAGTATATAAGAGGAAATGAACTAACCTCCTCTAAGCCAGTTTTTGAAAATTCTAAACTTGTCATGTGTTGGAAAATGCCACATTCTGCTTAAGGTTATCAGGGTGCATCAGTTTGCAGACATGGTTTTATTAAAAATTAGGAGGCCCTATGATGTATTCTGTTATCATGTCTAAACATCCTGGCTGCTACTCTATATCAGATTCCCATGAAAGTACAGAAAACTAAATGATAGATAACTATGGGGCTTATTTTATTTTGAACAGAAAAATTCAATTTCTGAGAAGTACATTTGAGGAAGTTGTTCTTGACAAATATACAAATTAAAGATAGAAAATAAGCAATATATGTGGTAATTTAATTTATTACTTTGCAAGGTACCTCTGATACATCTCAAGGAAAGGAAATTATCTTAATGTGTATAATATGATGTCAGGCTGGTTCTTATCTGATTTTGGTAAAGCCTAGAGAGAGCAAGGAGAAACGTAGACTAGAATTATATGGATTAGGGTCAGAATTACGGAAGGTATTAAGGGGTAAGTTGCATATCTAATTAGTTTTATCTTTCTTAATTATTTGTGAATATTAATGAAAATATATTATGTAACTCTCTAATATTAAAATCTTAGGACTTTATATTTTCTATGTACTGAAGAGTTAGTGGGTTCTGTGCATTATTATCTCAATATCTATTAACCTCTGGCTCACTATATACATTTTTGGCTATATTTCCAATTCAAATTACTTAAATTGTATTGTTTCTGAGGAGAAATCGTGATTTCAGTTTCTCTGGATATATTTTCCCTTTTAAGTAGCTTTAATAAATCTATGTTTAAGTTCAAGAACTTTGTTTTAAATCATCAAGATATATACTGGCATCAATTTCTACACTTCATGGGCACAGAAGCTTTTCTTTCATTCTTTCTTTCTTTCTTTTTTTGGTCAATCCCTATTTTATTTTTTATTTTTTCAGTGTTCCAAAATTCATTATTTATGCACGACACCCAGTGCTCCATGCAATACCTGCCCTTCTTAATACCCACCACCAGGCTCAACTAGCCCCCTATCCCTTCCCCCTTCAAAACCCTCAGTTTGTTTCTCAGAGTCCACAGTCTTTCATGGTTATTGGTTTAAGAGACTTCCCTGATTTCTGGGCGTGGAAATATTATCTTAAGAGATTTAAGGTATGTAAAATTTTGTATCTTATTGAAATAATCCTGTCTCATTACAGCAAATAGGTATTGTTTTTATCTGTTGGGCTCATGGTTTTTCTCGGTGCATTCAGTTGGCTAATGGACCAAATTCAAGGCCAGGTCTACATACATAAAATGGAAAGGGAAAGAAGGATCCATATGGCAACTGCAAAACTATATTCACATGGGTATGTTCTGTTTAGAACAAAAGTTTCTTGGAGAATTTATGTAGTTCAGCTTTGAATTTTTAATTCTTAAGATAATATATGACACATGGAAAGCAAGCAGTAAGTATTTCAGGAATGAATTACAACATGATTATTTGAATTAATTAATTTATTGATTTATAAACTTATCAGTGCCATAGAACACAAAGAAGTCAAGTATCTTCTTTATCCATGCTTTTCTATTGGCATTTTCTACCCTAGTCTTGTATTTCCCTTGGTTCTCCTATAACTTTGTGGATTTATTTAGTTATTATTCTTCACTTTTTACAAATGGTACAACTGAGGCTAAGGGGAAGGAAATGATATACCCATGAAGAGCTAAGGAAACAATGAAACAGATTAAAATGCAATATTCTGTCTTTCGAATATAATCTTCTCACTACATCCTACTACATTGAAACTTTATACCTGTAAAATGAATATATATAACATATGAACATATATAAGTAATACACACTCATTTTATAGGTAATTATATATACATAATTATGTAATTATGTATATATAATTACACATACATATGGGTATATACATACCTTTGCTCTCTCACACGTAAAAGCCAAATGTGTCAATAAATATTAATATGCTTTGACTGTTAGAAACCCTATTAAAAAAAAAAGGAGAATGATATTATAATTATTTCCCACCTCTGTATTCTGATATGTGAGGACACCCTCTGGTTGTATTTATTTCTCTACCTTAGTCTATTATAATTTTTGCATCATTTAAGAAAACACTAGATGCCATATGATCTTTAGCTTCAATGCAAAAAACTCTCTGAACATAAAAGCCAGCTCTAGTCATCTCCTCATCTTATTTCCAAAATTATGGTACTCATTTCTTTTATCATGTGCCACTTGTTTCTTTTTAACACATGTGTAGGGTCTTAGAAGACAGAGAAAACACTTCTTACAGATCCATGCTCCTCATCCAGTCTAGTCTGGCCTTGAAAATAACAAATGTTATAAGTAGGTGCTCCTCAAGACAGTTTTAAAAGACTCAGTAACACAGCTTTTCATATTTTCTATTAAGAAGAAACATAGTGTTTACTCGGTTGTATAGTTTCTCTTTTTTTCTTTATTTTGAAGCAAAGAGCAAAGCAGCTGCAACAGCCACAGAGCTCGGAGCTTGTTAAAATAGATTGTAAATCTGAGCTAGTATTGAGCATTTTTGTGACCAGTAAAAACCTCCATTCTTCAAAAAGTCCTCAGGTAAACATAATAGGCACATCACAAAAATATACTATTGCTTTGGACTGTTTCACATTATCTTCACCAACTTTTTCTGAGCAAATAATTGTGTACACTGTTGTATTACCTGGTATCACAGAGAACTAAACATACCCAGGTCCAGCTTTGCAGGAGTTGGAACAACTCTGAAACCTACTCACCAAAGAAGATTGATTCTGGTAACTTGTTAAAATCTTACAGATACGAGTTCTAAAATCTTATGATGTTAGTGCTGGAATATTCTCTTTTCGATTCTAGTAAGTCTTGACTAGAGCTGCAAGATAAATTTCTCCTGTTTACATTATGAAATCTCCTTATTTTGCATAAAAATTTGCCCAGACACATCTCCCAGCATCCTCTGTTTCACTATTAACTCAAGAAGGACTAAAATCCTAGAAGATGCTTTTGTACGACTAAAGACAATACAGTGCTGCTTCGGGGAAGAAGTGGCAAGGGTGCTATGTTTTGTTTAATACTCCTTTAGCCAATAAAAAAAGTCTACTGGGCCAAAGGGATGAATTCTTCCCTGAGGAGAAAGAATATAGCACAGATATTCTATAGTCCTGTTTTGGTGCTGAGGAAAATGCTTCCATAAAACTAACTCTGCAGGCCTCTCAAATTAGAGATGCCATCAGCCATTACATTAATACCAGCACACTTTAACTTAATGAAATGCATTTCCTGCTGTTATCACAAAATGCACTTGAGAGAAGCAATATAATATTAATACAAATGGTGCCACAGGCAGAAATGCCTTGTTCATTGATTTCAAAAGTAACCATGTTCTTTACATCCATAAACATGTATCAGTACCAAATTCAATTTAGTTTCTCACTAGCACTCACACACGTATTCTCCTTTCCTCTACTTTCATTTCCTGTCTCACAGAGTGATTTGACAGATAATCTGTGTTCCACAGGAAACATGGATTGCATCTGTGAAGTCTTGGGATCAACATTTTGTTGATGGATCACTGAAAGGAACCAGGTGATGTCACAACAGGACTGGGATTATGACTCAAAACTGATTAAGTAGTGTGTGGCCTTGAATTCTGTTCATGTATATTCACATACATTAAGGGTTATTATGTATCCTTACCATTCTTTTTTTAATAACACAAAGCCCTTATGTCAAGGAATCTTGCAATTTGCAGATTACTAGAGCACCAACCCAAAGTGCCATTGCAACGTGATAGGAGCTGTCATGTGCTTCTAGAGCAGATGCTTCATGAATGTTAGGTTTCATGCATCTCCTGAAATCCATGTATGACTGAACCATGGAGGCTACACAGAAGAGAGAGCTTGAGCAGATTATGGGGAGCAAAATCTGGGGAAACTTTAGAGTTTCCAGTTAAGATGGTTGACAGGGAATCTGCCATAATTTAAAAGAATATTGAGGGCTTACCCTGAAACAGTGTAAGAAATGCCTCTTCAGATTCCCACATTAGTAGAAAGTGATTATGAACCTTCCAGGAAGCTAAACCGTCTCCTTCACCCCTGCCACATTTTAATAATGTCTTGTAAGACCTTGAGTTTCTCAAAATATATCTTTAAGAGGTATTTGGAAAGCTAGAATGGATCTGAAATATCTTCCTGGATAGACCATTCATCCTTTAGGTACTGTTTAGGTACTTGAACATTGATAACATGGATTATATTCTAACAAGGGAAGCGTAAGGAATTCAGAATTTCTGTGAAGATCAGGTTCCAGATGAAGGCATGTGTTGAGGTCTCAAATAAAAATTTGACTTCACGGCATAACTCGAAACATTGGGTTGGTTGTCTTTTCAGGGATTTGGTAATCCACTCCACCAAATTTCCCATATATAAAGGGTGGGTTACCAGTCAGTTGGTCTAGATATGAAGGTCTTGAAGGGATTCTTATAAAGTAATCTTATGTTGGGCTCAGCCCCAGTATGAATTGTCCAAATCAAGTTGCTTTGTAAGGCAGATCTTATTGGTAAAAATGTGGTGATAATCGGCATTCATTAAAGTGGTGAGTATCCCTGTTTCTATCATCCACAGTCTACTTACCAGAAATAAACTTATTTTGAATGTTCTTTAAATACCTTTTGGGTGACCCTTGAAAATGATAATGCACAATATTCTATCAGAATTTAATCACATTCTTGATGCCTCATATCCACATCTCTCTAGCAGTTGATAAAGACCTAATGGATTCAATGACAGTCCTAATTCTGTTAATAAGTGTATCCTTTGACAGGTTACTGTCAAGACAGGGCTATTCAGTGACAGCCTTCAAATGTGTACTGCCAATACAGACTTTTCTTGGTGATTAAAGTTCTTCTGTAGCAGACTAATGGATGACTTTAATCCTTTTTAAGCTGGCTCTAAACTTATAACACTTTGCTGACTCTAGAAACAATCTATAATATAGTCTTCCATCTTTTCTTGTGTGTGTGTCCAGGGTCCATTCATCAGCATGATGACTTTTTTTAAGGATGATTTTTGGGGCTTGCAGCCAATTACAATGGAAGTATTCAGGAGAGGAGGGAAACATTTCACTATCAAATAAATGCCTTGTTTATCTTAATAAATGACATACATGTCCCTCGACGCTGTTTTTTTTTTTTTTTCTCACTGTGTTTTGCACGTATTATATTAGACGAAATTAGTGGTCATTTCTGGCTTCTCAGAGTGTAGCTAGTCTTAACCAATTCTCAGGAGTAACTGGCATTTGTTGGTGGTATCTTCCATCCCACTGAATTCAGAATCAAAGCAGTGCTTTGGCAAATTCAAAATTGCCATTTTCACCTCAGCTGTAACTCTTCTCCCTAGCAAAACTTACCTGACCCCATATTTCTTATATTTCCTTATAATTCTTCTCTTTGCTTTTCAGAGAAAAGCATTCTGACAATCAAAGATGAGTAAAATGATAAATAGCTTCAGACATTGACCTTCCAGTGCTGATTTCATGTTAATAGCAATGCCTTTGAATAAATGCCTCAAAATAAAGCAATGAATTATTAAAGATAGCACTTCATAAAATATGTCTGTACAATTGGGGAGTACTTTTGAAAAAGGAGTCCCTCTCTATTTCTTTCAAATAGGTTCAGGTAATTGCTGTCTACTCCAGGTGCTTATAAGGACATATAAATATATTTAAGAATAACACTAAAGTTACTTCTGTTTCTGGTACTGATGTTTTCATATGTTAATGAAAGTAAATTAACAGTAACTTTTGATACATTGGGAGAATTATTCCATTTTAAGGTTTTATTTATTTTTAAAGATTTTATTTATCTTTAAAAAGATAAAGAAAAGAGAGAGCTTTCACAAGCTAGCCCAAGTAGAGGCAGAGCAGCAGGGAGAGGGAGAAGCAGACTCCCCCCCTGAGCAAAGAGTCCAATGTGGGGCTGGATCCTAGGATCCTGGGATCATGACCTGTGATGAAAGCAGATGCTTAACTGACTGAGCTACTCAGGTGCCCCAAGGATTTTAAATATGGTTCTTCACTCATATTGAAAAATAACTCTCAAAATTATTTGGACAGACCAGATTAAATACTATGCAATCAAGTATGTATTTAAGAAACATGTGAAAGGATATGCCCTAGTTTTAGAATTATAATGTATATGTTTATGTGTGTGTATTTATATGTGTACCTATATTTACACACTTATATACACACATAGAAATATATATATATATATATATATATATATATATATAAACACAGATGCATGCACATATACACATTCAGAGAATAAAAATGCTGTCATGTATAAGCATTGAATTGTGGAAAATTATAACCATTTGTCAAGAAAATGTACATAATATTTCTGAACTAACTATACAGATTTTGCTTAAATGACAGCAATAAAGTATAAGGTTATAAAATTATTTTTTGTATCTTCTCACATATATATGCAACTTCATCATTCTTACAAAAACTGTCAAGGAGAAACTCCAGCTTACTCTGAAAAGCCCTAACATTATTAATAACATGGATAGATAATTTCAAAATTCATTAGAATACTTCTGTATAACAGCAACCTGTTATACATGTGGACAGATTCACAGTAGTTTCTTTGGAACTTCACATAGCCTGATATCTGTCCTTTTCAAAGAGATGGCCATTTTAAAGGATAATGCACTTACATTTCTTGAGAAGTTAAGCTACCCTAAAGAACAATGTAGGATTGTGACAAGAACCACGGAAAACAATAAATAAAATACCTCAACAACTTAGACCCTGAAAACTCTCTACATGTTTTATGACCTTTTAATATGTCTTACTCAAATGATCCTTTTAAACAGAAGCCAATAGATTTGTGGATAACATTTTTCTCCCATACTTGTTTGGTCCTGTAGTTCTTGGTGCCCTGTAGAGGCACATACCTTTCCTGCTTTGGTACTGTAGTACTTCGAGTACACTGATTTCTGTCTGAGATATCCAGGGAGCATCTTCTCACTGTCCTGTGAAATGCACATTGTAACAAAGAGTTTGGCAGTCTCCAACAAGCTGAGAGAAATGTAAAATTTGGAGATTTCCTAGGAGAAAAGAAACAGTGTTGCATTGAAAAATTAAGCAGAAAATAGGTCCCGATGGTAGAAGTTTGAATAGTTAGATCATTTGTCTAAATTTTGGAATGGCATTGCCTCACTTATTAACACTAATTAAACCTTAAGAGATATGGTTGCAGCATTCTAAAATTAGATCCATTAGATGGTATACACTAGCATAATTTCAATTGGGAGGTCCACTACTGAAGAGATTTAATAACTTGAGTAATGTGTTGATGTTTTATTTTTGTAAACCAGCTAAATTCTGCTTAACTAATGTGCACTAAACACCTACTATACATAAAACAATCCAAAAGATAAATATTAAAATTTAAAAATTTTTTAAAATATCAATTTAATATTAAATTAAAACAAAATATGGGAATTTGATTCCAAGCAAGATAAGCACTACTTCTCTGATTCTTCTACTGATCACTATTATAAAACCTGAACAGATGCATAATACAACTAATAAAAGGTTCCAAAAATGAAATAGTAGCAGGTGGATTTAGAAGAAGATAGAATACAAAGTATCACTGAAATGAAGGGAATTTACCATTTATATTATTCTATCTGATATTCCTCAAACTGGTTTCTGAGGAGCTTGAAACCTGGAAGTGGGTATCAACACAGAAAGAGCTTCAGAAGAGATCCTCCAGTTCTGATTTGAGGGAGTGGGAAAAAGGACTTTAGACAGTAAACAAGGGCTGTGTAACCTGACGTGAGTTCACTCCTTGGTGAGTCACAGAAACTATAGCAAGTGTTGTTTCACAAAGGAAATTTAATTTCAGCAAATGAGATCAAGGGGAATAATTTCCAAAGACATGACACCTTGAGCAAGTGAAAATGGGTTCCTTTTATTTAAGGTTAGGATGAATATTTAGATAAGGAAGCCTTGTCATTTTATGTAGAGGAGAGCATAAGATCATGTATATGCTTTAAAGAAATATTCTGTATGTATGTTGTAAATAAAACTAATGCTCTTCTTTGGGCAGAGATTTTAGTGTTATAATGAGGTTAAATAATGGTAGGTCATTCTACAGGTCACTCTGTGGTCCATCTTTGCAGATGTGAGACCGGGGTTTTCACTCAAACTGTTCTGGATGGTGTGTCCGGACAGTGGAAGGTCTTGTTGGGGGCAATCGCCATCACTGAGGTGTGGTTTCAGGTTTCATTTATCTGGGTTAGCTGGAAAGATTTTAAGGAAAATTTTAAGATAAAGATTAGTGAGTTTAAGCAGGTGGGCAGGAAAGGTCCAGCCTTGGGGCCTTAACAGCTACAGCTGTCATCACCTAGAGAAGGGGAAAATTCTTAAAATTTTCTGAGAAGTTGTAGTCCCAAGAAGTTGAGGGAACCTCCACTGTTTTTTTCTGTCTCTGTCCTCTTGCCATTTGGCTTCCAATGTGGTCACAGTAGTACTGAGTTCATCAGAGAGGTTAAATTTCTAGCTTTCTCACTACAGAAATTAATATGAGGGCCCTAAGAAAATCTGAACTCAAAGAGGTCATAGAAAGAGAGGAGGTTAGAAAACTGACCCATATTACTTATAAATTCCTCTGTGTTCACCTTTGATTTTAATATGATTATAAATATGAATAAGGGTCTGGGTGTGATGTTAAAGAGCATACTTTCAGAGATGAACAGAGGGGCAGGCTATCATTTAAGTCCCAGAATTGCCACTGGATGATTTACAAAAGAAAAAAAAGATGTACATAGCACAGAGAAAGCATTGATAAGTGAGTTGGCATCAGAATCATAGATTCAGAAGGTAGTTAGGTTTGTGGCCAGAAGCTGTATCTCACAATTACATGTAAAAATAAAAACATTGATAGAATTTTAACAAGATCAATGGGCTTATAATATGATACACAAAACATTCAGGATAAAATTGAAATTTACTAGGCATATGAGGAATTTGGAGAATCTTGCCTTGTGTAGGAATGCAAAACCTATTTACTGCTAGGATTTTCCATATGTGTAGGTATATTATATAAGAGAACCATAACAAAATAAGGCAGGTAAAAGACCTACATGGTGTCAAGTTTCTCTTCCATCTGAAATAGTAAAAGACTATTTTGAAGTGGATTGTAAAAAGCTGAATATGTACATTGTAAAACCTAGAGCAATCTAGTACAATTCTTCCCACCGCCCCCCCCAAAAAACTATAAAAACTATGCAAGGAGTTATTGTCAAGCTAAAAATATATACACATATACACACATACACAAAAGGTACAAAAGGGGAAAGAAAAATGAAAAACAGATGTTATAAAAAAATACAAGTTTGACCTACATCATATGAATAATGTTAAATATAAATGGTTTGAACAAACCAAAAAAATCAGAGATTGTCAAAATGGGTTAAAAGAAAAATCCTGGTCAAATGAGGTTCTGTATATACAAAAACTTATTCTGATGTAATTTTTACTTCCAAGAAGATGGAAATTATGTATAACCTAAGGGTTTAAAATACAGAAAGAAAAACCAGCAGAGTTGAATAAAAGGACTAAACAACTCATAATTACAGTACACTTCAACTCTTCCTTATTAGTAATAGATACAGAAATTCAGAAAGTATATACAACTGAATTACAACAGCCCACTGGATATAATTGACATGTAAATGATAGCACCCAAAACAGAAGAATATAAAAGTTTTTCAGATATATATTTACTCAAGTAGACTCTACATTTTGTTCATATGGAATAAAGTGGAATTAAGCTAGAAATTAAAAACAGAAAGATAATAGGAAAATTACCATTCATTTGGGAAGTAAACATCACACTCTTAAATAATCTATAGCACAAAGAGGAAACTTCAAGGGAAATTAGAAGATTCTTTTAACCAAATGAAAATATAGTAAATGTATGTGGGATGCAACTAATGAAATGATTACAATGAAATTATATTACATGCTCATTTTACAAAAGGAAAAATTTCAAATCAATAGCCTCAGCTTCTGTCCTAATCTATAAATCAGGCAGATAGGAAGAATAATGAAGAAAACAAATAAATGAAATTATAAACAGAAAAAGCATAGAGAAAATCAATATAATCTAAAGCTAATTCTCTGAAAAGATCAATAAAATTGATAAACATTTTGTGAGCCTGACAAGGAAGAAATGATAGAGGACACAAATTAGAATTAAGAATAGATATTGCTATAGACCCCACGAGCATTGAAAGGACTATACATATATTCAACAACTTTGAAAAATAGAACAATTCCTTGAAAACCTTAAACTACCAAAAGTCTAGGATGAAATAATTAACTAGAAGAGTCTTATAATAATAATAACATAAATTGGATTTATTCTAAAAGCTGATTGTGCAAAAGAAATCTCCAGGTCTGTGGATGCCTGCGTGCCTCAGTCAGTTAAGCATCTTCCTTTGTCTAGGGTCATGATCCCAGAGTCCTGGGATTGAGTCCTGTGTCGGGCTCCCTGCTCAGTGGGGAGCCTGCTTCTCCCTCTGCCTGGCATTCCCCCTGCTTGTTCTTTCTCTTTTTCTCTCTCTCTCACCTCTCTCTCTCTCTTTGCAAGTAAATAAAACCTTAAAAAAAAAAAGAAAGAAAAAAAATCTTTACGGGCAAGTTCTATGAAATATTAAAAAAGAAGAAGAAAGAAAGAATACTAATTACTCGTAATTTCTTCCAGACAATAGAAACTTATTTTATGAAACCAGTATGATCTGGATAGTAAAACCAGTAAAAGATTTTCTAAGAAAATAAAAAGATGCATATAACTCATAAACCTAAATGTAAAAATCCTAAAAAAATGTGTTAGCATATTAAATCCAACACTATGTGAGAAGAACCATATACCATAACCCAATGACATATACATGGAAGTCTTATTCAATATTCAAAATGGATTACTATAACATACTAACATCTACCCTATTAAAAGTCTATAGAAGAAAATACATATTAATGAAAAATATTTCAAAAATTGGAAAAAATTACCTATGTAATCATAAAATTTAAAAAAATCTGTCAGAAAACATGTAATTGAAAGGAATTTCCTCATGCTGATAAAGTTGAAAAATGTACCAACCTCATTCTTTATATTGAAAGACCTTCTCCCTAAGATTGGGAACAAGGCAAGAATTTTAACTTTTATCACTCCTATTCAATATTGTCCGAGAAAGCCATGCCAGTATATTACAGTAAGAAAAAATACATAGAGATGTAAAAGGAAGAAATTAAAGTGAACCTTTCTTCATATACATGATTTTCCTTGTAGATAACATCAAGGGATCTACTAAAAATGTATCATAATTAATAAATTTGTTTGCAAAGCCACAAAAGATAGAAAGTCAAACAGAGACAAAGAATTATTATATTTTAACACACTAAGAATAATTAGAAACAACTTTTTAATAACAACTTTTTAATAACAATTTCCCTAAACAAATAAGATACTTAAATGCAAATTTACTAAAACATGTATAAGATCTATATGCTAAACATTAGAAAAGCTGATGAAATACATCAAAGAATTCATGCTGTGTTCAAGAACGGGGAGACTCAATATAGTAAAATTTAAAATTTTCACCATGTTGATCTATATATTTACATTTATTACATTTTATATACATATATATTTTGCACATGAACAATTCCACCTGCCATATTCTTTTTTTAAAATTTCAAATCAAGGGACGCCTGGGTGGTTCAGTTGGTTAAGCGGCTGCCTTCGGCTCAGGTCATGATCCCAGCGTCCTGGGATCGAGTCCCACATTGGGCTCCTTGCTCAACAGGAAGCCTGCTTCTGCCTCTGCCTCTGCCTACCACTCTGCTTGCCTGTGCTCACTCTCTCTGACAATCAATCAATCAATCAATCAATTAATTTCAAATAAATTAAGATAGAGTGTATTACTAGTGTCCACAATTGCACTACTAGGTATTTATCCAAAGGATGCAAACATGGTGATTTGAAGGGGCACATTCACCCCAATGTTTGTAGCATCAATGTCCACAATAGTCAAAATATGGAAAGAACCCAAATATCCATGGACAGATGATTTCATATTTAACAGAATTCCACACAAAATCCTAGTAGGAAATCTGTAGTTACAAACAAGATAGTTTTAATGTTTATATGGAAAGACAAATGAACTAGAATAGCCAAAACAATTTTGAAAAAGAGTGAAGATAAAGGGATTACACTACCTGATTTTAAGACTTAGTGTGAAGCAGCAATGATCTAGACGGTGCAGAATTGGTGAAGGGACAGACACGTAGATCAATGGAGCAGAATAAAGACTTCAGAAACAGACACAATTGATTTTTGGTGAATGTTCAAAGGCAAGTCAATGGGTTGGGAGAAAATATTTGCAAGTCACATATCTGATAATGGACTTTTATCTAGGAAACAAAGAGAACTTTGAAAATGTTAACACTTGAAACACAACAACAACAAAAAACAAGTTTAAAAAGGGCAAGTGACTTAGCACAAACTTTACCGAAGGGGATATATGGTTGACAAACAAACACATTAAAAGATGGTTGTTATTATTAATCACAGAAAAGCAAATGAAAACTATGATGTGGTACTATTCCAAATGATTCAAGGGAAGCCAAATGCCAGCAAGTGACTGTAATTCTTCATGGATTGATGGAGGGAGTACAGACTGTATACTCTAAAAGAAAAAGTTTGACAGTTTCTACAAAGCTAAATTGTCTTCAACTAGTGAATGGATAAACACATTGTGGTATATCTGTACAACTTAATATTATTCAGCAATAAAAAGGAATGGATAGCTTGGATGAATGAATTCCAAGAATATTGTTTTAATTGAAAGAAGTCAATTCCAAAAAATGTACATGGTTCCAGTTATATGAGAGTCTGAAAAAGTCAAAAACCCTTGTGTTGAGTAGTTTAGATTTTGCTGAGGTAAGGATCTGACTACAAGGGACAGTAATAGGGAGGTTTCTGTGGCAATAGAATTTTGTGTTTTTTTTTTTAATCCAGATTGTAGTAGTATTTACACAAACATATGCAGAATTTAATATACATAGAACTCTACAACAAAAGCAAAAAATTAATTTTCTAATATATTCATTTTAAAAAACAAAAAAAAATTAAATATAGAGAAAAAGTGTAGTGTTTTTACTATGATGCTATTATTTCTTTAAGCATGATAGAGTTATCAGAGACTCTTGGATCTGTTTGAGGAGACAGGATGGTGGTGAAAGACCACTGAACTGTGTCCCTCAGTAGATCTGGATTGTAGTCTAGTAAGCCTAGTTCAGTTACTAAAAGTAAGATGAAGGCACGAATACTTCTCAACCTAATTATGTAAATATGTAGTATTTATACAAAATATATATATGAATATGAATTATGTATAGTATGTATTTATGTGTTATGTTCATTATTTCATATAATATACAGTGCATATGTATTATATATATATATAAAATTTCAGGGCACCTGGGTGGCTCAGCCAGTTAAGCGTCTGCCTTTGCCTCAGGTCACAATCCCAGGGTCCTGGGAGTCCCACATCAGGCTCTCTGTTCAGTGGGGAGCCTGCTTCTCCCTCTCCATCTGCCTACTACTCCCTCTGTTTGTCCTCTCTCTCTCTGTCAAATAAATAAATAAATATATCTAAAAATAAAATGTCCTATAATATATAAATATATGTTCATTATACACATCCATTATATCATTGTGTGTGTGTGTGTGTGTATCACATGGTATCCTTGATGATATCTAAGGTCCTTCAACATTTTAATTAAAATGAAGCTCACACAATATGTATTTTCTCATATATAAATTTATAAATGCCAAAAGATGTTAATAATGAAACCAGAATATGTTAGCATGAAGAGAAAATTTAACAAAAACTTTATGGTTAGTCTAAGAATCTATTAGTGTGATAATATATAACATCTGATTGATGTTATGATTATCTATAACATCCCAGAGACATCTGAGAAACCAAACTTTGTTCTGTTTCTGCAGTGGTAAATTCAGGAAATAGCTGGTTCAGGCTCCTTTAGCCAGAGATGCTGAAATACACTTAGTGTGAGAAATGTCCGAGAGTGTACAGTACTTTACTTGGCTTTTTATTCATAATGTGCATTGCTAAGTCTGAGAATGATGACACCTCTGTCTTATTTGAGATTATCCCTAGCCTACACGCAGAACTGCTTTAGCTTGGAGAGTGGTAATAAAGTTTCCTGAGGTCTGATCTGAACGTCATTCACTTAGACTAATAATGAACATTTTTGGGGGGAGGAAGAAGCGTACACCTCCACCTTGTTGGAGAGTGTTGTTCATCTGTTCGCTGAACATCCTGACTGCCTTGACTTCCTTTGGAACTTTCTGAGCAAGGAAGCCATCTGTATCTTCTGTATGTCTTTTCTTTCCGTCATTTTGAATCACTCTTTGCATGTTATGAGAGTGGTCATGAAGTCACTCATCTTTTTTCATCACCTCAGATTCCTCAGGAAAAAAATACTTCAATTTACCATAGAGTAAATCATTCTACCAGTCAAGTTCAATTGGTGGTAAAACAAATAGGAAATAGAGAAGATGGAGAAAAAGAGAAAACATAGACAGTCTTGACCAGAAAAAAAAAAAAAAAAAAGTGCTGATATTGTCTTCTACTTACCTATTCCAGGGCATCGCAAGATTTGAAAAGAGGGAATTAGACAAATGAAAACAATATTACTGGGGAGCTAGAAATGTGGCCAGATTTTCTTTTCATGTCTTTCTTCTGCTATAATTTTGGACTAATACAGCATTTCCCTGAGAAAGCATCTTTGTCTTTAGAGAACTGAGGATGGAAATACCCAAGAATAGGTGTCAGTAGCGTATGTAATACCGCAAGCTCTGACTTTAAGCAAAACAAGTAAAAACATTCTACAGATTTCCTTAGGGTTATTCAACCAAATTCATCAGTATAAATGAGAAGGAAGGGATTTATTTCAAAAGTTTGTATGAGAGTTGTTTTCCTTTTGGGGGCACCTTGGTGGCTCCATTGGTTAAGCAACGAACTCTTGAGTTTGGCTCAGGTTATGACCTCAGCTTGTCCCACCCACCCAGGGCTCTTTTTCGCTCTCCCTCTGACCTCTCCAACCCTGCTCATGCTCCTATGTGCATTCTCTCACTCTCTCTCTCTCAAAAAGAAAAAAAAAAAGTTTTTCTTCTGGAATATGCCTTGCATTGAATTTCTTGCAGATCTGTGATAGATGGATTTAGAGGGGAGTGTCATACCTCAGTTAAATTAAGGATAGGCTCTGTTTTTCTCATACAGTTAGAGGAGATATATATATCTCACGGACATTGTTGATTTCATTTTCTGAGGTCACTGGTTTTATCAAGAAGTATAAAAGGGTTAAATTTGGTGTTATTCCCATGCAACCTTGGCATCAAAGATCATGACCTTCTCCTTGATAGCTCAGCTAGAGAACTTAATTATGTGAGGCATATTTCTAATAAAAGATACCTCAATTGTTATTATGTATGATCATTATAAATATTCACCAGTAATGGTCTGTCCCTCGTTTTTAAGTAAACTAATTGTCATTTGGGTCTCTTGGGTGTCAGGGTAGATTAGTTAAGCTGTTAGCAGAAGTAATATGATTTTAAAAATCACTAATATAGGGTGCCTGGGTGGCTCAGTGGGTTAAAGCCGCTGCCTTCGGCTCAGGTCATGATCTCAGGGTCCTGGGATCGAGGTCCACATCGGGCTCTCTGCTCAGCAGGGAGCCTGCTTCCCTCTCTTTCTCTCTCTCTCTCTCTGCCTGCCTCTCCATCTACTTGTGATCTCTCTCTGTCAAATAAATAAATAAAATCTTTAAAAAAAAATCACTAATATACAGGCAAATGTCCCACATAGAAATAACAATGTAACGTTTATGGTTTTTAAGCTTAAAGACTGCAATAGATTTACACTATTTTCATCTGCCTACACCTATATTTTGAGTGACAAGTTTGATAACAAATGTTTGATACTAGAAAGTGACATGAACATTTTACTTAAAAATACCAAGATCAGATCTGAAATTATAGACTTTTTAGTATAAGGTAATATCACAGATTATAAATTTAGTAAGCTGAATATCAGACCCCTATTTTAGGATGGCTTAAGACCTAGATGTGGTTTAAATGTGATAAGAATGAGGGGTAAGATTTTCCCCTATTGATCATGCTGATTCATCCACCTAGATCATATCGTCCATATTAACATGTCAGAAAATGAGGAACCAGAGATATCTATTTATCTATTTCTCTGGATATGTTTGCCTTTAGTTTTTTTTTTTTTTTCCCAAGAGTTAATAATCAGGTACATAGCAGCATCACTAAAATCTATAGCCTTAGACATGCAACTGTACCACAGTAACTTACAGGAATTCCTAATAAGATTCAAAACAAGGGTGAGTTCATATGATACTGAATTTAGTAGTCAAATTTCAACATATGTCTGGAAAACATACTTCAGACTTTAAAAATATGATTGAGTAATTCTGAAACTTCCACCCAGAAGTTCAGCCCACCAGAGCACTGCTTTCTACAGCACACAGATTTGTGAGCAGTCAAAATTTGCTTTGCACTTCATTTGTGAAGTTCAAATTGCTTATTCAGCCCTCCATAAAAAATGATGCTTTATGCTGCTGGAGAGGTATGAAGTTATGTCCGTTTAAATCTTCACAGTGCTGCAATTAGGTAGAGTGAACCACATTGTGCCAAAGTATAATACAATGGGCAGAAGGAAAGTAATAGAAATGGAATGAAGGGGTAAGATTGGTCAGTGAGTAGGTAGTCCCCCATTTTAGAAATTTAATCTGAAAATCTTTCAGAAAGCTGGTGGAAGTTACAGTAGCCAAAATGAATATAGATTATCAAAAATGTAAGTTACCATATTTTGAAGTCATGCAAAAGAGAGTATCTGTTCAGCTTAACATTCATTCATTCATTCATTCAAGTTGAAGAGAATAGATGATTCTCCTAATGGCAGAGGTATCCACACTGCTCATGGAATGGGCTATCAGGAACCTCTCCCAGATCAAAATATGCACCTAACCTATATTTCTTCCTTCTCTACTTTAAGCTAACTTTTGCCATTACTGTCACATTTTGAATAAATACAATAAAGACCTAGAAAGTCAACATTCCTTCTGTGTATTACAGGTCAGTGGTTAAGTCAAAATCAGAATTCGGGTAATTCAGATGATTATTTTATAGTCTGCTCTTTTTAAAATCACTTGTTTGGAGTTTGAACTTCAGTAACTAAATCATAGAAATAACAAATTTCATTAAACATTGCTATTTACATATGTACAAAATTTGTACATATGTTTAAGTAGTCACATAGAAATAGATTTATAGAGTGAACTTAACTAAAATATTCGTGGCATTCATTATGTTGTTAAAAAGTGTTACTTAAAACTGGAAGTCCTGGGGGTGCCTGGGTGGCTTAGTTGTTAAGTGTCTGCCTTCGGCTCAAGTCATGATCCCAGGGTCCTGGGACTGAGCCCTACCTCTGGCTCCCTGCTCAGTGGGGAGTCTGCTTCTCCCTCTCTCACTCCATCTGCTTGTGTTCCCTCTCTCACTGTGTCGCTGCGTCTCTCTCTGTCAAATAAATAAATAAAATTTTTTTAATAAATAAATACAACTAGAAATCCTTTAAGAAAGTAAAATAAACATTGATTTGGAAATAATAATTGAAACTGTTTATCATTACTATATTCAGACTTGATGGTTTCATCAGGCAGTAATTGCTAATGGGCTTAATATCCTGTGTTAATTTTAAAAAGTTTTAATGGTCAATGAGTAAGAGCCAAATAGCTTCCAAATCTTTGTTTCTTTCTTTTTTTCTTTCTTTTTTTCATATATTAACAATGAAACAGTAAAATTCTGGTAGAGCTAGATTTCCAAAACCACTTATTTTCAGAATGATTCTTCTGTGTTTGGGTGATTCAGAAAAAGAATTGTGTTGATTCTACCAACCACCATACAGCAGAAATGTTAAAGTTCTCCATTCTGTTGGCCTATCATTTTCATTTCTTCAGAATGGAAGTACTATTCAATAAATAATGCTGTCACATGTTCATACACAGCACTCTTTACCTGGCTGTTTCCAATGTTTTAGAGAAAATTAAGATTTTTTTTCTTTGTTACAGTTTTGGTTTCTTTACATAAGTCTAGCCAAAAAACACTGTATACTTGTTTATTAGAACAACTTACTGTGTAAAATTGTCCTTCTTACTGTGAAAGACACAGAAATATGCTTCTCGATCTCAAGATACATGCAATGTAGAAGGAATAAATATAAATTCAACTTCATACATAAAGTAGGTGTAAGAACTGTAAACATTTTATATGGGATCTCAAAAGAAGAAAGACAGTACTTATTAGCAGGAAAGAGAAAATATTTGGCCATTTGCATTGAAACTCAGAAGTAAAAAATGGTCACAATTATAACAATGATTACAAATATGTTCCACTTGAAAATTATATAAAAATTTACAATACACTCATATTTTGCTATCTCATTTTTCTTTAAAATAGTGTTGTGAAGTAGTCAGAATAGGTACTATCATCACCAGTGTGTAGATGAAGGAAATTGAGTGAGAGAGGTTAATGATCATTTTTAAATTAGTAACAAATATGAACTCCCACCCAGAAGTTCTAAATAAACACAGTTTGGGGGGTTTTTTTGTTCTTTCCCTTAAGAATTAAAAAAAAAAGTCTTAAAAACAAAAATCTTTCTTACCTCCCTAAGGTACTCACAAGAAAGACAACTTTATCATCATATTCCTATGTATCTAACTCTTTCAAATACAGTTAAAAGTACCTTTTTTTTTTTTTTCCCTCTTAGAAAAAGAAGTTACCCTGAATCATTTATAACCATAGTAGTCAGGATTTGGGTTTTATAGCTTTCTGGACAGATGGCAGCTTCAGCACAGCCAAACACCATTTGTATGTAGAACTTGAGTTGACTGTCAAAAGGAAACATGTACCCTACTAAATTATTAACCAACACCATATTCCTTGTAATATTTAAGGAATTCTAAATGTTAATTTTCACTGCTGTTATCAATATAAAGTTCATTCAGCAAATGCTATGAACATCCACTATGTTCTAGAAATGTGTAAAGGACCTGCTACTAGGAAGATCAACTACTAGAAAGATGTAAGAGAATCTTGAAATTATGTTTAATCTTATTTCACAAACCCTGAAGAATTTAAATATTACTCATAAAGTTACATACCTGCTTAACAGTTGGCTGAATTTTTTTTTAATCTTCTTTTTATAGGCAAAGTTAGGATACTTGGTTATATAATTTTTTATATTTGTTTCATTTTGATGGAGTCTCTAATATTTTCTTTCTTTTTTTTTTTTAAGGTCTTATTTATTTATTTGACAGAGAGAGAGCACAAGTAGGCAGAGAGGCAGGCAGAGATAAGGGGGAAACAGGCTCCCTGCTGAGTAGAGAGCTCGATGTGGGACTCCATCCCCGGACCCTGGGATCACCACCCAAGCCGAAGGCAGAGGCTTAACCCACTGAGCCACCCAGGTGCTTCAGAGTCTCTAATTCAATTTTCAAAGTAACTTCCTAGTGGATTCATGTTCTAGTGCAACATGTAAATATATCATCTTAGCTTTTGTGGTAGCCTCATATTCAAAAATAAATATTCACTGACCACAAAGTACTCTGAATACTCTCCAGGCATTTAGTATTTTGTAACAAATGGAATGAAAAGACCACCTTGTTTTGTATTACCTTACTAGATACTATTGTTTCTCTATTTCCCAGGGTAGGATTGTGATTGTTGCATGCAAGTTAAAACAATTTATGAAATAAACTTTTCAAAAAATAATGATAACACTTACTGAGCATTCAGTAGAGTACCAATAAGTGCATGGCATAGGTTTCATTGACCCCACATGAGAAATATACAGTGTAAAGCTTAGACATGTGAATAGCCAGGGAAAACCTTATAGTCAGAGGCATAAGCATATTCAGACTCAGAACATATATTCTTAACCAGTATGGCAGTGAATAGGAAATACAGCGTGACAAGGTTTGTGAAAGCCCAGGCCTCATCCTTCTAGAGTAAGAAGCATGAAGATATGTTTAAGGAATGTTCTAGAGGGGCTGAGTTCTTTCTCCATTCTTGTTTTCAATTCCCCAAGAAATGGCTTAGAAGCAGCCTCCATAAAACTTTGTAATACAGCTTGCTCTGATACTGGTAAAGAAAAAAATAAAGTAAAATGGACTCAATTTAAGAGAAATTTTGGAATTAATTTAATTGTCTATCTAGTTCCGTTATATTTTCCTATGGGGAGAAACTAAGTTGCACAGTAAACATTGACATCATAGAACACATTTTATTTTTTGTAAGCAAAGATCAGAATTACTAATTAGACAAAATCTTAGAAGATATTATTTTTGCCACTGTTACTGAAATACCACGTTACATATGAGATTAAATACCAAAACCTGTCATTTCTGTGCTCTAAGAACTTAGACTTTAAGATAAAGCATTAACAAGAAATAATCAATGAATAGAAAATAGATGATGATTGATAGATAAAATGATTTGGTAACATATCCTTAAGGTAAATGACTGGTAGTGAATCTTTCTACAAAGGGTTTTTCATGTGATGGCAAACTTGCCTAGAGATAGGAACCCTAACTACATAGTCTTCATCAAGTTTCCTAAAGTTTGTTAATTCCTAAAAAAACCTGCAAATTCCTGTTTCAGAACACCCAAATTCAAGTCCTTGACCTGTCAAATTTTAGCAGTTCTATTGGGTTGTGTACTTGACCTTTCTCTTTTTCATCTATCTATAAAATGAGGATAATGACTCTCCTTTCAAAATGTCTTAAGACTAGAATTAAACTAGATAAGTGTTTTGTTTTTTATTAATTGGAATATCACTAAAATATTTGAATGGTGTTCTCTTTGACATTTTAAAATATGCAATTTTTTTTCTATCCTACTTACATCATTTAGCGTAGTGTCCTCAAGGTATCCATGTATCCATATATGCCATGTGATCTCACTCATATGTAGAATCTTAAAAAACTAGACCAAACACACATTACAAATTTTTAATATGCAAAATTTCCATACATTTTAATATAGATGGAAAATGTCCATTACATATTTTACAATGTCAAAGAGAATACCATTCAAGTATTTTAGTGATATTCAGTTTTATAGAAAACAAAACACTTTTCTGGTTTAATTCTAGTTTTAACACTTTTTGAGACTTTTTTTGGTAATTTTTATTTTTTTTTAGTGCTCCAAGATTCATTGTTTAAGCACGACACCCAGTGCTTTTTTTATAGTTTTTATTAAAATATATAAGATATATTTTATAGTATTTTGATTAGAAAATATGTTGTCAGTCAATATTCTGAATTTTTTAAAATCTAAATATAGAGCAGATTTATAACATACTGAGACTTAATTTCTAATTTTAAATATGTCACAAAGTATTGACTTGAGCATTATTTATGTTTTTTCAAAATCATATGTAATCTCATTTTTCTTCAAAAGTTATATCAGCCTTAAATGGCTAGGAATGTATTCATTTTTATTTTATTCACCCAAGTAAAATTCTTGTGATTAGATTGAGAATGGAAGTTTACTAAAAGTAGGACTTAAGGTATTAAGAATTTTTTCCCAATTTATAATTGTGGTAAAATACACATAACAAAATTCACTATATTAACCATTTAAAAATGTACAGTTTACTGACATTGAGTACATTCATATTGTTATACAACTATCACAACTGTCCACCTCCTGAACATTTTTATCTTATAATACTGAAACTCTGTATCCATTAAACAATAACTTACCCATTCCTCTGGTCCCCCAGCCCCTGGCAACCATATATCTTATTTTCTGTCTCTATGATTTTGACTACTCTACTTTGACTATTCATATAAATGAAATTATACACTATTTGTTTCTCTGTGACTAGCTTATTTCATTTAACATAGTGTCCTCAAGGTTTATCTATTTTGTAGCTTATATCAAATATTCTCTTTTTTTAAGGAGAAGTAATATTCTGCTACATGCATACACCACGTACTGCTTATCAATTCCATGTTTTAGCTAATGTTAGTAATCCTGTGAACACAGGTGTACAAATATCTCTCAAGAACCTGCTTTCAGGCACCAGGGTAGCTCAGTGGGCTAAGCCTCTGCCTTCGGCTCAGGTCATGATCTCAGGATCCTGGGATCATGTCCCACATTGGACTCTGCTCAGCAGGGAGCCTGCTCCCCGCCCCCCGCCCAGACCTGCCTCTCTGCCTACTTGTGATCTCTCTCTCTCTCTCTCTGTCAAATAAATAAATAAATAAATAAGAACCTGCTTTCAATTATATTGAGTATACAATATACAGAAGTGGAATTCTGGATCATATAGTAATTGCATTTTCATTTTAGGGGAAAACCACTATGCTGTTTTCCACAATGGCTGTACCATATCATATTCCCACAACAAGGCACAAGTGTGCCTATTGCTCCATATCCTCACCAACATTTAATATTTACTTAGTTTTTTGTTTTTAGTTTTAGTAGTAGCTACAGTAATGGGTGTGAGGCGAACTCTGTTGTGGTTTTGATGCACATTACCCTACTGATTGCTCTGGTTAGTAAAACATTTTAATAATATTTGTTCTTCCAATCCATGAACATGGAATGTATTTCCATTTCTCTGTGTCATCTTTAATTTCTTTCATCAGTGTTTTATATGCTTCAGAACACAGGTCTTTGAGCTCTTTGGTTAGGTTTATTCCTAAGTATTTTATTATTCCTGATGCAATTGTAAATAGAATTGTTTTCTTAATTTCTCTTTCTGCTGCTTCATTATTAATGTATAAAAATGCAACAGATTTTCTATACTCTGATCTCTTATACTGCAACTTTACTGAATTCATTTAATAGCTCTAGTCCTTTTGGTGATGTCTTTAGGGTTTTATGTATATATAGTATCATGTCATCTGCAAATAGTAAAAGTTTTACTTCTTCCTTGCCAATTTGGAGGCCTTTTATTCTTTTTCTTGTCTGATAGCCATGGCTAGGACTTCCAATACTATTTTGAATAAAAGTGGTGAAAGTATACATCCTTGTCTTGTTCCTGACCTTAGACAAAACCTCAGATTATCTTCATTGAGAACGATGTTAGTTGTGGGTTTTCCATTTAAGACCTCTACTATGTTGAGGTATGTTCCCTCTAAACCTCCTTTGTTGTGGGTTTTTATCATGAATGTATGTTGTACTTTATCAAATGCTTTTCATCTACTGAAATGGTTATATAGTTTTTATACTTTCTCTTACTGATGCGATGTTTCACATTGATTGACTTGTAAATGTTGAATCATCTTTGCATTCAGGAAGAAATCTGACTTGGTCATGAGAAATGATTTTTTTAATGTATTGTTGGATTCAGTTTGCTAGTATTTTGTTGAGGATTTTTGCATCTACATTCATCAGAGATATTGGCCTGTAGTTTTCTTTTTTAGTGGTGTCTTTATCTGGTTTTGGTATGATGGTAATGCTGGCCTCATAGAATGAATTTGGAAGTTTTTCTTTTCTAGTTTTGGAAAACATTCAGAAGAATGGATATTAACTCTTCTTTAAATGTTTGGTAGAATTCACCTGTGAAGCTGTTTGGTCCTGAACTTCTGTTTTCTGGAAGATTTTTGATTACTGATTCAATTTCATTGCTGGTAGTTAGTCTGCTCAAAATTTCTGCTTCTTCATGCTCCAGTTTTGGTAGGTCATATGTTTCTAGGAATTTATCCATTTCTTCTAGGTTGTCCAATTCATAGGCATTTAATTATATTGCCTTATAACCGTTTGTATTTCTGAGGTGTTGGTTGTTATTTCTCTTCTTTCATTTCTGATTTTTGAGTCCTCTTTCTTTTTTAAACCTTTTTTTGGCGAGTTTGGTGAAAGGGTTACCAATTTTGTTGATCTTTTCAGAGAACCAATTCCTGATTTCATTGATCTGTTCCATTGGTTTTATTTGTTTAGTTTTTAGTTTCTATATCACTTATTTCTGTCTCAATCTTTTTTATTTCCTTCCTTCTACTGGTTTTAGGCTTTATTTGTTCTTTTTCTAACTTCTTTAGGTATAAGGTTAGGTTTTTTATTTGAGATTTTTCTTGGTTCTTGATATGGGCCTGTAATGAAATACCTATTGTTTTGTTTTCCTTTTCATTTGTCTCCATGTGTTTTTTTATTTCTTTAATTTCTTGGTTTACCTGCTCATTGTTTAGTAGCATGTTATTTAACCTCCATGTATTTGTGCTATTTCCAGGCTTTTTCCTTATGGTTGATTTCTAGTTTCCATGGTGTTATGGTCAGAAAACATGTATAGTATGGCTTTGATCTTTTTTAAGTTGTTGAGACTTATTTAATGGCCTAATCTATTATCTATTCTGTACAGTGTTTCCTGTGCCCTTGAAAATAGTGTGTTCTGCTGTTTTAGGTAGGATATTCTGAATATATTTTTTAGATCCATCTGGGCCAATGTATCATTCAAACTCAATGTCTCCCTGTTGATTTTCTGTTTAGTTGGTCTGTCCACTGATGTATGTGGGCTATTAACTCCCCCTATTACAGTATTACTATCTATTAGTTCCTTTATGTTTGTTATTAACTTTTTACGTATTTGGGTGCTGGGTACATAAATATTTACAATTTGTTTTTTTTTGTTTGTTTTGTTTTGTTTTGTTTTTTTGTCTCCTTAATTCTTATATATCTTCCTTTTTTGTCTCTTGTTACAGCTTTTGATTTAAAGTCTATTTTTTCCTATTTAACTATTGCTACCCCAGCTTTCTTTTCAGAACCATTTGCAAGATAAATCTTTCTCCATCCCTTCATTTTTAATCTGCATGTATCTTGAGGTCTGAAATTAGTCTTTTATAGCCAGCATATAGATGTCCTCCTATTTTATCCATTCCATTACCCTATGTCTTTTTATTGAGGAGTTTAGTTTGTTTTTGAAGTAATTATTGATAGGTATGTATTTATTGCATAAAACAAGTGTTACTTGTTTTGTGGCTGGTTTTGTAGTTCTTCTCTGTTCCTGTCTTCCATTGCAGTTAGTTGGCATTCTTTGGTGATATACTTTGATTCTGTTCTCTTTATTTTTTTGCATATCTAGTATTGGTTTTTGACTTATGGTTACCATTAAGTTTCTTTTTTTTAAGATTTTCTTTATTTATTTGATACAGAGAGAGAGATCACAAGTAGGCAGAGAGGCAGGCAGAGAGAGAGAGACCCCGCTGAGCAGAGAGCCTGATGTGGGATTCGATTCCAGAATCCTGGGATCATGACCCGAGCTGAAGGCAGAGGATTTAATCCACTGAGCAATCCAGGTGACCCTACCATTAAGTTTCTATGTAACATCTTCTGCATACAGCAGTCTATATTGAGTTGATGGTTGCTTAATTTTGAACCTATTTTTTACTCCTTTCCCCTACCCATGTTTTATGTATATGGTGTCATACTTTACATCCTTTTATTTTGTGAGTAATTTCACTGATTTTTTATAGATATACTTATTCTTACTTTTTTTGTCCTTCCTACCTTTCTTATTCTTACTGATTAAGAATAAGTTTTCCCTTTCCACTCAGAGCCACCTTTAAAATTTTTGTAAGATTGTTTTATTGGTCATAAATTGCTTTAACTTTAGTTTGTCTGGAAAACTCTTTATCTCCTATACTGAATGATAGTCTTGCTGGATAGAGTATTCTTGGGTGCAGATTTTTTTTTTTTTTCTTTCAGCACTTTGACTATATCATACCATTCACCTCTGATCTATAATGTTTGTGCTGAAAAATTCACTGATAGCCTTATGGGGTTTCTTTTGTATGTAACTGTTCTCTTTCCCCTTTTTGCTTTTAAAATTCTCTCTTTATCACTATTTTTTGTCATTTTAATGACTATGTCTCTTGGTGTGGAATTGTTTGAGTTTTTTGTGGGGGGCTTCTGTGAATCCTGGATCTGGATTCCCAAGATTCAGATGTTTACAGCTATTATTTCTTGAAATAAATCTTCTGCCCAGTTTTCTCTATTTTCTTCTGAGATCCCTATAATGTGAATGTTACTAAGTTTGATGGAGTTGCTGAGTTCCCTAAGTATATTCTCATTTTGCATACTTTTTTTCTCTCACTGGTTGGCTTGATTACTTTCCATTACTCTGTCCTCCAGGTTACTAATTTGTTCTGCTTCCTCTAATTTGCTATTTATTCCATGTAGTGTATTTTTAATCTCATTTATTGATTCTTTATCTCTGATTAATTCTTTTTTATCTTTGTCAAGGGTCTCATGATGTCGTCCACTATTTTCTCAAGTCCAGCGAGTATCTTTATGATCATTACTTTAAATTCCCTTTCAGGCATGTTACTTACCTCTGTTTTCTCAACTCTCTTGCTGTGGTTTCATCCTGTTCTTTCATTTGGTAAATTTTCCTCTGTCTCCTCATTTTCTCTAATTCTTTGTGCCTTTTCTCTATGTTAGGAAAGTCAGCTATGTCTCCTGCTTATGAAGGAGAGGTCTATAGTACCCTTTCTGCTGTTAACCAGAAATTCAGGGGTATCTCCTGTATGTGTTGTGTACAACCTGCTGTTATGGCTCAGCTGCTTTTTCCTTTAGCACAATCATCTGCAATGGCTCTCTACCTGTCATGGGCAGTGTGTGGTCCCTGTGGTGTTAGTTGACCAAGCAGTGGCCACCTTAGGCTTGAGTTGAGTCAGACCAGGCATTTGTCAGAGATGCCAGTAGCATCAAACTGCAAGGCACTTTTCCCGTGTTGTCTCCTGAGAAGTTTTTGTTGTTGGGTGGGGCCTGTCATCGGAAAGCTGCTTCCCCCAGCCTACTTCTGGGTCCACAGTTTCACTGGTGTATGTGGTTATAGTTTCTTCTTCCCAGGAAGAGAGTCAGTTTGGAATGTTGCTGGCCCCTATCAAGGCTGCTTGCTTACTGCCTTGTGGCCTCAGTTTGAATGTGCACCAGCGAAGAACATATTATAGGGGGCACATCCACAATGTGCTAGGGGAACAGGACATGGAATAAGTACTCTGCAGGAGAGGATAAGCCACTGCTGGGACAGGTGCTGGCCAGGGCAGCCTACAAAGCATGTGGGGGTAGTATGCACAGTTTTAACAAAGTATGCAGGGGTCCTCCATGAAAGGGGACCCACTGCAAATGGGACAAATCATGCACACAGTAGATGTGGTGTTGGCAAAGTTTGCACGAGTTTTTTGAGGGAGGAGACCCATAGCACAGGGGCTGAGGCAAGGTGGGCTCAAGGGGACAGATCCCTGAAACCCAGGGGATTGGAGGAAAGGGCACAGTGCAAGCAAGTTAAGTAGTGAATGTGTGTACAGGGCTGGTTCCCTCAGGTGGCCATATGTTCATAATGGGGGTAAGGAAGAGAAATAGTGCTTGCTAGCTCCTTTGTTCCTGGGAGTCTTCTAGCAATTTCTGTTCCTTCAGGACAGGCTCTGAGACTAGTAAATAACTCTCCCACACACGTGCCCCAGGCAATTTTCAAACTGGTGCTTCTACATTGTATCTCCATGGGGCAATTTATTGTGCTCTTTAAGGTCAGGGACTTAGTTTCCTATTGTCCTTTAGGCTCTCTCAGAACCAAGCCCAGTGATTTTTCAAATTTCAGGCATTAAGTCCTGCTGGTTGTAAGAACTCATGATATTTGACCCCTCTGGTTTTCAAAGCCCATATTATGGGGATTCACCTTTCTGGTGCAGGCTTTCCCATGCAATTGTCTTTCTCTCCCATCTCTGCTCCTGAGGGTCCCTTCCTCCAGTGCACAGTCCTGTGAGTTTGTTTAGCTTCCTACCACATCTCACCCTTCCTACACTCTTTAGTGTGGCCTCTTCTCTACACTTGGTTATGGAGTTTGTACTGCCTTTCTTCATGTCATTTTCTGGGTTATTTATGCTGAGTAAATGTTATCCAATTGTATCCATAGGACTAAGTGAGGTTAGGGTACTCCTAGTCTGCTATTTTCCTCACTTTGACTTTTGACATTTGGTTTATAATGTATCTTGGTATGAGTCTTTTTGAGTTTATCCTAGTTGGAGTTCATACTCCTACCTGGAGCTTCTTGGATGTCCATATTCATGTCTTTAATTAATTTCGGGAATTTCTTGGTCATTATTTCCCCAATTTTTTCTCAACCCTTTCTAATTTATTTTCTCCTTCAGTGACTACCATAATGCCTCTGTTAGTCCTCTTATTGGTGTCTTACAGGTCTCTGCAGCTTTGTTTACTCTTACTCAATCTTTTTTCTTTCCATTCCTCACATGTGAGTTTCCACTGTCCTATCTTCAAGTTGGGTCCTTCTTTCTTCTGCCTGCTTAAATCTGCCTTTGAATACCTTTAGTTATTATGCTTTTCATCTCTACAATTTCTCTGTTTTGCTTTTAAGTTTCTTCTCTTTACTGCCTTTTCCATTTTACTCATACATAATTTTCTTAACTTTCACATGTTTTCCTTTAGTTCATTGAACATCTTTAAGATAGTTGTTTTAAAGTTTTCATCTGGATCAGTCATCAGGTTTTTTTCAGGGACATTTCATTGGTCTATTTTTCATTTGAATGAGATACACTTCTCTATATCTTTGTATGCCTTGTTTTTTTTTGTTGAAAACTGGACTTTAACATCTAACAGTCTGATAATTCTGGAAATCTGATTCTTTTCCTTCCGTGCGGTTTGATGGGTTTTTGTTTGCTTAATTTTTATGTGTTTGCTTTTGTTTATGTTTGCTTGTTATTTTTGTTTGCTAATATGTTGTAGTCTGTCTCTGTGCAGAGGATCAACCTAAAGTATAGACTTTATGCTCTTATAAAGTCTTTTTTGAGCCTACACCTTCTTCTGGACATACACAGTGACTTTCTAATGTCCTTTGTATGTGCAATTGCTTTTGAATGCTCCAGTTTTCTGTGTATTGCTCCCAAAAGGAAAATGATGGAACAATAAAGTAATAGCTCTCAAAATACCCTGAAAGTCACTTTAGCTGGAATGCAACAATAGAATGAGGAGAAACAGTAGTGGCTACTTCTTTGTTTGAACCTCTGTATTCAGAAGGAGTAATCAGTGCACAGATTCCCCCATATTTGGAAATCATGGTTATGTTTACTCACCTTGGCTCCCTCAAGCTGTTGTGTAAGCTGCTCTAGGAATATGTGCATACCTACATGCCACAGAGCTGTGGAGTGGGAGATACGTAGTGCCTACTCTTATAAAAGCTGAAATTGACTAAAATTGACCTTGTATAAAATCCAGCTCAAGGATTCCCAAATAGTTATATTAGATAGATTCTGCAAGTACAATTGTTGTCTAGGTGTGCAGACAAGTTCCTGGTGCTTCCTACTCTACCACCTTCTCTGAATCTACCTCCAGTATAGGTAAATTTTAAGAAGGTGCTATTTAAGAGTGATAAAATAATACTCTTACTAAGAATGTAATTTTATAGTACAACATTTTAGTTCCCTTCTAGCTGTAATGTTTGTATTTACTCCTTGGTAATTTTAGGTTTGTGTTTTTGTTTTTGCTTTTTTTTTCCTCTAGTGTATGTGGTATTTTGGTTGATTGGTTGAGTTTTTTTGTTTGTGTGTTTTTCTTTAAAAAAAAAAAAGATTTTATTTATTTATTTGAGAAAGAGAGAGCACAATTCAGGGTGGAGGGGAGAGGGAGACTCCCCACTGGGTGGGGAGCCTGATGCAGTGTTCTATCCCAGGACCTTGGGATCATTATCTGAGCAAAAGGCAAATGCTCAACTGACTGAGGCACCCAGTGCCCCTGCTTGTTTGCTTTTCTATGTATTGTAAGTGATTTCCATATTCTAGACATATGTTAAGTATCTGTTTCACAAATAGTTTCTCTTACTCTGTATCTTTTACTCTTCTTAATGATATTGTTTGAAGAGCACAACTTTTTCATTTTGATAATGTCCAAATGTCATTTTTAAAAAATTTATAGTTTGTTCTTTTTGTACCTGATATAAGAAAATTTTGGCTAATCCAAGGTCACTAAGAATTTGTCTTATATTCATCTAGAGTTTTTATATGCCAATATTTTGGCCTCTAAACCACTTCTATTTAACTTTTGTATCTGATATGGCATAAGAATAGAAAATTTCCTTTTTGTGTATCCGATTATTCCAGAAACTTTTTAGAAAAGGTTATATTTTCCCCACTGAAATATTTTTGTAACTTTCTTTGAGAATCAATCGACTATATATGTATGGGTCTGTTTCTCAAGTATTCTTTTCTACAGATCTATATTTTTACCTTTACATTAGTATCATAATATCTTTACTGTTTACAGTCTACTTCACTGTTGCTTTAATATATTTTAAAACCAGATTTAAGTTCTTCAAAATTTTTGTTGTTCAAAGATGTTGACAATTCTGAGTCCTTCTCATTTCCAGAATGAAGAAGGAATTAAACACTGGTTGTAGTTTGTGAGTCATTAGTAACTATCTAAGTAGCTAATATCTATTCAAAGCAATTTATTGATTATATAACTATCTAACCACTGAAGACATAACCTAAACTTCTTTTGTAATTTATTTTTCAGCCAGAAAAAAAAAAAGTATGCTTTCTATCATATTATTTAAACGCTATTTGATAAAATAACTTTTATCATTGCCCTGATTTCCTCTGTGGAAAAAGCTGCCTGTGTTTGGAAAAGAAATAATATATAGTTGACCCTTGTCATTTATGAGAATGTAAAGCATAGCTGTGCTATGTATATACTATGATACAAATAATGCTATTAAAAATTACCACAACAACATGAAGAATTTCATTGTAATTTCTAGGAGTGGTTAACAGAAAAAATGTATTTTAAAATTATGTTATTTCCCTTAATTGATATTTTCTCAATATGTGTGTAAAAAATTCCATTACTTATCTGCTCTAAGAAGGGCCTAGGGAAACTTGCCCAGCAATCATAAATGTTGTATTCATTCTGCCAGCTATCTTACTTTGCACGATATTTTGCCACAGGTTCATGAGCTAAAGAGTAGAAGGTATGAAGCTTAAACTTCTCAACCATAAAACCTGCTGTTCATGGAAAGTCAAATATAGAAAATACACAATTTCACATTTAAAGGAGTATCATTTTTTAATGCAAATAAAGATAATACATATTATACTAGTAATTAGATTTTTTAGGAGCAATATTTCCTAATAGATGTCTGAAGAAAAACCACACATGATATGAAAGAGAAAACCATCACCTGTAAAATTCTTTTTGTGGCTTTTGTCTTTTATGTTCATTTTATAATACCTGTGTCAAAGTAATTTACCTATTATTGTGGGTACTGAAAGGGAGTATTTTTTTATCTGAAAATCTAGTCAGAGATGATCTATTTCAAAGATGGTCTTCCTGCCTTATACAATGTGAGGCTGGAGTTAAGGTCCATCTGTTTTCTATTACGCCATGTTTTAGACATGCAGAGTTTGGCAAAAAAATTAGTTATCTATAGTTACCTTAGATCTATAAGAAATCAAAGAGAACACCTCTCCAGAGTGTTTGGATAATTTTATCTACCATTGTTAGAGGCCTAAATTTATTGCATAATTGAAAGTGAGCAGTATAGACAACAAAATTTTCCTGTAAAACATAAGGTTTAACAACTTCAAGTAAATATCAGTGGCATATCAAATAAGCTTTTTAGTTTTTCCATATTAAATTTTCTCTTTCTTTCTTATTATAATTTTAGATAAATATTAGCCCTTTAGAAATTCTGATGTTCTCGTTATAAAATTTGGGATAGTCTGAGGATAGAGCATTTAGATGATAATTAGAGTCATTAAACATCTTAACATTTCAGAATTCATGATTCAAATGTGATTATATTCCACATTCTATGTAACATACATTCTATGTAATGTATTCCATACCTTCTATGTATGTCCTTCTCCAAGTAATTAAAGAAACTTCCTTCATACCAATACTTTTTCCTTCATTATAAAAAAGTTTCAAATTCAGAAACTATTTCCTAATTTGAGCTCCATCCAACCTTTTTGTGGGTCAGATACACAGCAATAATGATTATAGGAAATGTTGACCTGATTTCTATTTGACTTATATAATGACTCTATAGGAAAATAGTAGTCTCTGACAAAAATTAAAACTATGGTAATCATTTAGGTTTATAACATGAAAATGAACTAGATTCAAGTGTATCATTTGAACCAATATTACTTGCCTACCTAAGCAGTAAAAGCAATCCAAATGCATTGTCTCTTTATCTTGCATTTCTATTTCCACTTGTATATAAAGGCCAGGTAAACATTATTACAAATGGGAGTGCAGCCAACACTGTCTACAGATGATTTAGCTTAAATTTTTTTTGCAAATTTTAAGAAAATTTTATATTAATACTAACAGTGAGTGCCAAGAAAGCTTTTGATTAAATTGATTTTAGATGATTTGTTTGAAGCTCCGTGACTTTAGAAATATTTGCTAAATAGATGGAAAATGTATAGTCATGGGGAAAATGCCCATATTGTACACGTTTTAGATTCTTTGCCTTTTTTTTTTTTTTTTGCTTTTTAATGAATAACAAAAACAAATGAAAATATATTTATTGTTTTATTCAGAATCATGGGTAATTTTCTTGAAAATTAAAATACAGTATACTTTATATTTTCTACTTTTAAAGCCAAATTTATTGAGCTAAATTTACAAATAAAACATTGACTTATGTACAAAGTTTCATGAGTTTTAACAAATGTATTCATCTATGTAGCTTTCACATTCAAAATATAAATCTTTTTCATCATCCAAATATATTACTAATACCTTTTATAGTCAATTCCATCCATCTTCCAGGTAACTGCAGATAGACTTTTCAACTACATATAGTATATTTTTATTTTCTGAATTTTTTATGTCTTCTTTTGTTCAGCATATTATATTTGAGATTCACTCATATTGTTGCATGTATATACCTAATTTTTAGTTTCATTAGTAATAATGTTTTTTCAATGTAAGTTTTTTAGTTTCTTTACAATAAACTCAGTTTAGAAAAGATGACATAATTTAATAGAAAAGTGAACTAAACCTCTTTATTTTGGTCAGTTGAAAACTAAGAAATTATATTACTAGACAATTGTAAAAGGCAGAAATAAATTAACACAAACCTGCTCAGTGGATTTTTGAAAGTACTAGTAGGGAAAACCTTTAAATGTGAGTGTATTCTCCAAGGATAGTAAAGAAAAAAAGCTTTATTTACATTATAGAAAATCTGTGAGTCTTCTTAGGAATGCAACATTGAAGTTAGAGATACCTGAGTTCCAATCTTAGGTCTATCACTCATAAGTCAAATGTTTATTCACAAGACACTCAACCATTCCAAGCTTCCAATTCCTGCAAAATGAAAAAAAAAAAAAAAGATACTTCATTTAAGTTTGCAATAGAGAGTAAATGAGAAAACATACCTTAAGCACCTATATACAGTATATAGTAAGCACTCAATAAGTACAATGTTTTCTTAACCCATAAACTTCTCCACAGCTCTGTATTATTTTACTTTAATTACAACTAAGAATATGTAATTCACCTAGTTTTATAAATTAAAATTTTGATGAACATAGTTATTGCTTCTTTCTATAACAAATATAAACCCATAATGCATATATATTTTTAATTGGAATCACACCTATAACTACTCTTTTTGCAACTTTACCTCCAACAGTAGTCACATTCATTCATGTATTCATTCTTTTATTTGTCCATAGCATTTATTGAGAACCTATGTGCAGGTGCTCTTCTGAATTTTATTCTTTCATTTTATTCAGATCTCCACTAGTTTTTATTTAGTAAGAAATACTAAATAAGTATTTCTTACTAAAATTGTGTGGACCCAATCTGACATAGTACTACCTACCATTCTCTTTCCCATTTGCCTGGTTTATTTCCTTTGCTACCCTTATTCATACACACACACACACACACACACACATACACACACACAGTTGGTCTTTTCTAATAGAATGCATGCTATAGGAATTTCGTTTTGTTCACCACTGTATTCTTATCACCAAGACAAGTTTCAGGTGCAGAGTAGAAGCTCAGCGAGTGTTTATTGGTCACATCAATGAGAATGCAGCTCTGACAAAAGTAAACAACTCAACCACAAAAGAAGTCCACTAGTCTTTTCCCTTTAATCTCAGGATAGACCATAGTAGTCTTCTTTGTGACTCCTTGGCAAGTTATTCACAAAATTTGAATAGCTGTTGCTTCTTTTTCTTCCTTTGCTATTTTAAGCCCTTCATCTAAGCATTCACAGTTACTCATTTCTCTCTTCCTTTTTCCTGCAGAGTATGTCCAAGGGCTTGTCCAGATGGATCCACCATTTGAGAGGCCACTAATCATAGCCTTTGTTTATATTTTCCTGTCATTCCTATTGTGTATTTTCCATTTAGAAAATGAATTACCCTAAGCAACCTTAACCCAGGGAAAAGACAACTAAATGTAGCCAAAATTTCTCATTTTACATAAAAACAATTGGAATTGGTGAACCTGAAACAGAAGGTCTTAGACAAAATCACTTTTAATTTCTTCAAAATAGCCTTAAATGATAACAGTCATTTTAGTAAAAATAATCAGTTTTAGATGTCAAATAAAAGCTTTTGTAGTAGTATCATATATTTTTAAATAGAATTTCAAATAAAGTCATTCCTTTAAGATAAAAGAAAGGAGACCATAACCAGTGTCAATCATTGTGTTTGAAAATATCACACTCAACAGATTTTTTTTAAATATCAATTCACAAAATTTATGTATACATATAACTTTTCCATTTTATTTGGCACAGTGGCAGTGAATTTTATTCTGATTTTGTCTATATTGAACCTGGAACAATATTCAGTTAAGGTAAATTCTACTTCACTCCAAAAAAGGGAGGAGGATGGTTTGTTTATTGTACAACACTTTTAATAGACTTAGAAAACATGTTTCTTTTCTTCCTTTTATAGAAGGAAATGACAGTCATGTTTTCTGAATTCAAATTTTATATGTTCTTTTTCATTTCTCTTGTACTTGAAATGCTCTGACTTCTAGACCCAGGAGATAAAAGATTTTTATGTCTGTATTCTCAGGATTTGAAAAGAAGAGAGAAGGAAAAAAACTAAGATACTTTTTCTTATACTACATTTAAACAGTTTACTCTGGATTTTAGCATTTTTCAGTACTCTTAGATGAAGGAAAACAAATAATTCCATTTTTCATTTATAAATTAGTTTTAATTTTTAGATTCTCAGTGCCTGACTTGTCTTCATGGCAAGTTTTACTAATGGCTAACAATAATTTAGGTTTGTTTTCTCTAAGCTCGGATAGTCACATCCCTTTGTTTTCAAATTGAATGAGATTCTTACTCTGTTCTCTGACAGTCCTGATCTAGATATAAATGGAAGAAAACCAGGGTGCCTGTGGTAAGTACTGTCGTTGAAATTTGCAGAGGAGCTAACAGAACATCTGGTACAAAGGTGAGGAGAGTTGGGGGAGATATCACAGAGAAGTGATTGTGCATTTGGTATGTGAAGCCTCAATTTTGAATGTTTCCCAGTAAAAACAGGTGAACAAAAGTAGATGATGATATACCAGATCGAGAGAATATCTTGTATCAACACAAGGTTTGAGCTTATTCTGGGAACGATAAGAATTCCCGTATGGCTCTCAGACAGGATTTATAAAGGAGATTTAAGGATATACCTGGACAGATAAATTGAGGTTACATTTAGAAAGTCCTATTTATCAACAGCTAGAGAACTAACTTTTTCTTCTGTAGTCAGTAACTTTAGAAAGCATTAGAATCCAATTTGTGCTTTAGAATCCAGTAAGTGAAAAAATCACATAGCAGAGATGTGAATAGAATTGAACCGCATATATGCTTTTTCTATTGCTGTATAACAAATTACCCCGAATCGTACACTACCACAATTCACCCTGTCTCCTGATAATTCACATTCCTTCCACATTCAAAATCCACTTGTCCTTTCTTAAGACCCCCAAAAGTATCATTCCATTACAGCTTCAACTCTAAATCCAAAATCTTGTCTAAATCAAATCCAGGTGCCGAGAGGCCCCTTGGATGTAGTTCCTTTAGTATAGCTTTTTTAGTACAATTCTTCTTGGCCTGTGAAAATAAAAATATAAATCCTCTGTCATCTTCTTACCCAATATATGATGGCAGAACAAGTACAGGATAATCATTTTAGACATTCCTGTCCAAAAAAGGAGGAAAATTGGAGACACAAAGGAGTAACTGATCCCTAACAGTTCTAAAATCTGACTGAAGTTTGTTGATTACCACTCATATTTTAGGGAAAAGTCTTCATAGCCTTTGTGCTTTTTCTTTTACTGTCTTATACTGGTCAGTTCAACCTGGTGATGGTCTGCATACATAACTCTTATACAAACTTTTCTATAGATCTCATTGGGGTTTAATCCACTAGACAAATGTCAGCCACAAGATACATCAAGTTAAGCCTGTGTCTCCCTTGGATTCTTTGGAAGATGGTTACAGAGCACATTATTTATCTGACTAAAGAGTACTCAGGCTGAATTTTGTCTTTCTGAGATCTTAATAAAAGATTTTACAGTCATACCCTTGACTTAATCTTTAGACCATATTTTCCTGGCAATTCCCTGGATTGGATATTTACACAGAAGTCATTTCTTAATTTTTATACCGTTTGACATCTGCAAAGTCTTAACACTTCCCAAACCATCAAGTCTTGGCTTGCTTTTGTTTCACAGTCTTTCTTTTAGTTTATCTCTCTTCTTTATTAGCACCAAGAAAAAAACCACATGGCACTTTTAAAAATAGTTGAAAATTCTCTTATCTGTATTATCCAGTGGATTAAGTGTATTTTCTACTTTCCACAGAATTTCAAATAAGAGGGTTGCTAAACTTTCTACCACTACATGAAAAGGTTCCCTCTTTCTTCAGTTTTCAATAACTTCTGCCTCACTTTCCTGTAAGCACTTATAAAAGGCCTCTTTGAAAGTTACCTACGGCCTTATATAAAAGACTCTAGAGCTTCACCAAGGAATTTTAGGATTTACCACTTTATTGTCAGGGCTCACTATCTGATTCCAAAGGCATGCCCACATTTTAGTATTCATTTTAACAGCATCCCACTTCCAAGTATCAATATCTGTATGTATATGGGTTCTATAATTGTGTAATAAATTACCCCAATGCTTTGAAGTTTACAATACAATTTTTTTCACTAAGTTTCTGTGGATCAGAAATCTGGGAGTATTTTAGCTGGGTGGGTCTGGCTCAGGGTCTTTCATGAGGTTTGGGTTTAGGTCAGGATATCAGTCATCTGAAGAGAAAGGAGAATCTACTTTCAGTTCAATAACATGGATAATAGGAAGAGACTTAATTCCTTGTCACATGAACCTTTTCATAGAGCAATGTATGCATGAAAGTGATCCAACATGGTAGCTTTCTTAACTCAAAAGGAGTGATCTGTGTGTGTGAGAGATAACACTAAAGTTTCAGTTGTATATAACCTAATCTCAGAGATGACAACATTTGTATATATAACATCAATTGTGTTCTATGTTGTTGGTTACACAGCCCTGATACATATGGGAGGTGACTCCATGAAAGTGTGAATATTAGGAGGCAAGGATCATTAAGAGCCATGTTGAAAACTGTCTAACACAATCAGGCACTTACACTTGAGCTAGAGAAAGCCAAAATCCATTTTAATAGTCTAAGCTGAATATGAACGGAGGAATAGGATTAGAGTGAAGAAACTGGTTTGAGAATTATTTCAGAATGAGAATAGCCTACGTTGTACTTACTAACAAAGTACTTATTAAGAGCAATAGAGAGGAGCAAGAATCAGGTGAAAATTTATAGAGGGGGTATGATTGATTGAATTCATGGTTCCAATATTTGTACCCCCTTATTTCCATAACATTCAATAGGTCCCTCCTGCACTAACTCTGGGCTTGTCCATATGACTTTGCCCAAAAGTATATTAGCGAATCTGATGAAACCATAGTCTTTTTTTTTTTTTTAAAGATTTTATTTATTTATTTGACAGAGAGAAATCACAAGTTGATGGAGAGGCAGGCAGAGAGAGAGAGAGGGAAGCAGGCTCCCTGCTGAGCAGAGAGCCTGATGCGGGACTTGATCCCAGGACCCTGAGATCATAACCTGAGCCGAAGGCAGCGGCTTAACCCACTGAGCCACCCAGGCGCCCTGAAACCATTTGAAAAAAACACATTTTCTGGCTTTTTGTTTTGTTTGTTGTTTTTCTTTCTTTCTTTCTTTTTTTTTTTTTTTGGACCTACATATTTTTGTGAGGAATTAGTTCAATTATATAAACTGGAAGTCAATATACCAATAAATAGAAACATTTTAAAAGCATTCTTTTAGTAGAGTGCCAATATGATTCCCTCAAAATGAAAAACAAAAGAAATCATTTGGAGTTGAAATTATCTCTATTACAGTGCCTCTACAATGGTTACCTATATATATCCTTTACTGTCTTTCTCAGACCTGCTAAAAACACTGAGAAGTTTTACTGTCAGAAATGGATCACTTTTAATGTTCTAGAAAAGTTGTCCTATGTGTCTGGAGTAAAATAAGGAATAATGTTCTCCCATTCTTGGTGTTCCTTGATAAAGGATGTGTCTTTGAAATAAAATAATGCTCAAGTTTTAGGCTTTGTGAGAGTTCTTATAAATGAATAACATTTTCACCACTCTTTCAACTTGCAAGCCCTTTATCTTAAATTTAATTTCATTTTTTCCAACAACTGGGAAATCTGCCTCAACATCAGAATCATAAATTATTAACTTTACCTATTTCTCAGTGGGGCATGGGTTTATGAAAATAATCAAGATCTGTTGTAGAACATTACAGAAAGTTACAAAGTTTCACACATTTTTATGTATGATTTTAATCCTACTACACCTTAATAGAATGAGTGGTAGGTATACCATTCGTTATTATGTTTGAATTTTAAACCTTCTCTGTAGTGTACTTTGCTCTGTGGTACTGAAGCAGAGACTCAGCAAAATACATTTTTTCTTTGCCTCCTGGATCTTTGTTAAATTCTGTCAATAGAGGGCACCAGAAGAAATTGGGAACAGGAGGAAAATGGGAGAACTGTACTTCCTAGGTTGCCTAACTGCTCTTAGTAAGATAGACCCTGCATTATTGTTGGTCTCAACAACACCAGTTTGCTCTGAAGCAGATGTAGTTAGTGTGTCATGCTTTTTGTTTTGTTTTAGTTTTACTTTTCTTGCTTGTTTTTAATACTTCTAGAAGCAACACTGTGCAAGTCTATTCACAGGTACAAGTAGCAGAGAGGTGGTACCATCTCCAGAAGTTTGAGTCCTTTCTCCCCGAGGTCTCTCTTCAGAATTCCTTAAGTCCCAACAGAAACTAGCTGGCATCTCCTCCTTAGTAGGCTGAGTTGCAACTCCTCCACACCACCCCCCACACTTGGAGGTTTTGATAACTCCAAACACTTCCCTTTGTTTTCCCAGCAAAAGAGCTAATGATTGCTATTCACAGTTTGTCCACCTCACTGTTCCTCTTTTCTTTGTAGTTTGTCAATACGTTTTTAATGACTTGTCTACATTAAATACTTTGTGCTTTGTGTGTGTGTGTGTGTGTGTGTGTGTGTGTGTGTGTGTGTGTGTGTGTTTGAGTAACGCAATATAAGTTTATTAAGCAAGGATACAGGAAAAGCTCTCAGGAGTGAGAGGTATCTTGACAGGGTTGCCCCATTAAATACTTTGTTAAAATTACTTGCATGGTTCCTGTTTTCTTAATTGAATCCTCACTGATATAGGAATTGATATTCTCCTTATTTTAATACCTGTATCCTGTCATAAATTTCATATCCTCAAAATGGAATCTGGCTCAAGGGAGAAATTTCTGTGTCTTCCTAATAGAGGCAGGAAATTCACTTTAGATGAGAACTTGTGCCATGCTCTGAATACTTACTGGCCTTGGTGGCACTGTCCCTTGCCCAACCTAAGGCAATTCATCTAGTGTGGAAGTATGTAGCTGCTCAAGTCTATGGCAATTTCCTCCTAGCTTCTGTTGATTCCTAGCTGTCCCTTGACTACTGTCACTGGACAGCCTCCTTTAGTATTCTAAATGAGCTTCAAAGCTCAGTGAATCCAAACCAAGCATGGTAACTTTGGATCATTTGCCTTATTCACATTCTTTCTCTCTTTTATTCTTGCTCTGTTTTGCCCTTAGTCCCTTCTCCTTCACGCCCATCTTCTTTCTCTCCTTCTCCCTCATGGAAGTGGAATGACATTATTTCTTTCTTCTTTGCCATAGCTTCCTTTTGTGTCATGCCCTTCCTTCCCTAAATTGTATTTGGCTTAATTATTCTCTCTGGCCATAATTATGGAAGACTTCAGAGGAATATACATTTATGAATTTATGGAGAGAAATAAGAAAATTCACTAGTATATTATTTCTCAAATATGATCTATTTAACGCACAACTCTGTGGTTCTTTGGATATGAGAGGAAGTATAATTTCTTTTTTAAAAGGCCATGGGAGGGGCACCTGAGTGGCTCAGTGGGTTAAGCCTCTCCCTTCGGCTCAGGTCATGATCCCAGGGTCCTGGGATCGAGCCCTGCATCGGGCTCTCTGCTCAGCGGGGAGCCTGCTTCCCCCCTCTCTCTCTGCCTGCACTCTCTGCCTACTTGTGATCTCTCTCTCTGTCAAGTAAATAAATAAAATCTTAAAAAAAAAATAAAAATATAAAAGGCCAAGGGAAAAATGGAATCTTTAGAGAAATTGACAGCAATTAAATCTAAAATTTCCAAAGAAACATTAATGCTGTAGGAGAATGTGTTTAAAATGAAATGAAATATGAAGTCAATGTCAACTGTTACAAGATAAGCCAAGAGTAGGAGGATAGGACCGGATAGCAAGTAGAAAGCAATATAGGGGTAAAGATGCTTTGCTTTTTGGGTGTTGTATGTAGAATTATTTACTTAATCCTCACTGTTTTTGAAGAAAAAAGGACAAAAACTCTTTACACAGTAAATGAGGACCTTGCGTAATTGACGTTATATTCCTCCAATTTTATATTGTTACAAGGTCTTCTAATTATTGTTCAAGTTTCTCCTCCATCAGTTCCTCAAAGAGCATGTACTGATTAGGTCTTACTGTAGCACATTCTTATATATTCTCATAGAACCATGTTCTTCTTCAGGATATGCGCCTCAGTTTGCAACTACGCATTCATTCATTTGGTTATTTGATATCCATCTTTTTTTTTTTAATCAAATAGTGGCTTTCTGAAAGAATAATATAATTTTGGTTTTACCTACCATTTTATGCTCTGTGCTTAGCCTCTAAAATGAAAAGAACAGGGGCGCCTGGGTGGCTCAGTGGGTTCAAGCCTCTGCCTTCCACTCAGGTCACGATCCCAGCGTCCTGGGATTCAGTCCTCTGCTCAGCGGGGAGCCTGCTTCCCCCTCTCTCACTGCCTCCCTCTCTGCTTACTTGTGATTTTTCTCTATCAAATAAATAAATAAAATCTTTATAAAATGATAAGAACACAAATATCTGTTTAAGTGATGACTGAATGCAATCACAAAATTCTGAGTCCTGAATAAAATTATAGTGTATTATTTTCACCATTAGTTCAAGCATAGACTGTGGAAGGAATATAATTCCATGATATGATTCTCATAACAATGGCTCTCTACAGCTTGGTCAGCATTGTGTTTTTTATTTTTTTTTAATGTTAAAACTTTTTGATTAAGTTGTTTTAGTGACTCTACAAAGGCTAGCTCTCAGTTGACCAGTGCCTTTATGAAAGTAATCAGTATTTCCTGAGCTATTGCCCTTGACAAAGCTTGCTCCCTGGGCCTGATCAAATATATTTAACCTTGCTCTAGCCAAAGACTGTGACTTCAATGCCTGAATAACAACTAGTGTAAAACAGTTCTTGACTATGTTTAATATTAATAAATAATTAAAATACCAATATGCATTACACTACTATAAGAACACTGTAAATAAATATAAAGACAGTAAGAACACTGAAAGTGTCTCTATATTTTATAATCCATCATGAACACAGATAGTTATCTAACTAACATATGAATCAATTTGTATAACTTTTATAATTAAAAATGTTTGACAATTCACTACTTTACCCAAAGCTTAAATTATCCAAAGGTTAAAATTATCATTATCATGGTGCATTGGTTAATTCCATATGTCAATTTGACTCGGCATGGGCACCCAGATATTTTTTCAAGAATTATTCTGGGTGTGTCATTGAAAGTGTTTCTAGGAGAGATTAAAATGTGAATTGGTAGACTTAGCTAAAGCTGAGCACCCTTCCTAACATGACTGGATCTCATCCAGTCACTGGAAGTCCTGAATAAAATAAAATAAAAAGCAGAGTAAGAGGGAACCCCTCCTGCCTGACTGCTTTCAAGCTATGACATACCCTTTTCCTGTCTTTCTTTTGTCTCATATAGAAACATCCAGCTCTTCTGAGTTCTCACGTCAGACACCTAGCATTTGGACTAGAACTATATCATCTACTCTCCCAGGTCTCTAACTTACAACTTCAGGTTTTAGTCTCTATAATCACCTGAGACAATCCTTTATAATAAATACATGATCAAGAACAAGACAGAGATTACCAGTATCATGGGTCTCATTCAATATGGTACTGGAATCCCTAGCAAGTGCAATCAGACAAGAAAAAAAAATAGACATCTAAATAGAAAGAGAAGAAGTAAAACTGTCAGTGACATGATCTTACATATAGAATATCCTGAAGATTCTACCAAGAAAGTGTTAAAAATAATAAATTTAATAAAGTTATAAGATAGAAACACAATACAGAAAATTAGTTGCATTTCTATATACTACCAATGAACTATTTGAAAAATAAAGCTATCTTATTTACAATAGCATCAAAAACAATAAAATGCTGATGAATAATTTAACCAAGAACATGAAATATCTGTACACTGAAAACTGTAAGATACTGATAAGAGAAATTGAAGATGGCATAAATAAATGGAAAGATATCTTGTATTCAGGGCTGAAATAATATTGTTAAAATGTTCATAATACCAAAGCCATCTATAGAATCAATGCGATCTCTATCAAAATTACAATGACACTTTTTATAGAAATAGAAAAAAAAAACCTAAAATTCATGTGAAACCACAAAAGACTTCAAATATCTAAAGCAATCCTGAGAAAGAAGACCAAAGCTGGATATATCACATATCCTGATTACGAACTATATCACAAAGCTATAGTAATCAAAGCAGTATGGTACTGTCATAAAAACAGACAAGTAGAACAATGGAACAAAATTGAGAGGATCTAAATAAATTCAGGCATATATATGGTGGACTAATATATAATAGGGAGCCAAGAGTACTTAGTAGAGAAAATATGATAGTCTCTTCAATAAAAGCTGTTGGGAAAACCAAATGGCTACATGTGAAAGAATGAATGAAACTGGATCCCTTTTATATCAGTCACAAAAATTAACTCAAAATGGGTTAAAAACTTATGTAAGACCTGAAATTATAAAATTAAAAAATCCAGAAAAACAGAAAAAAAACACTCCTTTACATTTTTTTCCTAATGAATTTATGAATGTGACCCGTTAAAGTACAACCAATAAAAGCAGAAATAAACAAGTGAGACTACATCAAACTAAAAAGCTTCTGTATAGTAAAAGAAATGACAAAAAAAAAAAGAAAAAGGACTGAAGAATGGGAGAAAATATTTGTAAGCCACATACCTGATAAGGGGTTAATATCTAAAATATATAAGGAACTCACACAACTCACTAACAAAAACAATCCAATTGAAAAATAGAAAAAAAGACCTAAATTGACATTTTTCCTAAGAAGATATGTTCTCATTTGAGTTACGTGTTCACTTTCTGACAGTGTCTGCACAGAAGATTTCAACTTGATGAAGTCTAAATGGTTAACCTTTAGTTGGTTGTGTTTTAACTGATACATGTAGGAAACTACTGTCTTATCCAAGGTCATGAAGATTTATACCTGTGCTTTTTTCTAAAATTTTTGAGCTTTATATCTTATTATCTTTCATCAGTTTGAATTAATTTTTGGATATAATATGATGTAGAGGTCTCAATCCATTCGTTTGTAGGAGGCTATCCAATTGTCCCAACACTATTTTTTTTTAAGACTATATTTTCGTCAATGAATTGTATTGGCATCCTTGTAGAAAATAAACTGATCATAAATGGAAGGGTTTATTTCTAGATTTCTAATTCTGTCACATTAATTTATGTTTGTATCACATTGTCACCATCTTTGTCACTATAGCTTTGTAATAAGTTTTGAAATCAGAGAGTGTGAGTTTTCCAACATGTTTTTTTTTTCTTCTTCTTCTCTAAATTAATTTGACTATTCTGGATTTATTTTTTTCCACATGAATTTTTAGATAAACATCAATTTCTGAGGATTTTGGCAGGGATTGTACTGAATTTGTATATCAATTTGAGAAGTATTAGAACTTTGCTCTTAAATCTTCACTCAGTGAACACAGTCATCTTTCCATTTGTTTGAATCTTTTCTTTTAATCTTTTACCAATGTATTTTAGCCTTTGTGTTTTGCAGTCTTTTGTTAATATGAATTCATAAGTATTTAATTCTTTTTGGTGCTATTATAAATTAAATTATAAATTATAAAAAATTATAAATTATAAATTAAATTATAAATTTCTTTATATCTTTTCTGTTCAATTCAAGTGTATAAAAATAAAATTATTTTTATATCAGTCTTGTCCCTGCATAGTTGCTGAATTCACTTATTATAATAATTTTTAGGGAGTTCTTAAGAATTTTCTATTAACAAGATAATGCCAAATTTAAAGATAGGTAGATTCTAATTTTTTTCTTTTTAATTTCTAATGGGTACACCTTTCATTCCATTTGCCTAAGGGTCTTGGTTAAAACCTCTGGTAAAATGTAAATAGAAATATCAAATTTAGATATCCTAGTGTTATTCCTGATCTTAGAAAACGTCCAGTGTTTCATCATTATGAATGATGTTACCTGTGGATTTTTTTATGATACTTTTATCAGGTTTAAGAATTTTGTTTCTATTCCTACTTTGTTTAATGTTTTTGTCATGAAAGGGTGCACTTTTTTTCAATGTTTTTTTATGTGCCTATTGAGATTATCATGTGGTTTTGTCTTTTATTCTATTAATACGGTGTGCTACATTAAGTGATTTTCCAATTTTGAATCAATCTTACAAATCTCTAACAAACCTCAGTTGGTCATGATGTATAATCCATTTTTATGCTGTTAAATCAAGTTTGCTAGTACTTTATGGATTACTTTGTATCTATATTTTTAAGGAATATTGATCCATAGTTTTCTTGTAATTTGTGGTATCTTAGTCTAGCTTTGGTATCAGGGTAACATTAGTTTATATGATGAGTTGGAAAGTGTCCCATTTTAAATTTTTAAAGAAGTGTTTTGTGAAGCACTATTAATTCTTCTTCAAATGTTTGGTTAAATTTTCGAGTGAGATCAAACTTGCCTAAGCTTTTATTTGTGGGAATTGTTTACTATTTCAATCTCTTCACTTGTTATGAGGCTTTACAATTTTCTTTTTACTAATTCTGTTTCAGGTGTTTGTGTCTCCTCAGAAATTTCTTAATTTCATATAGGTTGTTTAAATTATTAGTCTGCAGTTGCTTGTTGCATTGCCTTTTCAGTCAGTTTAGATAAAGGTTTGAAACTGTTAACTGATCTTTTCATAAAACAAGCTTCTGGCTTCAGTGGATTTCTTTATTTTTCTATTTTTTTCATTTGTTTCTACTTTAATTTTGAACATTCTGCACTGTTCTCATTAATTATATTGAGGTGCATATTTTCAGAGGTCCTTATTCTGCCATTCAAAATGGCACCATCTCATAGAGTCATACCTTTTTTTTTTAAGTTTTTATTTAAAGTCCAGTTAATTAACATCCAGGGTAATATTAGTTTCAAGTATATAATTTAGTGATTACCACTTCCATACAACACCTGGTGCTCATCACCAGTGCCCTCCTTAATCTTCATCACCCATTTAACCCATCCTTCCACCACCTCCCTTCTGGTAACCATAATTTTGTTCTCTGTAGTTGAGTCTGTTTCTTGGTTTTACCACTCTCTCTTTTTCCTCTTTGCTCATTTGTTTTTTTCTTAAATTTCAGATATGAGTGAAATCATATATTTGTCTTTCTCTGATTGGATTCATTTCACTTACCATAATACTCCTGAGCTCCCTCCATGTTGTTGCAAATGGCAAGATAACATTTGTTTTTATGGCTGAGTAATGTAATGTGTGTATAAACACACACACACAGACACACACACACACACACACTATATGTATATGTATATATGAACCACATCTTTATCCATTCATAAGTCAGTGGGCACTTGGGCTGTTTCAGTAATTTGGCTAAATAATGTTCCTCATAAACATTGGGGTGCATATATCCCTTTGAATTAATAATTTTACATTCTTTGAAAAATACCTTAGTAGTGCAATTGCTGGATCAGAGGGTAGTTCCATTTTTAACTTTTTGAGGGAGTTCCATACTGTTTTTCAGAGGGGTTACACCAGTTTGCACTCCCACCAATAGTAAAAAAATTTCCCTTTTCTCTACATCTTTCCCACCACCTTCTGTTTCTTGTGCTGTTGATTTTAGCCTTTCTCACAGGTGTGAAGTGATAGCTCACTGTACTTTTGATTTTCATTTCCCTGATGATGAGTGATGTTGAGCATCTTTGCATGTGTCTGTTTGCATGTGTATGTCTTCTTTGGGAAATTGTATGTTCATATCTTCTGCCCATTTTTAATTGAATTATTTTGTCATGTTGAGTTGATTCAGTTCTTTATATATTTTGGATATTAGCCATTTATTGGCTATATCATTTGCAAATATCTTCTGTAGGTTTTCTTTTAGTTTTGTTGATTGTTTCCTTTGTTGTCTAAGTTTTTTATCTCGATGAAATTCCAATAGTTTATTTTTGCTTTTGTTTCCCTTGCTTCAGGAGTCATAGCTAGAAAGAAGTTGCTACAGTCTATGTCAAAAAAATTATTGCCTATGTTCTCTTCCAGGATTTTTATGATTTCCTTCTCACATTAGGTCTTGCATTCATTTTGAGTTTATTTTTGTGAATGGCATAAGAAAGTGTCATTCTTTTTCAGTCTTCTTCATGTTTCTTTCCAGTTTTCCCAACACCATTTGTTAAAGAGACTTTTTCCCATTGGATATTCTTACCTGCTTTGTTGAAGCTTGACCATATTGTTGTGAGGTCATTTCTGGGTTTTCTATTCTGTTGTGTTGATTTATGTGTCTACTTTTGTGCCAGTATCATACTTTTTGATGACTGTAGCTTTGTAATATAACTCGAAGTCTGAATTGTGATGCCTCCAGCCTTGCTTTTCTTTTTCAAATTGCTTTAGCTATTCATGGTCTTCTGGGGTGCCACATAAACTTTAGGGTTGTTTGCTCCAGTTCTGTAAAAATGCTATTGGTATTTTGATAGTGATTGCATTAAATGCATAGATTGCTTTGGGTAATATAGACATTTTAACAATATTTTTTCTTTCAATCCATGAGCACAGAATGTCTTTCCATTTCTTTATGTCATCTTTAATTTCTTTCATCAGTGTTTTATAGTTTTCATAAAGTATAGTCTTTCACCTCTCTGGCTAGGTTTATTTCTAGGTATCTTATTGTTCTTGGTGTAATTATAAATGGGATTGATTCCTAAATTTCTCCTGCTGCTGCTTCATTATTAGTATATATAAATACAGCAGATTTCTGTATGTTAATTTTGCATCCTGTGACTTAACTGAATTCATTTATCAGTTCTAGCAGTTTTGGGGTGGAGTCTTTCAGGTTTCCTGTATATAGTATGATGCCATCTGCAAATAGTTAAAGTTTTATTTTTTCCTTATTAATCTGGATGCCTTTTATTTCTTTTTGTTATTTGATTGCTGAGGCTAGGTTTTCTATTACTATGTTAAATACTATGTTAAATAAAGTGATGAGAGTGGATATCCCTGTCTTGTGCCTGACAATAGAGGAAAAGCTCTCCATTTTCCTCCATTAATTATGGTACCAACTATGTGTTTTCCATGTATGTCTTTATTATGTGAAGGAATGTTCCCTCTAAAACTACTTTCTTGAGGGTTTTTTTTTTTTTTTTTTGACAGAGATCACAAGTAGGCAGAGAGGCAGCAGAGAGAGAGGAGGAAGCAGGCTCCCTGCTGAGCAGAGAGCCCAATGTGGGACTCGATCCGAGTACCCTGGGATCACGACCTGAGCCAAAGGCAGAGGCTTTAACCCACTGAGCCACCCAGGCGCCCCTCTTGAGGGTTTTTATCATGAATGTATGTTGTTCTTTGTCAAATGCTTTTTGTGCATTTATTGAAATGATCATATGGCTCTTATCCTTTTATTAATGTAGCATATAATGACACATTTGTGCATACTGAAATATCCTTACAATCCAGGAATAAATCCCACTTGATTGTGGTGAATGATTTTTCTTTTATAATGTATTGTTGGATTCAGTTTGCTAGTATTGTACTGAGAATTTCTGCATCCATGTTCGTCAGGGATATTTTGCCTACGGTTCTCTTTTTTAGTGGTGTCTTTATCTGGTTTTGGTTTCAGGGTAATGCTGGCCTCATAGAATGAATCTGGAAGTTTTCCTTCCTCTTCTATTTTTTGGAATGGTTTGAGAATATGTATTAAATCCTCTTTAGATGTTTGGTAGAATTTGCCTGCGAAGCCATCTGGTCCTGGGCTTTTGTTAGTCGGGAGGTTTTGTTTTTTATTGTTTTGTTTTGTTTTGTCTTTTTTTTTTTTTTTTTTATTACTGATTCAATTTCTTTGTATGTTACCAGTCTGTTCAAGTTTTCTATTTCTTGCTGTTTCAGTTTTGGTAGTTTGTAGGTTTCTAGGAATTTATCTATCTCTTCTAGGTTATCTACTTTGTTGACAGATAATTTTTTGTATTATTCTCTTATAGTTTTTTGTATTTCTGTGATGTTGGATATTATTTCTTCTCTCTAATTTGTGATTTTATATATTTGGGTCCTTTCTGTTTTTGATATGTCTGGCTAGAGGCTTATCGATTTTACTATTTTTTTTTTTCCCCAAAGAACCAACTCCTGGTTTCATCGATCTTTCTATTGTTTTTGTTTTGTTTTGTTTTAGTTTCTATATCATTTATTTCTGTTCATAGAAGCATACTTCTTCGATAAAGTCATATTCACTCATCCTAGTACTCAGCTATCAACTGTATAGGTATAAGAATAATGCATCTCTGGACATCTGCTCTTATCAGAGTTTCAGTTTATTATAATAGGAAAATAGGTATCACCTTTTTTTCTAATTTTTCTATATGTACCTCCTCCTCAAAAGATACACTTATTAAAAATATTACCCTCCAGTTCAAAGAGAATTAATTTTTAGTCAACAGCAATGTATTACCTGCTTCCAACTCTAAACTAACTAGAAAAATGTTCCATATTGTCTACTCTAATGTAGGGGAAAAAAACAGTATCTTTGGAGTCAGAAGAACTACTTGCTGTAACACTTATTAACATTTCCACTTACTGCAAAATTGTTGAATATATATTTGAATTACTAAATGGATTATTAAATGAGTGAATGGCTATATAAAAATGGTTAGTGAAGAATGTATAATTTTAAGGATTTTAACATGAAGTATCTCACATGTGTAGCATATTTATGTGATATAAATATAAGCAACTAAGATTTGCTGTACTTTAAGTAAGAGAGATTTCAAGTGCATTATCTCATATATTCTGAGTAATATACTGTAAGGTCATTGTTATTATTAAACTATCTAGAGAAGGCTTTTATAACATACAAATCAAAGCTTAGGGTCCGGGTTCTGAATACAGTCCCAGATTTCTTTGCAATACTCTGATTTAGCTTGCTTATTGACTACTTGATAAATTATTTGCTTGGTGAAAACATTTTCAACTCGTACTTGAATTTGGATAGTATAACATAGTTCAATTTAACTTACTTTGAGATTTTGATAAGGTTTGTGAAGGATAAATGTGACTGAAACACTTAGAATGAGGATATATTCCTTTTTAGGTTTCAGGAGAATAAATGTGAATCAGTTCATGGACAGTGTTTCTTTGCTCTGTTCACAACATTTAGATTCAAAAAATAATTCATTTGTATTGTCTTTTTGCTCCAATATACATCAATAAATTTCTTCATTGTGTAGCTTTCTGCATGCAGGATTATAATGAAGTACACATTATTGAAGACCAACATAGGGAATCAATTAACTTAGATTCAAACCCAGCACTAGGAATTGGCAGTCCTAGTGGAAAGAACCACTGTGCGTAAATGCATCTCTAATGCCACTTTCTGGTTCAAAATTATAGTGTTTTCCTCTGCAGTGGATCTTCTTGATACAAGGGCTAGTGTGTTCTGCATATGATTTGGGTTGTTCTCAAAAACGTGTTTTCTGTCTTAATGAGTTCTCAAGAGACAGTAAAAAAAAAAAGTAAGGTTTCTCATTTACAGGGCTCACAGTGATTTAAAGCATTCATTATAAGGCTACCTCATATGAATTCATCTTTCATATAAACCTGCTTTGGTCTGAAATTGCACATAGTATTCAAAACCTATGCTAAGAGTGTTATAAAGAAAAATAAATAAATTGAGAATGTGCACATCAGTTGAAGTACAATATAGAATTCCTAGTTTAATAGTGGTCATTTACAATGTACTAATATTAGGAGATAACTTTTCGAAAGATTGTGACATTGAGTTTCTTATTTGCATAAAATTGAATACAACATGAATTGGTTAGTTCAAGTAAAATGTTTCATTTGTTGATACAAAATTGCTGGTATAAATGACCAAATCTCACAAAACATAGCTCAAATAATAAATTTAAATATATATAGAATGATGTCAAAATGAGAATGAAATGTATTACATAATTTTACCTAGAAACTGATTATAAGACAAATAGGATAAGCATATGAAATAGTAAATCATATACTTAAGGGAAAAATTATCTATAGTTGTTTTTTAGGGCTATGAAGGTTATACACACACAAAATTTTACTTTTGTTAATATAACTTTTCTGATTTTTTTTTTTTTTGGTCCTTTCAGATCAATCCCTGATGTCTTCTTTTAGATGTACATAAGAGACTTTTAGTTTAAACTTGGCATATGCAGAAAAGAGGATTTATTTAAAAAGTTTTATCCAAGGAATTTTTTATGTGGTCCTATTAAATAACATCTAAGGTCCTCCTTTTCAAAAAAGGAAACTATATGCATGTGTGTAATTCTGATTTATTTGATTCAAATAGATTAGAAATAATGATACACTATGTTATTTTTGTTACTTTTGCCACTGTGATGGATTAAATAATAATGAGTTCGATACATTTGTGAACATCTTAATGTTTTTAGCCCCTGAAATTTTTTTAAATCTTAACATAGTTTTAATCCTAAAATTTTTCCGCTTACTAGTACCTTGCTATTTTTTTTGAGTATAGTTTACACACAAGAGGATACATTAGTATCAGTTGTACAATAGAGTGATTCAACAAGTTTATGTTATGCCCACTACAAGTGTAGCTACTGTCATTATAAAAACCCTATGATAGTACCAGAAACAGTATTTCCTATCCTGTACCTTTTATTCCCAGCATTTATTTATTGTATAACTAGAAGCTGTGTCTCCAACTTTTCTTCATCTTTGCACAACCCAACCCACCTTCCCTCCAACAACCATTAATTTGTCCTCAGTATTTATAGATTTGATTTTGTTTTTTGTTTATTGTTTGTTGTTGTTATGCTTTTTTTTTCCCATTTTTGTTCCTGTGTATAAGTGAAATCATATGGTTTTTGCTTTCTCAGTCTGGAACACTTTCCTTGGGTAAATATCCAGTGATAAAGTTACTGAATTGTATGGTATTTCTATTTTTAATTTTTTGAGGAACATCTATACTACTTTCCACAGTGGCTGCACCAATTAATATTCCTATCAATAATGCGTGGGGATTCCTTTTCTTCATATCCTTACCAACACTTATTTTTTGTCTTTCTGATACTAGCCATTCTGACAGGTATAAAGTGATATCTCTTTGTGGTTTTGACTTGCAGTTCCCTGAAGATTAGTGGCATTAAACATCTTTCCATGTGTCTGTTGAATGTCAGTATGTCTTCTTGGAAAAATATCTCTTTAATTCCTTTGTCCATTTTTAGTAAGACTATGTTTTGGGGTATTATGGTATATAAGTTCTTTATGTATTTTTGGTATTAACCCTTTATCAGATATAAGGTTTGCAAATATCTTCTCACATTAAGTAGGTTATCTTTTAAATTTCTTAACGGTTTTTCTCACTGTGCAAAAGCTTTTTACTTTGCTATAGTCTCAATAGTTTATTTTTGCTTTTTTTCCTTGCCTTAGGAGACATCTAGAAAAATTTTGCTAAGTGTAATGTCAAAGAAATTACCTGTGTTTTCTTCTAGGATTCTTATGGTTTCAGGTCTTCATTTGGGAGTTTAACCCATTTTGAGTTTATTTTTGTATATGGAGTAAGAAAATGGTTCTGTGTCATTCTTTAGCAGGTAGCTGTCCAATTTTGCTAATATCATTTGTTGAAGAGAGTATCTTTTTCCCATCATATATTCTTGCTGCTTTTGTCATAGAATGAGCATACAAATGTGGGCTTATTTCTGGATTCTCTAGTCTCTTTCATTGATCTATATTTTTCTGTTTTTCTGGTAGTACCATACTGTTTTAATTACTACAGATTTGTAGTGTATTGGGATTGGGACACTTATAGCTTTGTTTTTCTTTTTCAGGATTGCTTTGGATATTTAGAGTCTTTTTTAGTGCCATATAAATGTTAGGATTATTTTTTATAGTTCTGTGAAAATTTCTATTAGTATTCTGATAGGGATTACACTGAATCTATAGATTGCTTTGGGTAATAGGTACATTTTAACAATACTAATTTTCCTAATCTATGATCATGGAATATTCCTCAATTTGTTTGTGTCATCTTCATTTTCTTTGTCTATGTTTCATAGTTTTCAGAGTGCAAATCTTTCACCTCTCTGATTAAGTTTATTCCTGGGTATTTATTTTTTTTGGTACAATTGTAAATAGGAGTTTCTTAATTTTTCATTCTGTTGCCTCATTTTTGTATGTAGAAATATTATCAATTTCTGGGTGTTCATTTTGTATTCTGCAACTTTAGTGAATTTATCTCTTTCTTAGTGGAGTCTTTGAAGTTTTCTATGTGGAGTATCATGGCATTTGCAAATAGTGACAGTTTAACTTCTTCCTTACCAATATGGATGCTTCATTTATTTTTCTTGCCTGATCGCTGTGGCTAGAACTTCCAGTATTATGTTGAATAAAAGTGGCAAGAGTGAACATCTTTGTCTTATTTCTGATATTAAAGGAACCTGATATTTTTTTTTTAAAGATTTTTTATTTATTTATTTGAGAGAGAGACAGTGAGAGAGAGCATGAGCGAGGAGAAGGTCAGAGGGAGAAGCAGACTCCCCGTGGAGCTGGGAGCCCGATGTGGGACTCGATCTCGGGACTCCGGGATCATGACCTGAGCCGAAAGCAGTTGTCCAACCAACTGAGCCACCCAGGCGTCCCTGGAACCTGATATTTTTTAAATGTATTTTTATTTATTCACTTACTCATTCTGTTTATTCATATATTATTATTATTTAGTGATTATATATTATTATGAACACACAATAATTATTACTGTCAGACTTCTTAATTTCTCCCAACTGAATGAATACAGAAAGTCACATCATGGTCTTAATTTGTACTTCCCTGAGTTAATGAAGGTAAGCAGCTCTTCTCTATGTTTATTGGATATCAATAGTTTTTTCCTTTCCTCATTTTTTGTATCTCCTGCTATTTATCCTCCTTTCCAGCTCAGAGAAAAACAAAGTATCTATTCTCTATTCTAGAGATCCTGACAGTCTGTATTAGGATTCTATTGCAGTGTAACAAATTGCTCCAAATTCAGCAGCATAAAAAACTAAACATTTACTATTTCATACAGTTTCTGAGAGTTAGGAATTGAGGTGGTTTTGAATTCAACTGTGCATCTCAGCTGTGGTCATCATAAGAATTAAATAGGCATTAAAAAAAAAAAGCCACTTCGTGATAACTTTTGTTTTTGAAAGGTCCCATTTTCTTTATAAATATTGGCTTAATTTTCCTGCCAGATGGGCTTTTCCACAGGGCTACTCACAACATGAAAACTGGCTATGTCTGACCAATGACAAGGATGGAGACGGAGAGAAAGAGAAAATACTCAAAATACAAGCAACTGTTTCTTGGAACAGAAACAGTGAGAAACATCACTTCTGCCATATCCCATTCATTCATAGTTAGTCAGTAAATCCAGTCAATGCTTAAGGGAGGAGAATTTAGCTTTCTTGACCCTTTACATGCACATTTTTACCTCTCTACTTTGCTTGTATCAACTTTTGCTCTACTTTGTAGAGAAAGTTGAAATGGACATGGGAGCAATTGGGAGTCATGGTCACTAAATTCACTGAGTTTGCTTCTTTAATATGATCCATTTTGCAATTTTAATGGCACATCAAAACATACTACAGACCACTTGATAAGAGTTTGTTGAAGGCAGGATTGTTCAAAGGAATGAAATTAGTGTCAAAAACATTTGAAATGTATTATCTACTATCTAGAAATAAAACATGTAGCTCTTTTAGTTGCAAAACCCAAAAATATAGTTTTCTGGGATAAACCAGGATGCTGTCCAAAAATCTTAGAGAGATCCATGATCAGATCTCTCAACACATTCTCATAGGCATGAATGCCTTATAATTGAATGTGAGAAAAAAATGAATATATTATCACTAAAAAAAATTATGACTTCCAGTAAAACTGATAGTAATATTTAGATTTACCTTGTAAGAAAGTTTTGTGATTATAAAATATAAATTGTTTTTTACCATGAAATCTACCAGATTCTCAAAAAAATGTTAAAATGCCACTTTATTTCCTAAAAAGAACTTTAGCTCATGAGACTTAGCCTAAGTTCCTTGATTTCTTTATCCAAAAGAAAATGTCAAGCTAAATTATTACTCCAAAATACATGCCCCAAAGTAGGTCCCTAATCAGATGTCTAGTTCATAATTCTCTCTTGTGTACTTAATCTCACAGTAAAACAATTAAAAATTAGAAATGCTAGCATTACTAGAAAGCATTTTTTCTAAGTAAAGATTTATCAATGCTTCAACTCATTGTTCAGTATTTTAAATGAAGTAATCAATGTGGGGCTGAACATTATTTTGAGATTTTTGAAAGATCCTAAGTAATTATCAAATAATATTTTGGATTTAATTTTACTTATCTCTTAGAGAAGGCTCAATATATTATCCATTACCTTTGAGATAAGAAGCATATTTATGGGCTATGCATCATTTTAACAAGTAAAAAATTAGAATGTACTTATATTTTGGGTGTTACTCCCAATATATAATTAAAGTGGTAATGGGATTTATTAAAGATTAACAGATTTCAATGGGATTTATTTCTGCATGTGATGCTAAATAAAGTTAATCTCAGGAGATATTCAAGTACATTGTATGATATGTTGGATTGAACTAGAATGCCACAGATATGAATAATGTTAAAATTCCAAGGGAAAAAACATGTCCCTGTGTTCCAATGCTGTGAAGACTTGTTTAGGGAAGGCAATTTAACTCTCTCCCAAGAAGCCTTAAAAAAATGGAGTTACCCTGGTAAATTTCCCAATGTTTGACATTTTGGCTTTAGTCTTACTGCCTTATAACCCTTAATTTGCACACATATTTAGAGTGAACATAACTCAAACACCCATCAACTGGTGAACAGATAAAATTAGTATATCCATATAATACAATATTATTTGGCAATAAAAAGAAATGAAACACTAATACATACCACAATATGGCTGAATCTCTTAAAAAGTATGTCGTGTGAAAGAAAGCAGGCACAAAAGGCCACGTATTGATTGGTTAAATTCCACTTAAGCCATATATTTTTGTTGTTTCATTTTTGTCTTCTTGATTAAATAACAATACCAACTAAGAGTTTGGTTATCATGTCAAAAATTAACACATAGTGTGAATTCAGATACAGAAGTTCAGCAAATAATAAAAGCATTTGTGAGAATCATTTGTTTCCACAAAATGTATAATGAAGAGTAATATAATTTTTATTACCTGTAAATTGTGTGCTATACATTCTCTATATAGGTAGAGTTCATAATAAATGTATGTATAAATATATGTTTACACGTGGTTTTATTTGATATCCATTTGTAAAACATTAAACTGCTCATAACTGGTTGAAGAGATCAGTAGTTGCTTGGACCAAATTATAGGTGGAGTGTTTTTTGACTACACTATAATATCATGATTGATTGTATTTGGAGATAATAGGGCTGTTTTTTAATCTTATCATAAAACTCCAAAATTACTAAATTTCTGTGTACATAAAGTAAAAAAAATAAAATTTTGAAAGCATAGTCAAGGGTTACATTTTAAATAGGGATAGGTTCAGAGGGGTTCAATTTTTTCTGGCAAACCTGAATACATTCAAAACAGGCCACCATTGGTTATTTAAGAAACTCCAGACAACTTAGAAGCTCTATTTGACCATTGGCCTTGATCTGTACAGTTCCATAAAAACACAAAACTATTATTCTTTTTCTCATCATTTTGTTTACCATCTAAGCATTCTTTAATGATTAGCATCTAGTTTCCTGGGGTTTGATTGGTAGAAGAGATTTTCCTGGGCGGGGGGGGGGGGGAATCAGAAGAAAAAATGTATTCTAGCTTCAGGCATGGTGTACTTTCTTCTCCCCCTGATTTCAAATTATGAAGGGAGTTGAGGGAGATTGGAAGGGGAGGTCAACCATGAGAGACTGTGGACTCTGAAAAACAATCTGAGGGTTTTGAAGGGGTGGGGAGGTGGTGGGAGGTTGGGGGAACCAGGTGGTGGGTATTATAGAGGGCACGGATTGCATGGAGCACTGGGTGTGGTGTAAAAACAATGAATACTGTTATGCTGAAAAGAAATTTAAAAAAAAAATACATGATTCTTATTAATGTGCTACTTTGAAGTAATTTACTGAAAATAATGCTAAATAATATATAGTATTTTTTAAATAAGTTATTTATATTCGTGATTTCCAACAGGGAAGTAATGCCTTGTGTTTTTCAAATATTCAAAGAATATAAAATTGCATGTCTAGGCCTGGGTAATAGGTAATCTGATAAAAAATGCCTGGCCCTTAAATTTCTTTGTCAAAGTCTTCTACTCAAGAAATTAGTTCTCAAAGAGTGGGAAAACAAAATAAAAGAATAATCTAAAGAATGTAAGATAAAGAACTGAATTTGTAACCTTAAAAACAAAACATTCTAAACTACTCCTCCCTAACTCTGGATTTTAATCCCTTCAGTGTTTTATTTGCATAACAATACCACAATTTCTAAACGTAGTTGATTGGTACTAAGATGATTTAAAGGAAGTTTTTGTTTAATGTGGCTGATTGTGTTAAATTCTTTCTTTTGTTTATCCAGTAAGACATGTGGATTAAAAGAGTGGAAAATAGATCAGTTCTTATTTCCATATCCTTCATTTCTAATTCGAGTCAGAAAAATAATTTAAGCCTCACTTGACACTTCTCCTATTATTTAAACATGACTAAACACTCGAATGTGGGAATTACAATAAGTTAGGGACTTTACTGGACTTAATTCAAGGGTCTGACATTGTCAGACACATGGTTTGTATTAGTATAACACATCACAGTCTGGCCTTGGGATCCTTACTTATTGCCTCATCCCAGCAGACAGAAAATGGGGAGAGGGGAGAGAAGGAAATTTATAGTAGTAAATCTCAAGCGTGTGAAATTATCATCTAATTTCATAGAAACTTAAGAAAATGAATAACAAGGAAATGAGAACACAAGACAAAAAACATTACCTTTTATCCGTCCTCTTCTCTTCATATCACATCTTTGCTCCTATAACTCTAGGGAAACAATTATGGGAAAAATGTTACCATTACTCCCTTTGTGTCCAAAGGCAGTGGTCCACTCTAAGTCCAGTTACTCAAGGCAGCTTACCGCCCTATTGACATGAATTTCTTATTTGAAAGGCATTCTTTGCTGGATTACTGCCTATCTAGGAGATATAGGAAGAGATCCAGGAAATTGTTGTTCTTCAGTACTTTGCCAGCCCCTTTTTCCTCTATATTATATAATAATGGAGTTATGACGGTTGTTTCTGTACACTCTGTCCCTTCTTCAACATATTTTCCTAAGTGGTCTCATTCATCCCCTTTATTTCAATGTCTACCATATATTCATGACTTCTTCAACTGTATGTGTTTAGCCACTTTCTTCAAAATTTTAGAGCTGTAGAGATACATCTAAACTAAGGCATACTGAAAATTTCCAGATACTCAAAAGGCATGTGAATGTTAGTATTTCCAAAAGACAACCCATTGTCTTTCCCTTTCCCCTATCAAAAATAAACAGATAAATCTTCCTAATCCTATCCTTGTTTCTCAGTAAATACCTTCATGAGTTACTTCTCTTCTGAGTCACCAGAAGCAGCAAAGTGATCTGAAAATTTTCTTATATTGTTTTGTCTTTTTCTCTCACTTTTTTAAAAGATTTTATTTCTTTATTTTTTATTGTGTTATTTTAGCCACCATAAAGTACATCAGTAGTTTTTGATGCAGTGTTCCAAGATTCATTATTTATGTACAACACCCAGGACTCCATGCAATAAAATTCCCTCCTTAACACCAACCACCAGGCTCAACCATCCCCCCACCACCTCCCCTCTAAAACCCTCAGTTTGTTTCTCAGAGTCCACTGTGTCTTGTGATTCATCTCCCCCTCTAATTCCCCCCAATTTACTTTTCCTTTCCTTCTCCTAATGTTCTCCATGTTATTCTTTATGCTCCACAAGTTAAGTAAAACCATATGAAAATTGACTTTCTCTGCTTGACTTATTTCACTCAACATAATCTCCTCCAGTCCCATCCATGTTGATGCAAAAGTTGGGTATTCACCCTTTGCTATGGCTGAGTAATACTCCGTTGTATATATGGACCACATCTTCTTTATTCATTCATCTGTTGAAAGGCATCTTGTCTCTTTCCACAGTTTGGCTATGGTGGACATTCCTTTTCTCCCACTTTTAGTTGGTGATAAAATCTTATTCTTTTTCATTAACATATAGCCTATCAGTTTTTAATTAATTTATTTTTTTATTGTGTTATGTTAGTCACTGCAGAGAAAGTCAATTATCCTACCGGTTAATTATCACCTCTCATTTTGGGGGTTTCTTTTTATTTTCCCAAGATTTTATTTATTTTTTCAACAGAGAGAGAGACATCAAGAGAGGGAATACAAGCAAGGGGAGTGGAAGAGAGAGAAGCAGGCTTCCTGCTGAGCAGGGAGTCCAATGCTGGGCTAGATTCCGGGACTCTGGGATCATGACCTGAGAAGGCAGACGCTTAGGGCTGAGCCACCAAAGCACCCCAGGGGTTTCTTTCTTACTTGATTTTTACATAATTTGCTACTCCTTTTCTAATACATGTATCCATGTTGCTGAATGAGGATGCTTTGCAACCCCATTACAGTTAACATAACCACTTTGTACAAATACATAGTTCCCTCCCTCGTGACACCTTATTCTTTTTTACCATTATCTTAAAAACTATCTAAATCTCTGATAACTCTGAGACAAATGGCAATCCTGGAATTACCTAGTGCAACACTTGCAAATAAGAGCAACTCTGGCTCTTTTTAATATGCATATGTTCATGTTGATGTCTTATTTGAATCCTTTTACTCTTCCTTATTGACTACCACATTAAACTTACTCTCCATATCTGAATATCTTCTAAGGTGTGATTTCTGTAAATACCTTTTCCACTGCAAGTTTTCTCAGGCTCTTCCATCTCCAAAATTTTTCATTTCAAACTTACAGAAATCCATACAGCCCCATGTATGTTTGCTTCCTATGCTTCCAAATCCAAAATTCTCCTTACCTCACCTTTTCAGTGAATCTTTATTTGACCTCCATTTTTTCACTGTCCCTGATGGAATTAACCACACTCTTTTCCATACACTTATTAACAGCCTCTCTTTGGCTACTATAATAATGTGCTTAATGTTATCTGAATGTTTTTCTTTTTGTAGATTTTAAGACTCCTATGAACAGGGATTCTTGTCTTACTTGTTTCCAATCCCCAGGGCACTGCACATTGCCAAGCAGCAATTGCACATACAATTCTTAGATGAATGAATAAATAAACATAACTATACTAATAAATAATGTTAAAGAGAAAAGGTGGAAGCTCTTTCCAGTGTCTGCCACCATGCTAAGTGCTTTAAGTATACTAAATGATTATTAAACTGAAATTATATATAGTTATAGATGTCCTTATCTTTTTCTAGGAAAATAACTGGCTCAGATGATTAAGTTTCCATGTTCCTCAGTGCATACTTTCAAGATATGCACAATTCTGTATACAGCTCTGTGTTAAGAGTCAGAGCAGTTTGTATTTTACAAACTAAAGTTGTATTTTTCAAAATAAAATATTTTACCACGTCTTTGTAAATAAAAAGCGTACTTTCCAAAACCCCTCAGATCTTCTAAGTACACCAAGAGAACACTTGCCAATAGTGTAGTATTGTTTTGTATAGCACAGTCACAACAATGGAGTAATATAAGAACATTTTAATTAATTGGGTTAAAACTATATTACTTAGTTTGTATTAACTAAAATATTAGTAGTGTATAAAATTGACTTTTGGGGGGGGTAGAATGGGGGCAGAGGGAGAGAGAGACTTCTAAGCCGGCTCCATGCTGGGCTCAATCTCACAACCCTGAGATCATGACATGAGCCAAAATCAAGAGTTGGTTGCTTAACCAACTGAGCCAGCTCCTCAAAACTATAGACTATACTCTGTAAAATTCAAGACTGAGTTTTAATATCAAATTAAAAACCTTTCTTTTAATTCTCCTGGGAAAATCAACTGTTCAGTTTCCCATACCATTATTATATATACAGATTTCTGTTGTTACACTTTTCAAAGTCTTTCACAATTGTCTTTCTATTCATTTATTATTTCAACAGATGTTGAATAGGCATCTAATGCATTCACAGCACTACACTAAGTCCTGAGGTTATAATTTGTTTCTGTCTGTCTGGTTGGATTCCATGGGGGCAGGGTTCAAACAAACATTTCATGTATACATCATGTCTATGACTTAAAGGAAGAAGATGTGAAGAAATGCATATTGAATAAATGAATACCTTAAATATTAGTTTTCAGAAGATTTATTTTCAGTATGGACTAGAGTAGTTATTAAAGTGTAGTTTTCATGGATACTGCATGTAAACTTGAGCCACAACTATTTTATAAAGCACTTAAAATAGTAACTAGTAAAGTAGTAACCTAGAAATACTGGTAGGCTCATGTAGAAAACAAGAAAAAAAATCAGTCCAGTAGACAGGATGCTCTAATATAGTTGTTGGGTGATAGGAGTCTGATAATGGTGAGCGTTGGGCAGAATGAATGAATTAACATGATTTTTTAAAAAGAAGAAAACCAAGCCTTGGTGACAGATAATGTGTTGAAGGGAAAAAAAATGTCAAGGGTATCTTCAAAATTTCTAGTATATCCATATAACCACGGAAAAAGAAAAGTTGAAAAATGAAGTATCTTGAAGAAAAATGATGAGTTTATTTAAAGAATTTAAAGAATTTCATTTAAAATTGCTCCGTGAATATTCAAGAAGGATAATAAAGAGACAGGCCAAATTGGAAATGTGCGTTTACTGAACATCATGATAGTCGTTTTACTTAATGTTGTAAAAAGAGGTAGTAGGAGAAGTTCCACTGTCATACCTCTTCATCCTCAAAAATGTGTGCACATTATATTAAAAATTTATATCTCTATTTCCATATGGTTGGTATGACTAATGGTAGCAGATATGAAGAATCCTAGGAGAAAAGGAGTCTGCATTTTCCTCATGCCTACTGCAAAACCCACACATGAAAGGAAACATTATTACTTCTCTAATTCTACCAGACCACGGTCAGTATGAGACCCTGTGACTCTTCCCAAATTCATCAAAGTGCAAACCTAAGCTTAAATTTATCATTTCCAAGTTTAATTTAAAAGCTTTCCCTTTTTAACTCTGACACACTATACTGTGGCTTAAATATTTAAGCACAGACTCTAGGATTGAGAGGCAAAAAAAACACACACACATCAAAAGTGTCTAGTGTTTAATTCAATGAGGTAAGCTTTCTCAAATTCCGAAGCTTATGTGAAGCTGTTTGGTATTTCTTCAACAGTCTTTTATCTGTAAATCAGGATAAAAGATTTTAAAAAGAAAATACTTAGTAATTCTTGAAATCAGAAATAACTCCTCTCAGAAAGTTCTTTGGTTTCTGACTTGAAACAGATAAATGGCAATTGCTTATTTACTTATACATGAATGTAATATGTTCACATTCCAAAAGGTTTAGACAGTTTTTCTTATGCCTTATATAGATTTATGCCTTATAAAGATTTAGAGGACTTATTATTCAGGCCTACTAAGTTTTCTGCTAGAAAAATAAGGCAGTGTGTGTGTGTGTGTGTGTGTGTGTGTGTGTGTGTGACTTTGAAAACTAGAATATACTCTGTAGATAGTGATTCTTAATAGATGGATAGTCAAATACCCGCTAACCTGCACATGAACAACAGAGGTTGCTCTTAGGTTCTCACTAAAAGAAAGATCTTCTTTGGGAGAGGAAAATAATCTCAGTATGTAAAATTTTCTAAGGTCTGATTTTTTTTTCTTTTTCATGTTAGTTGCCAAAGCCAAGCCTTCCATGCCCTCACTAATTGATCCCAACAATTTGTCTCTGAAATAGAATTTAAAAACATGGGAGTATTGGAAGAATCTCACTGAAGTGATTCAAGAGGATTCTAAAACTCAGAGACTGTCAAAAACCTTCAGACAGTAATAAGTTTATAAGGTTACGTAGCTGGACTTATCATGGGAATCATTTTGTAATGTATGATGTATAAAAATATCAAATTACTCTGCTGTACAATAGGATATTATATGTCTATACATTTCAGTAAAAAAATTCAGATAATAATCTTAGTTAATAATAATAAAGTCATAATAAAGTTAATAATAATAAAGTCCTTGGGTAGTTCAGTGAGTTAAGCCTCTGCCTTCAGCTCAGGTCATGATCCCAGGGTCCTGGGATCAAGCCTGCATCAGGCTCTCTGCTCAGCGGGGAGTCTGCTCCCCCCCTCCACCCCGCCTACCTCTCTGCCTACTTGTTATTTCTCTCTCTGTTAAATGAATAAAATCTTTAAAAAATAATAATAATAAAGTCAGGCATAATAATAATAATAATAATAATAAAATCATCACCATGATGATATGATCATTATGACGATGCTTACATTGCCTGTTGTAATGCTGGATTAATTACATAAAACTACCATTGTGGCTTTTAGTAAGTTTGCTAACGTCTCTCATACTTACATAACTGGTCTTTAAAATATGATTATCCACACACTGTGGATGTAATATTTTTTGTGGATGTAATATTTAAATAAGATAATACATACAAATGATTTACTATGATGCCTAGTACATACTAACTACACAAGACATTCCTCATACTTTTTTAAACTTCAGTCCTCTTTCCTGTCCTGTTATCTTCTTCAAGACCTGAGATAATTAAGTCTTACAATAATACCTTTTTCTATAACATTCTATCCAGGCTATCTATATTCTAATTTTTTTCTTTATGAAGGTATATACCTGTGATCTTATCTTTTTTTTGGAATAAATACTCTTTTACTATTTCTAGCAAGTTAGATTTTTTTCACCTTTCCTTCAATAAATATTGCCTCTTCTTAGTGTCTTAGGCTGAACCTCCAATATAAAGTAATCCCTTCATAATCAAGGTAATTATTGCCTATTATCTGTCACCATATCTTCTGTAGTTTTAGTACTTATGACAGTTTACTTGTTTACATTTCAGGATCAGTTAAGCTCTTCCTAGAACATAAATAATCAATATTTCAGTAATCTAAAAAAATTGTTTCATACTTGCTTTTCCTACTATTTGGCAAGTTCTTGAGTGTGAGGAACATTTGTTCATTTTTTTCACCACTATATTCTGAGAGCCTAGGACAAAGCCTATACTTTATAAAGCTTGATGCATATTTGTTAAATGATTTAGTCATTTAAATGATATTCATCATTTAACAATGTGTGTTCATAAAATCATGTAGTTTCCCCAAGCATTAATGTAACTGTAATTGTCATTCCTTAAAAAAAAAAATGTAAAGTCTATATCAGTTATAACATTTGAGGGCTATGCAACAGTATGAGAGACTGTCATGTATAAATTAGATATAGTAATTAAGTATGCTTTTTATATTGTGTTACTTTTCACAGTGTTATTTTTCACTGGCCTATAACAAATGAATTTTTAGGACTAACTTTTAGAATATACACACCCATATGGGAATATTCAAGTACCGTAAGATTATATGTCAGTGTGATACTGATGATGTGATTATCACACAGCTATTAATGGTTTCCAACCAATTAATTATTCAAAGACCTATATATCAGCAAGTTTTTTAACAGCAAATTTAGGGTTAAAAACCATTGTATTTCTTAGCAATATGGATAAGATAAAAATAAGTTAATATATTAATTACTTCTAAATAACGCTTCACCATTAATATATTGGACATATAGCTGGTATCCCAGTAGTCTACCACATTCCTGATGTAATTATTTCACATTTTGGACTGAGCCAAGACACTCTGTTATAAACTACTGTTTGAACACATTGTATGAAATGGAGAACATAGTGTTTTTGTTTGCTTATTTTTGGTTTTGTTTTTGCTTAGCTAGGACTTAGTTGATAAATACTTCTCATTACAATGTGGCATTTAATTCTGACTTCTAACCCTCCGTTGTTCACTTACTAGAAGAAAAGGAACAAATATATTTAGTTTCAAAACAGAGTTTGATAATGAGAGACATTCTTCTAAAACTTAGGTAATAAGGTTAATGCATTATTTCTTAAGAAACAGAGGTAGGAATTTCCTTTTATCTTCCTTTTTCTGGATAAGAAGGACTTCTGGATATGAAGGAGGGATAATTCATATTCCTAATTTTAGATTTTGAGATGCAAAGATTGTACAGAGAATTAATAGTCTCCTCACCCAGTTTCCCTTAAAGTTAACATTTTATATAACTATAATATATTTGTCAAAATTAACAAATTAATGTTGGTTCAATACTATTAACTAAATGCTGGACTTCATCTGAATTTCACTAGTGTTTCCACTGGTGTCCTTTTTTTTTTTTTTTTTTTTTTGGTTCTAGGACCTAATCCAGGATAACACATGCATTTAGTCAATATGTCTCCTTAGTGTCGTCTGAAGTTAGGGTTTGGGGATGGATGTTATTCCACTGTACAGTCTTGTGTCAGCCCAAAGAAAGTATGACAAGATCAAGTCTTTGTAACTTGACTATGAATTAGCCTTAAATTTTTTTTTAAACCTACCAAGTCAGGAAATTAAGAGAGTTTGTTGAGGGTAAGAGAGTAGGTGTCCAGCTTTTCACCCAGCAGGGAACTAATAAACCAGTGTTTGTAATATCAAATTTATACATGTAATATTATCATTAGTAGAGGAGAAAAAGTATTTTATTGAATAAACCCTTCAAACAAATATGTCTTTATGTGTTCTGCATCTTCTTTTTACTGCCTTGGAAGAAGTTCCTGATTAATGTGGGCCTGAAATGAAAAGGAATTTTCCCTGATAATTAGCAAAGTCTTTATCATAAAACAACCTGGCTATCATCTGATGCTCTAACTTCAGTGGGCTCCTCATGCCACCAGATAGCTTCCATGGTTCTGCTGTCCTCTCTGCATTCTGCTAGCTACAACAGCAATTTAAAACCTCTTGGCTTTTCTCAAACCTAGATAGAACTTTATCTCCTGCTGTCTTGCTAGGAAGAGATCTGATCCCTTCTTTCCCATAGAAATGAGAAAGACTAGAAAAAGGAGCTCAACTTTCTTGAGTATTCTACTTCTATCTGCACTTTGCACCTTTTTGTCCCCCTGGTTTCCTATAGTGACAACAGAAAGTATTCCTTTTTGTTTACAAAGAAAGATCCTTTCTTTAGGGGCACCACACGTTGTTGACACAAGAGATTAGTATAACTAGAATAATACCTACTATATAGGTTTCTGTGCGTAAGCAGTTTGTTTCATTTTTTTTTATCTAAAAACCAAACCCAAAGCCTCCCCCCTCAGAAAAAACCTCCCCCAGATCCATAATGTCTTTCCATTACTTCCTTTCTAAATATCTTGGATCAATATTTGACAGCCATTGTCATTACCTCTTCACCTATTTTTACTGAAGTTACTAAAGATATCCATGTTGTTTATTGTGATGCACCCGTTTCAAAGGTAGTAGAGTATCATGACTGCACAGACTCAGAAATCAGATGGCTTCCATTTGAATCATGATTCCATGTCTTAACTTATGATCTGGGCAAATTTGAACAATTTTATTAACCTTTCTTTGATTCAGATTGCTCACTCATAAAATGAAGAGAATTCTTTCTTTTTTTTTTTTTTTAAAGACTTTCTTTATTTATTTGACAGAGAGATAGAGAGCACAAGTAAACAGAGCAGCAGGCAGAGGGAGAGAGAGAGAGAAGCAGCTCTCTGCTGAGCAGGGAGCCTGATGCAGGGCTTGATCCCAGGACCCTGGAATCATTACCTAAGCTGAAGGCAGCCGATTAACCAACTGAGCCACCCAGGTGCCCGCAAAATTATAATTTCTTCATTAGCATGAAGTTTCCCCTATAGCATGGAGTTCCTACAAGGCTAACATGATAAGCATATATAAAGGCTTTCATCTAGTGCTTACATACTGTGGGCACTTGTTTAATGTCGATATGTTTCCTGATGTCTTCATAGCATTTACCACTGTTAAGCATTCTTTTTACATATGGCCTCTTTCCTTGCCTTTGATTAGTATAAAGTCTTTTGATATTTGTATCCCTACTTCACTAGTTTCTATCTGCCTCCTTTGAAGGCTCCGCCCACCATGATCTCAAATATGAATTGCTTTTAGACATCTGTATTTAGCCTCCTCTATTTGTACTATATGTAATTTATATGAGAAATCTGTAAGCTCAATGATTTATACTTTGAGAGGTCCCAAATCTACATTTTCAAATCATATTATTATCCCGACCTTAATACTCTTTGCATCTGAAGCCGAGGATAAGGAGGATAAGGGCACGGATTCTACCACCAGAATCCTGAGTTTACAGTAGTTTTACCACTTACTAGATGTGGGGTTTGAGCAAGTTATTTAAACTTTCCATGTCTACTCCCTGCATTTATAAAATGGAGATGATAATAGTAATACCCAGAATTACATTGTTAAGTGAGTGTTATGCATGTCACAATGCTTAGAATAGTGCTGTATTAGCTTTACCCTTTTAGACTCCTTCAGATGTCTCCAAACCAACCCAAACTTCTCCCTTATCAATCAATAGCGCAGTGATCAATTGGCCAAAATCAACATCTAGTCTTTCCTCTTTCCTCGTCTTTATATCCCACCAATCGCAAAATAAATAATAAATAAAATAAAAAAAACAATAATAATAAAAGGTGCTGATAATATTACCTTTAGACAAAGAAAACAAGGGGACTCTGCCCTGAGCCCTGTGCTTTAGAGAGCTTGTTCTGGCCTTCATCTAGCTTTTTCACACTGGTAAAGAATCCTTAGGAACAGAAGATTGTGCTGTCCAAGAGCCCAAGACTAACCCTTCTTCACTCTCAGAACTTTGGGTAACTAGCACCCAAGAATTCTCTGTCCAAATGGCATCCAAGCTGCCCAGTATAGGTTACTGATAGGGTAGGGGGGCACCCTGGGGAAGGTGCAGGGGAGAAAGAATAGGTTGGAACATCATAAAATATTGAATAGGGGATTATGAAACCCAGTATTTCATTCCAACTATTAATAATTTATGTTTTCTGTCTTTTTTTTTTAATTTTATGTATTTATTTGACAAAGAGAGAGAGAGACCGTGAGAGCAGGAACACAAGCAGGGGGAGTAGGATAGGGAAAGCAGGCCTTCCACCAAGCAGGTAGTCTGACTCGGGGCTCAATCCCAGGACCCTGAGACCATGACCTGAGCAGAAAACAGATGCTTAACTAAGCCACCAAGATGCCCCAAGAAGAGAGTGTTTTTTATAAAAGTTTCAATAGGATCCTGTTGTTTGATGATATTAATGAGTTTGTCCTTATCCTTGGTGATCTTCTTTGTGCATGTTTTATCTATTTTTGAGAACAGAATAGTACATACAGTCTCCAACAATAAATGTTGATTTCTATATTTCTCCTTTTTTAGTATAATCAGTTTTTTGCTTCACATTATTTTTCATTTCTGTTGTTTGGATATACATTTAGAATTGCAGTATGTGTTTGATGGATTAACTTTTTTTTTAATCATTATGTAATGTTCCTTTCTTTTTTTTCTTTGTTCTGGAGTATTTTGTTTCACTTCTGATTTTTTAAAATTAATGTTGCATGATATGTCTTTTCCCATCCTTACTTTTAACATACCTAAGTCATTGAATTTGAAATGGGTTTCTTATAAATAAGACAGAGTTGATTCACAATTTTTTATTCATTCTGCCAATCTCTACCTTTTAATAGGTACAGTAAGACCACTGAAATTTAGTATAATTATTGGTAGGTCAGGGCTTAAATCTTCTATTTTATCTTTTGCTTTGTTATTTCTTTTTTTTTTTTTTAATTTTTTTTTTTTTAAGATTTTATTTATTTTTCAGAGACAGAGGGAGAGAGCGTGAGCGAGCACAGGCAGACAGAGAGGCAGGCAGAGGCAGAGGGAGAAACAGGCTCCCTGCCGAGCAAGGAGCCCGATGTGGGACTCGATCCCAGGACCCTGGGATCATGACCTGAGCCGAAGGCAGCTGCTTAACCAACTGAGCCACCCAGGCGTCCCTGCTTTGTTATTTCTATTCTTGATTTTTTTGATAATTTTTTCTGCTTTTCTTTGGATTACTCAAACATATTTTAGAATTCTATTTTAATTTATCTATAGTTTTTTTTAATCTATAGTTTTTAAATGCATCTCTTTGTACAGATTTTTACATGTCTTAGGTGTCACTTTATATAAACATAACTTACCTTAATACATTATATTAGTATTTTACTACTTTAAATGAAGTATAGGAAACTTAATTCCCTTTATGTCCCTTTAACCTCTCATGTATAATCCATCTGTCTTAAGTAAATACTCAATATATATTGAGAACCACATTAGACAATGTTGTAATTTTTGCCTCACCTGTCAAACAAAATTTATAAAACTCAAGAGGAAAATAATTTTATTGTACTAATCCATATTTTCACTCCATTTTTTCTTCCTTCCTGATGTTCTAAGATTTCCTTATCCCCTTCTCTTTAGAGGACTTCCTTTAGCTATTATTTCACTGTACTTATGCTGGCAACAAAGTTTTTTTCATTAAAGAATGTCTTGATTCCTGCTTAATTTCTGAAGGATATTTTTGCTCAAATTTGGATTTACATTACTTTCCTTTCCTGTATATAATAAATCATTTCTCTCTGATTGCTTTTAAGACTTTTTTGGTCTTCAGTTTTCACAAGTTTGAATATGATGTGTCTTGCCTTTGATTTCTTTGGATTTATCCTATTTGGGATTTAGTAAGCTTCTTAAATGTCTGGCTTTATGTCTTGTGCTAAATTTGGAAGGTATTTTAGCCATTATATCTTTGAGTATTTTTTTAATCTTGTCCTGTTACTTGTCTCCTTTTGGGATGCTGTTAAAATGAACGTTAGATCTTCTGTGATGGTGTTATAGGCTTCTGAGGTTCTGTTCCTTTTTATATTTTGTTTATTTTTATTTTTTCTGGATTGAATAATTTCTAAGTTCACTTATAATTGTTTTTCTCCTTCCTATTCAAACCCATTCACTGAGTATTTTATTTTATTTATTGTTTTTATTCAGTTCTAAAATTCCCATTTCTGGGTTGCTGGCTTCTCCAGAAACCAATCTAAAATATATAAAGAAAGGAAAATCAAAAAAAGGAAAGAAACAGAGAATGAAACAACACAGGGAATTCACCACTGCACCTTTTTTTAGGTTCTGAAATCTCTAGCTCATCTACAATCTTTTTTATGATCTTCAGGTCTTCTAGTATTTTTAGTAAGTTTAATAAGTTTAGTAGGATGAATAAGGGCAAGTAAGCTTACTCCATTTTTCCAGAAGTGGATATCTGATCCAGAATTGTTTGTTTAGCATTATTTGTCTATGTTTTAAATACAATAAAATATTATTAAGTGTACAATTTGGTAAGTTTGGGAAAATATATACACCCACACATTTAGATATTTGTTAAAGCAGCACTCAACTTTTCATTACCATAATCTATATTAGTGTCTTAAGGATGACATCACAAAGTGCCACAAACTGGGTAACTTTAAACAACAAAAATGTATTCTCCTACAGTTCTAGAGGCCACAAAACCAAAACAAAAACATTAGCAGGTTCACATTCATTCTTATAAGGATGCCCTGCCTCTCTGCCTACTTGTGATCTCTGTCAAATGTAGGGCCCTAAGTCCAGGATGATTTCATCTCAGATCTTTTAAGTAATTACATCTGCAAAGATGCTATTTCAAACAAGATCATATTTTGAAGTTCTGGGTAGTTATCCATTTTGAGGGACACTATGTAGCCCACTATAGCGCCATAAAAAGTGTCCATAAATTTAAAAGAACTGAAGTGATACACAGTAAATATTTAGACCACAGCTAACACAATATATAAATGACATTTGTAAAAATCTTCAAATGTCTGGATATTAACACACTTACAAATAACTTCTATTTCAGACCAAAAAAGTACAAATTAGAAAATACTTTTAACTGAAAGAAAACGAAAACCCAAAACATGAAGCTTTTGAAACACAACGAAAGCAGTTCTTAGAAGGTTATAGCCTTAAACAAAAACATTAGAAATAGGTGAAGGTTGTAAAGTTGACATAACTGTCTTACTTAAGAAGCTTAAGAAAAGGTATGCCTGGGTGGCTAAGTTGTTAAGCGGCTGCCTTCAGCTCAGGTCATGATCCCATGAAGGACTCCCTACTCCACAGGAAGCCTGCTTCTCCCTCTCCCACTCCCCTGCTTGTGTTCTCTCTCTCTCTGTCAAATAAATAAAATCTTAAAAAAAAAATTTAAAAAATTTTTAAAAAGCTAGAAAAAGAAGAGTAAAGTTCCATCTAAATTGAGTAGAATCTAGAGGAACAAGTAAAAAAAAAATCAATGAAATAGAAGTGGAAAAGTAATGAAAAGTAAATTTTAAAAAGCCTTATTTTGGGAGAAGAGAAATTTAAAAAACAGATTTATCTAGTTCTCGGAAAAATAACAGAGAAGACATTAATTACTAGTACTATGAATATTCTAACATCAATGAGGACATCATGAGTACAATTGCAATTATTAAAAAGAAAAAAAGGAAATGTTTTAAGTAACTTTATTACAATGTTATAAACAGAAATAAACATATCAGAAGAAAGAGATAACTTAAATAGCTGTATGTCTCTGAAAGAAATTGGATTTGCAGATATAAACCTTCCCACATAAAAACCATAGAGAGACTATGGACTCTGAAAAACAATCTGAGGGTTTTGAAGGGACGGGGGGTGGGAGGTTGGGGTACCAGGTGGTGGGTATTATAGAGGGCACGGATTGCATGGAGCACGGGGTGTGGTGCAAAAATAATGAATACTGTTATGCTGGAAATAAAAAAAATAAAAAATAAATTAAATATTAAAAAAAAACAAAACAAAACAAAAAAAAAAAACATAGACCCAGATTACTTTACTAGTAAATTGTACTCAGCACTGCAGAAAGATATAGTATCACTTCTACCCAAACACTTCATAAGTCACCTGTAAGACAAGAATTTCCCATATACCAAATCAGAAAATGACACTCCAAAGCAATAACCCTTAAGAATAGATGCAAAAATCCTTAACAAAATATTAGTAAACTGAAATACATCATGTGATAGAATTATCACATCATGACTAAGTGTGGTGTATCTCAGGAATGCAAGATTGGTTTTACATTTTTTTAAAAGATTATTTATTTGACAGACAGAGATCACAAGTAGGCAGTGGTGGGTGGTGGGGGAAGCAGGCTCCCTGCTGAGCAGAGAGCCCAATGCAGGGCTTGATCCCAGACCCTGAGAAGACCATGACCTGAGCTGAGAGCAGAGGCTTAACCCACTGAGCCACCCAGGTGCCCCTGGTTTTACATTTTTAAATCAATCTATGTCTTTCACTAAATTAACAAAGTAAAATAAGGGGGAAGAAAACAATGTGATGATCTCAATAGATGCAAAAAGACATTCAATACATATTCTTAAAACCCTCAGTAATTTAGGAATATGAAGGAATTTTCTCAAGGGTGTCCACAAAATACTAAACAACAACAAAATATGGGGAAACTATAGTTAATATACTTTTTCACTAGAATTGTACATGAAGCAAATATGTTTGCTTTTACCATGCTTTAGTATTTTATTGTAAGTCTCAGACAAGTGCCATAAGGTAAGCTAAAAAATAAACAAATAAAAGTCATATATATTGGAAAGAAGCAAAACTTTATCAACATTTTTCCCTATAGAAAGCCTTAAAGAATGTACCAAAAAAATTCTGTAGAAAATATTAAATGAGTTTAGCATGGTCACAGAATGCAAGATCCCTATAGAAAAATCAAATGCATTTCTATTTTTAGTAAGTAATGAAGAAGAAGTTAAAAAATAAAAATATTCATAATGGCCTATAAAATATGAAATATTTCAGATTGAATTCTAGAAAATATTTTATTGGGGCTCCTGGGTGGCTCAGTGGGTTAAAGCCTCTGCCTTCGGCTCAAGTCATGATCCCAGGGTCCTGGGATCAAGCCCTGCATTGGGCTCTCTGCTCAGCAGGGAGCCTGCTTCCCCCTCTCTCTGCCTGCCTCTCTGCCTACTTGTGATCTCTGTCAAATAAATAAATAAAATCTTTTTTAAAAAAGAAAATAATTTATTTCTTCTTGTTTCAGTTATTATTTATATATTAATCTTTATTCACACATGTATTTATATAAGATGGATTTCTAAAAGTGGAATATCCAAAGCAGAAGTTGAGTACATTTTTAATTTTTGGTAGATTTGGCCAAAATGACATCATAAATAAAATTTGTTAATGTAGAATTCTACCAGCATATGAGAATGACCTGTTCTCCATATTTTTGCCAGCACTTGTTATTAAAGTGTTATATGTTTAATGGTATTTACATATCTGAGATGTTTTATGCATTGAATCATATCCCTCCAAAATTTGCATGTTAAAGTCCTAACCCCCAGTACCTCAGAATATGAATATTTGGAAATAGGGTTGTTACAGATGTGATTAGTCAAGAAAAAGTTACATCGAAATAGGATGGGCTTCTAATCCAATATGACTGCTGTCATTATAAAAAGAAGTTTGGGGGGACACCTGGGTGGCTCAGTGGGTTAAAGCCTCTGCCTTCGGCTCAGGTCATGATCTCAGGGTCCTGGGATCGAGTCCTTCATCGGGCTCTCTGCTCTGCAGGGAGCCTGCTTCCTCCTCTCTCTCTGCCTGCCTCTTTGCCTACTTGTGATCTCTGCCTGTCAAGTAAATAAATAAAATCTTTAAAAAAAAAAAAAAAAGTTTGGGTGAGGACATATACACATAAGGACACCATCATGTGAAGAAAAAGGCAGAGTTGAGGGTGATGCAACGGAAGCCAAGGAACACCAAGGATTTGCAGCAGATTACCAGACTTTACACAGGGGCAAGGAACAAATTCTCTCACAGTTTTGGAAGGAACCAACGTTGCTGACAGTTTGATATTTTGACTTCCATCCTACGGAAATGTGAGACAAAAGATTCCTATTGTTCAAACCATCCAGGTCATGGTATTTTTCTGCAGCCCCAGCGAAGTAATAAAATGAGTGAACAAACAAAACTCCTTTAATCTATGTCTTTCTATAAGTGATTAGTTGAGCTTCTTTTGAAATGCTATTGCCATGAGACTTCCTTCTATGAATTGCTTATTCATATCATTTCTACTGATGCTGTATCAAAACGCTTTGATGAATCCTATTCTTAGTTTTAATAGTTGTTCAGAGTCTTTCCGATTTTGAGGCAGGGTAGTTGGGCTTTTGAGGATAAAAAATTATTCCATTTGTGTTTTTGCCTCCTCTGAAATATTGATACCCTGTACTTTCATTCAGATAGCACTTGTCAAAATTGTAGTTATTTGTGTCTCGATTCTCCCTGTGCATCAGCTTCCTGGCGATAGAAACTGGTCTTTCTTGTTTAGCACATATTCACAGTGCATAACATATTTCCTGACGCACAGCAGGTGTTCAAAGATATTTGTTGAATGTAATAATATACAAAGATAGAAACTATTTAATCTATCAGGAGCAGTAACAAATTACAGGACAAAGAGTTTTGTGATTGGAGTTGAGGATTTACTTTACTTATTCTACAGTTTGTAGTATAAAAATGAAGTCTAAAATATATCTAATGCCTAACAGAGTGTAAATCTCAACCCCACTGGTATTCTTTTTTTAAAAATTTTTTAATTTAAATTCAATGAGCCAATATGTAGTACATCATTAGTTTCAGATGTAGTGTTCAAGAATTTATCAGTTGTGTATAACACCTAACGCTCATCATGTCACATTCTTAATTTTTGAGTAAATGAAAAAGCAAGAAATGAATCTTCACCCTTACTTTATATAATTTCAAACTTCTACAAAAAATATAAATTTTTAGGAAAAACATGAAACCCAAATATATCAACCTTTTTCTTTTTAATTAAATGTAATAGATTGATCTTCAGTGTGTACTGCTGTTATCACATTCTACGGGATCATGAACTAATTGTTTCTCAACCTTAAAGAAGAATATTCAAAGCAGTGACCTTAGTGTGTATTTCCCTTGGGGTAAATAAAATGCCATTTGGGGTTAGTTTTGCTCATTGTTCAGAGTTGAGTTCATTGCTGTGGCTATCACAGTATTCAATATCACAAGCTAATGGAAAGAGACCATTGGAAGTAATATGAAGATAGGATGAAATCACCTAAGAGTGTGACAAAGCATACCATATGTTACAATTTCCGTTTTGAAATTGTACCAGGAATTGAAAATACCATGAATATGAAGCCAGAATGAGATTGCCAGGCCTTTCCTTTTGCCAATTCTTGGAATATAAATTAAGGGTGGGGTGCAGATGAGAAGGAATACTTGTCTATCAAAATAATTATTTCAGAATGATGGCAAAGTCATCGTTAAGGAAATAGCAATACTGATGACCCTACCATCTAAAGGCTTTCTTCTGAAACTAAGGAAATAATGCTTTTAAGATTTACAGCAGGATATCATCTCCATTTCATTTCAGAATCATGTAGCAAAAGATTCTTTTTTTGGGTGCAGAGTATTTTTCAGGACTCTCCAAGTACAGAAATATTTTTGCAAAAGGAAATGACATTCTGTTTGTCTAATGTCTGTTTTTCACATTCATATTTTGTTATAAAAAGAATACTTCTGGAATGATTTGGTGACAAATAACAGGCATATTGTTGGAGAAAAGATACCCAGGTCCAAGTTTCTGTGGATAATTGAAGGGCTGATTATTCTAGAGGATAGGTAATGTTTATTACCTACAGATGGCTGGTTGCAGCTCATTTTACAATGTGTTCATCCTTAATTGTGGTAGAGTTTGTCCTGCTGTTTATCTGTCAACTGACTTAAAATAAAGCCAGAAAGGTTTTTCTTTTGTTTCAGCCAAGTATCAAAATACAACTCTAAAATACTTTGAGAGCAATATGATTTGAATCTAACCTGATATATCCCGATTGTGGGAGAATAAAAAAAGAAATCTATAAAATAATTATATTCATTCACTCAAAGTAAACTGGTGTCTATAAAATAGCACAATATATTTAGGGAAGAAACAGATGTAAGCAGTATTTATAGTGGTAATAATGTGCTATTTGGCCAGATGTAAAAGCAGATTCCACTCTTAGAATCTGATTGTTTTTAATATTGTAAGGAACAACTTTTGGTGTAATTTTAAGTATTCAAAGTAACTGCAATTGTCTGTTGGTTCACTGTTTTACCCCTGTTTCTTCATGTACCTCAGAGAGGTAAATGGAACACTTAAGAGTTGCCTGGCTTTGGGCCACATGCAATGATAAAAGCTATAAGTTATAGGCAATGTGGAACTTAAAGCACGAGTTCTAAGAAATGGAAGAAAAAAAGAAGTGGAACTGTTAATTTCCTTGATTCTAAGGCTCACTAACATTAAAAAGAGCTTCCAAGAGGTATATTGGAATCATGAATGAAATAAATGATCATTAAAAGTTGTAATATAGGGTGCCTGGGTGGCTTAGTGGGTTAAGCCGCTGCCTTCGGCTCAGGTCATGATCTCAGGGTGCTGGGATCGAGTCCCGCATCGGGCTCTCTGCTCAGCAGGGAGCCTGTTTCCTCCTCTCTCTCTGCCTGCCTCTCTGCCTGCTTGTGATCTGTCTCTGTCAAATAAATAAATAAAATCTTTAAAAAAAAAAGTTGTAATATAGGAGTTTACATGCAAATAAAAGATAAAGGAGAGGAAATTTTAAAATTTTTAAAATTTTCTTTCTTTTTATTAATTATTTTTATTAACATATAATGTATTATTTGTCCCAGGGGTACAGGTCTGTGAATCATCAGGCTTACACACTTCACAGCACTCACCATAGCACATACCCTCCCCAATGTCCATAACCCAACTACCCTCAACCCTCTCCCTCCAACAACCCTCTGTTTTGTGAGGTTAAGAGTTATGGTTTGTCTTCCTCCCTATCCCGTCTTGTTTCTGATATCATAATGAGTAAAACCTAGGCTATTTTCAAGTTCCAAGTGACCGTATCTAAAAGTACTTTGCAAAATCTTCAAAAAGAATTAGAGAAAAAAAGTCAAACTTTATTTGCTGAAATGATGCACACTGGCTTTCCACCAAGCTGATGGTTATGAATAATTATGTTATTTTATTGAATGATTTTTCTTTAAAACTCTGTAGAACAATAAGAGTTTTAGTGTCATTCAAATTCCAAAATCAGGACTATATTTGTTTCATTTACTTTCTGCATTTGTTTTCGTTTAACCAACAATTCAGAAGGGTTAAGGCACATCGTTGTCCAATATCATTAAGTATATAATATCACAGAATTTTATTTTATTAAAAGGACACCTTTCAGTGAGAATTAAATTTAGGAAAAAATAAAGACAGTTTGGCATAAATAAACTTATAATGCTTTATAATACAGTCACACATAGTCTTGGGAACTCTGCTTGCTTTCTTCAGTAGGCTATAATGTCATAGTCGTATAGGGGGGTCTCCAAAGTTTTAGTTTAGTAAAGTTTAGTAAGGTCTTCAATAGAAACTTGACTATGATGTTTTATAAGGCCTTACTGAAGTTTTGGGAGAAGCTCCTCAGAGAATTCTCCATTGAAAAATGAATAGCTACCTTGATAAATATTAACATAATGAATACATTCTGATACAAGAAGAAACCAAATGGAAGACACTAGCTAAGGCTACTGAAATCTTTCTGAGGGATATCAGTCAGAATAGCTCTGCTGAACATCAGTCATCACTAATAGCTCTGAGCAGGTAACAGGCAGTGTCTACAGATATAGCTTTATAGCTCTTTTTTATGGTTTTAGATTTCTCTCAAGGTTAAAGGAATTCCTATTATTTATCAGATATTCTAGAGGAGGAAAACTTGCCTGAATGTGTATAGAAAGATGATATCAATGAATATTTTTCTTTACCAAGCCTATAGTATCCATTTTTTATACATTGGATAGAATGCATTTTCATGATAGATGAGCATATGTTAATGTTTTCTTTTTTTCTTTTTTAAATGAAACTTAATTCTAAGTTCTCGTCATTGTTATTGAGGTATGCTGAAGATTACTATTATTTTTATTTATGGTCTGTTTTGTTTTAGAGAATGCATCAGATTGGAGGTAAAGACCAATCACAGGTTTCATTTTGAGGAAAATCTCCTTTTCTTCAATAACTATCTCCTTATCTTTTATTTTATTAATACATGGTGAAGAACTTTATTTTAATTTGTAGTGACAAGACTAGAATCTTAATAGAACTCTGAACAATATATTCTAAGTTCTATTTTATTTTTAATCATAAAATTCCAAAAATACATGGAACTTTCCTTTGATGCAAATTGAAAATCTCCATCTGGCATATGGCCTTTCAAAAATATCATTTTAATCAATTAATGGGACTGTGTAGAAGACTTTTACCCAGTGTAATTATTGTGTTGTGCTAAGAAGACAATTATTGCTTTCAATAAAATTGAGAGTCATACAAAATTACAGCAAAAAAAACTTAAAAAATGCTTTATAATTAAATCTGTGACTAGTTAAGTAAATTGAAAATTGATTTTAATGTTCTCTTCAATATATTGTGTGTACTATTAATTATGAGATTAGAGAATTTTGAAGATTGGACATATTCTTGTTGACACTTGAAAGCTTATAAATATTAAAATCCAGACAACTTTAGTACTAATCAGATGTAGCAAGTAGAAAAAAAAGAGAGAGAGAAAACAAAAAATATTTTCCTCATTAAACAAAGAGCTTTCGGGGCACCTGGGTGGCTCAGTGGGTTAAGCCTCTGCCTTCAGCTCGGATCATGATCTCAGGGTCGTGGAATGGAGTCCCACATCAGGCTCTCTGCTCCGCAGGGAGCCTGCTTCCTCCTCTCTCTCTCTTTCTGCTTGCCTCTCTGTCCACTTGTGATCTCTCTCTGTCAAGTAAATAAAATATTTAAAAACAAAAAACAAAACAAACCAAAGAGCTTTTTTTCCTGAATGTACCTCCTGATTATATGCTTAGAAAACTTAGTATAAAGTCCCTGAAGTTATGTTTGTGACTTCTTCATATTTGTATGGTATTTTTTTCATTCCTTGACAGAATGGATATTATTTATGAGGGACTTACTATGTGCTGCATTCTTATGAACTAAATATTATCTTCATTTTATGGTAAAAACCATGAGTTAAATCTGGAGCAATGTTAAACAGACAAATACAGCAGTAATTGGAGTGTTCAAACTAGAGAAAAGAAAGGGACAGAAAAAATATAATAAAATCATGACAAAATATTTTCATATTTGATAAAAATTATAAGCAGACAGATCCAACAATCTTAATGAATTCCATGCAAAAGAAAATGCAGGAATTATACCAGGGTTCATAACTCTTGAATTAACTGAAAAACTGTGATAAAAAAGGAAATATTAAAAAAAATAAGCCAGAAATGTAAAAATGCATTACATACAAAGAAATAAATATAAGAATTGCAAGAGATATTTCAAGGACACAGTCCATACAAGTAAACAGTGAAGAAACATCTTTAAAGTACTGGGAAGAAAACCTTCAATCTAGAATTCTTAAGCAACAAAATTATGTTTTAAGATTGTAGGTTGAGGGGTGCCTGGGTGGCTCAGTGGGTTAAGCCTCTGCCTTTGGCTCAGGTCATGATCTCAGTGCCCTGCCATGGAGCCCCATCTCTCTCTGCCTGCTTGTGATCTCTCTCTCTCTGTGAAATAAATAAATAAAATCTTTAAAAAAAATAAAATAAAATTGTAGGTTGAATAAATTTATGAACATAATAAAACTGAAAAAAAATTATGACCCACAGACCTTTACTTCTAGAACTGTCAAAGTCTTTCAGGCAGAGGAAAATGAGATCACTTAAAATTGGTGTTAGAGGGGCGCCTGGGTGGCTCAGTGGGTTAAAGCCTCTGCCTTCAGCTCAGGTCATGATCCCAGGGTCCTGGGATCGAGCCCCACATCAGGCTCTCTGTTCAGGCGGAAGCCTGCTTCCTCCTCTCTTCATCTCTTCTGCTTGCCTCTTCTGCCTACTTGTGATCTCTGTCTGTCAAATAAATAAATAAACTCTTTAAAAAAAAAAAATTGGTGTTAGAATTTGTCAAGTGCTTTTTCTGTGGTTATTGATATAATCATATGGTGGTTTTCATATGTTGAACCAGCCTTGTATTTCTGCTGTAAATCACACTTGGTTGTGGTATAAGATCATTTTTAGGTTGCCTGATTTGTTTGCTAGCCACAATATTTGTGACTATATTCATGAGATACTGGTCTGTAGTTTTATTTTCTTGTGTTGATTTTTTCTGTTTTAATTTTTAAGAATTTTATTTATTTGAGAGGAAGAGAGAGCATGAGCAGTGGGAGGGGCAGAAGGAGAGGGACAAGCAGACTGAGTACCGTGGGGCGGGGAGCCCACATGACCTGGGGCTTGATTCCAAGACCCTGAGAACAAGACCTGAGCCAAAGTCAGATGCTTAACCAACTGAACCACCCAGATGCCCTGATTTGGCCTGGTTTTGATATCAGGGTTATTCTGGGCTCACAAAATGTATGAGGAAGTGTCTCCTCTATTTTCTGAAAAATTTGTAAAGGGCTGGTGTTGATTCTTTAAACATTTTATAGATTCACCAATTAAGCCATATGGGCTTGAGTTTTTTTGTGGGAAGTTACTGTATGACTAATTCTCACTCTGCTTGTTACAGGTCTGCTTAGATGTGTAGGTTTTCTTGAGTCCATTGGGTAGTTTGTATCTTTCTAGGTATTTTGTCCATTTCATCCAGGTTATCTAATGTGTTGACATAAAATTGTTCCTAGTTTTCCCTTATAATCATTTTTTGTCTCCATAAGTGGTTAATAATGTCCCCTCTTTCCTCATATGAGTAATTTGAGACTTCATTTTTATATTCTTTATCTATTTTTTTTCAAAGAACCAATTTTTGGTTTTATTCATTTTCTCTATTGATCTTTTAATCTATATTTCACTTATTTCTGCTCTAATCTTTATTATTTCCTTCTGTTTTATATTCTTCTTTTTCTGGTTTCTTAAAGTTTAGCTTAGTGATTTGACATCTGTCATCATTTTTAATATAGGTATTGACATTTATAAATTCACCTCTAAGCACTACTTTTACTATATATTTTTTAATTATGCTACAATACGTTTTTTTTTTTTTTTTCTTAATCTTACTATAGTCTCTAATATGTATCCTGATTTCTTCTTTGACTCTTTGGCTATTTAGGAATGTAACCTATTTGTGAATTTCCCATTGTCCTTTTGTTACTGAATTCCCTAATTCCACTGTAGTCAGAGAACATCCTTTGCATGATTTCATTTTACTCCCCAGGTTTTCCATTAAGGATTTTTGTTCGTTTTTGTTTTGGCCAATTTCTTGTTTGCTGCAGTTCTTATCACTGCTATCAGGTAGCTGTGGTACTAAGCAATTGTCACTGTTTTTTGACACCCTTCCTCCATTAGGGAAGAAAAGGCTATTTTCACTGAGCAAGCTGCGGGTCAGAACAAATAAAGATGATCTTTGTAGGGTTGTCTAGGGAACTGTCAAGTAGTTCAAATAAAGACTGTTCTGTGGAAATGTTTGTTTGGGGAGAGGTCCCAACCCGCTTTATCTTCTACAGAGTTTCCTAGACTGGTGGTTTTCATCATGAATGCAAGGGTATTTATTAGCAAATCTATTGAGAAGCTGGAAAGAGGTTGAAGGGAATAAAGGGGAAGCTGAAATGCCGTAGATCTCTCTGATAATACCTCTCTAATAATACTTCCATCTTTTTTTCCTGATAAGCAGTCTTCAATTTGTTCTAAGCCTCTAGCTAACTTCCAGAATTTTGATATTAGATTTTGACAATTTTTTGCCCAGTGTTCTTGTTGCTTTTACACAAGAGTAAATTTTCAGGGGTCCATAACATCACCATTTCTGGTACTTGTTATTGTAAGATTCTTATATATAAAGTAGTATAATAACACTTGAAAGTAAACTGTCATAAGATAAAAATGCACATTGTAAACAGTAAAATAACTGCTAAAATAAGTAAGCATCAAGTTATAATAAGCCAAAAAAGGAGAAAAACTTAAGCATAAACTATTCTTCATTTATTGTAAAAGAGGAGAAAAATGATAAAAGAGAACAAAGAACAGATGGTACAAATAGAAAGCAAACAATAAGACAATTGACCTAAAGCTAATCATAAAAGTAGTCACATTAAAGGCACATAATGTAAACATCCCAATTAAAAGGCAGAGATTGTTTTTTTAAAAAAGGCAGAGGCTATAGGATTATAGCAGTTGATATGGTAAACAAAGGCAAAAGAAAAAAATTGAACTTCCTCACTACTTACAGCCATTAAGAAGTCCAAAACAGGCAGAGTGACATTCCTCTAGGAACTCAGCTGCCTGGATGTTAATACTTTGCTAAGGGCAAAAGGCAATCTTAGCGTAACATATACCCAACCTCCAGGCTCCCTAGTCTTCTTTAACATATTTAAATTCCTTTAGAAACTTCCTTTATCTCTTCCACCCCCCAAGATATATGTTAGCAATCATCCTCCAAGCATATGGCCCACTGATGAACATCTGAAGGGTCTCATGACTGAACAGTAGTAAATGACCTTTTCATTACAACAGCTAACTCCCCCTCAGGATCCTGGAAACCTCGTTTCCAAAATACCGTGGAGGCTTGTGCTGTCCTTAACCTCCTGTCAACTTGTCACAACCTCAGCAAAAGTTCTTCTGCCCACCGGTCCTGTGTGCTTTTAAAAGAGCACCATTTGCACCCAGACATTGCAAGAATTCTTTTTTGACTGTTTGCTCTGAACCCTAACATTTCCTACATCAGCAATTACATTTTAAATGGAAAGACACAGAAAGATTAAAAAGAAAAATGATAGATTAACACATGCCATGCAAAAATAGTGATATTAGTCATTATTAATATCAGATATCAGATATCAGATAAAGTAGAACTCAAAGCCACTAAATTCCAAGAGTTTATTAAGCCATTCCCTAATGACCAATGAATCATTTCATTAAAAAAAATTCTGAATATTTGTTTACTTAATAATAGAACTTCAAATCTGTGAAGCTGATACAATATATATCAACAAGAAATAAACTAAATTAAGGGTATTGAATACCATTTAATCAATATATTAGATAATACAATGTCCAGTATATTCAGGATGCTTTGACATCCACACTGAAAAAATAAAAATCCTGATCCTTGCTATACACAGAAAATTTCCATTTATATATTATTATACATTATATAAAAAATATCTTTATACAATATATATCTTATATATTACATAAACCTATTTACAAAATTCAAAATTTTAAAACACCTTGAAGAACATACAAGAGAATATGTACATAATGTTGGTCTAAGAAACTTAGACCAGAACTTAGAACTCTAAAACTTCCAATCAAAGAGTTCAAGACTAACAATGAATCTTGGAACACCAAAAACTAATAGCATACTGTATGGTGACTAACATAACAAAATAAAAAATATTAAAAAATTAAATTAAATAAACAAAAAACCACAAAGAGTTCAAGACTAATCTATTACATTCAAAATGAAAAACTTGTTTGTATATAAAGAAAGCAACTTTTTTTTTTTTTACAAAAGTTAATTAACAAGCCTGGTATTTAGAGAGCATATTTGTGATGCATATAATGATAAATCAAATCCTGAATATATACAACAGAATTCCTATAGATGTTTTTCTAGAACAAGAAAGCTGAATGCTGACCAACATTTGAAAAAAATGCTTATCTTCACTATTTATCTGGAGAATGCGAATTAGCACAATTTATCATTGATATGCACATTGACAATGTCACGGAAGAATAGCAGAAACTGAGAACATCCAGTATTGCTGTAAGGAGTAGTATAGTCTGGAGATGGGTATTTATTTCAGTGCTGATGTAGTTACACCAGTACTACTTCTAGATGATTTTTTGTTTCTGTTTCATCAGTCTACAAAGTGTGCCTTTGTCCTCATGCTTGTTAAAACAAAATTACAAGAGGATTGTTCTGAAGCTATGCCTGTGCACTTAGCCAGGGAAGGAAAAGGGATCCACCAACTGAACTGACCTGTTTTTATTAGGAAGTTAGAAAGTGTACAGTGTTACTATAAGGTACTCAGTTTCAGATAATATGCAAGCTAATTCTATTTTTGTACTTAATATATTCAACTTAATCTAGAATTTATATCATTCTTATATAGATCTTATGTTCTTCATATTTACATCTAATGCTAACTATTTTGTTACTATAGATATTTATTAAAGTATCTTAAATAATATTCGATACAGGTATTCAGAAAAAGGTAATTATTCTCTTTTCAAAAGATTTACTTCTCTGGTCTCACTCTATTTTTTCCCTCATATTTTGAAATATTTCTATCATTTTTACTTTCAAGGCCCTTTTATATTATTTTATTATCTGTGATTCATGAGGTATGTCTAATGTTTTAATTTCATTTAGTTTCAATATTTTTCTCTCTCGCTCTTTTTTTGACAGTCTTCATTTTTTCTCTGGTAGACAGAATTATTAGATGGCCTTAATGATCCTCTCCTGGTTTTCACATCCATGCGCAATCCCATCACCTTGAATGTAGGCAGGATCTAGTGACTTGCTTCTAACCAATGGAATACAGAACACAAGATAGAATATCACTTGCATAATTAGATAACAAAGATGGTGACTTCTGTCATGCTAGCACACTCCCTTTCTTGCTAGCTTTGGTGAAGCCAACTGCTATGTTGGAAGAACCCATGTGGTAAAGAACTGAGGAGAACCTCCAGCCACCAACCAGTGCTTAACTGAGGCTCTTGGTTCAACAGCCAGAAATATTGCCCTAAGTCATATGAGTTAATTTTAAAGCAAGTCCTTTCCTAGCTGAGCTTTGAAGTAAGAACACAGCATATGAGAGTCATATGCTAGTCATATAAGAGTCTTCTGGATCAGAAGACCCAGTTAAACCGTGCCCAAATTTCTGACGCACAGTAATTGCAAGATAAAAATCTGTGTTGTTTGAAACTGCTAAATGTGGGGGTGCTTTATTATGTAACAGTAGATAATGGATACATTTTTATCTTAGAGAGAGTTTTTGCTGATTATAGAAGTCTGAGTTGGCAGTTACCACCACTCTCACCCATAACTCTAAAGATGTTTTTCCATTGTTTTGATTCTGTAGTTCGCCTAATATCTATGCTATTTTTTTCTGTTTACTTTGAAGGTTTTTTATTTATTTGGAGCAAAGGGTTTATGAAATTCTTAGAAATGGTTTTCTTTTGTTTATCCTGCTCAAAGTCACTGATGTAACTGAATTTACAGATTGATGGCTTCATTCACATTTTTAAAGTTTTTTTTTTCTTTACTGAGGTATAATTGACATAGTGTTACATATCAGATATACAATATAATGACTCAACATTCTTGTACATTACTCAGTGCTCATCACCATAAATGTACTCTTAATCCCCTATTTCTGTTTCACCCATTCACCCACCCACCGCTCCTCTGGCAATTACAGCTGTTCTCTGTATGTAAGAATGGGTTTTTATTGTCTCATTTTGCCCCCTTTATTTGTTCCTTTGTTTTGTTTTTTACATTCTAAATATGAGTGAAATCATATGTTATTCAAGTCTCTCTCTCATTTCACTTGTAATTATGCTTTCTAGGTCTATCCAAGTTGTTGCAAATGGCAAGATCTCTTTTTTATGGCTGAATAATGTGTGTGTGTGTGTGTGTGTGTGTGTGTAATGGCACATCTTCTTTATCCATTCATCTATTAATGGACACTTGCATTGCTTCCTCTTGACTATTGTATACAGTGCTTCAGTAACCATCCGGGTGCATATATCTTTTTGATTTAGTTTTTTTCATTTTCTTTGGGTGAATACCTGAGGAGACATATCTAGAAAAATATTTCTGTGGCCAAAGTCAAAGAAATTACTGCCTGTATTTTCTTCTAGTTTTGTGATTTCAGATCTCATATTTAGGTCTTGAGTTTATTTTTCTGTATTGTGTAAGAAAGTGGTTCAGTTTCATTCTTTTGCATGTAGTTGTCCTGTTTCCCCAGGACCATTTGTTGAAGAGACTGTTTCTCCCCATTGTATATTCTAGCTTCCTTTGTCATAAATTAATTGACCAAAGAAGCACAGGTTTAATTCTGGCCTCTTTATTCTGTTTCATTGATTAATGTATCTATTTTTGCTGACAGTACCTTACTGTTCTGATTACTACAGCTTTGCAAGAAATCTTGAGATCTGGGATTGTGATACCTCCAGCTTTGTTCTTCTTTACCAAGATTGCTTTGGCTCTTTGGGATCTTTTGTGGTTCCATAAAATTTTAATAGTATTTGTTGTAGCTTTGTAAAGAATGTTATCAGTATTCTGATAGGGAAAGCATTAAATGTGTAGATTGCGCTGGATACTATGGACAGTTTAATAATATTGGTTCTTTCAATCCATGAGAATGGAGTATCTTCCCATTTGTTTATGTCATCTTCAATTTCTTTCATCAATATTTTATAGTTTTCAGAACATAGTTCTTTCACCTCCTTAAATTTATTGGTAGTATTTTATTCTGTTTCATGTAATTATAAATGGGATTGTTTTCTTAATTTCTCTTTCTGTTAGTTCATTATTACTGTATAGAAATGCAGTGGATTTCTGTATATTAATTTTGTACCCTGTGACTTTGCTGAATCCATTTATCAGTTTTTTTGGTGGAGTCTTCAGGGTTTTCTATATATAGTATTATGTCATCCACAAATAGTGAAAGTTTTACTTCTTCCCTACCAATTTGGATGCCCTTTCTTTCCTTTTTTTATCTAATTGCTCCAGCTAGAATGTCCCGTACTATGTTGAATAAAAGTGGTGAGAGTAGACATCACTTGTCTTGTTCGTGATCTTAGAAGAAAAACTTTATTTTTTCACCATTGAGGATGGTAATAACTGCAGATTTTTCATCGATGGACTTTATTATGTTGAGTATGTTCCCTTTAAACCTACTTTATCAAGAGTTTTTATCATGGACAGATATCATACTTTGTCAAAGTACTTTGTCAAAAAATGTTTTTTCTGCCTCTATTTTTATCCTTTCTCTTATTGATGAGATATATCACATTGGTTGACTTGCAAATATTGAACCACCCTTGCATCCTTGGAAAAAATTCCACTTGATTATGGTGAATGACTTTGTAAATGTATAGTTGGATTTAGTTTGCCAATTTTTGGTTGAGGACTTTTGCATCTATGCTCATCAGACATATTGACCTGTAGTTTTCTTTCTTTCTTTCTTCCTTTCTTCCTTTCTTTTCTTCTTCTTCTTTTTTTTTTCTTTCTTTCTTTCTTTCTTTTTTTTTTTTTTATTAGTATCTTTGCCCAGTTTTGATATCAGAGTCATATTTTCCTCATAGAACAAATTTGGAAATTTTCCTTCCTTTTCTATTTTTTGGGGAATAGCTTGAGAAGAATAGATATTAACTTTTCTTCAAATGTTCTGATATCATGTTCTAGACTTCTGTTTGTTGGGCTTTTTGATTATGGATTCAATTTCATTAGTGGTAATCAATCCAATCAAATTTTTTTATCTCTTCCTGATTCATTTTGGGAGGTTATATGTTTCTAGAAATGTATCCATTTCTTCTAGGTTGTCCAATCTGTTGGAATATAGTTTTTCCTAATTTCTTATGATCTTTTGTATTTCTGTGGTGTCATTATTTCTCTTCTTTCCTTTGTGATTTTGAGTCCTTCCTCTTTTTTCATTGTTAAATTTGGTTAAAATTGATCAATTTGTTGATTTTTTTTTCAAAGAACCAGTCTCAGGTTTCATTGATCTTTTCTGTGGGGTGGGTGTGTGTGTGTGTGTGTTGCCTCTGTTTCATTTATGTCTGCTCTAATCTTTATTATTTTCTTGCTTCTCCTGAATTTGGGCTTTGATCAATTTTTTTTTTAAGCTCTTTTAGCTGTAATGTTAGGTTGCTTATTTGAGATTTTCCTTGTTTCTTGAGGTAGGCTAGTTTTGCTATCAACTTCCCTCTATGAACATTTTTTGTTGATTTGGGACCACTATATTTTCGTTTTCATTTGTCTCCATATATTTTTTCTTTTTGGATTTACTCTTTGATTGCTTGGTTAACCCATGCATTATTTAGTAACATATTATTTATTTCATGTATTTGTGATCTTTCCATATTTTTTCTTGCAGGTTTTGTTTCCTCTGGTTTCATACTGTTGTAGTCAGGAAAAATGCGTGGTGTGAATTTTAATCTTTTGAATATATTGGGTCTTATTTATGGCCTACTATGTGATCTATCCTGGAGAATATTCATTGTAAACTTGAAAAAAATGTGTATCTTGGTTTTTTTTTTTGGATGGAATGTTATATATTTATATACTATTAGTTCTATTTGGTCAAATGTGACTTCAAAAGCCACTGTTTTCATCTTGATTTTCAGTCTTGATCATCTATCCATTGATGGAAGTGGGGTGTTAGAGTCCCCTACTATTGTATTATTGTCAGTTTCTTCCTTTATGTATGTTAATTGTTGCTTTATGTTTTAAGTATTAACTATATATTTATATTTTTTCATTATTTTTTTCTCCCATTCTCTCTCTTCTGTGAGAAATTATGGTATATACATTTTTTAAAGTGGGTCCCATATATTTCTGTATTTCATTTTGTGAGAGTTTTATTCTATCTGTGTTTCAGTTTGAATATTTTCTATTGAGTTCTTAAACTTATACCCATACAATGAATTCTTAATTTTGTTTTATTGTATTTTTAAATTGTAGACCCTGTATTGTTTTTTCTAAAGATTGTGTTTATCTGTTGAAATAGTCTTTTTTCTTTTTTTAAGAGAGAGCACATATGCATATGTAGGCAGAGGGAGAGGAAGAAGGAGAATCTTAAGCAGATTCTATGCCCAGCATAGAGCCCAGTGTGGGGCTAGATCTCACAACCCTGGAATTGTGACCTGAGCCAAATCAATAGTTAGATGCTAAAGCCAAGTGAGCTACCCAGGTGCCCAGAAACATTCTAATTTTTATACATTTTTCTATTATTTCTTTATTTTTTTTTAAAGTATATTGATCAGTATTTTGAATTTCTAGTTGCCTAGTTCTAATGTCTAACTCATCTCTGGGCCTAGTTTTACTTTTTCTTTGTCTTTCTTAGTTATCTGTCACTTTATCTTGCTCTTTTAGATATCTAGTATATATTTTTTTTGATGGAAATTATTCAAAATTTAAGTTACCTACATCACATAACTTTTCTCTAAAGGATGCTTCATTTTTTAAAAATATTTTTATTAACATATATGTTATTTGCCCCAGGGGTACAGGTCTGTGAATCATCAGGTTTACACATTTCACAGCACTCACTGTAGCCCATACCCTCCCAAATGTTCATAACCCGACAACCCTATTCCTACTCCCACACCCCCCAGCAACCCTCAGTTTGTTTTGTGAGATTAAGAGTCTCTTATGGTTTGTCTCCTTCCCGATCCCACCTTGTTTCATTATTTCCCTCCTCACCCCCCACAACCCCTCACCCTGCCTCTCAAATTCCTCTTATCAGAGCGATCATATGATAATTGTCTTTCTCTGACTGACTTATTTTGCTCAACATAATACCCTTTAATTCCAAGGGGTGCTTCAGTTTGATCTGACAAATTGCCCTCAGATTATTTTAATCTGCTGGGGTCTATTTTTAGGCTGGAATCTATTTTTAGATTTTTTTTTTCAATGTATCTTAGTCCTAAGAAATTGTATGATCCTTACAGCTGTGTGTGCCTGTTTTGGAGTCTCAACAGAATGAATGGGTGGTCATAATGATATTGTACTCAGGCTGGATCATGATTTTAGTGTCTTTCCAGTTCTATGCTCTCTGTATTATTCTTTTTTAAGTCTCTCAGAATCTTTAGCATTCAGCTAAGATTCTGAAGAGGTCTTACACAGATATTGTTTTGAGTGTATATGTGTGTGTGATTTACTTCCATCAAACCATATCCCCAAATTTAAATTGTTATAGAAAATCCCAAACTCTAATATCTGTTTCATCTACCCTCTAAACCTACTCCTTTTTCCTTGGACTCTATTTTTCTGCACCATGGCTTCAAAATGCTCTCAAAGGGAAATTTCTGTTAATCTTTGGCTCATAGTGTGTGCTTGATTTCTTTCAAGAAGAGTAGTATTCATATTTTGTTCAGAATTTATAGTTCCATAAAAGATTGAAGCTTTGGGTATCCTAGACTATAGCATCTTAAGCAGGATTATGTTTCTTTTAAAAACTGCAGCAGAAGCCAAGGAAAAATATTACCTTCAGGTGGCAAATAAGGATAATGGCACAACCAAGGAGGCTGAAATTAATTTGAATATTTTCTGAGACAGTTTTAGAAATTTCTAGGTACATTCAGAAAACTTTGGGAGGGAATTGAGATGCTATGTTATGAAGATGAAGTCAATGATCCAATGCAATCTGAGATATGCTGTTAAGGTGAATTTCCTTATAACTGTGTCCTACTATTGGCTAGGAAAAGTCAGATTACTATACTATCTATTATATTGTGTATAGTTACCAAAATGACCAAATCTCTAGTATATACTTGTGCACATTCTGTATTTTGACATCCCATTTCATAGTGAATGGATTGATTTCAGGAGCAACACAGAAAAAAATAAGTCTGTAAGAACCACAAGTGTCCTCTCTCTCTCCAGGATAGACATGCTGTGGCTGCCAAATCCTGGAGCCTAGTGTGTGAGAATTTTTATTACTTAGATTGAAAAATAATAATAAACTTATGTGAAATACATAAAAACTCTGATATATGAAGCCAGAGATGTTTAATTTTGGGAATAGAGCTAAAAACAATAAAAATAAAAATTGAAATTTAAAACACAGACCCCTGAGCCTGACAATGCTTTGTATGTGGTGGGAATAGCCAGATAATTGTCAATTAGTGATTTTCAGTGGAAAGTAGAGCAGACCTGGATTCTTCAGGAATTACATTCATCTCCAAAAAGTGATTACATTGTCACTTGGAAACATTTAGTGCATAAGAACCAAGAGAATATGTGGAACTTGATAGACCACCATTTGCTATGAAACTCTTCTCTCAAGAAACATTCACTTAGAAGCAAAGGAGAGCTAATTTTCTACATGCCCGACTTTTGGAAGGCTGACCATGGAAAAAAAAAGCAAACAAATAAGTAAACAAGAAAAATACCAAATAAATAGCCAACAATACATGTTAGATATTTTTTTTAATTAATTTTTTATTTTTTATAAACATATATTTTTATCCCCAGGGGTACAGGTCTGTGAATCACCAGGTTTACACACTTCACAGCACTCACCAAAGCACATACCCTCCCCAATGTCCATAATCCCACCCTCTTCTCCCAAACCCCCTCCCCCCAGCAACCCTCAGTTTGTTTTGTGAGATTAAGAGTCACTTATGGTTTGTCTCCCTCACAATCCCATCTTGTTTCATTTATTCTTCTCCTACCCACTTAAGCCCCCATGTTGCATCACCACTTCCTCATATCAGGGAGATCATATGATAGTTGTCTTTCTCTGCTTGACTTATTTCGCTAAGCATGATACGCTCTAGTTCCATCCATGTTGTCGCAAATGGCAAGATTTCATTTCTTTTGATGGCTGCATAGTATATACACAATAGATATTATTTTTTAATTCCAAATATATCAATAAGCTGATGAGGCCTCTGGAAAATACCAGTTATGTCATAATTGCTAAAGGGGCTCTTGAAAGTACTATATTTCATGCTTTAACCAAATTTCTCAGTATTTGTCAGATATTACTACCTAAGCAATTCAAAGTTATTTCATCAGGACCTAAGAGGCTAGTTGCAGATTATAAATAGATATCATCAAATTAATAACACAAACACAGAAAGATAAATAAGAACTACATTTAGTGTGTGCTTTTTGTTTACAGAAAAAAATAATTTTAAGGCATTTATCTACTTACTGTGCTACATATGACACATCAGACATTGAAAAAGAACATTTGGAACAAAGCTTACAAGGTGCTGATGCCTTTTATTTTTAAAACAGAAACATTGGGACCAGTGTAAATCCTAGTTAAAAAAAAAAAAAAAGGCTGTCAATTCATCGTTAAGTAAATTAAACATTTATAGAATAAGCTTCCACAAATACCAGACATTAAAAGTGCTAGTACTCTGTATCTATCTCTGAAAAGATAAAAAGCCGAGTCAACCCTGTGGGGATTTAAAATTATGGCTCCAGAGAGTCTGAGTATTTTGAACAGAGAGCAGAAAGCAGAGAATCCAAACATTCATTTATAATATAAGACTCTCTGCTACACTATGGTGTCTGTTTATTTGTATTAACTGTTCTATGGACCTTGATGACGAGTTAAAAATGTATTTATCAGAGAAGAAAAATAAGATTTCAGGTTCCTACAATAAAAGATATCATAAATATATTAAATCTTTTACTTAAATCATTGCACTTCCCTAAAATTAAACTTTTTTTGTGTGTGTGTAGTTATTTTTTCAATCATGTTTAAATCTTTCCTAGAGGGAAAGGGTTACATAAATCTCCAATTTTGAATTTCACTCACAAAGCATTTTTTACCTCTACAATGTTTTATGTAGCAGTTTAAAGTTTCTCCTTCCAATTTTTTTTTAACATTGGTAAGGTGACATGGGTATGTCATTGTCACAGTCCAAAAAATCGTGCTCTTTGGGATACTTGAGCATTCCATAAGGGGGGAAAAAAAAACTTGTTTCTGTTATAGACCCTGGATATGAAGTATTAAATGCCAGTTTCTTGAACTGTTCTATAAGAAGTATAGCTTAAGAGAGAAAATTTAGAAATTTTTGAAAACTTTTAAATCCAATTCTTCTTCTTCTTCTTCTTCTTCTTCTTCTTCTTCTCCTCCTCCTCCTCCTCCTCCTCCTCCTTCTCCTTCTTCTTCTTCTTCTTCTTCTCCTCCTCCTCCCCCTCCCCCTCCCCCTCCCCCTCCCCCTCCTCCTCCTTCTCCTCCTCCTTCTCCTTCTTCTTCTTCTTCTTCTTCTTCTTCTTCTTTTTTTTTCCAGAAGTATTTGACACAGTGGATCACACATTGGCTTTTTGAGACTATTACTTCTCCCGGCTTTTATAAAACCTGATTCTTATATGTTAGTGTTTCAAGTTTTGGTCCCAAGTTATGTATTTTTCATTCACTATATTCTTACCTCGGGCTCTTTCTTTGGCTTTGTATCTCAGCTAAACACTAAAACTTGGAGGACTTAGTAAAGGATTTCCTGAAGAGAAAATATTTGCTTAAGTCTTAAAGCTTAAGTAGTATTTAGATATTGTAAGGAAGGAAAGTGGAATCTGAGAAAAGGAGTAAAATATCAAAGAGTGACAATGAAGTGTTGAAGCTCTGAAACGTAGAAAGACGTTTCTTTCAAATATGAGCTGTACCCTGAATTTTTCAAATGTAAGTATCAAGTTCAGACCTCTTCTCTCAGCTCGAGTCATCTATCCCACCTCCAAGTTGACTCTTACCCTTGGATCCCCATAAGAATCTAAGATATATCAGATCCCAAAAAAACCCACACACATACACGAAAACTGAATGTACTTTAGGTTTTCCTCATGTCAGTGACTCTCCATCCACTTCCAGGACCTGGAAGTCATCCTAGAATATCGTAGAACCTGGAAGTCTTTATTAACAATTCTTTGTCCTATAAATTCTGATTCAGGAAGTGCTGGCATGTCTACCTGCAGACTGACCTAGGATTGCTCCTAAAACAGACAAAACATTTTCTCACCTGAAATACAATCTCCAGTGGTTGTACCCATTTCCATATAGATTCTATCTAAATCATTCTTCACCTTATATTCTTCACGAATTCTTTACCAATATATGCAATATTAATATAATAACATAGTGGAGAAAAACCATATAATCATCTAGATAGATGCTGGAAAATCATTTAAGAAAATTCAACCTGTATTCATCATAAAACTACTAAGAAAACAGATTAAAGATCTATGGTTAAAATCATACTTAAACACAAATTACTTTCCTCCTAAAACTAGGAAAAAAGGCAAGGAAGTTTACGCTCACAATTTCCAGTCTGTAGTTAACTGGGGAGTCTATACCAGTGCAATAAAGCAGAAAAGATAGAAGGTCATAGAGATTAAAAAAGAAAAAATAATAAAAACTTTATTTGCAAGTGATATCATCTTTGGATAAAATTCCAAAAAATCATTTAGATGATACAAAATTGTTAATTTAACAAGATTGTAAAGTACAATGTCAATACATATAAGTTATATTTCTATATTGGCAGGCCAGAAGAGAAAATGAATTTTTAAAATGTCATTTAAAATAACGTTAACAACATGAAACACATAGGGGTCGACTTAGCAAAATATGTGCAAGCCCTGTGTAATGAAACATATAAAATGCTGCTCTTAGAAATTGAAGAGGATAAATGATAAGATATGCTAAGTTATAAATTTTAAAACACATTTTTAATATTAAAATTTTTATTACAATTTCTATAATCTGTCACCTCCAGATCCCACATTACTGAGTATTGCTCAAGATTATATTATCAAATTTAATGTATGATACTTTAATACATATTTAGTACATGTAATCCATATAGCTTATCCATCTATGCAAGTAATATATTTGGATAAGCTGGCCCTTTTCATTTGCCTGGTAACTCTTCTTTTTTTTTTTTTTTAAAGATTTTATTTATTTATTTGACAGACAGAGATCACAAATAGGCAAAGAGGCAGGCAGAGAGGGAGGAGGAACCAGGTTCCCTGCTGAGCAGAGAGCCCGACATGGGGCTTGATCCGAGGACCCTGGGACCCAAGCCGAAGGCAGAGGCTTTAACCCACTGAGCCACCCAGGCACCCCTACCTGGTAACTCTTGATAGGCGATGTCTAACTTGTGAAATCATAAATGTCAGTATCACAATAGCAAATTAAGGATTTTCAGACTTAACTGTACAACAGTGTACACTACAAAATATATTTTTAATGTACTTATTATCCTCAAATTGGTTCAAAGAGTTGAGACAATGTTCAAAATTCCCATAGGTTTTTGTGGGGATTTTAAATTGATTAATTAATCTTTATTGAAGCATAACTAAAATATAACATTGTATTAGTTTCAGTTGCATAGCATAATGATTTAAAATGGTGTAAGTTTCAAACTGCTCACAACAATAAGTCTAGTTAATGTCCATTAACGTGTAGTTATACATTTTTTTCCTCTTGTGATGAGAACTTTTAAAATTTACTCTCTTAACAACTTTCAAATGTGAAATACAGTATTATTAACTGTAGATATCATGCTGTATATTACATCCCTATGTCTTATTTATTCTATAACTAGGAGTTTGGATCCCATTTACCCATTTTGCCCACTCACCACATTATGTCTCTGTTCTTTGTTCTCTGTGAGTTTTAAGATTCTGCATGTAAGTGGAATCAGGTGATATTTGTCTTTCTCTAGCTGACTTATTTCACTTGACATAGTGCCCTTGAGGTCCATCCATGTTATCACAAATGGCAAGATTTCATTCTTTTTTGTAACTGCATAAAATATATGAGGTGTGTGTGTGTGTGTGTGTGTGTGTGTGTGTGTACCACATTTTCTTTATCCATTCAACCATTGTTTGACACTTAGGTTATTTTCATATCTTGACTTTTGTAAATAATGCTTCAGTGAACATAGTGGCGCAGATATATTTTTAAGTGCTTTTGTTTTCTTCAGATAAATACCCAGAAGTGGAATTGCTAGATTATATGGTAGCTTTTTTTTTTTTAATTTTTTGAGGGAGCTCCATACTGCTTGCACCATTTTGTATTCCCTTTTCTCCACCTCCTCACCAACACTTGCTAGTTCCTGTTTTTTTGATAACAGCCATTCTAACAGGGGTGAGGTGATATATCATTTTGGTCTTGCTTATATTTCCTGATGCTTAGTGATGTTAGGCATATTTTCATATACCTATCAGCTATCTGTATATCTTCTTTGGGAAAATGTATATTTAGATCCTTTGCCCATGTTTAAATCAGATTGGGGTTTTTTTGGTTATTGAATTGCATGAGTTCCTTATATATTTTTGTTCATATATATATATGATTTGCAAATAGTTTTTTCCATTCAGTAGGTTGCGTTTTCATTTTGTTGATGGTTTCCTTTGCTGTGTGGACACTTTTTAGTTTGATGCACTTCTACTTGTTCATTTTTCCTTTTGTTGAATGAGTGTGTGTGTGTGTGTGTGCGCGTGCGCATGCGTGTGTGTGTGTGTGTAAGATCCAAGGAAATAATTGTCAAACTAATGTCAAGGGGCTTATCATCTATGTGTTCTTCTTGGGGGGTTTATGGTTTTAGGTCTTATGTTCAAATCTTCAAGCCATTTCAAGTTAATTTTTGATATGATGTAAAACAATGGTCTGGTTTCATTCTTTTGCATGTGACTGTCCTCCAAGGTGTTTTGTTTTCACTTTGCTTTTTGTAGAGGTTGTCATATTGATTGCAGAGTTTAGCAAAACAAAAAATCTGAAATAGCCAAAACAATTTTGAAAATGAAAACAATGCTTGAAGACTTTATTTGATGACTTTAATAAGGCTATAATAATGAACAGAATGTGATAGGTATAAGGATAGACAGGAATTAACCAAACATAAGTGCTAAAAATGTATTATTCTTGAAGGAACATTGAGGGGGGAAATGATCTGAAGTTCCTGTGATGTTATTTGTTTTGTTATTATTGTTCATTAGGTAAGAGTGCCAAAAGCATGGACCATATAAAAATATGATTTTGACTTTATCAAAATTTAAGTTTTCCTCTTTGAAAGAGATCCAAAAGAAAATGAAAATTCCCGGTACAAATTGGTGGAAAATGTACATACATGTGAAAAAGAACTAGTATCCAGTATAGGTAATAAATTCTTACAACTCAGTAATAAAAAGATAATCAGCCTACTAAACATGGGCAGAAGATTGATACAGACATTTCATACAGAAGTTTTAAATATGACCACTAAGCACGTGAGAAGATGCTCAATAACAAGAAAGTGGTACATACAGTACGTTCAATAAATCACAATGCATACTACCATACAACCATAAGAATGTCTGAAATTAAAAAGACTGGGAATAGTGTTTTCAAAGATACAGAGCAACAGAAACTCTCGTGCATTGCAGGTGGGGATGTAAAATGTTATTTTCACAAAAACTGGAAGTTTCTTACAAAGTTAAATATACCCCTACCATATGACACAAAAATTTTACTTCTAATACTTTACCAAAGGGAAATGAAAACATACTTTCACGAAAAGACTTGTGTGAGAACGTCCATAATAGCTTTAGTTAGAGTAGTCAAAAACTAGAAAAAAAATCCATACATCCATCAGTGTGTGAATGGATATGGAACTATGGTACATTAAAACAATGATGAGTTGTTTAGCATTCAAAAGGAAGAAACTACTAGTACATGAAATATAGATAAGAGACTCAAAACATATAGTGAAAAAGACTCAAAACACACAGAGTGAAAAAAGATTAAAAAGTACATACTGTATGATTGCATTTGAGTGGAGTTATAGAACAGGCAAAACTGAACTATATTTCTTAAAGCAGATCAGTGGTTCCTGAGGCTGAAAAGAAGCAAAAGGACCTTTTTTGGGTGATAGAAACTTTCTATACTTTTATTGTGGTGGTGGTGGTGGTGGTGGTGGTGGTATTTACACAGAAGTATAATATTGTCAAAATTTCATCCTGCTGCAAACTTTTAACAGGGGTCTTTTATTGTATGTAAGAAAACAGTGTTACATTTTAAATTATAGGTGAGAAAAGGAAGGGAATTAAGTTTCCTGATGTATAATTTAAAAAAAAAATAGCTACCGGGCTCCTGGGTGGCTCAGTGGGTTAAGCCGCTGCCTTCGGCTCAGGTCATGATCTCGGGGTCCTGGGATCGAGTCTCGCATCGGGCTCTTTGCTCAGCAGGGAGCCTGCTTCCCTCTCTCTCTCTCTGCCTGCCTCTCCGTGTACTTGTGATTTCTCTCTGTCAAATAAATAAATAAAATCTTTAAAAAAAAAATAGCTACCATTTATTAAGTACTTAGCACATGCCAGGCCTTTGTCTAAGCATTTGAAATGCACTATCCTACCTAATCTTCACAACATCCCTAATAGGGAGACACTATGACTATTGCAGAGGTGAGGGAAGTCAGTGTTGGGGAGCAAACATAGCCAAACTTTTTTCTCAGGTTTAAGCACTCAAGGATTATATAGTATTTTCTTAAAGTTTCTAGAAAGCTCAAGAATTTCCTCTCTCTACTTTTTAAATTGCTTTTTCTTGGCATTGAGATTTAGTCTAGTTCCCATGGAGTGAAACCCTGAAAATCAATACATCTGTTTAATAGTTTGCACTCTCTGGAATTCTCATTGAGTCTATCTTCTTATATTAAAACAAAACAAAACAAAACAAAAAATACCCAGGTCAAAATGATGACTTTAACTATGATTAAGTGTAAAATAAAAACAGCAAATGAGAAAGTAGTCTAAATTTTGAATATAAGCGATATATAAATGTCTATGCTATATATATGCAGTTTCTTTCACAATTCTAGGTAATTTTCCCATATTTAACTTTCTTTCCTAGGAATAAACTAAAAAAAATACTTTTGTTGTATTGATAATATCCTAAAACAATATTTAAAATAGACATTCTGAGGACGGGAAAGTTAACAAGATTGGCGTTAAAAATTGTATTTTGCTAAAAGGATACCATTCTGATGAGAGCACTATTAGATTTTACAGACAATGGTTATCAAAAAGGAGCTTTTCTGAGGAATATTTGATCTTTATTGGATCTATTTCATTTCTATATAGAAAATAATCAAAATGTCACTTTTCAGTACTGTTCTCAGTACTGAACCTACTGAAGGAACATACTGAAGTTTCCTTTCTCCCAGAAGTCTGATGTACCCTTTCACGATTAATTATTATAATAAGCAGACATCAAGCCTGTAAATGAAAATGAAATTTATTTGCTCTAGGTAAGAGCTATAAGAGCTCTAGCTCTGTATTGTATTTATTTTATTTTATTTTATTTTACAAATATTATGTATTCGTAGAGCTCTAGCTCTGTAGCTCTACGAATACATAATATTTGTAAAATAATAGTGTGTCCCTTTTCAGTAACTTACCTCACAAAGAATTTCTCTGTGCAAAATGCAGAATGTCTCACTACAGGTAATGAATTTTTTGTGTCTTTATGAGTTTTGGGTTTTTTTCCTGCAAAATTAAGCAAACTGTGCTCCTAGATACCTTACTTAGAGAAAAATACATATATATACACACACACATACACACATGCATATGCACATAGATATGTGCATACATATACACACATATGTCCATATTTGCATTTTGTATTTCTAGTAGTATTCTAAACAACAAAAATACAATATAAGCAGTGATGTAGGTTATCCCTTAAAGTTCATTATCATTGGGATGCCTGGGTAGCTCAGTTGGTTAACCCGCTGCCTTCAGCTCAGGTCATGATCCCAGGGTCCTGGGATCGAGTCCCACATCGGGCTCCTTGCTCAGCAGGGAGCCTGCTTCTCTCTCTGCCTCTGCCTGCCGCTCTGCCTGCTTGTGTTCTCTCTCTCTCTCTCTCTCTGACAAATAAATAAATAAATAAAATCTTAAAAAAAAAAAAAATTCACTATCATTATACCTAACAAGTGATATCACAAAGAATGCTGTATTTCTAAGAAATAAGAAAGCATTCCATATGGAGAGTTTTATAAAAATCCATGGTAAAATTATATTTTTCATAGTGTACCAAGAGTTTTCTACAAAGAACAGTTTTGAAAAATATTTTCCTTGTACTGCTTGACCATGTAACTGGTCTTCTGTAATAGCTATGGCTCTATGTTCAGGCACATGAGCAAACACACACAGAACAAAACTAAACAAATAAAATCTACCTAAGATGATGATATTTTTGTCCTGGAAGAGCAGAGAGAAGAGAATATTTGCTGACCTTTTGTATTACAGACATCAAAGAGCAATTTCCTTTGCCTTTCTTTTCTCTTAAACGAGGCTGACAACCGCAATTCAATATTCATCTGAACTCCCAAAACCTCCAGTAGTCACAGGAAAACTGAATTCTACAAGTTTGAGACTCAAAGGGAGGAACAGAAGCATCACATGATGCAAACTACCTCTGTGTGTGTGAAATTCAATAAATTCAACAAAACACATTGAATGGATAATACGTGCAAGACATCAACGTAGGGTGTGGGGAAAGAGCAAGGACAACACTAGTCATGCTTTCATGGAGCTTACGGTCACCTGCCCAGAGTCCTGGGTTGTTCTATTGATTCATGAACTCACTTAGAAACATCTGTGATCCATGTGAACTTGTGTGAGTAGAGTGATGACTATTAGGTGAGGTCTTCAAGAATGAATGGCCTGTCTCCGTGTCCAGCAAGGTGATATGAGCGACGCGCAGTGATGGCGGATGGAGGAGTGTGGCGTGAGAGAACCTAGAGGGGAACACAACCCCCCAATTCTCTTTAGAGGCCAGAATTCACAAAAGTTCCCCCAGATTTGTAAATGGGATTGACAGACGCTAGCAAATAACTGAACTAGAAAACAATTTATGAGAATGTGCCTCTATGAATCCTTTAACCCAACATGGAAATGGTGGAGAGTAAAAAGTTCTCTGCCAAGTCTTACTAGTGTGTTTAACAAATTTCAAGATAAGCTGATGCTTCCATTATGAGGCTAACAGTTTAATTTACAGGCACAGAAATGGAAATCATGTTTCTTTGTTGTGTTCAAGGCAGACTTGACAACTAAGTGGCTGTGGTTCTGACAAGTCACTTAAACTCTGTGCTTATGATACCCTAGATATTGAAAAGAGTAATATTTATCTTAACCTGTTTTACAAAGTGTACATGGTGATAGATGGGGAAGGAGCAACACAGGTTCCTCAGAAGAAAAATGGCACATAAGAACAAAGCGATCTAAAGCCATCATTTGGCATTGCAGAGGGAGAGTAAAAATAAATGCCAGCACTTTTCAAAGGACCCTTCTGTTCATTAAGCTCTCAGTGACAATGGAGGAGGCTGTTTCAGGGCTACAACCAGGAGAGGTGGGAGTAAATTCCCTCCAGGCCCAGATTGGATTTTAACTTTCATTTGGAAAAATAAAAGGACTCTGAACTCCTTTAGATGGTCAGGAAAAAGCAACTGACATTCTTTCTCCTGAAATGTACTTACTGAACATTTTAACCATAGGGAAGCTCGTTAGTCCAACTCATTACTGCTGAACTCTGCATCAAACTGGTAATAAATGCACAATTGAGAGTAACTCCAGTGTTCCCGTATACATTCTTGTAAAAGAATAATGCTTCTAAGTTACTGCCTATGCTTTGTTAACTATTATAGGGTTAGCAGTGATTTGAATATGCCAGGAATGTGCAACACACCTAGATGGTTCATATTTAGATGGTAAAATGTGAAATAGTAAGTTACAAGGACATACTTTAAGATCATATCAGACGCCCTTGGAAGAAAGCAAGAAGGCGGCATTAAGCAACTTCCACTGATAGCCTTGACAGGGGTTCCTATTGTATGCCACAAATGTAGCATTGGCATTTCATAAAAATTGGTGAAATTCCCAAAATTAATAATAAATAATAAGCTAAGTAAGCAAATTAAAGTTGCATATTAGCAAGTGACCTGCTATTGAGTTTTTAAAAATCAAACCCGCGGTGGATTTTATAATTAAAGGACACTAACCCAAGCCACCTAAGTGTATAACAGGTATTGTTGCTGATGTTAATTTTGTGAATCTCACAAACGAGTGAGAATGAGAGGAGTTGGGGTGGGGAGAAAGATAGAGAATGAGAGAGAGAATGAGCATTCGGGAATTAACATAGATGAAATTAAGTGGCTTAAACATTCCATCTTCACTCTTTTCTACTTGTCACACAATCCGACACACATATATTGAATTTTTAGTCAGCCCAAGTTCTCTCAACCGCTATATCAAGCTGCCCTCCCCAAAGCTCTGGAATAATACATTTACATGTTAGAAAGGATATAAATCCACATGTCACCTTTCCCAGGGGATAAGTGCTTCATCACAGAAGACTTTGAGCCCCATGAGAGAAATTCTCATTTCTCTAATGAGAAGGGAGACTAAGGGAAAGATATCAGAGCAGATATCAAATGTCATGTAATTCATTGCATTTAAATAGAGAGTGGCACCTTCTGTGTGTGACTGGTATATGGACTGCAAGTCAACTTTATGACCCATACACATCTATAAATCTCATTTAACAATGAATATAACAGCACCTAGGGTGGTTTTGAGAGCATAAGGAGGTATAAGACATAATCCTTTCCTTTCAATGTGACTGGGACAATCAAACAGTCATGCAGAAAATATTTTAAAACTCTAAGAAATATATAACAATTATTGATTTATTACTGAATTTCTCTTTTGAGCTCACATGAGATTTTCTGTGATAGACTATTCTGTTTTTAATGTTTGTGCTTGTAAGACCTTTATAAACAATTTTTCTACTCTTAAAAATAGAAAACTTCTTGGTGATTATGGTACTAAGAAAAAAAATTTTACTTAGTTGTGTTTGATAGTCTCTAGTAATATGAAGATAACATGATGTAAATATAACATGATATAGCTAAATAAAAACACAAATCTTTTTCTCTAGTAAAAAATTACAGATTAAACACTTTGCATTATGAAACCACAAGCAGAAACAACCACGTCACTTTTTATTTCATAGCCTTGAAGGAAGATTGGTAAGTAAACAAATGTGCTAAGAACATAAAGAACTGGATCCTAATTTAACCTTTGTGGTTTACTAATATGAGTTCCTTGAGCTTGAGTTTCCCCATCTATAAAATTGGAGAGCATCATTGTAGTTAGGAGCAATTAAGATAATCTATGCTTAACTGCTTCACTTGTTTGATTTTATTCTAAGCATATGCTTAGTTCTTAGGAATGTATTTGTAACACAAAAAGTGGTTTTTGAGAAGAATTTTGTTTTGGCTATGAGATTATTTTAATGTTAACTTTTGATATATGACAGATGAAATCAAACCTCCTAGATATTTGTATTTGAATGGAAAAGTAAAGAAACATAAAGCTTTGAGCATTGAAAACCACCTTCAAAAGCCAGTGTTTAGCGGATATTGCCACTTTATTCTTCTCCTAAAGCTCTCACTTTGTCATCCAGATTAGAAGGAATGAAGCATGAATGCATCCTAGATGTCTGTATATTTTCTGTGACCAATAATTATGCAGTTTTGCTGCTGCTGGTGGTGTTGGCAGAGTGTTTATGTATGGAAGTATACAAAAAGGAAAAATCTGTAAGGGATGGGGCTCCTGAATGTAGAGTCCTCAGTTTCCTTTTCTGAATCCTGTGATGTTAGAGACTTGTGTGAGTGGGTCAAGGCTGGAGAGTCTTTTTGCAGATAACCACACATTCCATATCCTCAGCTTTCCCCCAAATGTACAACATGTAGCTTCCTTCCCAAACATCTTCAGAAAACATTTTTGATATATGTAGCTCTTAGATAGTAACAATTTATTACTCCCTTCCCACTCCTTACCCATCTATTTTCTTTTATATTCAAAGTGTGTGGAAGAGTGAACACAATCTGAATTTTTTCTTATGCTCCAAGAAACTGACATCAATCAAAACACAGTGCAATTCTAATTAGACTCCAGTATGCTTCTAACATTTTATTAACCCTCAAAATCTCAATGTCACATTCTATTGAACATTTAAAATTGTATCAGACTATTTGAGGACTCCAAAGCCTACATCCTCATTTCTTTTACCTAAAACATGGTGGCAGGTTTACCCATAAAGGTCTGCAGCCTCCAGGGAAATACTTTGGGAGAGATGGGGGAATTAGGAGAAACAATCTTTTGTTAGGTTGGAATTGGGTGACCAGAAGTCTCTGGAAATTCTCATGGATCCAAGTCATAGAGATGCTCAAAGCATCTGGTCTGTCCCACATGGAAGTGAGTTGGAAGTGATCCCAGGACAAGGGCTCAAACAAGGATAGGGCTCACTTGGGCTGTGGCCTGAATGAGACCACAATAATCCATGGGTCCAAGACACTAAAGAAGGGCTTAAAATTTTTTCAAGGAAGGTTTTCAAAGACATGGAGCAGGGTAGGTGTTCTATTTGTCATTATATAAGGGGGATATTGCCTGATGGAAAGGCTACTCAAAATTCAGATTAGTCTATAACTGGAGGAAGAAAATCAGAATCGCCCATGCAAACCTACATAGGGTAGAACGAAGTCTCTTTGTCTGTCTGCTTAGACAGACACACATGAGCAATAATATTCATATCAACATTGAGGCTTGGGAAGTGCGAGGTATGATTCCAGGCTGCATTTGGGGCTAGGGCATGGAGGGATCTTAATAACTTTGCATATAAAAAATATTTTTTTTCTCTTGCCTTAAAAGTGCCTTACCATAATAAGAGAAAGTCAAGCACAATGAGAAAATAACCAAAGTATTTTAAAAACAAGTTGTAAGTAATTCTATGCTAATGCAAAGAGCTAAAAATTTAACCCCCTTCCCTTTTCCTAAACATTAGGAAAATATACAATACAAACTAAAATGTGTGGGTATCTGTACTATATTCATCATATGTGAGTATATGAAAAATCTCTCTCACAAAGTAGTTTAGTTTAGTTTAGTTTTTTTAGCCACAAAAAGCAATACAGAGAATAATAATTAAATAGAGACAGGAAATCCAAGAAAAATGAGTACCTGAAAACTCTGCTCAGAATTTTTTTTTTTTTTTTTTTTTTTTTAAGTAAGAGAAAGGGAGGCTCCAGTCATAGTTAGATCTCAAGAAATAGAATAAACTTTGCTAATGGTCAGACTTTAAGTATCTGCCAGGAACTCTTTGGGTTCTAACTTAGCATTCAAGTTTGACTTGTCATACAGATTAGATTTGCTAGGTAAAATATAGGAACCACAGCTAAATTTGAATTTCAGATTTAAAAAATGATTTTTAAAAATATAAATATATCTGGGGCACCTGGGTGGCTCAGTGGGTTAAATCTCTGCCTTTGGCTCAGGTCATGATCTCAGGGTCCTGGCGTTGGGCCTCACATTGGGCTCTCTGCTCAAAATCTCAAGCAGGAGGATCGCCTCTCTGTCTACTTGTGATCTCTCTCTCTCAGTCAAGTAAATTAATAAAATATTTTTTAAAAATATATATAACTATATCCTGGACATGGGGAAGGCTATGTGCTATGGAGTGCTATGAAATGTGTAAGCCTAATGATTTGCAGATCTGTACCCCTGGGGCAAATAATATATTATATGTTAATTTAAAAAATAAGTATATCCAAAAAATGAAACATACACTAAAAAAACTTATTCATTACTTAATGAAATTCAAATTTACCTGGGTGTCCTATATTTTATCTGCCAAATCTGACAACCATAACACAGGTATAAATTTTCTTCTTAGATACCTAAATTTAATTTTTGCCTGCTCAAATTGTCTTGTTAGTCTCATTCATTCCCCATCTCCTCTGCCAGGGTCACTTTCATCTTATTCATCACCTCAGTGCTAATACAAGTGTATTATATTATTGAATGCCATTTAATGTGATAATTGAGTAGTAGCCTTATGGCTGTGGTTGACTGGATATATGTGGTTCCTCTTCCCCAGAGAATAACTTCATGCCATAAAATATTCTGAGATGCAGGGATGAAACTAGACATTTCAATTATAATTATGGTGGATACAATTTTAATCCATCTTTTCATTTAATAAATTCACCATAGACCAAACACTATCCTGGGTAACGGAGATAGAAAATAGAAGAATAAGACAAGATTTTTGTCCTTAACGTTCTCACATTGCATTTGGGGGAAAGATGAATAAACAAAGAATTGCAAGATTAGAGGTTTGTACCAGCGGCAACCAAGTGATAGAATTTCTGTGAAAGATCAAGGAAGGTGTCTGTTCTGAGATTGGGACAGGAGAAGGTGATTAGGAGAAGTTCACCTATACTTTTATGTACAAAAAAGGGTTTTCTAAGGAAAGGAGTAGGATGAGCAAGGACGAGAGACTGTGACTTTAGAATGTTCTAAGGCATGAAAGTAGCTCAGTATTTCTAAATAAGATAAATAAGATCATAAATCCTGAAATAATTTTATACAAATTTATAAAAGTTTTGGCGTGTATTTTGTAGTTTGCAGGAGTTAATGACTCTTAAGCAGGTGGTTACATTATTAGATACTCTACATGATTCAGAGAGAGAACTCTAGTAGTAAAATCAGAAGGCAGGGGTTAGAAGGCAAACAAACTGAAGGGAGGGAGATGTAGGAATGTGCTATTCATAATGGGAGGCCAGGGAAAACTGGTACGTAAACTAACTCGGGGAGCATAAGCAGATTTCAGGAATGTGATGGATTGAAGAGATATTTACTGCATTAACAAAATTTACTGATCAGTTCATGGAGTAATAGGGAAAAACTAAGGGGACGATAAGAGCCTTAGATAATTCCACTGTTTGGGGGGTGGGGGTGTCAATGAATTAATTAACTAAGTCAGTCAAGGGCCAGGACTGTGATGAGACAAATGAGACTGTTGCCTGAGACACAAAATTTAACCAATTTTGTCTCTGATGCTTGACTTCTATTATGAATAATCAGCATAATATTTCTATTTACTCAAACACTTCTTGCCCAAGTTCATTGACACTCTTTATTTTTTATTTTCCAGAATGGTAAAAATTAAAACATTTGACAGTACCAAGTGTTGGATGTGTACATTATGACTATGTACTGTTTGTTAAGAGTATGACTTAGTGAATAATTTTTTTGAAGTATTTTGGCAATATATAGTAAAGTTTCATATGCACAGACTCTGTGATCCAACAATTTTATCCTAAGATACACACTCTGAAGAAATCAAATCACTTGTATACCAGGAGAAATGTAGAAAAAAGCTCAAAATAACCACAATCAGATATCATTTTTTAAAAACCTAGAAAAATATTATCAAATGATTAATTATAATACATTCTTTGAAGTAAGTATAGAGCAGTGAGAATGAATGAAAGATAGTTGCACAAATTATCAGAGATGAATTCTAAAATAGTTTTTTAAAAAGATGGTAATAAATACATACATATTATATTGCTCCATTTACATAGAGTACAAAAAAAAGATAAAAATATAATATTTATCTTGAGAAAGAAAGTGGGATGCAATTAGAGTGAAATCCAGAAACCATCCAATGTACAGGGAATGTATTATTTAAACTCAATAATCCATTTATTAATGTTCATTTTACTTTTAAACTTCTCATATGTTATATATTGTTTTTATAGTTCTACTTTGGGTATCTGTAATAACTGATGCCTCAGGGTGGTGCCTGGGTGGCTCAGTGATTTAAAGCCTCTGCCTTTGGCTCAGGTCATGATCCCAGGGTCCTAGGATCAAGGCCCATATCCGGCTCTCTGCTTAGCAGGGAGCCTGCTTTCTCCTCTCTCTCTCTTTGCTTACTTGTGATCTCTATCTGTCAAATAAATAAAATAAAATCTTAAAAATAAAAGTTAAAAAAAAAAATTGATGCCTCATTTGCCATGTTTTTAATGTCTTGAATAGACACAAAAAACTGGTACCCATCATGATATTCTTTTGAATATTATCATGCCTGGTAATTATTATCATATATTCCAAATCCATTTGTTTCTGGCTTTCATTATGAATCACCAGACAGCTCTGCTGGTGATCATTTATAAAAATACAGTTAACAATGGAAAACACAGATTTGAACCCTACAGGTCTACTTATACATAGATTTTTTAAAAAGAAATACGGTAGAATACAGTAGATGTATTTTCTTTTTTTTTTTAAGATTTTATTTATTTATTTGACAGAGATCACAAGCAGGCAGAGAGGCAGGCAGAGAGTGGGGGGAAGCAGGCTCCCCGCTGAGCAGAGAGCCCGATGCGAGGCTCTATCCCAGGATCCTGGGATCATGACCTGAGCAGAAGGCAGAGGCTTAACTGACTGAGCCACCCAAGTGCCCCACTTACAACTTTCTTAGTAACATTTTCTTTTCTCTACTTTACTGTAAGAATACAGCTTATACTACATATACAATGTACGTGTAAATTGAATGGTTATATCATCAGTAGGGCTTCTGGCCAACAGTAGGCTGTTAGTTAAATTTTGAGGGAGTTAGAAGTTATACACAGATTTTTGACGTTCAGTGACTGGCACCCTTAATCCCGACATTGTTCAAGGGTTAATTGTATTGTGAATTATCTCCTAGCTGTATCACTTTCGGAACTTAGATGTCTGTTTAGTACCTAGTGTTACCATTGGATGGCTCTTTTGTTATTGCCCCAATGTGCACGAGTTATTACCTGGGCAAATGGTGATTTGAATTTTTGAGATCATAGAGTTATCCTTTTTCCCTACAAGCTGCCATATCTCCCTGGTAACATATTTGTTGATATCTAACTGCAATCAATGGTATTTTGTTCAGCTTTTATATTTTCTTCATCAAAATGTCTTTCTGCATGCTTGTCAATGATAGTCATGAAATTTCTTTCATTTTGGCTCATCTTGTTAAAACTATTGAGGTTGTCTGAACCTATAGAATATTTCCAATCCTTAAAAGATATTTGCTTCAGAAATGTCATGCAGTTTCTTACCATCAATCTAATAAATTTCAATCAAGCTGCCAATATTCTTTCTCCAACTGGAGACAGTTTAATGTCAACTCAGTGCATTTCCTCATTGAACTTGACTATAGTTCAATACACATAATTTTTTAGACCAGTGAAAAATGTTACCTCTTCCAGATAATAATGGAAATATTCTTTTACCTAATAATCATTTTTGAAGGCAATCTAGACATGGCCTCAGAAAAGAAAACCAGTAGTAAGGGATTTTGATAAAGTAGGTTGAGAGACTTCCCACCATATAAGGAAGCTATGGTTGCCTCAGAGTGAGAACGGTGGGGTCTTTCTGATTCATTTTTGCACTGCTCAGCAAAAGACACTCTAATCTTGGCACTTCTCAAGAAATGTCTCTGTAGAGGTAGTAGCTTTGGCCAGTAGATTCTGCTGAGCCCTTGAAACCTCGAGTTTCAATCTATAGTATACTCCCCACTCACTTCTGCTCTCCTGTCCTTCAACATGTAATTTCTATGCTTCATTGTTGATAAGTAGAAAACTGTATGTGATATTCATTAGTCTTTTTTGGATTTGTTGCAAATATGGATTAAAATAAGTGCCAGTTAAATCTAAGAACACACACATACACACACGACCATACTATCACCACCACAAACACTATTGCTAACAACAACCAAAAGTGCTCAAATCGGTGTAAAAGGGAAAGAAAAAAAATCTAGAAAGTTAGGCATTTCCAAAACTGTATAAATGTGATTAGATATTTGAGAATTAAATTTCTCTTTCTTAATGTAGCTACCACTAGTAACACTAATTCTTATAATTACTTGAAACTTTAGAGAATAAGGAAATAAAAAATAAGATTGTCATATGTGTTTTATAATCAATTTATAAATAAAGAATGTAATGCAGCCACATGCATCAAGTTTTGTATTATTTTGTTTTAAATTTGACATACACAGAATAAACGCTATTTGTTAAGGTTAACAAAGTGCACACAAAAGCTTTCTCAATCCAGGGTTTAACAGTGTAAACTCAGAGGTATTACCTAGTGGATTTACCTTACATCCTTGAGTTGAATGTGTTTGCAACTGGCTTTGATCAAAACTCAACTTGAGGCAAATCCTCTCCTGCCTAATGAGTTTCAGGTCGATCTGAAGCAGGGTGTTGTGAAATCTACAAAGTTGTGACTAAATCTTGGCTCACAAAGATAAAAGGCCCATATTATTACCATTTTTCATTTTAATGCATAAGCTGCCCAAATCTAGTTGTATACTCATATTGTTAAATATTACTCTAACATAAAGGTCTAGAGAATTTCTCAAAGTTAAATTATTCAAGAGGGAAAAAATACTACAAAGAACACTGGTTTGGAGTTTAAACAGACTTGGCTTCAATTCTGTCTACAATTTGGTATTCCTGTGATCTGAGTAAAGTACTTGAATTTTCTGTTTCCTAAGCCTTAAAACAAGGACAATATTACTTACACTAGTGCTTTGCCAGTTTTTCAATGTACAAGATACAAAAACTGGAGGCAATATGTAAGAGTTTATATTGGACTTGTTAACCAAATTATAACTTCATTAGAATTATATAATAAAATTATTTATAGAATTATAGAATTATATAATAAAATTATTAGGTAAAATATTAATGGTAGTTGACATAACACTTCCAAATTGTTTCATAAGCAAATTGAAGTTTAATTCATTAACATAAGGATTTTTGTTTTTATGAAGTCTCAATGTTGATTAAATTTTCATGATCAACATAAAAATTTTTATAAATAGTTGAGAAAATGTAAAACTTCTTAGAACCATTACAAAATGTACAATTAACTTATATTTAAAGAATTGAATAACTCTAATTTTACTGATGATCAGGATGTTAAATTTATTATAATGTAAATATATTTTTATTATAATGACTTTTTTTTTAAAGATTTTATTTATTTATTTGACAGAGACAGATCACAAGCAGGCAGAGAGAGAGAGAGAGGGAAGCAGGCTCCCTGCTGAGCAGAGATCCCAATGCGGGACTCGATCCCAGGACCCTGAGATCATGACCTGAGCCGAAGGCAGCGGCTTAACCCACTGAGCCACCCAGGCGCCCCTATAATAACTTATTATATAAATAATTTCCAAGTAAGATAAGGCTTTTATTTGTAGAATTTTGTGTACTTTCTGAGTGATTAATTACTCCAGAGCAAGTTTAGGTGGCACTATTAGTTCCAGTTATCTATTGCTACATAACAAGCCACTCTTAAATTTTATGGCTCAAAGCAAAAATATCTGTTTAGTTGTCTCATGAATCTCCAACTTAACCAAGGCTCAGCAACAATGGCTCACTTTTTTTCCAAGTAGTGTCACCTGGAATAGCTTGACTGGGATTAGAGGATCCATTTTCAAGAAGGACCATTCATATGACTGACAAGTTGGTGCTGGCTGCTAGATAGGAGCTCATCAATTTCCTGTCAGCCAGGGACCTTGAGTTAGTTCCATGTGAACTTTCTTATAGGGCCACTTGGCTTCCATAACAGGCTGACTGCATTCCAGTGAACTACCATTCCAAGGGATAGGAAGTGGAAGATGTTAGTCCTTTATTTCATGGGCACAGGAACTGGGCATCACTTCTGTTTCATCCTGCTGATGAAGAGTCACAGAGCCATCCCAATACAATAAGAGCAAGTATAGACCTTCATATCTTGGAGCAAGGGGTATGAAAGAATTTACAGCTATCTTTAAGCCCTGCAGTATTTAAAGATAAAGATTTGAAGGTGCCACACATAGCTGTGCAGATCACAAGACACTTCTGCTGCTCATTCCTTCACCTGACCATGGCTCTTTTTTGGATTGTCTTCTGTGATTTTTTGAACCCTGAAATTTAAATCTTTCCTGCAGAGTCATCAGTTCCTTGTGGGTGATCGGCAGTAGTACATTTTACATCTAACCATTGAAGTAGATTTCCACATAAGAGAGCATCTTCTCTACCGTGCTCAGGACATTAAGAATAGCTAGGAAGTATTCTTTTTTTTCTCACTGCCTGTGAAGATTATGGATTGCCTGTGCTCTGCCTTCCATGGAGTATTTCCTATTGATAGAAGCCAAGTCCAGGTGTTTTGGCAAACCTACATCCCTTCAAGTTTGCTTAGTATAGGGTGGTTCCAACATGTTGCTGTATGCCTGTAACCAGCTGGGTGTAAAATGTCAGGTGCAAAATGTTGATTTACCTCCACAGGATTAGTCATGATTCATAAAAACTGTCCAGGTATGTGAATATAGGAGTTGAATATGTGGGCTCTGTATTCAGATATTCAGACTATCAGAATTCAAATTCAAGTTCTATCTTGTGCTGGTTCTGTGACCTTATGAGTAAAACAGAGATTAAAACAGATTTTACTTAGTGTTGCTATAAGGAATAGACAAGGCATACGAAGGATGTAACACCATGCCCACCATATAGTACCGGTATAATAAATTTAAGCTTATCAGTTTAATTTTTATAGTAAAAATTATAAATCATAACACACATCTATCTGTAAGTCATATCCAAATCCATGCTTTTCAGTAATGCTTACTTTTATATTTTTCTTAAAATAATTATTTAACCCAATTTTATCCCTTTGTTTTTTTTGTTTTTTTTTTTTTTCTTTTTTTTTTTTTTTTAAATTTTTATTTTTTTTTTTATTTCCAGCATAACAGTATTCATTATTTTTGCACCACACCCCGTGCTCCATGCAATCCGTGCCCTCTACAATACCCACCACCTGGTACCCCAACCTCCCACCCCCCCGTCCCTTCAATGGGATTGGGAGGGAGACAAACCATAAGTGACTTATCCCTTTGTTTTTTTCACCCATTTTGCTTTGCAGTTATGTTCCTTCTTTTCCTCTCATTTACATATGAGATGCTTGAAACATCTCCTGCTTCAATGTTACCTGAGGTGTTTCATAATGTGCTATAAATCTCATATACTAAAATATCAATTTAATTAATATTTAATTAATTTAATTAAGAAAAGAACATGGATTAACTAGATATGTACATGGAGGCTTCAAATGCATCATTGTCTTGTTTATAGGCTTGATGCTGGTTCTCAATCTATAGAGCTCAAAATTTTGCAAAATCTAATTGTAAAAACATTAGGAAACTCTATAGTAAGAGAATGTTATGATTAAAAATTTTATTTAATTCATTTTTAATTGTGTACATTAAGCTTGAATAAGGAAAAGGTTTTAATTCAAATAGCAGAGACAATTAATAAAGATATGGTCCTCCCCTGTCTTTCTCCCATATTCTTCTGTTAAGACTGGAAACCAGCAGAGGACTGGCATAAGAGCACAATGTAGAGTGACATCAGCCTATTGGTGTGTTGGGTGTCATTGAGGAACACAGGGAAAGGGAGAGGGAAGCAGAGAGAAAAGCATACATAGGCTCAGGAAACTGGAGCAGAGTAATGTCTTCAGGAGGACACTAAGGATGACTCCAAATGAAGCAATAGTGCATCCAGTCCACTTGAGTCCAGGTAATGTTTAAAAACAAAGGGCATCAGTTTTGGTGGAAGTAGAATAGGTTGCATATCTGCAGAGGTCAAAATATCAATAGAGAGTAATAGAAATCCAGTCATTTGGGGAACTTAGCCAAGCAAGACAGTAAAGACAGAAGAAAAGTTTAGTCCCTGGAAATGGAGGTTAGCAGGAAAAGAGACTGATGTGAGCTTGGTCCAGATGGCTGACGTGCTTGGCAATATTTCATTCTTATAATATCAGTACCTTGGAGGGTGTTATAAAGTTAACTCCAGTGTACCAAGGGTCTATGTCAGAAGGGAATCTTAGAGAGAATCTGAAATTTGATCAGAGTCTAGAGAATGACCTGTTTCAAGGTTTATTAATGGGATGCATTTCCTATTTGAAGAGCAGTAATAAATTGTGATTGGTGATTGTGCAAAGAGTCAGCTGCCTGCTGCTGTTATTTTTCACCCTGTTTAGTCTCCCAGCTAAAATTCTTACTCTTAAAATGTAACAGGGAAACAGAGGTTCTGACTCTTTCAGTAGAAAGAGGCCTGTACTAACTCTAATAAATCTTCACTGAATAAAGGAAAGCTAATTTCCAGAAGGGAAATTTAGGCACCATTACAAAGGGGATTGGATGGAATGCATCTTAAATATGAAAAATCTACCACACTACTACATAAAATCTTTCATTGGGGCTTGATAATTAGGTGCTTAGTATTTGATGGATCTTCCTGATTCTTCAATCTTTCAAGAGAGTTATCTACTTAAATACTCTTTTCAGAGAGAGATTTTGCTTTTATTGGTCCAGAGTTTTAGAATTTTCTTTTGTTAAAAAATATGTAGTTTAAATCTGCTATATCCTTACCTGTTTTCCTTGTGATTTCCTTTAATACCTGGAATATATGTATGAACATTCTCCAAGTTGATTAAGGATTTGTCGGGTTTTCCTTATGTGTTTCAAAGTTACGTTGTATTTATCTTATATTAGTTTCAAAACTTCCTGTAGAATTCTGAAGGCCTTCCTTCATTATTTACTAGTATCTTGTCTCATAGCTGATAATTTCTCATTTTTTAGAACAGGGTTGGTCAACTGCTCCTACAAAAAGTCAAGTAGTAAATAGGTTGTTAGGCTTTGTGAACTGGATCATCTCCATTGCAACTACTCAATTCCTGCCTTTGTAATATGAAAAGAGCCATAGACGGTATATAAATGAGTGGGTGTACTTGTGTCCTAGTGCAACTTTATTTACAAAATCAGGCAGCCCACGGGGTTGTAGTTTGCTGACCGCTGTCTTTAGAAAGTAAACTCTCCCATTCCTCCTGGAAGAATTTAGGATTATTGTTGTTTTTTCTGTTGTTTTCATTCTTAGTTTAGCAGTAGGATAGTCTATGTGAGTATTTTCTTTTACCCTTCTATTTTCTCAATGCTATTCTTTGTTATTCTATTAAAGAATAGTTGACATTCTTGAAGCTAATTATTATATTGTATAACTTCTGTTTTATATTTTTTCTTTGGCAATCAGGAAAAATAACTCAGCGTTCATACATCTCACTAATTTTATATTTAGCTGGGTCAGTTTTATTATTTACTCCTTTACTGTGTGTGTTTGTTTAAACAAGATTTTTTTTTCCACTATAACATTTTTAAAAATTCTGTTTCTCCATTTTTGTTTCTTTGGGTGGATTATCTATTTAATAAATTTACTATACTCCCAATAGCATTCTAAGATCTTTATATTTATTATCATGTTCAGTCTTCACAATGACTCTATAAGAACAGTTGTTCTTGATATACCAAAGGGAAAATTGAAATCTATAAAGGTTATCAAACTTGCACAAGTTTACATTGTTAACAAGTGGAAGATTTGGTATTCGATCCCATCATACAGTAATTCCTATTGCCTTGCTGACCCATACCTGAGTCATCCTCTCACATTGTCAAACAATAGTTGGCCTCATTCCATCTACCATGAGTGGCCCAGTTCTTCTCTAATACTTGAATGACTTGATCTGGGATTCCAGGATTCTTCTGGAAAATTTTAATTATTTAAGATGTTTGTTCTATTGCCTGTATAGGATTAATTTCTCAGTTCTGATGAGTTTCACTGCCAATTGATATGATTCATATTACCAGAAATTATTCAGTATTCCATTTGGTGTCTGCCTTCCTTTTACTTATCTAGTGTTTCATTGTTGTTATGCTTATTTTTAAATACTTTCTCTCTCTCCTTTTTTTAAAAATTTTTGTGAGAAGGTTTTTATTTAGGAAATTTAAACATCTTTTTTAGGATTCCTAGAAAACACTTATTTTCTTATTTTGATGAGATTTAGGGAAAAAGGAGAAGTAAATGAGTTTAAAAAGTCATCTTGAACCAAAAACTACCCCTGAGCTTTACAACAATATAAAGTTTCAAAAGAGTTGCACTGGATTTTGGTTGAAACTGCCATTAATTATATATTTACCTAGGGCTATATGACACTGTCTCAAAAAATATCTTTAAAAAAATATGTATGTGTGTGAGTAAACATGTGCACATGCTTATCTGGGGATCTAACTTTTTATGTTCTGTATTCTTAAGGGGAGTAATGTGATATTATCATGAAATGAATTTCTGATTTATTTTTTAAGCAAGCATAAAATGTTATTCTTCAATATATGTACAGTTAAGTCTTTCAATTAAACTAATATTAAACATTCACTAGGTTCAATAGTTTCTACATGCTTGGTATATACCAATGAAAATAACAGAAAAAAACCACTGCCAGGGTGTAGTTTACTTCTAGTTGGGAGATTCTATAATCTAAGATCATAAAAAAAAAATAGAAAAGAAGATTTCAAATATATAGCTTAAACAAAAACTAAATTCTTTTAAAAAATTTTTTAAAGTAAAATATTACCTCATTGTCTAAAAAATCAATTCCAGATTAGCACTTTCCAAATTTACATAACCTTGATATGTTCTTGCATGTGTGGGGTATGGGGATTTTTTGTAAGTATTCTGGTAAATAGAGTTAGAAAGTAAATTCAAATTAACAGCAATTTATTGACTATTTTCTGGTCAAGACAAATGCATTAAGTCAGACAAGGATTATATAGACATAACAGTTATCAAGACCAGACTATAAGTTATTAGGGCATAAATGTACAGATAAGAGCTCCTATAAGAATTCAGAAGTTATATAAAATAGGACATTACATATAATTATCACTACACTGAAACAAATCTAATTTTTATTTAGTGATTCAATAGACAGTTCAGCATATTTCTTCTTCCTCAAGATCATGTTTGTTATGAACTTCAAAATATGGCAAGGTGCATAGAAATATAAATGAAGATATTTTTAATTCATTAAGTGTTTAATAAGCTAAATTTAAATAAAAATTTTAAAGACACTTTTAAAAATTGGCATTTATATCTCTTTGTTTACTTACCAAAAATTTTATGTATTTTCTTATTTTAAACATATGCCTTATGAGGTACTTTATTGTACTTTGCAAAATATTACGTTTTGTTACAATAAATATACAATTATTTTATTTTAAAGCTTTTAATGCTTATATGATATCTCCTTGCATTGTCTATGATGATCTCTATAAATAGTATAGCATTCTCAATGAAAAGATTTTGAAATACATGTAGAGACGGTACAGTTTATATGTATAGCATATGTATTCATAAGCTATCTCATTAGTACCATTTTTATGCCATTCTATGTTAGCAAAACATAAGGATAGTCTTATGTTGAACTTCTAAAGCCCATACTACTGTCCCTTAGATATCAAGAGAATAAATGTGAAAATAAATGTGACTCAGTTAAAAGTGTCCCTTTTACAGACTGTGCTACTGTGAGACTATTTTCTGAGTCTTTCCCACTAATGCTAATAGTACATGAGGGTGATGCTGGGTAGCTAACAGGAAAATTACTAATTCAAGTATGAGTAATACCTTTCTTGAACTATCTCTCTGACGATATAGGAGTATTTCTGTTGGAACAATATGTAGTTAAATGTCTTTTCCTTGAGTGTCCCAGGTTTTGACCTGACATAACAAAGATAAAGATCCTATAGGGCAATATACCCAAGATCAGTTGTTATTTTTGATTAAGGATTTGATGCAAAAAAGGAGTCAAAGTGGAGATGAATGTAAGAGTCTGAGTCTTGAGTACACAAAGGAGTACTCAATATTTCATTTCCTATTCATCAGTTTTCTAGTTAAAGCAAGAAAGGCATACTAGGAAAAAGTAATGCCTGATCTGACAGTAAAGGAGAATCTAGCATTAACGGGGTTTAAGAAAGAAATCAACGTCAAAATTTTCCTTGTTTCTGGTTCTTCCTCCACTGAACTGTAAGCTCCCTAAATCAAGGGGAAAATGGAAATAAACCTTGACTTCATCTCTAGTACAATATTCAATGGTATATGATTTCTACCAATTGTTTTCTCTCTCACACACACACACACACACACACACACACATATATATATAAATCTGAGAAATATATGTAGAAATATATATATTTATAGAAATATATATAGAAATATATTTATTTCTCTCTCTATGTGTGTGTATATATGTATGTATATATAGATGTACATACACATACATACATGTATACATATATGTATAGATATACATATATACATATGTATATATATATAGAGAGAGAAATATATATATATATGCACGTGAAATCAGTGTTTTTATTGTGGTAAAATATGCATAGCATGATATTCATAATTGTAACCACTTGTAAGAATGCAATTCAGTAGCATTAAATACATTCATGACGTTGTATATCTGTCATCATTAACTATATCCAAAATTTTTTTTTATCATCCCCAACATAAACTCTGTACCAGTTAAACAGTATCTCTTCTGCCTCCTACCTTTATCCCTTCCCCATCTTTAGCCTCTGATAACTTCTATTCTGCTTTCTGTCTCTGTGAATTTCCCTATTCTAGATACCTCATATATATGAAATCATACAATCTTTATCCTGTCTGACTTATTTCATATAATGTTTTTAAAGTTCCTTCATGTTATAGCATATATGAAAATTTCATTCTTTTTAATGGCTCATTAGTTGTCCATGTGTATATATACCACATTTTGTTTATCTATTGACAGACATTCAGGTTGCTTCAGTCTTTCAGCTTGATTGAGTAACATTACTACAACGGGTGTAGAAATATCTGTTCTCTGCTTTCAGCTCTTTTGGATGTATACCTACTAGTGAAATTATATGCTACATTTTTTTTTAATATATTAGCTCTAGTAGTTTTTTTCTGGATTCTTTGGGGGTATTCTATGCATTAGGGTCATAACATCTGTGACTAGAGATTGTTTTACCTTTCAAATCTGAATGTTTTTCTTTTTTTCCTTTTTGTTTTCTTTTTTCTTAAAGATCTGGTTTGAACTGGTACTATGATGAAACAGTGGTGAAAATGACCACCCTTGTCTCATTCCTACTCTTAAGGGGAAATACGATTGACTATAATGTTTGCTGTGGGTTTTTGATAAATACCTCTTATTATGTTGAGGAATTTTTTCTCTTTCTACTTTTCTTAAAGTTTTATTATGGAAGGGCATTGGATTTTGTCAAATTCCTCTTCTAATCGAGATATTCAAGTTTCTCCCACCTTGTTCCATTAATTTGAAGTATTAAATGAATTTACTTTCTTACATTGAACTACTCTTGCCTTCTTGGTATAAATCTCACTTGATCATACTGAAAAACACTTTTAAAAAGAAATTTATTTTAAATCCAGTATAGTTAACATACAGTGTTATATTAGTTTCAGGTATAAAATATAGTGATTCAACCATTCTATGCTTCACTCATTGTTCATCAAGATAAATGTACTCTTAATCCCCTTCACCTGTTTCTCCATCTCACCACCCATCTCCCTTTGGTAACCATCCATTTGTTCTCTATAGTTGAGAGTTTGTTCTTTTCTTTGGCTTTTGTTGTTGTTTGCTTGCTTCATTTCTTAAATTCCACAAATAAATGAAATAATATGGTATTTGCCTTTCTCTAACTCACTTATTTCACTTAGCATTATTCTCTCTGGCTGCATCTATGTTGTTGCAAATGGAAAGATTTCATTTTTCTTTATGACTGCATAATATTTCTGTGTGTGTGCCTGTGTGTGAGTGTCTGTGTCTGTGTCTACATGCCAATTCTTCTTTATCCATTCATTCATCTATTGATGGGCACTTGGACTGCTTCCATATTTTGGCTATTGTAAAAAATGTTGCATTAAACATAGGGCTGCATATATCTTTTTAAATTAGTGTTCTCATATTTTTGGGGTAAATACCCAGTAATGGGATTACTGGATCATACAGTAGTTCTGTTTCTAATTTTGGGGTGGGGGGGTCTCCATTCAGTTTTCCACAGTGTATTCCCACCAGCAGTGCACAAGTCTTCATTTTTCTCCACATCCTCAGTTTGCTAATATTCTGTTGAGGAATGCTGCATCTTTATTCATCAGAGATACTGGACTGTTGTTCTCTTTTTTGTAATGTTTTTACTTGGTTTTGGTATCAAGGTAATGCTGGCCTCATAGAATGAATTGAGAACCATTCCTGTCTCTTCTATTTTTGGAATAGTTAGAGAAGAATAGGTATTAACTCTTCTTTAAATGTTGGATAGAATTCACTTGTGAAGCCACCTCATCGTAGACTTTAATTTGCTGGAGGACTTTTGGTTCCTGATTGAATTTCATTGCTGGTAATCAGCCTGCTCAAAATTTCTATTTCACCTTGCTTCAGTTTTGGTAAATTATATGTTTCTAGGTGTTTCAATTTGTAGTCATATCTTCTTTTAGGTTTTTCAATTTGTAGGCATATAATTTGTTATAAAATTACCTTATGATCCTTTGTATATCTGTGATGTCAGTTGTTATCCCTCTTTCCTTTCTATTTTTTTTTTTTTTTGAGTCCTCTCTCTCTCTCTCTCTTTCTACTTGAGGAGTCTTGTTAAAAGGTAATCAGTTGTGTTGATCTTTTCATAGAACCAACTCCTGGTTTCATTGATCTTCTCCACTGTGTTTTGTTGTTGCTGTTGTTCCTAATTCACTTATTTCTGTTCTAATCTTTATTATTTCCTTCCTTTTACTAATTTGTGCATTTGTTTATTGTTCTTTTTCTATCTTCTTTAGGTTTAAGTTTAGGTTGCTTATTTGAGATTTTTCTTACTTCTTGAAGTAGACCTGCATGGCTATAAACATCCCTCTTAGAACTACTTTAGCTGCAGCCAAAAGAATTTGAACCATTGTGTTTTTATTTGCATTTGTTTCCATGTTTTTTTGTTTGTTTGTTTGTTTACTCATTATTTTCTTGGTTGACCTATTTATTTTTTAGTAACATGTTATTTAACTTCCATGTATTTGTGTTCTCTCCAGATTTTTTCTTGTGGTTGATTCCTAGTTTCATAGTGGTATGGTCAGAAAAGATGCATGGTATGACTTCAACTTTCTTGAATTTGTTGAGGATTGTTTTGTGGCCTAATATGTGATCTGTCCTGAAGAGTGTTCCACGTGTACTTGAAAAGACTGTATTCTGCTGTTTTAGGATGGGATGTTCTGAATATATCAGATCCATCTAATCCAATGTGTCATTCAAAGCCACTCTGTTGATTTTTTGTTTGTATGATGTATCCATTGATGAAAGTGGGGTGTTAAAGTCCCCTACTATTATCATATTGCTATCAATTACTTCTTTTATATTTGTTATTAACTACTTTATATATTTTGAGTATTCCCATGTTGAGTGCATATATTCATAATTATTATATCCGCTTATTAGATTGTTGCCTTTATGATTATAGAGTGTCCTTTGCTGTCTTTTTGTATACTATTCGTTTTAAAGTCTGTTTTGTCCAATGTAAGTATTGCTAGTCTGGCTTTCTTTTTACATCCATTTGCTTAATAAGTGTTCTTCCATTCCTTCACTTTACAGGTGCCTTTAGGTCTGAAATGAGTCTTTTGTAAGCTGTGTGCACATAGGTCTTGCTTTTTATCTATTCCATCACCCTACATCTTTTCATTGGAGCATTTAGGCCATTTATGTTCAAAGTAATTATTAATAGGCATGTACTTATGGCCATTTTCTACTAATTTTATGGTTGTGTCTTAGTTCTTCTATGATCCTTTCTTCTCTTGCTTTCTTCTGTTATGGTTAGTTGTCTTTTATTAATGATATACTTGGATTCCTTTCTCTTTATTTTTGCATATCTATTACTGCTGTTTGATTTATGGTTACCATTTGGTTTGTATGTAACATATGTAACATCTTCTTTATATACGAGTCTATGACAAGTTGATGGTTGCTTATATTTGAACCCATTCTTTACTTATCCCCTTACCTATGTTGTAGGTATATAATGTCATACCTTACATTCTTTTGTTTTTTTGAATCTTTGTCTGATACTTATATATATATTTCTACTGCTTTTGTGATTCCTACTTTTCTCACTCCTACTGACCTGTTCTTTCCATTCTTAGAGTCTCTTTTAACATTTCTTGTAGGGCTGCTTTAGTGCTCATGATTTTCTTTAACTTTTGATTGTCTAGGACTAAACTCTTTATCTCTCCTTCTATGCTGAATTAAAGCCTTGATATGTAGAGTATTCTTGGTTTCAGTTTTTTTTTTTCCTTTCAGTACTTTCAATGTATCATACCATTCCCTTCTGTCCTATAAATTTCTTTTTTTTTTTTTAAGATGTTATTTATCTGACAGTCAGATTGCTCTTACCTTTATGGGGTTTCATTTGTATATAACTGTTTTCCATTCTCTGGCTATTTTTAATTTTTTTTTCTTTATCACTATTTTTTGCTATTTTTAATTACTATCTTCTCTTTTTTAAAAAATTATTTTTATTAACATATAATGTATTATTTGCCCCAGGGGTACAGGTCTATGAATTATCAGGTTTACACATTTCACAGCACTCACCATAGCCCATATCCTCCCCAATGTCCATAACCCACCCACCCCCTGAGCAACCCTCAGTTTGTTTTGTGAAATTAAGAGTCTCTTATGCTTTGTCTCCCTCCCAATCCCACCTTGTTTCATTTTTTCCTTCCCTACCCCCACAACATCCTGCGCTGCCTCTCAAATTCCTCATATCAGGAAGATCATATAATGATTCTTTCCGATTGACTTATTTTGCTAAGCGTAACACCCTCTGGTCCCATCCATGTCAATGCAAATGGCAAGATTTAATTTCTGCCATAGTATTCTGCTGCATAGTATTCCATTGTATATATAAACCACATGTTCATTATCCATTCATCTGTTGATGGACCTCTAGTTTATTTCCATAGTTTGGCTATTGTGGACATTGCTACTATAAACATTTGGGTGCATGTGCCCCTTCGGATCATGACATTTGTATCTTTAGGGTAAATATCCAGTAGTATGATTGCTAGGTCATAGGGTAGCTCTATTTTAAACTTTTCGAGGAACCTCCATACTGTTTTCCAGAGAGGTTACACCAGCTTGTATTACCACAAAGAGTGGGAGGATTCCCGTTTCTCCGCATCTTTGCCAACACCTGCCATTTCCTGACTTGTTAATTTTAGCCATTCTGACTGGTGTGAGGTGGTATCTCACTGTAGTTTTGATTTATATTTCCCTGATGCTGAGTGATATGGAGCACTTTTTCATGTGTCTGTTGGCCATCTGTTTGTCTTCTTTGAAGGAATGTCTGTTCATGTCTTCTGCCCATTTCTTGATTGGATTATTTGTTCTTTGGGTGTTGAGTTTGATAAGTTCCTTATAGATTTTGTATACTAGCTCTTTATCTGATATGATATTTGGGAATATCTTCTCCCATTCTGTCAGTCGACTTTTGGTTTTGTTGACTGTTTCCTTTGCTGTGCAAAAGTTTTGATCTTGATGAAGTCCCAATAGTTCACTTTTGCCCTTGCTTCCCTTGCCTTTGGCGATGTTTCTAGGAAGAAGTTGCTGCGGCGGATGTCGAAGAGGTTGCTGCCTGCATTCTCCTCAAGGATTCTGATGGATTCCTAGTTCATGATGAGGTATTTCAGCCATTTTGAGTCTACTTTTTGTGGGTGGTGTAAGGAAATGGTCCAGTTTCATTCTTCTGCATGTTGCTGTCCAATTTTCCCAACACCATTTGTTGAAGAGACTGTCTTTTTTCCATTGGATGTTCTTTCCTGCTTTGTCGAAGCTTACTTGACCATAGAGTTGAGGGTATTTCTAGGCTCTCTATTCTGTTCCACTGATCTATGTGTCTGTTTTTGTACCAGTACCATACTGGCTTGATGATGACAGCTTTACTATAATAGAGCTTGAAGTCTGGAATTGTGATGCCACCAACTTTGGCTTTCTTTTTCAACATTCCTCTGGCTATTCAGGGTCTTTTCTGGTTCCATATAAATTTTAGGATTATTTGTTCCATTCTTTGAAAAAAATTGATGGTATTTGATAGGAATTGCATTAAATGTATAGATTGCTTTAGGTAGCATAGACATTTTTACAATATTTGTTCTTCTAATCCATGATCTTGGAATGTTTTTTCTTTGTGTCTTCCTCAATTTCTTTCATTAGTACTTTATAGTTTTCTGAGTACAGGTTCTTTACCTCTTTAGTTAAGTTTATTCCTAGGTATCTTGTGGTTTTGGGTGCCATTGTAAATGGGATGGACTCCTTAGTATCTCCTTCTTCTGTCTTGCTGTTGGTGTATAGAAATGCAACTGATTTCTGAGCATTGATTTTATATCCTGACACTTTACTGAATTCCTGTACAAGTTCTAGCAGATTTGGAGTGGAGTCTTTTGGGTTTTCCACATGAGGTATCATATCGTCTTCAAAGAGTGATAGTTTAACTTCTTTTTTGCTGATTCGGATGGCTTTTATTTCTTTTTGTTGTCTGATTGTGGAGGCTAGGCCTTCTAGTATTATGCGGAATAGCAGTGGTGATAGTGGACATCCCTGCCATGTTCCTGACCTTAAGGGAAAAGCTCTCAGTTTTGCCCCATTGAGAATGATATTCACTATGGGTTTTTCATAGGTGGCTTTGATGGTATTGAGGTAGATACCCTCTATTCCTACACTTTGAAGAGTTTTGATCAAGAAAGGATGCTGTGCTTTGTCAAATGCTTTTCCTGCATCTATCGAGAGTATTCTATGGTTCTTGTTATTTCTTTTATTAATGTATTTATCACATTGATTTTTTTCACAGATGTTGAACCAACCTTGCAGTCCAGGAATAAATCCCACTTGGTCGTGGTGAATAATCCTTTCAATGTACTGTTGCCTATTGGCTAGTATTTTGGTGAGAATTTTCACATCTGTGTTCATCAAGGATATTGGTCTGAAATTCTCCTTTATGATAGGGTCTTTGTCAGGTTTTGAGATCAAGGTAATGCTGGCCTCATATAATGAGTTTGGAAGTTTTCCTTCCATTTCTTTTTTTTTTTTTTTTTTTTTGAACAGTTTCAGGGGAATAGGAATTAATTCTTCTTTAAATATTTGGTAGAATTCCCCTGGGAAGCCATCTGGCCCTGGGCTTTTGTTCATTGGGAGATTTTTGATGACTGCTTCAAACTCCTTACTGGTTATGGGTTTGTTCAGCTTTTCTGTTTCTTCCTGGTTCAGTTTTTGTATTTATATGTATCTAAGAATGCATTCATCTATTCCAGATTGTCAAACTGAAATATAGTTGCTTATAATATGTTCTTATAATTGTATTTCTTTGGTACTGGTTATGATCTCTCCTCTTTCATTTATGATTTTATTAATTTGGCTCCTTTTTCTTTTCTTTTTGATAAACCTGGCCAGGGGTTTATCAATCTCATTAATTTCTTTTGAAGAATGAGCTCCTAGGTTTGTCGATTTGTTCTACCATTCTTTCGGTTTCTGTTTCATTGATTTCTGCTCTGATCTTTATTATTTCTCTTCTCCTACTGGGTTTAGGCTTTCTTTGTTGTTCTTTCTCCAGTTCCTTTTGGTGTAGGGTTAGGTTGTGTACTTGAGACCTTTCTCGTTTCTTGAGAAAGGCTTGTATGGCTGTATAATTTCCTCTCAAGACCGCCTTTGCTCTTCCCAAAGATTTAGAACAATTGTGTTTTTATTTTCATTTGTTTCCATGAATTTTTTGAATTCTTCTTTAATTTCCTGGTTGACCCATTCATTCTTTAGTAGGATGCTCTTTAGCCTCCATGAATTTGAGTTCTTTCCAACTTTATTCTGGTGGTTGATTTCTTCAGAGTGTTGTGGTGTGAAAGTATGCGGGGAATGATCACAGTCTTTTGGTACCAGTTGAGACCTGATTTGTGACCTAGGATGTGATCTATTCTGGAGAATGTGCCATGTGAACTAGAGAAGAATGTGTATTCTGTTGCTTTGAGATGGAATGTTCTGAATATATCTGTGATATCCATCTGGCTCAGTGTGTCATTTGAAGCTTTTATTTCTTTGTTAATCTTTTGCTTAGTTAATATGTCCATTTCAGTGAGAAGGGTGTTAAACTCCCATACTAATATTGTATTATTGTTGGTGCATTTCTTTGATTTTGTTATTATTTGGCTTATATAGATGGCTGCTCCCATGTTAGGGGCATAGATATTTAAAATTGCTAGATCCTCTTGTTGGAGACACCCTTTAAATATGATATAGTGTCCTTCCTCATCTCTTATTATAGTCTTTGGCTTAAAATCTAATTGATCTGATATAAGGATTGACACCCCAGCTTTCTTTTGATGTCCATTAGCATAGTAAATTGTTTTCTACCCCCTCACTTTCAATCTGGAGATACTTTTGGATCTAAAATGAGTTTCTTGTAGACAGCGTATTGATGGGTCTTTTTTTTCTTTTAATCCAATATTATAACCCATGTCTTTTGACTTGGGAATTTAGCCCATTTACATTCAGGGTAACTATTGAAACATATGAATTCAGTGTCATTGTATTGCCCGTAAGGTGACTGTTACTGTACATTGTCTCTGTTCCTTTCTGGTCTATGTTACTTTTAGGCACTCTCTTTCCTTAAAGGACTCCTTTTAGTATTTCCTGTAGGGCTGGTTCGGTGTTTATAAATTCTTTTAATTTTTGTTTGTCCTGGAAGCTTTTTTATCTCTCCTTCTATTTTCAATGATAGCCTAGCTGGATATAGTATTATTGACTGCATATTTTTCTAGTTTAGTGCTCTGAATACATCATGCCAGTCCTTTCTGGCCTGCCAGGTCTCTGTGGATAAGTCTGCTGTTAATCCAATATTTCTACCTCTGTATGTTACAGACCTCTTGTCCCAAGCTTTCAGGATTTTCTCTTTGTCATTGTGACTTGGAAGTTTTACTATTAGATGATGGGTTGTGAACCTACTTTTATTGATTTTGAAGGGGGTTCTCTGTGCCTCCTGGATTTTGATGCTTGTTCCCTTTGCTATATTTGGGAAATTCTCTATTATAATTTGCTCCAGTATACCTTCTGCCCCCTCTCTCTATTTTCTTCTTCTGGTATCTCAATTATCCTGATATTGTTTCTTCTTATGGTATCACTTATCTCTTGAATTCTCCCTTTGTGGTCCAGTAGTTGTTTGTCTCTCTTTTGCTCAGCTTTTTCTTCTATTTTTTAAAGACTTTATTTATTTATTTGACAGAGAGAGAGATCACAAGTAGGCAGAGAGACAGAGGGTGGGGGCAGGAAGCAGGCTGCCTGCTGAGCAGAGAGCCCTATGTGGGACTTGATACCAGGACTCTGGGATCATGACCTGAGCTGAAGGCAGAGGCTTAACCCACTGTTGCTCAGCTTCTTTATTCTCCATCACTTGGTCTTCTATATCACTAATTCTCTCTTCTGGCTCATTTATCCTCACAGTAAGAGTCTCCATTTTTTATTTCACCTCACTAATAGCTTTTTAAAAATTTCAACTTTGTTAGATTTCAGTTCTTTTATTTCTTCAGAAAGGGATTTTATTTTTCCAGAAAGGGATACTCTAATATCTTCCATGCCTTTTTTAGATGCCATTTAGCACTTTAATAATCGACATTCTGAACTCTAGGTCTGACATTTTACCTATGTCCATATTGATTGGGTCCCTATATATCGATACTGCCTTTGCAGTGAGTTTTTCCACTTTGTCATTTTATCCAGATAAGAATACATGAATGGGAAAGTAAAATACTAAAAGGGTGGCAAAGACCCCAGAAAGATATATGCTAACCAAATCAGAAGAGACCCAAAACTGGGGGGAGAAAAAAAGAGGAAAAAATTTAGGGGAAAAAAATATATATATATATTTTTCCCTAAATTTTCCATATATATCTATATTAGAGTTGTGAATAGAACAGAGCCACCCACTTGATTTTGGGTGTATTCTGATCTCTTAGAAGAAACTACCTCCCAAAATTTTAAAGAAAGAAAAACTTATATACATACAAAAATAAGGGTAAACATGATGAAAGGATGGAATATGACTGTAAAGATGAAAATTTTAAAAGATTCTAAAAAAAGAATTGATATCATAATGTGTTTGGAAAAAGGAAAAAAGGAGAGAATGTGATCAGGCTGGAGCTTGATTTAGGGTATATTTTGATCTATCAAAAGAAATTATATCCCAAAATTTTAAAGAAAAAAATCTACATGTATACAAAAAATAAGGTTAAATACAATGAAGGGATAAAATATGACCATGACAATGAAAATTTAAAAAGTGTTTTTTTTTTTTTTAGAAAAGGTATTGGTAAGATAAAATAGTTAAGAATGTTAAAAGAGGAAAGAGAAAAAGTTAAAAAAATAGAATAAGAAAAAAATTTAAAAAATTTAACTTTGCAAGATAAAGCATTATGCAAAAAAAAGCCATGAATTCCATGCGTTGCTTCCCATAGCTCTGGAGTTCCACAGTTCTCGTTGATTGGTCTTGGCTGGATGTTCTTGCTGATCTTCTGGGGGAGGGACCTGTTGCCCTGATTTTTCAAATGTCTTTGCCTGAAGCAGAATTGCACTGCCCTTGCCAGAGGTCAGGCTAAGTATTCTACTAGGGTTTGCTCTCATGAGCTTTTGTTTTCTGAAAGCTTTCTGTACAGCTTTGGAGGATGGGAATGAAAATAGCAGCCTCCCAATCTCTGGCTGGGAGAAGTTGAGCTCAGAGCCCCACTCCTCAGTGCACTCTCAGAGCAAAACAATCAATCCCTCCTGTTTCCCTGTTCTCCAACTGCACTCTGTGCTCACCTGTCCTGTGACTGTGCATTTATATCTCTGGTGCACATCCCTGTTTGGAGTTTCCAAACCCACCAAATTCCTGCCATGTGCTCCTGCACTTCAGTAGGGGATCTCTGTGTCTGCCACTTTTGGGGTCCCTGCTCAAAGAGCAGTGGCCTGATTGTGCCCTGGATTACAGTTTAAGGTAACCCCAAGCTGAAATCTCATTCCTTGGCTCTGTCTCTGTAGCCAACTTCCCCACTCCAATACCTGGCAGCTCTGCAACACTCAGACATGCTCAGTCTTTCTGTGAATCCATGGGTCCTGAGACCACACTGTCCCTGCAAGGGCTCCACACCCACTTAGCCTCTGGAGCAATATTCCTCAGTGGAGCAGACTTCTAAAAGTTCTGTTTTTGTGCTCCACTGCCCCACTGCTTGCTGGGAGCCAGCCCCTCCCACTGTGGTCTATCTTCTCATCAATTCAGATTCACTTCTCCACATGCCCTACCTTTCAAAAAGTGGTCTATTTTCTGTTCCTAGAATTGCTGCTCTTCTCCTCTAGTTCCTGTTGAGTTTGTAGGTGTTCAGAATGGTTTGATAACTATCTAGCTGAACTCCTGGGATCTAATGCTATTTCAGTTTCCTACTCCTCTGCCATCTTGCTTCCTCTACTACGTCTTCTTGACGTGAATTTTTTTTTGGGGGGGGGGGGCTCTCAATGTCTTGTAGACCTGAATTTCTATTTTCTTTTCATAGTATTCCCTTACAGTTGTTTATATTGTTATGGTGTTTGTTATTTGTCATCTCTTATTTGTGATTTTTTTTTTTTAATTTGAGAACTTTGTTTTTTTCTTGGTAAGTCTAGCTAGAAGTTCAACAGTTTTATTGATTATTCCAAGGAACCAGTTCCTCCTGGTTTCAATGATCTTTCCTACCATTTGTTTGTTTATCTGAGTTTCCATATCATTTATATCTGCACTAATCTTTATTATTTCCTTCCTTTAACTGATTTGGGGCTTTGTTTGTTGTCTTGTCTCTTTTAGGTGTAAGGTTAGGTTGTTTACTTGAGATTTTTCTTCTTGATGTAGGCCTGTATTGCTATGAAATTCCCTCTTGCAACTGCTTTTGCTGTATCCCAAAGGTTTTGGACCATGTGTTTTCATTTTCATTTTGCAATGTACTTTTTTATTGCTTCTTTTATTTCCTGTTGTCCAGGTTATTGTTTAGAAACATGTTATTTAAACTCCATGAATTTCTGCTCTTTCCAATTTTTTTCTTATGGTTGAATTCTAGTTTTATAGCATTATGGTTAGAAAAGATTCATAGTTTGACTCCAGTCATTTTTTAATGTATTAAGGCTTGTTTTGCAGCCTAATATGTGATCTAGTCTGGAGAATGCTCCATGTGCACTTAAAAGAATCTGTATTCTTCTGTCTTAGGATGGAATATTCTGACTACATCTGTTAAATCAATCTGTTCCTATGTGTGATGCAAAGCCATTGTTTCCTTGTTGATGTTCTGTTTAGATGATCTCTCCATTGATGTAAGTGAGGTGATAAAGTCCCCAACTATTATTGTATTATTATGGATTATTTCTTTTATGTTTGTTTTTAACTGTTTTATGTTTTTGGGTGCTCCTGTTTTGGGTGTAAAAATATTTACAATTGCTATCTTCTTATTGGATTGTCCTGTATTAGTATGCTGTCATTCTCTGTGTCTTTTCACAGTCTTTGTTTTAAAGTTTATTTTGTCTTATATAAGTACTTTTCCTCCAGCTTTCATTTGATACCCATAATAATAGTAATAATAATAAATAGATGTCTCTACAACCACTTAATTTCAGTTTGTAGGTGTTTTTAGGTTTAAAAGGAATCTCTTGTAGGCAGATGGGTATTGTTTTTGTTGTTGTTGTTGTTGCTTTGTTTTATTTTTAATTGATTCCATCACCCAATGTCTTTTAATTGGAGGGTTTAGCCCATTTACATGCATAGTGATAGATATGTATTTATTGGCATTTTATTACTTGTTTCATAGTTTCTCAAGATGTTCTCTGATCCTTTTTTGTCTTATCTCTTATGTTTTGCTGATTTCCTTTAGTGATATAGTTGGATTTCTTTCATTATTCTTTGCATAAATAGGGGTTTTTGATATGTGGTTACCATTCAGTTTGTATATAATCTCTCCTGCATATAGCAGTCTATGTTAAGTTGATGTTCATTTAAGTTTGAACCCATTGTTTTCTCCTCACTTCCCCACATTTTAGGTATATGTTCCTAAATTTTTATATCTTTTTTTGTGAATTCCTTGAGTGATTTTTTTACAGAAATAATCATTTTTTTTTTTTTTACTGCTTTTGTATTTCTTACCATTTTACTGTCACATTTGGTCTCTCCTCTCCACTCAAAGTGTCCCCTTTCACATTTCCTGCAGAGCTGATGTAGTGGTCATGAACTCTTTTTGTTGTTGTTTGTCTTGGAAACTATCTCTCCTTATATTCTGAATGATAGCCTTACTGGATACAATATTGTTGGCTACAGATTTTCCCTATTCAGGGAAAATTTTGAATTTATCATGCCACTCCCTCTGGGTTGCAAAGTTTTTATTAAAAACTCTCCAGCTACCTCTATGGGTTTTCCTTTGTAAGTTACTGACTTTTTTTGCACTCTTCTTCTTCTAGAACTCCTGTAATATAAATGTTATTATATTTGATGGAGTCACTGAGTTCCCCAAGTCTATTCTTATCTTGGATAATTATTTTTTCTTTCTTTTGTTCAGCTTGATTGCTTTTCATTAATCTGTCTTCTGGGTCATTAATTCACTCCTCTGCTTCTTCCAACTTGATGTTCATGCATCAAGCATGTTTCTAATCTTCTTTATTATACTCTTCATCTCTGACTGGTCCTTTTTTATTTGTATTAAAGGTCTCACTGATGTTTTCCATTCTTCTCAAGACCAGTGAAAATCCTTATGATCATTGTTTTAAATATTCTATCAGGCATGTTACTTATATCTGTTTACTTAGATCTCTGGCCATAACCTTGTTCTGTTCCTTAATTTGGGACAATTTCTCTGTCTTCTCCTTTTGTCTAAGTCTCTGTGCCTATTTCTATGTGTTAGGAAAGTCATCTATGTCTCCTGTTCCTGAGAGTAATAGCCTCATGAAGAAGAGGTCCAGTAGTGCCCTGCTGTGTAGTATTCCCTGTTCCCCAGGGCCTGGTGCTTCTGTGTCTCCAATGTGTGTTGCCAGTGCTCTGCTATTTTGTTCTGGCTGCTTTATCCTTCAGGCCAGTTGTCTGCAGGGACTCTCTTTGCCTGTCATGGGCAGTGTTTTGTCCCTGGCCTGAGTTGGCATGTTTTAACTAGATACACTGTGGTCTATTCATGAAATAAGATCTGTCATCACCACTGCTGGAACCAAGGCTCCACAAAACTCCTGGATGGGAGACATGGTATTGGCAGAGGTTTGGGGCGGTTTTCTAGGGTAGGTGGCCTGCCTCACTGGGACTAATGCACGCCTGACTGAGAAGGGTGGTTCTACCTGAGCGCTGGGAAGTGGTGCTTGGTGTAAGCAAATTAGGTAGCATATATAGATGCTGCATTAGCTCCAATAGGTGGCTTTGTTTACCCTGGGGGTGGGGCAGGGAAATGGTGCCTTCTAATTCCTTTGTTCTTGGAGAGGTCTTTTTGTGAATGCTTTGTCTGGGACATGCTCTGAAATAAGCAAATCTCCTCCCCAGTGCGTATCTTAGGCACTCTTCAGATCACTGTTTCCACCTTATGCATCTGTGGGTTGTTTGCCACCTTCTCTCCAGAAGCAGCATAGTACCCTCCAGGCTCTACCTAAGCCAAGCCTGGCTGACCTTTAGAACTCCAGGCTTTAAACTCTGCTTATTGCCAGAACTCACAAAATTCATTCACTCTTGCTTTTCAAGCCAGTTGCTTAGGGATTTGTTTTCCCAGTGAACTTTGCTGTGTTAGTTTGTCTTGCACCTTTCTCAGTGATTGTGTCTCCTTCCCCAACAGAGTGGCCAGGATCAATTTTTCTTCCAAACCATGTCTCTACACTTACTACCTTCTTCAATGTGGAGTCTTCTCTTACTTTAGTTGTGGAGTTTGTTCTTCCGGTTTTCACATTTCTAGAATGTTTAGGATGATTGATAGTTATTAGTGGTATTTGTAGGACAAGGTGAGCCTAGGGTTTTCCAACTCCACTATCATCTTCTAAAAGACATTTTTCTGTTGTTCTTTGTAAATCTTGCTGAAAGTTTGTCACGTTTGTTGATTTTTTCAAAGAACTAACTTTTGTTTTCATTTGATTTTTTTTTCTCTACTGTTTTTCTATTCTCTGTTTTCTTTATCTCCACACTAATTTTTTACTGTTGGTTTCTTTTTTCTCCTTTAGCTAGATTTGGGTCTATTCTGTTCATCTTTTTCTATTTATTAAAGTATAAAATAAGGTATTGATTTGAGACTTTCTTTTCTTTAATGTAGGTGTATGCTACTATATGCATCTTTGAGTAAACTACAAAGGTAGATTTAAAAGAAAATAAAAAGATTTCAAGAATTGTAAAGGAAAATAGAGTGTTTCCTCAAAGAGCATTGTGTAATATCAATATAAGATATTTTGAAAAAAGTTGTTTTTCTGCTTGAATTTTCTGTGAATATAACATTTTGAGTCACTTTTATGGTTCATGAAGTTATTTTGAAAATAAAATCTTAGATCTAAAATCCGCTGAGGAATGTATAAATATTATCATCACCATTACCCATTCAGTCAAAATGTCAAGGAAGGTACCCTTTTTGGGCTTAGCATGCTGTAAAATTTATTATAGTGAGTGAATGAAAATTAAGGCAAGGATGTATCAATCACAGAAGTTAGAGTTTAAATGGAATGAACTATCACTTCATGATAGTACTGAGAAATAACACTGATGAAGGGATGAGATTTGGTTGTTGAGAAATACCAGATTAGGGACTGAGTGACTAATAGAGTGACCTATATTCTAGGATGCCAATATAAACTGGGATATATTTATTTTATATTTGGAACCATAACTAGTTCCATAGTCTGTTTGCCTGGGTTGAAATTGTTCATGCTTTATTGAGGCTGGGATGCTCTTTTCTTTTCTTTTTTAAGATTTTATTTATTTATTTGACAGAAAGAGAGCACAAGCAGGGAAAGTATCAGAGGGAGAGGGAGAGGCAGGCTCCTCGAAGGAGCCTAATGTGGGGCTTGATCCCAGGACTCCAAGATCATGAGCTCAGGCTCAGCCTGAGCTGAGCCACCCAGATGCCCATGTGATGAATGTTTATGAAAACAAAGAAACAAACAAAAAAACATGAGTATGAAGCCTTATTGGAAAAAAGGCCTTTGGGACCCTGCCAGAAATTAGCCATTTGACCCCATACAAAAATAAACCTTAAAATTAATTAATGACTACTATAACTAAAATCACTCATCCCAGCTGTTTCCTTTTTCTTTGTCAGTGACTACATCTTTTCCAAATCATTTAATGAGTCAAAGTCACAGGAGGCTTATGACACAGTGAAAAAGTCAGCTGCTCTTAACCATAATTAATGTTCAGAGAATATTTACGTATGTGTTCAAGATTAATACTATAATTCCCAGTTAAAATGACCTCAGACAGACTGTGTTATCACAGAATTCTAATGTCTGATATGATTGCTAAGTCTGAAAATGTTATCAACATTAATCTATTACCTTCCTCATCCATGGACCCAGTGACCTCTGATATTAAAGAGTCACTGTTTAAAATCATCACTCATCTTTTCCACTTCACAAGTACCTGTCTGCAAAAGAAACACACTTTGTAAACTAGTCATACATTTGGCATTTTCTTACTCAATATAGCAAACTGCCATACTTAGAGCCAGTTCAATAACCAAAGCTTCAGAAAGCCACTTGACATGTAAACATATTCAAATCCTCTAATCTTTGAAAACTCTATAATTTAAGGAGAAACTTCATATACTTCTACTACTTTGTTGCCTTTAAGCAAACACCTGATTCATTGTTCCTCAATTTCCTCCTCTGTAAAATGAAGGGTTTAGACTTTATAACATGCTAGATCCCCTTAAATCCTATATGTTGATGTTTCTTCTCTTTTCTAGTTTCATTGAATTTTACTGTTGACATTATACATTGAAGGGACATCATTAAGGACCTGGGCATCTACTTTAGTTGTTCACATTCACTGAAAAAAACAGGTTTCCTTAGGTACATACCATAGTTTGGATTTCTGCCTTTCAAATTTAGCTGAAAAACAATGTGTACTTAAATATAGCATATTCCCAAGGCATCAGACTTACTGATCATGATGCTCTTTTGTCATCAAATTTTTATGAGGCTATTTAAAAAGAAAATGCAATGGAATATTATTTTGACTAATTTGGGGAGAAATAAAGGCATCACTTTTAATTAGAAAATTGGCAATTCAACTATGTCATTGAGAAAGAATATAAGCATGGCTTATTGGAATGAGTAGGGTTTTAGATTTAGAATGACTATGAAATTTATCTCTGTCTCTCAACAGCTATATGAATTTCAATAATTATTTTAAAAATTTATCTTCTATAAGCTTTAAATGACTCATCCATAAAAATATGTAGTAATGGCCAACATAATGTTTCACAGATAAATAATATATATGTTTATCAATGAGCTTTTGGGTACAAAATTCCAAACAACTCTAAAATCACAATGGCTTAGAAAAACTTATCTTGTTCAGGTTACATGAGGGATATAGATCAGCTGTGGCTCTAGTGGACATTTCTGGGCTTCATATATCTCTTCAATCCTGGCCCCATATTGAATGGGTAGCCACTGACAAGATAGGTTTTTCTCTTGAAGAAGGCAGAAGAAGCAAGAGAGTTGGTATACATCCTACTGCTCACATTTATTGTCCAAAGCAAGTTTCATGGCCAAGCACAAAGAGGTAGAGAGACGTAGTCAACATACATAGAAGCTTGGCAAACGTAAAGATGATGGAATAATTATTAATAAATAATAAATTCTACCATAGATTATACTCTTTTTTTTAGAGTATGTTTACCTTCTTCTCACACACAAAAATTATATTAATCAAAAAAAAACTATATTAATCTTCTTCACAAGACACCTCAAAAATGTTATCAAATCAGTGCTTGACCCTCAAAGTCTAGGATATTGATCTATATAATATTCATAAAATTCAGGTTCTTTTAATTTATGGTGCCCTACATACCATACATACAATAGTAAAACAGTAACATAAACAAACAAAAACAACAAAAAACAAGTAACCCTATTCAACAAGACAGGTAATTATTGGTGCTTAGGAATTCTGAAATCCTATCGTACTGGTTAAAATAACTCTCTATTTTGGCTAAGGGCTAATCCTCGATTATACCTCTGACATTGACCCCCCAGTTCATTGTTCTCTATGGATCTTGACCTGTCTCTGGGAGGGCCTTCTTTTTCTACTAGACTCTTTGCTCACCTCTGTAAATATCTTTGGAGAATATGCCCTCTTTGGTCACTGAGTAGCTCTTTCAGCCTGCTTCATGCCCTTAGAAAGTTGAATGTTCAAGGGTTGTTTTAAATATCAGCTACAAAATCTTTGAAATCCAAACCTGCAGCAATTAGGCACTTTGGGATGAAATATTTATCTAATTGATTGCCATCACCTCAAGGTATCAATATATATAGCAATAATTTCTGAATCATATTTGCCTTCCTGGACTATGGCAAACATCTTTGAAAGTTATCAAGCTTCTGTGAGACAAGACCTTGTTCTTTACCCTGATCTCTTTGTCCAAATCCTTCCCAGAGCCACATTAATTTTAGACCTTAATAAAGAATTTGGAGGTTACATCCTTGAAAAAACTGTTGCCTTCTAGACATGCCCATAGATGGGATTTGTCCTGAGAAAGTATCACTGAAATTTTTGTTAATTGGGGATGAAAAATAGATGCATCTTTCAGTCTGCAAAGTCATATAAATTCTAGATTTTCTTTGAGTGTTTCTATTACTGCTTCTAAACAAGCCAATTCTTTTCCTACTAATATCTTTCTTGTAGAAGTATATCAAATGCAACTAATGAGAACTAACTTATTGTAACATTTTTTTCAAGAAAACTGTGTTCAAGCCTATAGTTTAATTAGATATATTTTCTATCTTTCAAGTTATTACTGTTCTATCATCTTTATACATCATTTACCTCAATTGTCAGTAAAAATCCAGAGACACATATTTTATATATTTTTGTTACATCATCATCCAACTTCCAGTATAAATTGCTATGTTGTTTAACTTTTTCTGGAACAATAATCAGTCCAAATACCAGAGACTTAAAATAAATACATATTTCTTGGTCAGTTTAGATGAGGTCTAATGCTTAGCTAAACTCAACTGAGCCTCATTCATCTTCTTACTTTAGAACCCAGACTTAATGAGTAGTTATCATTATCCAAGACATAATGTTCTCATAGTGGATAGCAGAGGCAAAAGAATTGGAGGAAAGAAAAACACAAATGCATTGTATTCTTCTGTTGGGACATGCACATTGTCATGTTTGCTTCTATTCAATCAGCCAAGCAAGTCACAAGGCAAAGCCCAAGTCATTGAGTAAGAAGGTATACTTCACTTAAAAATATAACAACAAAGAGAAAGAATAAATAATTCTGAGGAATCAAAACAATCTACCACAATGTGCAGTGTAAACCGTCTTACTGAAGAGCAGATACTAAGTGTCTAATAAAGGTAGCTATTATATTATTAGTAGTACATTAGGTTTTAATTATTGGTACAAATGTGGTATACATAACAAATTCTCAGCAATTACATACTAGCCTTGAGTCTATAGCATAGAAGTCATTAGTAAATATTAATTAATTATAAATTATTAAAACATTATTTGGAATGATTTATTATCAATCTTAAGTACAAACTTTTTCTGTAAACAAATTCATCTTTAACGATACGGAGCTTAAAAAGTAATACCTGTACTTTTTAAATTTAAAGAATAACATTCTGTTAACTATTGGTAATACTTTATCTAGAGGGCATACAATAGAAGGCAGACAGCAATAACTTTAGGGTTTTACGTAAGAAATTGGCGCCTCTTTCCTTAAATGCATCAGTAGTTCCCCCAAGCTATATTTGTGTTTGAGAGATAAGCCAAATGCCATTACTGTGACCTATAGTGGTTTGTATTTTTAGAAAAGATAAAATAACCAACACTTGCATTTTTACATCTATCATATGAACCAATAACCCCATGAAATTGGATGAGCACTAACTTTCTGTAAAAAATGATTAGTCTCATGTTCTAAGAAAAAAAATAAAATATGAAAATATTTGAAGGAAAAGAGTTCCTTTTTCTAAGCTGTGAATTAAATTTCATTGAGAAAATGTTCAAAGGCACACATTTTCCACCCGAAGATGAAAAACTAAAGTCATCTTATTTATTGTTTTGAACTTAGGAGGGAGTGTTAAAAAATGTTATTACATATTTCCTCCTATAAACAATTTGTTCCCTAGCATTTCATCCCAACCTTTTTCATTGCTATGTACAAAGCAAATAATAGTGCAGAGGCTGAGTGTGCCAATGGTGATGTCAACTACACAGTATGGGTTGATTTAGAAGTGTAGGTGGCATACAAAAAAAAGTGTAGCTGGCATACAAATCACTGCATTCTAAGAATTGTTGAAACCCAAATCAAATTTGATTTTTCTGAAGCAGTATGTTTCTTAGCTTGAGGCATCAAACATTACAACTTCACATTATTTCCGAAAAGAACCTTTGAAGAGAAGTATTTTTAACTTTAATAAGAAGGCATGCTCAGAAATTTTAATGTAGAAATTCTAATCCTCATCTGTCACTATGTGTAGATGTAGTTTATTATTTAGCTTTTTCATTCTCACCGAAAATATTAATGAATGCTATTACACCTTCTGTTTACTAATGTTATGTTGATGAATATAAGACATAGGTTCATGACAGTTTTTTAAAAATCAATGTCTTCCTCTGCATTATACTTCCTCTTTTCTATTGTGGTAGTAGATAATTAGAATAAAAATCAGGATGATATTAAAAAAAATGAGGATGATGCTAAAACTATTACGATTTTAGAAAGTCTCACTTCTAGAATTTATTTGGCCCCTTGGCTTGTGCAGAAAATTACTAGAACAAATATGAAGAAATAACGCTGCAAATTAAGATTATGCAAAATTGCCTCTAGACTCTATAAATTTGGAAAGTGTTTAATGAAAATTGCAAATAATATGGCAATATGTCTTATATATTGGCTTTTTAAGAGCCAAAGTAAAATATAGACAAATTAATAGCTTAATAAAACATTTAAAATTTCCAATTAATAGATTAAATACATTTAGTTTATTTATGATGATATAGCAATATGCTTAAATGACAAGAATGCATCCTGCGCAGCCGGCAATATGATTTAAATTTATCAATTCTAAAATGTTTTTTTAGAATTGCAGGCTTTATTTCTTCTACCTTTTATTAGCTCAAAGATATTATTCGAGGCTAAGGCCAGCATTGGAACTGAGGGCTAGGGATATATCATACTTATGGTGAACAAAGAAATTGCAAGCTATTGTGTTTATGGGGTGCCGTTTTCACAAGGTGTGCCTCAGTACACCTTTTCAGAGGTAGTCTGTGTCTTTCAGCCCCTTAAGCTATAATCCACTCTTACTGTACTAGAGCCCTATAGAAGACAAGGTATGTTGGAGAAGAAACCTTCTCTAGCCTTTCAATTAAATCTCAAATTTTTTCATTGCTTGTGTTTTACAAGTGTCTCTTGTATTTAGTCCTCTTTTCAGTAAAACAGACTAGAAGGGGCTAGAGTAAGAGGAAGGGCCTTTCCCCACAGCTGTAAGACAGGGTGCTGGAGAGTAGGCTATTGTTACGAAGAATGTCTTTCATGTGTTTGATATCAAAGAACCCTTCCCTAGATATTTACCTTGAGAATCTAGTGGGATTACTGGAAACTGTGCTTCTTCCAAGTCTACATGGACCAGGAGTTTCTCACTGTCATACTTGCCCAGCTTAATTTCCAGTAATTCATCAAAATTATTATATTTGTGTTCATACTAGTTTATAGCTGCATAGACTTCTGTTTCAGAAAAGCAAAACTTTGCTGTGACTCTGGATTCACCTGTCTCTCCAAATTTGGAATAATTTTTTTCTCCTAAAAACCCAGTTCTCTGATGCATCAAAAAAAAAAAAAAAAAAAGAAGTCTTTGCTTTCTCAATATGTCCAGCTTTTTCTTTATGTAAGGATGGGATTTCAACTTCTAAGCTCTTTACATACTGGACCTAAAGCCAGAGCCACCTCAAAATATCATTTTGAAAATTAAAAAAAATTTTTTTTAGTAACATGTATGTCTAAAACAATATTTGGAAGAATATATATTCACTACACTAGGGTGCATATTACTGTGGTAAGGAAAACAGATTTAGATGACAGCATGAAGAGTGAAAATAATAAACCATGCCAAGCACTTTGTTAACTATGGGTTTTAAAAAAATGTGGACTTAGGATGTTACAAGCATATATTGGGATTAGTTGATACATGAATTCAAAAAAGTTACTAAAGATACGGCATCTTAGGTCCCTCCTCTCTGCCATCCTTAGTTCTGGTTCCATACAAAGGTTGGTTTGAGCTCTTTATTATTACAAAATATTGCCATTATTAGTCAACACTACATACTCAGAAACATACAGAACACCTCCACTTGATTTTCTTGGTCAGATTTGGTCTCTTGGAAATACAGGATACCGAATTATGCAGGAAGGAAAAAAAATTAACCTCAATAACTCCCTTAGTGTGTACCAAATAAAAGACATGTACAGAAAAATCAGGAACTTTATATATAACACGCTTACTTTCATGCTATTCTATAGCATCAAACTCATCCTGTCAAGTCTAAACTTATCATCTGATTCCTCAACAAGGTGCTCATGATCCAGTACTTACTTCTGACACTATTTTTTCTTTTAAGATTTAATTTATTTATTTGCGAGAGCATGAGTGTGGGAGAGGGGCAGAGGAAGAGGGAGAAGCAGACTCCCTGTGGGAGCCAAAGGGGAAGGGAGGCTTGATCTCAGGACCCTGGGATAATGACCTAAGCAGAAGGCAGACACTTCACCAACTGAGCCACCCAGGTGCCCCTGGTACTACCTATTTTTTAATCTCCCTTAGCTTTTATTCTGTGCTGTTTCCACTTTTTCTTGTCTATATCCACAATGTATACATTTTAAGTATTTCTTAGATGTCCCTCCTGCTTTTTCCTTTTCATTTTTTTATACTAGACCAGGTCTACTTTATCTTAATCATAGACCACCACTGCAGTCTCCTAGTAGGTCCTGCTTCATATACATTTTACCCTATAATTTCCCCTTCAATTTATCATCCCTTTTCAAGAGCCTAAAACAACCTCTGATTGCCCCAGTAGCTGGCAAAGTAGCTTTCCAAGCTTTTAACTAATTTTCTACCCTTTCTCAATATGGAATTCCATAATACCCCACTACATTTGAATACAACTTGCTTAATTCTACATTCTGTTCTAGGGTCTTTTGAATGCCTTGCCCCAGACGTAATCACGTTTTCATTTTTATTTATCAAAGTCTCCTTCTATTAAACAAAATCCAAATATTACCTATTTATAAAGGTATTTTTGATCATTTATTATCTTTGTCTATACCTCCCATCTCCTCTTTGATTACATATAACTGTACTTATAGCCACAACATATAACTGTACTTATAGCCACAGAGAAGGACTGAGATGGGGAAGGGACAGATTTTTATGGATTACAGTTCTAGAATTTACATGTTATTTTATATAGTCTTAAAAACAGTCTTACATGATATTATGATTATTTTGTACATGAGCAAACTACATGATTGTATAGCAAGTAAATATGAGAGCCAGGATTCAAATTGTGGTCTGACAGATTCTAAAATTTATCTCATTCTAGAAGAAAGGAAGGAAGGAAAGAAGGAGAGGAAGGAAGGAGAGGAAGAGAAGGGAAAGGAAGGAAAGAAAAGAGAGGGAGAAAGGGAGGGGGGAGGAAGGAAGGAAGACAGGAAGACAGGAAGGAAAGAAGAAAGAAAGAAAGAAAAACATCTTAGCCTAACTTTCTTTCAGTAAAATCTGGTTTCAGTCTTAAGGGGTCTCAGGTAATTTCTTCATGTTAGTCTTACTCCTTCAACTAGATTAAGAGGAAGGACAGGAAGAGCATACCTGATTAATTGTAAATATCTGAGTAATATTCATCACTCTATTTGACAACTAGTTACTTAAATATCTGCCTGCTCTTCTTGACTGTGATTTCTTTAAGAAATGAATTAAAAATGGGGCACCTAGGTGGCTCAGTCAGTTGAACATCTGACTTCAGCTCAAGTCATGATCCTGAGGTCCTGGGATTGGCCCCACGTGGGGCTCCCCACGAGGTCAGTATCTGCTTGTCCCTCTTCCTTTGCCTCTCTTCCTTTGCATCTTCCTCTTGCTCTCTCAAACAAATAAATAAAATCTTTAAAAAAAAAGTTTTATTTTTCTCCATTAGTTCTATAAATGAATGAATGTTGTCAAATAATTAAATAATTAATAAAGGACATAATCTTGGCACCATTAAGTGGTTTTAGAAAAGTGCTATTGACCTAGTATTAGGCTATAAATACTAGTTCATAATGACTTGGTAGATAAAAATGTAATAATAAAATTAGATCATATAAGCTAGGTGCATTTTTTTTTATACTTTAAAGAGTACTGGTAGTATTTTAAAATTAAATTCCCATTTCTTAATGTGCCCTTATATTTACTCCATTCACCTAACTCCTTTTTAACTTTTGTACTTAAAGAATATCTGTCTGCTACAGAAAAGTTACTTGATAAATTTCATGTCATAAATCTGTACTGAATTTACCAGCAGCTCACTTAAAAATAATAGCTTTTTTTTCCCTTATCACTGCTTATATATACAAGTAGCAATTATAAATACTAGCCCTTTTAAATCAGAATGTATCATCTGATTTCACGACTGATGACAGCCTAGCATAATTGTTCTTTATCCAAACATTTAGAAATAAACCCGTATATCTCCCTAAGTTTGTTTTCAGAAAAAGTGACAAACTCAAATTTATGATAAACTACTCTCAATCTTGGGATTTTTGGTTTTAAATCCTCATATTTTGTGAATGGCCACAGTAAGTTTCAAAGGATATTTCTCTGTATGATCCAAACCCACTACTGAAATACGGCACTGCAAAAATTTTAAAACCATACAGAAAAAATTAATTCTCTAAAATTATGTACTTTCACTACTAGTAATAACATAATAAAACAATATTATTGCAATAGCATGGTTAATATAATTGCCTACCAAGGGAAATTAATGACTAATTTTCAAAATGTGTTTTCTTTTCTATTAACATAAAGAAGATGTAAAATTATTCTTAACTTTAAATACCACTTATGAAGCTGAGTGATAAAATAATAGTGAAATTATACAACATACACTGTCTTAATAACTCTTCCTGAGGCTCAAGGTGACCACCAACCAGCTGTTATTTTGGAAAAAAAAAAAAAAAACGCTATACGATAAACACAAAAACACACTTTGTTTTATGTCAAGGACTGTATTTGTGCTGTCCTTTGTGAAGAATGCATTAAGGAAACAAAATGTAATTGTACATATAATATCTAAAAGCCAACATAAATTTTATCATGTATCCCAAAGATATAAAACTGATTATTCAGTCTTATATTTTAAAGTCAATCTTCTCTTGGATTTGAGGAACTTGTGAAAAAAATATTCTCGAATCCTTAATGCTCTTGTTGACATTTAAAGAAATGATATGATTGAAGTTGATAAGGTATAGATGTTAAATGGAGAATGTGACTCTAGGTAGCATTTTATCAGTATTAAAGAATAAAAAGTAAAAATTAACTTGTGTGGGACTTTCGGCATTCCACTTGAAATAGGCCAGTCTGGAAAGAGCATTGTTTTCACTCTAACAAAGAAAAAAGCAAATAATCTCCAAGTACAACTTTTCTTGAGCTCAATACAGAATAGGAAACTATGGAAATTTGACCAAAAAGAGTTTTCAAGTAATTTAGACAACATTTATCAAAGCTGGGAAATAGATACATGAACATTTGTTCAAATATTTGCAATTTTTTACATATTTAAAATAGTTTATGAATAAATAAAATCCTAGGGCTCATTATGATCAGGAGAGATTATCAATAGACCCAGAGATGGGAGGTTTTGGTCCAGAGTCTGTTATGGGTGCGACCTTAGGCATCTTAACTTCACTTGTATCACTTTTAGTTATTTCCTTTTAGGGCACTTCTCTTTGCTTTGGCAAGTTTTCCATGCTTTCTCTAACTTTACCCATTGTTCGAAGATGGCTGTATTAGAAGAAATGTTATCTTGAAATTTATTTTTTACTTTCTTCGTGTAAATGTTAATATAATCCTTATTGATGCCTACATCTGAGTGCAATATATTCTAATTTGAATAGATACTGAATGAAAGGCTTTGGATTTTATATGTTGTGTTGTATTTGAAGCTTATGTGGAAAAATGGACTTTATATATCTTTGTTCAAGTTATACTGACCATATGAGAAAGATATCATAATTAATTTTTAACTTGGTAGGAGCAGCCCTCATATGGGTATGCATCTTAGCTTATTCTTGTGATGATTCCTCACTAATTTTCACAGGACACTAGACCTGTAAAATGTCCCACTTCATGCAATGTTTAAAGGAAGCAAAGGAAAAAAGGAATGTGAATAAAAGTATTGAGCATTTCTTTATGAGGAGCAAGGAAATAGCAATCTGATTAGGAACTATGATCTTGTAGACAGCTGCTAGATGATCTGACTTCCTTAAAATACTTTGAAATCTCTCTTGAATATTCTTATAATTAAGGCATAGGTTTTCTCAACTTACATATTTCTTGAAGTTTGCAGGCAGTTTGCCTCAATAGGCAAAGTTTAAGACAATCCTTTTATTTTCTTAAATCCCAGGCTTGCTTGGGGACAAATACTTTTTCTCCAAAACCTGTTTCCTTCTAATAGCTATAAAGTGTTTGTAGGATTTCACCATTTCTATTTGTTCAATAACATTAACCAAAAACAAAGAAAGTAAAACAAGTGTGGCCTCTAAATGCCATGTTTTTGTTTGTAGGCAAGATTTGGAACACTAACAAAATTTGCAATTTCAACAAAGAGCATTCTTTTAAAATAATTCTGCAAACCACTGAGCCAATTGTTGATTTCATAAAGAATAAATGGATAATAACTCCAGTTTCTCTGGAAGTTTTCATATTAGAAAGTAGGAGGGAGGCTGAAATTATCCCAAAAGCTAAATTCTAATAAATGTTGATGAAACCATGTATTTCAGGGGGTTCTCCCAACCAGACAGCTATTTTTGGCATAATAAAAAAGCCACTTAGGATAACGTGCTGCAATACATAACCCCTCCCTTCTAGTATTTTGGTAGAACAGTTTACCTAGCACTTCCACTTTACTGTCTCCATTGTAAAGGCTGATGTTAATTTTAAAAATAAAATTGTCAGTTATTTTACCAGGAAAAAATGGGTTTATTTTGAGATAGCGGAGAACTATAATCTGGGTCAATTAAGTTATGGGAAAACAAACAAAAACAAAAAAAACATAGACACCTCCGCAGGACAAAGGAGAGGTATTTTAGAGGGAAAGTGTGACGTTAGAAAGGCTGTTAGGAACATAAAGCCCATCAGAGAAAACTGGGAGTTTGAGTATAGTGGCTTTCCATTGGCTGAGTTGTGGCTCTTTCTCATCGGCTGTATTGTTGCTGTGGTGATAAAGCCTCCCTTCCTTCTGCCAGGGGTAGCAAAATAGTATCCTGTGCAAAATTCAGGTGTTCCTGTTGGATTTACAAATGAGGAGGAGTGGTCGGGTAGGAGAACCCCCCCTCTTGAACATTCTGACTCCATTTTAGTGAGGTTTCTCTTTATTATTTCTACACTGGCCTCAACCAGCAATTCACACTGTTTTCCTTTTGGTTTTATGAAGGAAATCACAGATTCCCAAGCCCATAGCTGGCTTAGCCCAGCCAGGTCTGGCTTCAGAGATGTTTGCTCTTTCCAGCACTTGAACCTAGGTGATTGAGAACAGCTTTCAGTCCCACCCAGTATCCCAGATTATAGCATAGAGCTTGGTTCCAACGCACTGCTTGTGTGTGTGTGTGTGTGTGTGTGTGTGTGTGTGTGTGTGTGTGTGTATGGTGTAGAGCAGACCAATTGTAATTTCCATTACCTCTACAGAAGTTGCATTCCAGAATTAGATTAGACTTCATAGTGTTCAACTTTTGATGGAAATATTTAGTTGTTGAGTGTGGTTATGTTGTTTATCTTTTAAGTTTTTCTTAGTGTCTTTGCCATATGTTTTCCTATATATGTTAAGAATTTTTTCAAGGGATATATTTACATTTATAAGATGTTTGCTAAAAATTCAGTCCTCGACTTTTTCCCAAACCATTTCATGTCTTAAAAAAATATGTCATTATTATTTAGAACATGAAAGATTTTAGTGAAAAGACTAACCCTGAATTATAATATTCTTTTAAACTAATATTGAAATAGAAATTTTCAACAGCCTTACACTCCTTCATTGTCTTCATTTTTTTTGGAATAAGCATTTGTAGTACTCAGCATGATTTGGCATATAAAATGCATAATTTTACTGGATGTTGTGATTCTACTGCTATTTAAAGTAAACGAGTCTTTGCAATTTTAGTGACAGTTGTGTCAATGGAATGCCTGCAGGCCAAAAACCCGTTTGATATTTCTAGCGGGAGACTCTACAGGAAATTAAACATAAAATAATTGATAGTTTCAAAAACAGAAAAGGTTTAAGAAACAAAGTTTTTGGCTTATTGATTCTGCCTCTTCTTCCACGATACTGTATCAATAATTATAATTCAATAGTTCACTTTCTAACATTCACAGTAAATATATTTTAAAATGTGCTCATATTTATCACTATTTAGAATCAATGACATCTTTTGATCTTACTACTATTATCTACTAAGGTATTGGAAAGTTTAGTTTTCATCAATAAATAATGTAATATTAAACTATATGTAGGGATAGAGGCTATACAACATACTGATGGAAACTCAAGAGTTTAAATCCTGCCTGTATCAATGACCAGCTGTGTGGCTTGAGCAACTATTACCTTTCCTAGCCTATGCAGATCCTTGAAGTAGGCTTAGAGCTCTTTGAGAAGGAAATTTTTAGGTCTCATATATGTCCACCTAGAGTCTGCACCCCTCACTGTATCAACCATGTTCTGCATATCTCTTTGACCTCATAGGGCACATGCCCTACAGGAAGGGCACAGCCAAAAAGAAAGCCAAAATAGAGCTTTCTACAGCTTGGGCCTATAGCAGGAATCCCTCTGACCCACATCCAGGGAGGTACTAGATGGAGGGAAATAGGCAAGTTCATATGCTAGTTATTTCAAATAAATTTGGGGGAAGAGGGAGCAATTTCGTAATATCTTCCAGAATTGAACCTGGCAATTCCACTTCTAGAAATGTATCATCTAAATTTAGTTGTAGTCAAAATGGATAAAAGACCTCAACGTGAGACAGGAATCCATCAGAATCCTAGAGGAGAACATAGGCAGTAACCTCTTCGATATCATCCACAGCAACTTCTTTCAAGATATGTCTCCAAAGGCAAGGGAAACAAAAGCGAAAATAAAACTTTTGGGACTTCATCAAAATCAAAAGCTTCTGCACAGCAAAGGAAACAGTCAAAAAAACAAAGAGGCAACCCACGGAATGGGAGAAGACATTTGCAAATGACAGTACAGACAAAAGGTCGATATCCAGGATCTATAATGAACTCCTCAAACTCAACACACACAAAACAGGCAATCATATCAAAAGATGGGCAGAAGATATGAACAGACACTTCTCCAATCAAGACATACAATTGGCTATCAGACACATGAAAAAATGTTGATCTTCACTAGCCCTCAGGGAGATTCAAATTAAAACCACATTGAGATATCACCTTACACCAGTTAGAAAGGCCAAAATTAACAAGACAGGAAACAACATGTGTTGGAGGGGATGTGGAGAAAGGGGAACCCTCTTACACTGTTGGTGGGAATGCAAGTTGGTGCAGCCTCTTTGGAGAACAGTGTGGAGATTCCTCAAGAAATTAAAAATAGAACTTCCCTATGACCCTGCAATTGCACTCCTGGGTATTTACCCCAAAGATACAGATGTCGTGAAAAGAAGGGCCATCTATTTATAGCAGCAATGGCCATGGTCGCCAAACTATGGAAAGAACCAAGATGCCCTTCAACGGATGAATGGATAAGGAAAATGTGGTCCATATACACTATGGAGTATTATGCCTCCAACATGGATGGGACTCGAAGAGATTATGCTGAGTGAAATAAGTCAAGCAGAGAGAGTCAATTATCATATGGTTTCACTTATTTGTGGAGCATAACAAAAAGCATGGAGGACATGGGGAGTTAGAGAGGAGAAGGGAGTTGGGGTAAATTGGAAGGATAGGTGAATCATGAGAGACTATGGACTCTGAAAAACAATCTGAGGGGTTTGAAGTGGCGGAGGGTGGGAGGTTGGGGTACCAGGTGGTGGGTATTATAGAGGGCACAAATTGCATGGAGTGTGGTGAAAAAATAATGAATACTGTTATGCTGAAAATAAATTAAAAATAAAATAAAATAAATTTAATCGTAGAACTACCCAATGATGTATGCATAATTATATTCTCTATAACACTATAAGTTCAAAAAGCTGTAAACAATGTATAAATAGTGACTGCATGGTGAATAGGTAAATAAATTACGGTGCCCTCATTCACCAAAACATATTTTTCAGCCATTAAATAGGATAGGCTGGTGTGAAATGATCTTCAATATGTATTTTTAAATATTTATTTATTTTAGACAGAGTGCAAATGGAGGGACAGAGGGAGAGACAGAAACTCCAGCAGACTCCCTGCTGAGCATAGAGACCAAAGAGGGAGGGGAAGCTCAGCTCAATCTCGTGACCCTGGGATCATAACCTGAGCCAATGCTTAACTACCCAGGCATCCCTTCAGTATATGTTTTTAAGTGAGAAAAGCGAATTAAGGATCTGAAGTATAGTATGACTTACTGTGTGTGTGTATTATATTTGCTAAATTTTATTCTAGAAGAAATTATACGAAACTATGAAGTTACTGCCTGGCAAGTTTTTACTTTACATCTCCATCTGTCTGTATTTGTTGTCACAGCAGTTAATACTTTCATAATTAAACAATAAAAAATAGCATTACCATTTCTAGAACTATGGCAGAGGTTTATGTATAAGATAAATGTAAACCACATCTTGCATATAGTATATACTTTATATATAATTAGCATTATTTTATGGGAATTGTATCTTATCTTTAAATTCCCAAATGATCTATTGCACTCCCTTACATATTAGCATTGTTGATTAGATTTTATGTCATTAGATCTTTTTAAAAATTATATCTTTTTTTTAAAGATTTTTATTTATTTATTTGACAGGGAGAAAGAGAGATCACAAGTAGGCAGAGAGGCAGGCAGAGGGGTGGGAAGCAGGCTCCCCACTGAGCAGAGAGCCCGATATGGGGCTCGATCCCAGGACCCTGAGATCATGACCTGAGCCAAAGGCAGAGGCTTAACCTACTGAGCCACCCAGGTGCCCCAAAATTATATCTTTTTAAACAAATTTTACAACCCTAGAATTTTTCATTTTTTGGTTCTCAAAAATTTCAAATGAAAACTAGAGTAAGACAAATCACTAGAATATTAGAAAAAGGATACCAATTGTGTTGGCATGGACCTTCTTTTAAAGACGGTGACGCTATGACTATAAGGTGTACAAGTGGTGATAGTTAACACATCCAAAAGTGTGAGCAGCAAATGTCTCTGTTTTGCATTATGTGCACATAAACCTTTTTTGGTGCTGTTGATTTTTAAATAATTTGAGGGTTTTAGTGGTTTGCTTGCTTCTTCAGTTGTTTCTAAGACTCAGTATTAATGAGGATGAATCTTCTTTTCTAAGTAGTGAAATAGGGTGACTGTGTTTATTTAGTTCACTCTTTAAAGAAGTCTTTCAATTTCAGAACAGTACAAAGAGAAACAGAAAGGTTAAGCAGCTTGACAGCTAGCCCAGTGCATTGTCTTCTGAACAGTACTGCTTCCTTTTCTTGGAATGAATGCAAAAATGTACAGTCACTGCAAAAGAAGATGATTTCTATTTTAAAATAGATGAAAGTTCCTAAGAACATTAGAATCAGGGTCTATACTTTGCTCTTCTCTTACCTGCTTTACCTGAAATTTCAACATTTTAAAAGGAGGTTAATTGAGAGGTTTGTTTTCCTGTGATTTTTATCATACTTTCTATAGATATTTTCAGGAACAATTAATTACCTCCTAAAATCAGGAGATTATTTGGGAACTAAATTACTCCCGTCTCTGGAGGACTGATTTTTCAGAGTATAGTCATGAGAGTTTTAAAGAAATTATCTTTCAAACCCCTACTGTCTGTACATATTCTTTCCAAAGATTACTACCTTTAAAAATATACTTGCAGTCTCATATTTGCTTTGCATGTCTCCATCATTATCTTACTTCACTTTGCAAAAGGATATATACTTCTCACACCCCCCAACCCCTGAAGCCTAAGAAAAATATACTATTCTATTGGGACATACAATTCTGTGGCACTAACAAATGCACAAATTGGAATATATCATGCTTGAGAGAGTTTAACAAGGTTTGAAAAACAGGGAGGTCTTTTTCTGTGAATAAAGGAGCAACCCCTTATTTCTCTGAGGCTTGCTGTGTACTTACATCTAGTCTCCTTGTCTTTCCAATCCCTCTCTATGTCTGTAATATCTTTCCATTCTTCAGTGCATGTATGTTAGAATTAGATTTCAGAAGTGAGATGTCTGTCATAGTGACTCATGAACATGCTTATTTAAATAAACAGTAAGCCCAATTTTCCTGAATTCTCTGACAATGAGAAATGGCCTTGCCTACTTGTTATATAGTAGCATTTTCTTTAAATTGAGTGAGTTACACAATTCCAAAGTCTTAAGGAATATATATTTGCAATGTGTATGTGTGTAATTTATCACTTATATATTGATATATATTTATTTCAGTCTTGTTAAGGTGTTATATGTTAGGATAATACCATATTTCTTTCTTATTTATGGTCAATTAGGCCTGCCTTTTTTTTTTTTTTTTTTTTTTTTTTTTGCTATAAAGCACCATAAACATCCTTGTATATATAACTCTTTGTACAAACTGCATATAGGGAGTTCACTTAGAAGAATGCCACATTACAGTGTTTGAACATTTCCACCTTTATACCAGATATTTCAAATTTTTTTCAATCATGATTATTATCAAGTTATATTGCAACTCTACCAGGGTTTCAGAGATTGTTTATTTATGCCCATTTTTATCTTTATTATGCTGGTTAGTCATTATGTTTTTTTAGCTCCAAATTCACCTTGTGATGCTGTAGCTGAGACCAACATCATATTTCTGCTTTGGTGGATAGATTCCTGGTAGGCTCTGCTAGCAGGATGTTCTAGAAGTAACTGCAAGGATGGAGAAGAAAGAGGATCTTGCTCCTAGAGTGCTACTTGTTCCAGCATCAGAAAGTGTACTCTGGTGGCAGCAACTGGTTCCCATTTGATGTTGATTTCCTAGTCCCCAAACCAGCTGTATTATGCTCCTGAGGTAATAGTACATTGAGGGGTCTGAATCCCGGCGCTCAGAGCCTCCCTCTGAGTTGCTCAAGCCAGCAGCAGCCAGCAGAAGCCTAGATTCTAGTACTAGAGGGGCCCATTCTTGTGGGCACCAAACAGGAAGGAATCCCTTTTCAGAGATTATTGCAGTTTTTTGAAGCTGCCTGTTTCAAATATTTAGGTTCTAATACCCTGGAAGTGTTCCATTTGTTTCTCCAGCCCTGAAGTGGCAACTGCTTCCAGAAGTTACTTCTATGAAAAACTTAATATTTTCCTCTTGCCTCTTAAACACTCCAGTATCTAATTAGCCAAAATTTTTTATAAAAATATGGGTTAATCAGTGTATTTTTCTGGGTTTATGACTGGATGCTGATAGAAATGATATATTATAAAGTATTCTAGTTTCATTTTTAATTGCATCTCTTAAATAATGCAGTTGAGGAACTTTTCATATGAGAATTGCTTAATCTGATTTCCTTTTCTGTGACTCTTTTGACCAGTGCCACACTCATATTTCTTACTGATTTGTTTATCATCTTTATCTGGTGGATTCTTTACATTGTGGGAAACCTATCCTTTTCCTTGTACAAATGCTTCAACTGCTGCTTGTTTTTTGAGGCTTTCTGAGGAGAAAGCATTCTCTGTTTTCATTTTAGTCTGGTGAAATTATGTGTTACTTTCTTTTGGAATTTCTGCTTCTTATTCTTTCTTTCTGAAAATGAATGGTTCTAGTGGTGTGGAAGACCAAGATAAGGTAAAAATTCTGATAGCATAAACATACAGATGCTAAATAATCTATAATAAAAATTATTTTCAATGCATGGTTGAGTCCACAAGAAAGAAAAGTCTCCAAGAATCAGTAACACAAAAGGAACACAAGGTAGAAAGCTAAGCATGTGGGTTGAAGCTGGGTCCCAAAATAGGCTGCGGTTGTTAAACCTGAAAAGACCATTTTTATATTTTCATTTTAAATAAGTAAAAAGAACAAAAGGAATCCCTATGTTCATATCATCCAGATTAAACATCATTAGAATTTTGCCACTTTATTTAATCTTTTTTAAAAAGCAATTCTAGACATAATGTCATTTCACCCTTCAGTCTTCAATAATAATCTCCCAAAAAAGAACATAGTTCTTGACAGCAAAAGTAGAGGCAAAAATAGGTACAAATTTCCACTTGTAAAATAAGTCACAGGGATGAAAAAGAGCAGCACAGGGAATGTAGCCGATAATATTGTAATAACATTGTATGGTGACAGATGGTAACAATACTTATGCTGACAAGCATAAAATAATGTATAGAATTATACCTGAAACTAATATAATGTTGATGTCAACTATATTTCAATAATAAAGAAAAAAGAGTAGAGGAAACACAGTGGGAAAATGCTTTATAATGTCTGAGAGAATATAACTATCAGTCTAGAATTTTATAATCAGATTAGCAATTACCTAAGGAAAAAAAAAAAGACATTTTCAGACAGATTTAACACTAAACTACTAAAAAACTCTTACTAATAGAAGTCCTAATGAACAATATACATCAAGAAGAAAATAGAAGTTAATTCTTGTTATTTGTAGTAGTTACATTTTATAAAGTTGCCAGGAACACTGAATGAGCAAAGACTGAATTCTTGCTCCCAGAAGAAATAGAAACTTGTGTTCTTTGGACCTCTTGGCACATTATTTTTGTCGATCAAAATGCTGTTTTGGCCAGATAGGTTTGTTTGTATGTCAGTGTCCTTCTAAAACAAGCCATCTCCTGAGTGTCTTCCATACAACCCTTTCCGGTACCACATGTAGCAGGTATTTTAAAAATTCTGTAGTCTCCTGATCTGTAGAAACTGCACTACGTGCAGGTTTAATATCTTTCATTCTTCTTCTCTTTGGTTACAAGAAATGTTTAACATATCTTACCCTCGATAATGTGGACCTAATTTGGGGGGGAGGGGTTTAGCCTAATAACAATGCTGTCCACTGTTTTCTTCATCATCCACATCATCTCATGAAACCACACAATGAGCTGCTTTTCCATCTTTCCCATAGCTATATCATGCACTGTAGAGGCGACTTTAGCACTTTCTAAAAATCTTTAGATTTTTAAAAGATCAATAACACCTTCACATACAGATGGGCAAACATCCTCTTCCTTTATCTGGATGGATGGTGTTGTTGATTTATTGCCATTGAACTCACATCCACTGGGCACTGTAATTCATGCCTAGAGGAAGCTTATCTAATGCAAGTATTTTATCCTCAAGGCACATCACAGCCTTCTTATGCTAAGGAATACCATGCAGCACAGTCAGTAGTACTATGCTTCGGGTCCATTTGAAACGTGACACCACCAAAAAAATTGCACCAAAATGTAAAAAAGAGGCCACAAAAAAGGAGAGTATGAGAGCAGAACTAAAAAGGCAGAGCATTCCCTTGTCCACCCTCACCTAGGAATGTGTGCTGGCACTTTTTTTTTTTTTAAGTACACTGAGTGTGCTCATGAATGACTGGAAAAATGTTGTGTTAATTTTGGTATTACAAATGAATTTCAATAAGTAAGCAAATAATGAGGATATATGTGTCTGAAGGAAAGAGGGAGATGCAAGAAGATGTTAACCGAGCAATGCAGTTGGTAAATCTAACAAAGCATTGGTTATATTGAACCGTAACAATTACAGATAATTTTATATTAAGAAAAAATTATAATTAAGATATTGTGAAACAATAGTATATACATGTTATGGGGAAATCAAAATTAATATTTGATGTACTTTCCAGTAGGGTAGTGACACTTAAATAAGAATGTTGAAGTATTATAATTACTAAAAAAAGGATACAGAATATTTTACATCTGAAGAATATAGGAAATAAAGGGAAAATAGAACATAGTCAATGACAGGGAAAAGCATGGTAAAAAGAATACATAAACAACAAGGTAAAAAACAAATACAAATACAATAAAAGGTTGGAAAATCTATAAATGGCACAAAAGTTGGGAAATAAGGCAAAAAATTATATCAGATAAATTCTAATTAAAAGATAGCTGGACAACAATAATACCAGACAAAATGAAATGCATAGCAAAATGCATTAATAGTGATATATAATAAAGTCCTCCAAGAAGATTAATCATGAACTTGCATTCTCTTAATATAATCTCAGAATTTTTTAATTGACAATGGAAAGTCTTTTATTACATGGTATTACATTTAAAGATAGCTCTGGCTTATAGAAGTAAATAACCTAACCATTCAGTGATTATTTGGTTCAATTGAGGAGGTATAGACCATCAAAAGTAGTTACTGTAAATTTTTAGATTTTTAAAAGATCAATAACACCAATTAAATATCTTTGATTAATGTTACATTCAGTTGTGGCAATAGCATTTTAAAACTGGTCTGTTTTAAAACTCTGTTAATGACGTGCATGTGATTACAGGTAATAACCTGTATATGCATGGGGGATGGAGAAAGTAGTAGGGAAGAGAGCAAATTATTTTAAAATTTTCATTGAAATATAACTGACATATAACAATTTCAGAGATACAGTATAATAATTCAACATTTGTATACATTGTAAAATCATCACAATAAATCTGTTAACATTCATCAGCACACATAGTTAAAAATTATTTTTCTTATGCTGAGAACTTTAAAGATTTACTCCCTTAGCAACTTTCAAAGATGCAATACAGTTTTATACATGTTGTACATTACATCCCATGACATTCATTTCATAATTGGAAGTTAGCCTAATAACAGTGCTGGAAACTGGAAGTTATGAAGTAAGTCAAATAAGTTTTGACACCATGCATTTTGTTCCTCCTTCCTTGCCTCTTGCAACCACCAATTTGTTCTCTGTATCAATGTGTTCTTTTTTGTCTTATTTCCAAATATAAATGATATAATATAACATTTGTATTTCTCTGACTTTTTTCATTTAGCATAATGCCCTCAAGGTCCATCAATGTTGTTGCAAATGATAGGAGTTCCTTCTATTATGGCTGCAGAATATTCCATTGCATGTATGTACCACTTTTTCTCTATCCATATACCCACTAATGGCCAATTAAGTTGCTTCTCCATCAGCTCTTGGAAATAACACTGCAGTGGGAGTGCATATATCTTTTTCAAGTTAGGGTTTTTGCTTCCTATAATAATCTTAATTTATATGGCAAAGTAACAGAATTTCAAGGGAAAAACAACAATCTTTCAGTACACCTTTATCAGAAACTGACCTATCAAGCAGACCAAACAAAAATTTGTAGGAGATAGAAGGTATGGATAACATGCTAAAAAATCCATATAAAATATTATATGAAGACCTCTTTACACAGCAATAAGTCAGTATCTGTTCTGCTCAAACATATATGGGACTTTTATAATTGATGATATTTCAATTAATTTAGAATTGGTAGCAAAAAGCTAATTGTTAAATCTTTTTCTGTAAACGTTATTCTAAATTTTACAATTTTACACTTACAGAAAAAATTACAAATACAGTATAAAGAGCTTTCTTCACATTTTTCTTGTAATATTTGAAAGCAAGTTGCCAATCTGATGCCACATCACTCGTGTATTTTAGTGGGTATTTCCTGCAAACAAAAATGATCTCTTATAATACAACCATGGAAATCATGAATTTACATTAGTACATTAGTAATCTGAATTGAGTTTTGCCAGTTGTTACAGTAATCTCCTTTGTAGGATAGGGACCAGGTCTGCAATTATACCTTGCATTTAGTCATCATGTCAAGTCTTCAATTTGTAAATTATTTTATGACTTTGCCATTTTTGAAGATTTTTAATTTGTACACTCTCAGTTTGGTATGTCTTACACATAATTAGATATGGGTTATACATATTTGACAGGAATATCACAACAGTGATGCTGTGTTCTCATCACAAACTACTGGGTGGCTAACGATTTTGTTTGATCACATTACTAATGATTACTTGGATCACTTGATCAATGTGGTGTCAACCAGTCTTCTCCCCTGTGAAGCTGTTCTTTTTCCCCTTTCATAATTAAGAAGCATGTGGTAGAGAAGTAATTTAAATCTCAGAAGTAGCTCATTCCTATTCAGACTTTCAACTTATTCATATGTTAACCTATATTGATATGAACTTATATTCCTACTGCCTAATTCAGTATATTATATTAGTATCATTGTTTATTTGGATGCTCAAATTCCCTGAAATTTGGTCAGTGGGGGCCCATTCAAGCTGGCTTTTATGTCCTTTTGACATGACGCCATCACTTCCTTGCTTTCTGTATAGAAAGATGTCCAGACTCATCTTGTCTTTTCTCGGATATTGACTTGAATCCAGTCATTTCTAAAAGAAACCTGATTGGTTTTGGAGGAGAATTGTTTTTTTTTTTTTTTTTTTTTTTTTTTGACTTTTTTTTTTTTAATTTATTAATTAATTTATTTATTTTTTTTATTTCCAGCATAACAGTATTCATTATTTTTGCACCACACCCCGTGCTCCATGCAATCCGTGCCCTCTATAATACCCACCACCTGGTACCCCAACCTCCCACCCCCCGTCCCTTCAAAACCCTCAGGTTGTTTTTCAGAGTCCATAGTCTCTCATGGTTCACCTCCCCTTCCAATTTCCCCCAACTCCCTTCTCCACTCTAAGTCCCCATGTCCTCCATGCTATTTGTTATGCTCCACAAATAAGTGAAACCATATGATAATTGACTCTCTCTGCTTGACTTATTTCACTCAGCATAATCTCTTCCAGTCCCGTCCATGTTGCTACAAAAGTTGGGTATTCATCCTTTCTGATGGAGGCATAATACTCTATCCCCAGGGGTACAGGTCTGTGAATCACCAGGTTTACACACTTCACAGCACTCACCAAAGCACATACCCTCCCCAATGTCCATAATCCCACCCCCTTCTCCCAAACCCCCTCCCCCCAGCAACCCTCAGTTTGTTTTGTGAGATTAAAAGTCACTTATGGTTTGTCTCCCTCCCAATCCCATCTTGGAACTAGAGCGTATCATGCTTAGCGAAATAAGTCAAGCAGAGAAAGACAACTATCATATGATCTCCCTGATATGAGGAAGTGGTGATGCAACATGGGGGCTTAAGTGGGTAGGAGAAGAATAAATAAATGAAACAAGATGAGAATTGTTTTTATACATTATGCTCTAGGGATGGGTTGTATATTGTTACTCATCATTTGCCCCCCTGAGACACCCTTCATGAACAGAGCTGGGAAATATATGTACATATGTGTGTATGCATATATAGCTGATCATTGCAAAAGGCAGGTTTGAACTGTGCAGATCTATTAATATGTGGATTTTTTATAAATAAAGAGCAATACTATAAAAGTATTTTCTCTTAAGATTTTAAATAACATTTTCTTTAGCTTGAAAGAATATAGTGCATAATATAACACAAAAATATGTGTTGGGACTCCTGGGTGGCTCAGTCGGTTGGGTGTCTGCTGAAGGCAGTAACATTGTACCAGTGTTAGTATATGTGACGCACATGTAATAGAATGTCACTTTTAACATTAGGTTATACAAATTGGGGCATTCTCTCTTGGGAGTATAGAGTCTTGCCTTATTAGACTACTCAGGAGGAAGAAAGCTTCTATGTTGTAAGTAGCTATATGTTGATATCCACATAGGAAGGAACTAAAGTTTGGCCAATATATAGTGAGGAACAGAGGCCTGCCAACAACCACATCAGTGAATCTGAAAGTGAACTCTCCAGCTCCAGATTCCCCAGGTAAGAAGACTCAAGGTCAATGTCATGATTGACCCTAAGTCCAAAATACCCACATAAGTTGCTCTAGATTCCTGAGTCTCAGAAATGCATGAAATAGTTAAGTATCTTTAGTTATACAAGGTAAGTTTTGGGCTAATTTGTTACATAGGAATGGGTAACTGATAAACATCCCATGTTTATCCAGCCTCCACACGACATACCATTTCAACTTGTCAGGGCTCTGACACACTACACCAATTATTAACACATATGGATAACTTCCTTATCACACTTGGGCTCTGACATACCATGCTAAGCTGCCCCTTGGCACAAATACTTTACTGGTTGTGCCCTACCTAAACGCAATAGAAATAAAAAGATCAAAAATGGAATTAAAGAGGACGGGATGCCTGGGTGGCTCAGTCGGTTAAGCTGCTGCCTTCGGCTCAGGCCATGATCCCAGAGTCCTGGGATCGAGTCCCACATTGGGCTCTTTGCTTGGCAGGGAGCCTGCCTCTCTCTCCACCTCTGCCCGCCACTCTGCCTACTTGTGCACTCTCTCTCTCTCTGACAAATAAATAAATAAAATCCTTAAAAAAATGGAATTAAAGAGGAAAAAGGGAATGAGAATAAAACAAAAATTTTAATGTATGTGGACACTAAAAAAAAATAAGAACTAGAAAACACAATGAAGAAACTATAAAATCTCTCCTATCAAAACCTGTGGTAAGCAGCCAAAGCCATAACAGAATTTTCAGAGAATAAATATGTGTGTATAGATTTATCCAGTATGTATAATACAAGTGGAAAGTATAAATCCAGATAAAGTAAATTGAAAAATGTTTTTGAACCATGCTTTAATGAAGTGCAGAGCAAATCAATAAATATGATCAACAAAGCTAAGAGATGGCTCTGTGAAAACACTAATAAAGTGCAATTACTTCAGACAAAGTAGATTAAAAAAGAGAACAATGCAGAACAGTAAGAATTTAAGTGAGGAATACAGTTTATTTTTCAAATACAAAAATATAGAAGGTTTGTTACACTGAAACTAAAAATTAACAATTATTAAATTTCAGTAACGTATTAATCTGTCTCAGAAACTTAAACATTTACATATTTTACATAAATGTATTTTTTTGTATTGACCAAAGTGATTTAGGGAAATATGTAAAATTCAAATATATCTATGAAAATAAGTTAAAATGATATTTCCATATCTGTTATACATATATAACATAATTAATATAAAATTAATTTAAAATTAATTTTTTGAATAAAAAAATTTACAGGATTTTTTCTCTTACGTGTTTGCAGCTTTGAGGTAATATTCATAAAGTTGTGTATATATAAAATGTACAATGTGAATGATTTTATGTATATATACATTGTGAAATTGTTACTTTTAAGTTCCGTAATAAATCCACCACCTCACAGAGTTATCTTTTTTGACAGTTAAAACACTATCTTAGCAAACTTTAAGTACACATGCAGTGTCATTAACTGTAGTTACCATGCAGTACATTAGATCCCCAGAAATTATTCATTTTATAAATGGAAGTATGTACTCATTGACCAACAAATCCCCATTTCACCTAACTCCCAGCCCCTAGCAACCACCATTCTACTCAGTTAATGGTGAGTTCAGGTTTTTGTTTTTCTTTAGTTTCTGCATATGAATGAAATCACACAGTATTTATCTTTCTCTGACTTATTTCAGTTATGTCATATACCCTCAAGTCTCACCCATGCTGTCCCAATGCCTTCCTTCCCTTTTATGGCTAAATACTATTTCATTGTATGTATATAAGTATATATTTATATACATAAATGTATGTGTGTATATATATGTATGTGTGTGTGTGTATGTGTGTATATATATATATACATACATACCCCAATTTTTTAACCATAAATCCATCCATGGACATTCCATACCTTTACCATTATGAGTAATCCTGCAATGAACATGAGAGTATAAATATCTATTCTAGATACAGATTTCATTTCTTTTAGATAAAGACACAGAAGGGGAATTGACAGATCACAGGGTAGTTGTATTGATCCATTTTGGTTGTTATAACAATATGCCACAGACAGGTAGCTTACAAACAGGAAACGTTTATTTCTCACAGTTCTAAAGGCTGGAAATCTGAGATCAAAGCACCAACATGGTCAGGTGACAGCCCTCTTCAGGGATTTGGACTTTTTATTGTATGCACACAAGGCAGAAGGGGCTCAGTAACTCTGTGGGGCCTCTTTTATAAGAATACTAATTTTATTCATGAGGGCTCCACACTCATGACCTAACTACCTCCTAAGGGCTCCCACATGATGGTATATATTTGTGAATGTCATCACATTAGGAAGTATTTGAACACACTAATTTGGGGTGGGGGAGACATGAATCTCCATAAAATATCAGTTCTATTTTTAATATTTTGAGGAATCCCAATACGGTTTTCCATAATGCCTGTACCAATTTATAGTCCTACCAACATTGTGCAAGGATTCTCTTTTCTCCATGTCCTCCCTGACATTTATTATTTCTTGACTTTGATAACAGTCCTGACTGATGTGTCCAGTAATATCTCATGGTGGTTTTGATTTTCATTTCCCCCATGAATATTGATATTGAATACCTTTTCTTGTACCTGTTGGCCATTTGTACGTCTCTTTGGGGAAAAAAAAAAATGTTTATACAGGTCCTCTGACCATTTTTAATTGCATCATTTATTTTCTTGCTCTTGAGTTGAATGATTTCTTTTTTTTTTTTTTTAAGATTTTATTTGTTTATTTGACAGAGTTCACAAGCAGGCAGAGAGGCAGGCAGAGAGAGAGAGAGAGGAGGAAGCAGACTCCCTGCTGAGCAAAGCACCTGATGTGGGGCTCCATCCCAGGACCCTGGGATCATGACCTGAGCTGAAGGCAGAGGCTTTAACCCACTGAGCCACCCAGGTGCCCCTGAATGATTTCTTTATATATTTTGGATAATAACCCCTTATCAGGTATAAAGTTTGCAAATATTTTCTTTTATTCCATATATTACCTTTATACTCTATTCTTTTCCTCTTTGTGCAGAAGCTTTTTGGTTTGATATAGTCCCACTTGACATTTTTGCTTTTGTTGTTCATGATTTCAGTTCGTATCCAGAAAATCATTGTGAAACTAATGTTGAAGAGACTTTTCCTCTGTGTTTTATTCTAGGAGTTTTATGGGTTGGAGGTTTTACATTTTAGTCTTTAATCCATTTGAATTAGTTTTTGTGAATCATATAAGACAGGGGTCTTGATTCATTCTTTTGTACCATCTTTGAGTATCTAATTCTCTCAACACCATTTATTGAAGAAACTATCCATTGCATGTTTCTGCACTTTTATCAAAGGTTAATTCACCATAGATATGTGGTTTATTCCTGGGTTTTCTATTCTGTTCCATTATTCTGTATATCTGTTTCTATGCAAATACTAAGCTGTTTTCATGACTACAGCTTTGTGATATAGTTTGAAATTGGGATTTAGGATGTCTTTAGATTTTTTCTTTCTCAGACTCTCTGAGGCCATTTGTGGTCTTTTGTGGTTCCATGCAATTTTACAGTTGTTATTTCTATTTATCTGAAAAACACACCACTCAAATTTCAACAGAGATTGCAGTGAATCTATAGATTGCTTTGGCTAGTATGGAGATGTTAACAATAGTACTTCTCAATTTATGAACATGAACATCTTTCCATGTATTTGTATCTTCACCAATACCTTACATATTTTAGTGTAGACGTCTTTAACCTCTTTGGTTGTATATATTCTTAACCATTTTATTGTTTTTGATCCTGCTGTAAATGGGATTATTTTCTTAATTTTCTTCAAATCGTCTGTTGTTGGTATATAAAAACACAACTGATTCTGTATACTGATTTTATAACCTACAACTTGTTTAAATTTATTAGTTCTAACAGTTTTTTAAAAAAAGATTTTGTTTATTTATTTGACAGACAGAGATCCCAAGTAGACAGAGAGAGGCAGGCAGAGAGAAGGGGAAGCAGGTTCCCTGCTGAGCAGAGCCCAATGTGGGGCTTGAACTTAGGACCCTGAGATCATGACCTGAACTGAAAGCAGAGGCTAAACCCACTGAGCCACCCAGGTGCCCCAGTTCTAACAGATTTTTTTGGTGGAATCATTAGGGTTTTCTATATCATGCTACCTACAAATAGAGAAAAGTCTACTCCTTCCCTTCTGATTTGGATGCTTTTGTTTTTCTTGCCTAATTGCTCTAGCTAGGACTTCCCATATTATGCTGAACAAAAGTAGCAGGAGTAGACATTCTTTCGTTTCTGATCTCAGAGTAAAAGCTTTCTGATTTTCACTGTTGAGTCTGATGTTAGCTGTGGGCTGTCATATATGGTCTTTATTATGTTAAGGTACATCTTATATCAAATTTGTTGAGTTTTCATTATGAAAGGATATTGAATTTTGATAATGCCTTTTCTGCATCTATTGAAATAACTACGTAACTTATTTTTCATTCTTGTAATGTGATATATTCTAACAGTTGATGCGTATATGTTGAACCATCCTTGCATCCTAGGAGGAAATTTTCACTTGGCCGTGGTGTATAATATTTTTAATGTACCGTTAATTTCAGTTTTCTTACATTTTATTGAGGATTTTTGTGTCTGTGATCATTAGAGAAAATGGCCTGTAATTTTATTTTCTTAAAATATCCTTACCTACTTTTGGTATCAGGGTAATGCTGCCCTCATAAAATGTGTTTGGTAGTGTTTCCTACTCTTTTCTTTTTGGAGGATTTTGAGAATAATTGGTATTAATTCTTCTTTAAAAGTTTTGCAATTCATCCATGAATCTGTCTGGTCCTAGGCTTTTCTTTGTTGGTAAGTTTTTGATTACCAACTCATTCTTGTTATTAGTCTGTTTAGATTTTTCTATTTCTTCATGATTGAGAATTTATAAGTAAATTGTCTGATTCTAGTAACCTCCCTATTTCTACTAAGTATTCAACTTATTGGCATAATTGTTTACAGTAGTCTTATGATCCTTTGTGCTTCTGAAGCATTGGTTGTAATGTCTTTTTCTGATTTTACTTGAATCTTCTCTTTTTTATTGTTAATCTAATATTTATAATTTTATCTTTTTAAAAAACAAGCTCTTAGTTACATTGATCTCTTCTACTGTTTTCTAGTCTAACTTGTTTCTTCATTGTTCTTTGTTATTTCCTTTATTCTGCTAATTTGGGCTCAGAGATTGTTATTCTTTTTCTGGTTCTATGAGGTATACATCTAGGTTATTTGCCTGAAATCTGTCTCTCCCCACCCCCCATATAAATGTACTTCATTATAAACTTTCATCTTAGAACAATGTTTGCTAAATCTCAAATTTTGGTATATGTATTTCCTCGTTTTTTGTCTCAAAATACTTTTGGTTTTTCCTTTTAATTTTCCAATTTTCCTACAGGAATTAATTTCTAGTTTTATAACATTGTGGTTGAAAAAGATACTTGCAATGATATCAATTTTCTTAAATTTGTTAGAACTTGTTTTGTGGCCAAAATATATGCTTTATCCTGGAGAATGTTCCAGTTGCACTTGAGAAGAATGTATTTTCTGCTGCTGTTGAATGGAACGGTCTGTACATGTTTGTTAAGTATATTTGATCTTTCATTTTATTCAAGTCAATTTCCTTATTGATTTTACTGTTTGGATATTTTATCTGTTCAAAGTGGGATATTAAAATCCCCTATTATTTTGTTGTCTATCTCTCCCTCCTTATTAGTTAATACCTCCTTAATATATTTAGGTGCACAAATGTTTGGTTCATATATGACTATTAAATCCTCTTGATGAATTGACCCCTCTATCATTATATAATGATCTCTTTTTTTTTCTTGTTACAGTTTTTGACTTAAAGTCTATTTTTTCTCATATAACAACAACTGTTCTGTTTTTCATTTCAATTTACATGGGACATCTTTTCCTCACTCACATTCCTCCCTACATTCAACTTATGTGTGTCTTTAAAGCTGAAGTGAATCTCTTGTAGGTAGTGTATAGTTGGGTCTTGATGGCAGACTATTGCCATCTTATTATCTGGCTTTAAAATTTTTTTTTCTACCCTTCTTGGTAATTTGATGATATCTAATGTTATTATGCTTTAATTTTTTCACTTTATCTGCTGTCTACCTCCTATATTATTTGTGGTTACCGTGAGACTAACAAAATATTTTATAGTTATAATAGTTTCTTTTAAGCTGATCACTTCAATTGCAGAAAAGATATTATTCTTCAATCCACACTGTATGCTTTTGATGTTACTATCTACATCTTTTTATATAGTTTATTAAATTATTAGATATTATAGTATATATAGATATGATAATTAGATATTATATATAGAGATATAATAATTATCTAATAATTATTAGATATTTTTAATAATTTTGTCTTTTAACCATATTTTAGAATTAAATGATTTCTATACCAATATTATAGTATTATTCTATTTTGATTACATACTTAGCTCTATATCTGAGTTTTAAAACTGCTTATATTTTCACGTTACTTAATGTCCTTTTGTTTCAATTTAAAGAACTCTTACTAGCATTTCTTGTAAGGTAATTCCAGTGATGATAAACTCTCTCAGTTTTGTTTGGAATAGTGTCTCTTCTTCAGTTCTGAAGAACAGCTTTGCCAGAAAAAGTATTCTTGCTCAGCAGAGTATTTTTTTCAGCATTTTGAATGTATTTTCCCACCTTCCATGGGCTACAAGATTTCTGCTGAAAAAAATCCAAATACAGCCTTGTGACTTTTCTCTTCTATGTGATAAGTTTCTCTTGCTGCTGCTTTCAAAATTATCTCTTTGATTTTTATCTTGGGTTGATTCTGTTTAGAGACCTATGTGCTTCATAAACCTGGATGATCATATTTCCCCCCAGATTTGATAAATCAGTCATTTTTCTTTTAAATAAACTTTCAGTCCCATTCTCTTTTCTCCTTTAAGGAAGTCTCATTTGGTTTATGTATATAGTTTCTTAATTTCATTGAGTACTCTGGTTCTCTTATAGTTCACCAAGCTTCATTATAACTATTATTTTAAAGTCTTTTTAAAATAATTTATAGATCTCTATTTGGGGTTGGCTACTGGAAAATTGTTGTGTTCCTTTGGTAATATTGTTTCCTTGATCTTTCATGTTCCTTGAAGTTCTTCTTTCAAAATGTTGTATTTACATTTAAAGAAATGGTGACCAACTCCAGTGTTTGCTAACTGGTTTTGGAAGAAAAACTACCTTTACTAGTCAGTCTGGAGATTCTGAAAATTGTTCACACTTCTTCTATGTTCATACTTCTTCTATGGATGCACCCACTCCATTTCTTATTCCCTCTGGGATGAAGTCTTATAATTTTGTGCTTTTTTTCTCAAGTCTATAAAGCCAGGCCAGGTGCTAAGAACTTCCAATTTGTCTTCCCTAGCATGATGCCCTGAAATGTTTAAGAGTATAAGCTTTCTGTTAATTTTATAGATTCAAACTAGTCTTGCATGCATGCTCACTAGCCATCTCAAAGGCTTCCACTTGATGTCTGTGGGAGCACATGCCAAAAGTTGGCTAGAAGCTGGACATTAAGGCACTTGCAGAATTGGGAGTGCCCATGGGCCACTTAGGAAACCACAGGAAAGGCATCCCCCAAAATATGTGGATGAGCTTCCTGATGGAGTCCACAAAGCAATGAGTAGTATGAACTGCATCGTGTTTAGTAATATCCTTTTGATGAGTCCTGACTCCTCATTCCTCCGTTCCCAGACTCAGTTAACCCCTCAACTATGCAGATAACCTAAGTATTCTGGGTAGAACAAGAAATAAGTGGGTTTACTGATTTTTTTGATCTTTTAAAGAAAGCAGTTTGGATTTTATTAATTTTCTTTACTGTTTTTCTATATTTTTTTTCATTAGTTTCTGCTATTTCTTTTTTTCTGGCTCAGTTTTCTTTTTTCTAATTTCTAAAGATGAAAATGTAACTATTGATTCTACAAAGTTGTTTCTAATATAAGCACTGATTTGGTAGTACTCCATAAATTTTTACAAGTTACATTTTTATTGTTATTTAAACTATTTTCCAATTTCCTTTGTGGTCTATTCCATAATCCATATAAGTATATTGTTTAATTTATAACTCTTCAGTGTTTTTCTAGCCAATTCAGCATTTTTATGCTTACTGTTGGCAGAGTATATTAGTTTGCTAGGATTGCCATAGCAAAATACTCTAGACTTGTGGCTTAAACAACAGAAATTTATTTTTCTCACAGTGCTAGAGGCTAGAAGTCTAAGACAAATATGCTGACAGGATTGGTTTCCTCTAAGATCTCTCTCATTGGCTTGTAGATGGCCACCTGTTGCTGCCTCTTTACTAGGTCTTTACTCTGTTCATTCTTTTTCCTGGTGTCTGTTCCTCTTCTTACAAGGATACCAGTTTTATAGGATTAAGGCTCCACCCTAACAACATGATTTTAACTTAATCACTCCTTAGAAGACCTTATCCCCAAATAGGGTTACATTTTTTAGGCAATGGATATTAGAATTCAACACAGGAATTTGAAGGGGATACAATTCAGTAGATAACACAGTATATGCTTTTTCACACATTTACTTTGAACTATGTCTTTATAGTTTGTGTATCTCTTATAAACAACATATACTTTGTCTTGTTTTTTGATCCATTACTTTTTAACTTTTAATTGAAATATTTACTTTCAATTAATATAGTCATTGATATGGTGGATTTATCTTGAATTCTATTAGTTTTCTACTTTTATATTATTTGATCTTGTGTTTTACCATTTCTGATCTATCTTGTATGATTTTTGGGGTTCCAGTTTTGATTTTTCTATTTTATTAGTTATACATTTTTTTTGTTTGTTTAGTGATTGTTTTGGGGACTACAACATACATATTTAACTTTCCAGAATTTACTTACAATTTATATTGTACCACTTCACATGAATTATAGAAATCTTAGAAAAGTATGAAGTATAGGTTTATATCTTCTGGTTCACTATGGAGCAGTTAAAACCACTACAAAATGTGGTTTTAAAGAACTATATAGTTCATAAAATACTTGAGAGATTGAAAACAAAAAATTAGCATCTTTTCTATTAACTAGACATTTACTATTTCTGATGTTTTTTATTGTTTTTAGAAAACCTGAGATTCCAGTTGTGTCATTTCTCTTAAACCTGAAGAATTATTTTTCTCACTACTTGTGTATATCTTATTACAAGGAATTCTCCTAGTTTTCTTTCACCTGAAAATATTTTTATTACACTTTCATTTTTGAAGGATGTTGTTGGAGGCCACGGCACGGCTGGAGTCGAGGACCAAACCAGGCCCTGACTTGTGTCTCCTTCAAAGTCCGGACACCTTGACAAGGTTAAGGACGGGAAAGTTGAGTGCACTGAGAAAGGGTGGGTGCGATGTGTCCTGCGCTTGCCTACGTGACTTCCCACACACTCTCCTTGCAGTAGGGAACAATGTGGCCAGAGTCCTGAGTTCTTAGTTAATCCTTGTTGTTCTGTACCTCCCATGATCCACTCCCTGGTTGATTGTCTTGCTAATGACTTTAGCTGAAACTACCTGGCCTCATGAGGTTGGGTTGTGGTTAATGTAAACTTGTTATAGGAACTTGCGGTCATCTGATTAGGTACTGATGTAATGCTCCTCCTATTCTGGTTTGCCTTATAAATGCTTGTAAGACGTGGAATAAATTTGGCACCGTTGGACATCCTCTTCAGTGTCCCTCCTGCCCCCATCTCTTTGTCTCTTAACTTTTTTTCATCATCCTTTTAGCCCCCACGGTTACCCTGGTCGATTCATCGTGCTGGTTGTAACAACATGTTTTTGCTGGATATCCAATTCTGGTTTTACCTTTTTCATTAAGTTTCAGCATTAAAAGAATGATCCATTTTATTCTGATCTTTATGGTTCCTGATAAAAATCCCAGATATTATTTTGATTATTCGTTTCCTTCCTGTAATGTGTCACCTTTCTCTTGTAGCTCATATTTAGCTTTCAACAATTTGATGGGAGTTTGTTTTTATTGTATTTGTGTTAAGTATCTTTAACTCTTAAAGTTTTGTTTTTGTCAGATTAGATAATTAGATAATATTTTCTTCCCCATTCTTTTTCTCATCTACTTCTAGGATCCAATTATGTATATGCTAAACAATGGGAAACTATATAATAGATCCTGCAATCTCTGCATTTTCTCGACAAATGTTCAAATTCACTAACTCTTCTATTTTGCAGTTAAGTAAATGGCATTTGGTTTTTATATTTTAGTGAATTTATATTCTGGTTCTAAGATTTAATTTGGACCTCTTTGGTTACAATTATCTATGGAAATCCCCTCTCTTTTCATTTATTGTGAGCATTTTTTACCTAGTTTATTTAATCATATTTGCCACTTCAGAATTCTATTTTGCAGGTCTGCCACTTAACAGATATCAGTGTTCAATTTATTTTTGAGATGTGTCCATTTATAATATTCAAATACTCTATAAATTTGGATTAAGTTTTTGACAATATGTTATAGATAATTCAATTCTGTTTGCCTGCTTGTGTAATAAGAATTGATTCTTTAGCTTTAGTTTGGCTGGACTTGAATTGCAAAACTTTCATACTCAGCAACTCTCTTCTCAGATCCTTAGTCTTTAGATGAATTTCTCTGGGTCTCCTTAGCTTCCACATCTGTATCTCTGATTCACCTCAGAGGTGAATATATAATTTAAAGATGTCTTCTCTACAACATTCCCCCTTGGAATCCTACCACTCTCTCCAGCAATCACAGCTTCTTTGGCTTTCATTTCCTGATTGTTTAGGATGGAAAGATTACAGTTTACCCACCATCATTACTGACATGTTTTTCATCAATGCCATTCCTGTCACTGACATGTCATACCAACTGTGATGCACCCAGGTTAAAAACTGCCAAGATGACAGCGTATTTGTCTTTCCTTTAAGGGAGTCTGCACTTCCCACCAGATCTGTCAGTTTCCATCCACTTTCTAATACTTCAGATAATTGGTTTATATTCCAGTTTTTCAGTTTTTTTCTGCAGACTGAATGGTTATTTTTAAGGTCTGAGTCCATCATTCTCAAGAGTACTTATGTTTAATATCTACCTTATTTAGATCTTTATTCTCTACTCTTATTTTTTCTCTTATTCTCTTTTATTTATAAGCTGAAAATTGACTAGTATCTATGCATACTTTAATTATTCACTAAATCATACAATCCTGATTTTTTGAGGGTGCGTAGTTAGAGATTTACCAAAACTTTTGTTCACTTTTTTTGTTGTTATATTATCTTCTTTTCACCTATGTTAATTTCTCCTAGTGGAAGTTTATTCTTTAGCAATTATTTCATTGAGATGTTAAATTCTCTTAGCTTTTATTTCCTCATACTCTGTTTTGATATTTAATATCAAAATATTTGATATTTACTTACTGAGGTCTAGAATGAAAAGTACTTCCTATAAACTCTGCTTTTTTTTTTTAATTAAAAGGAGTTGACTACCAATTTTTTAATTTAAACCATATTTCAATCCCTACTTACTTTGAAATTGGGAACTCCTAGTATTATTTCATAGAGATACTGTTGTATTTTCACTAGAGCTCTAGGTGTGTATTTATCTTAAAACTGATAAGTGAGTTTGAAGCATGACAACATTGTTTATTTAGAATTGTTTATTCTAAATGATCTTTGTAAGTCTGGCTTAGTCATACCAAATAGAGTGACGATATGGACATTTATGGAATTTACTCTTTTCTACTGGTTTTCAGGCTCCTCTCTCTCAGCTGACTTGGTATCTTAATGAAGCTGCTCTGGCCCAGTAGATAGTAAATTCCCTTCTCACTTTTCCTGCCCTAGTTATGCTCTTATACCCAGTACAACCCATGGGTCACGGTAGGAAATGGTATTGAGAATAGAAAGGAGGTATACATTCATGGGCCCTCTCCTAAGCTCCAATGTAGCTGATTGATAGAGCCTTCTTACAGTTCTCCAATCATGCATTTGGAACCAAGAGTCACCATCAAAGAAGGTAGTTTCCATTAGAATTTAATATGTGAAATTTCCTCAGCTGAAATGAGCCAACATAGATTTAATGGCTAGATATTTTATGAAATTACATATATGTATTTGGAAACAAAGATATTAGTATAGTTATAAATGTTATATTCCATACAATTAAAAAGGCTATTATCACCATTATTTAAATAACTTAAAATGTCTTTAATATGTTAAATATGTTAAAGACATTTTAATTAAGGTGAATATTTAACTTATTCATAATATTTTTATTGAACAAACTTTTTTGGTAGTTATTTCCATAACATATTATGAAAAGGGAAAATGATGTATCCCTTTTTCTATTATGAAGAATGACACCCACACCTTACTTAACAGGTACATTAGCACCTGCATTGGCAAAAACCTAAAAAGTAAAATATTTGCCTAGCAAAGAAACATATTTGCTGGAGTCTTACTTTCCTAAATATTATTTTATTTGAAGACATTTGTTTTGGTGTCAAACATTACCTAAATTAAAATGTTTATTTTAATCATCACTACAAACAAATCTTAGTTTTTGGCCCACTCTAAATGCACAAATGTTCATGCAAATGTTCCATAGGCCAGCTGCTACAAACAGTCCTTTGTAAACTTTTTTCACCAGGAATTTTGTCTAAGTTGGTTACATATTTTAAGACATTTATAAAATGTATAATAATCTTTACATTTTTATTTCTATGTATAAATTTTTATGTGTAGGATACTTGATTATTTGATGAAATTATTTAAAAATAAGAGGCGAAGATGATTTCATGTTTTCTAATTTCCGAAGAAAGAATGAAAATGAATTAAATTACATACCTTATAAACAGCAGTAAGAACACCAGCATGTAAATCATGACAAATCATTTCCTGTAGTAGTTGAAAATCTAGATTATATATATGAAATAATTAAACCTAATGTACTAGGGAAGAGATTTAACACAGATTAGTAGATAACTACAAATACTTTGGAATGGCTGGGGATAAAAGCTCCAGGCTGAACTTCCTCAACTGATTCCCAGAATACTACCATATAACCATCCTTTCATCCAAAAGCTAGGAATACAGATGCTGTAATGCAGACTACTCATTCCAGTTCCACAAGTGATCAAGAAACAGAGCTATCATCTCTAAGATGGCAATTTCTCAGTCTTGCCATTGCCAACAAAATTTATGTTCAAAGCACCCCTATTACCATAGCTGCTGAAATACCACATGCATCTATGATGATGATTGCAAATAAATAGGAAATCTCTGTATAATTTCCACATTTTACACCTCAAGATTAATCAGCCTGGCCAGAGATAGGACATATGCCGAACATAAGCTATAAAGGCTTCCAAGAATTTTAGACTTCTATTCTATGGAATGTAGTAAGTCCTGAAATAAAGGGGTTGGAATTACATTGAATGAGCCAATCAATTGAAATATTTGCCAGAGGATTCATACAGAAAGTACCACTTACCAACTATATATACCTCAATTTTAGAACTTCATTTGTGATAAAGTGCAAATCTATCAACTAATGATGCAAGTTTAAATTTTTAACTGCCGAGTGCTTGATAATTCCAACAAAAAATTTATCATGTTGATTTAAATGGTCTCACTTTGAGAACTTAAATTGCTGCTTATGCACTATATCATCTTATTTTAATAAATATTTGACTTGTTTTTTATAATGAATGTTTCCAACATATACACTGACTCAGGAAGTAGGCCCAATTTTAACTACTATTCTTAATGTGGACTCTTTATACTGTTTCTTATATCTGATTACTCAGAAGGTAGCAGTTATAACTGTTAGCTTTTTACCTTTATAAAAACTGCATTTTTTAAATCTGACAACCTTAAATTGGGGTACATAAATTCTTGATATTATTCATATTACCATATTCTTCAAAATATTCATATTACCATCCCCCATGGCATCCCACTGATTCACTATAGTGATAACATGCACATAGATAGCTCTTGTACAGAAGGTAACAGTGGGACATAAGCCTCACAGAATCAGGGGTGTTACTTCACTGAAGTATTCAGGGATTCCACTTGTTTGGAGCATGCTATAATATCTCTTCAAAGTGAAAAACAAGTTGTTATTACTCACATCCCCTTCAACTAAAACACAGCTAATGCTTGGGAGACCTTATTTTAAAAGTTCTCATCACAAGAAAAATAACTGTGACTGTATATAGTTATGTAAGTTAATTAGTTTTATTGTGGTGATTATTTCACAAGATATAGATCAATCCTAAAGATGATAGTTAGGTTGTAATAGCTGGGAGCTATACAAAGAGGCATGCAGGAATCACACTCACCTGAGATCTTATATGATAGAAAACCAAACATCATAGAATTTTGTCATCAAATTAAAAATTCCAAAAGCATCCAAAATAGTATGAAAACATTAAGACCATTCAAATAAAAAAGGTTTTTATTTGTATATATCATTCATGACTTAACATATTTTTGTGTTTTGATCTGATAAGATACAATTTGAAATTCTTCATCTTTACTTTTTTCTTCTCAATTTTTTATTTAAATTCCAGTCAGTTGGGGTGCCTGGGTGGTTCAGTCATTAAGCATCTGCCTCTGGCTCAGGTCATAATCCCATGGTCCTAGGATTAAGCCCCACATTGGATCAGGTTCCCTGCTCAGCAGGAAGCCTGCTTCTTCCCTTCCCCCTGCTTATGTTCCCTTTCTCACTGTGTCAAATAAATAAATAAAATCTTTCAAAAATAAATAAATTCTAGTTAGTTAACATACAGTGCTATTGGTCAAGAGTAGAATTCAATGATTCATCATAACAGGTGCCTTGCTTAATACTCATCACCCATCTAGCCCATCCCTCTCTCACCTTCCTCCATCAACCTTCAGCTTCTTCTCTACCCTTAAGAGTCTCTTATGGTATGTTTCCCCCTTTGGTTTTTACCCCCTTCCCATATGTTCATCTATTTTGTTTCTTAAATTCCACATATGAGTGAAATCATATGGTATTTGTCTTTCCCTGACTGACTTTCTTCACTTAGCAAAATATACTCTAGCTCCATTCACATAATTGCAAATGGTAAGATTTCATTCTTTTTGAGGGATATAAATATGGAAACACTATGTCATACAGCTGGTACTACAGTGTTATATTTCAATTATATCTCAGTTAAAAAAAAAGAATTGCATATTTGTCTACTACTCCTTGAGGGAATAAAATGTACCCTTATCAGTCACATTATTAGTGAGATACATTTAATTCATATTTAATGAATGCAGTTTGGAATGTCTAGAGTCTAAGTTCTGGGTTTGAGTTTGGATTTGATATAGTTTATACCTGGGCAAATAAACATTAGTTTCATCATCTACATAATAAGGATGACAGTTGTCTTACTCAGGCTTAGAAAATATCTGGGTTAGAAAGTCCATGGGGATGATGTCCAGGGTCTGAAAGTATAGGAAACCATATAGGAGATTCCGCTTTTGGAGGACTCACCTACAGTTTTGCTCACCCTGAGACACTGTGTAGAATTACCAGTTTGAAAAGAATGTAAATGCAACCCACAAGCATTTGTCCACAAGGATAGATATCACAGGCAATGAGGTCCTCCCTAAGCAGTGAGGGGTTCAAGCCCCATAATGGGCATCTTTGCCCTGGGGGATCACACTGGAAAGATAAGCCCCTATAACATATGGCTTTGAAAACCAGTAGGCCCTAGTTCTGGGAGCTTTGAAAATCAGTGATATTTATCTCTGGAAGTGCCAGAGGGCTATAGGAAACTGAAAACCTGCTTTAAAGGGCCCTCACACACTTTTTCTTGGACCCATCAAATAGGCAGTGATTATAAAAGTACCTGGGCCATACCTGAAGGAGACATTGACCCATTTTAGGGCATATGCCAGAAGGATCTGTAGGAACTTTCTCCAGGAACAAAAGCAAGGGTGGGTGCCATTTTCCTTGCTTTGCTGCCTATCTGGTCTGACATTGGAAGGTACCAGTTGTGACACTCTTCTTCTACCTTGCTAGCACTGTTCACCCCACCTCAGAGATCCCTGTGAATCTACCCTTCCTAACCAGCCCACTGGGCAGGTACGCCTCCAAAGTGACTCTCTCCCTAGGAGGGGAACTAGCGCCACCCACCAGCATACTGGCAACATTGAATACCAACCTTCACAGCCAGCCATATCAGGGCTACCACCACCCACCAACATACTGGGTTGCAGCTATAGCAAGTTGCAGCCAGATTAGCAGCCATCCACATCGGTGCTAACCCTAAATACTGGGATTCTCACACCAGCTGGTGGAATCAACCTCACCCACCACTGTACCTACAGGCATCTTGACCCAGTTACAACAGGAAGGTAGACATAATGCACAAAGTGGACTTCCCCTGAAATGTTTGGTTCTGGTGACCAGCGGGAATTATGCTTCTGGGTCCCCTCAGGGTGCCTTTCACATACCACTATGCTTAAGACCAGGAGATACAGCTAATCACTGAGAGTTAGAAAAAATAAGGAAAGAGAAATATCTTCCAAACAAAAAATAAAGGGTTCAAAATAATGGTTACAAAATGCTCACTGAACATGGGAGAAGAGTGGATGAATTCAGTAAGAACTTCAACAAAGAGATTGAAAATATGAAAAATAAGCAGAACTGAAGGACTGAAATGAAAAATATACTAGAGAAAATTGACAGATTAGAGGATGCAGAAGAATCAATAACCAATCTAGAAAGACAGGGTAGTAGAAATCATCAACTAACTAAATAGAAAAAAAGAAAAAAGAATTTAAAAAAATCAAAACAGACTAAGGGACCTCTAGGATAACATCAAGCATACTAAACTCATATCATAGAGGTCCCAGAAGGAGAAGAAAGAGAGAAAGGGGCAGAAGAAATAATAGCTGAAAATTTTCCTAATATGGGGAAATAAACAAACATTCAAGTCCAGGAAGCACAGAGAAGCCCCAATAAGAACCTAAAGGTGTGAAAACACATAATTAAAAAAGCAAAAATTAAAGACAAAAAGCATCTTAAAAGCAGCAAGAGAAAAGTAACTACTTATATGCAAGGGAGCACTCATAAATTTATAAGCTGATTTTTCAGCAGAAACTACAAGCCAGAATGGAGTGGCATGATACATTCAAAGTGCTGAAGAAAAAAAAAAAAAAAAAAGCAAAAAATCCCCCAATCCTTCAGCCAAGAATAATTTAGTAAGAAAGGTTATCATTCAGAATTGAAGGAGATAAAGGGTTTCCCAGAAAAACGAAGTTAAGGAGTTCATCATCACTAAACTGGCCCTACAAGAATGTCAAAGAATATCAAAGAAACTTCTCTAAGTACAAAAGAGAAGACTGTAAGTGGAAGAAAATACTTAAAGAACAAATTTTACTGGTAAGAGCAAACACATAGTAAAAGTAGTAAATCAAACTCTTATAAAGTTAATGTGAAGGGTAAAAGAGAAAAGATCGATTTTACCTATAATAATCAGTTAATGGATACCCAAAATAAAAAGAATAAAATATGGTATCAAGTAAAGAGAAGTAAAAATGTAGTGTTTTTAGATGTATTTGTACTTAAGCAACCATCAACTTAAAACAAATCACTATATACATACAAAACCTAAAACAGATACACAAAAAATAAAAAGAAAGTAATCTGAGCATAACATAAAGTCATCAAATTATAATGAAAAGGAGCAAAAGAAGAAAGAAAGAGAAGAACCAAAAAACAATTAACAAAATGACAATATATACATGCTGATCAGTAATTGCTTTAAATGTAGACTAAATACTCTTATCAAAAACCATGAAGTAATGCATTAGATTAAAAAAAAAAAAGTCCCATCTTTTCTTCCTTATAAGAGACTCACTTCAAACTTAAAGACACATAATAAGGGAAGGAAAAACATATATCATGCAAATAAAACTGAACAACAACAAAAAAGCCACGGTAGCAATACTTAGACTAAATATACTTTAGAACAAAGACTGTAGCAAGAGATAAAGAAAGGTACTACATAATGGTAAATAGATCAATCCAACAAAAGAATATAACAATTACAAATATTTATGTACCCAAAAGAGGAGCACCTAAAAACACTAACAAAAAATATTAACAGACATAAAGGGAAAAACTGACAGTCATGCAATAATACAGGGGAATTACAACACCCCACTTCCATTAATAGGTAGATCCTCCAGACAGAAAGCCAAGAAGGAAGTGGTGGATTTGAATGACACATTAGACCAGAGGGACTTACCAGATCTATACAAAACATTCCAATCCCAAAAGCAGAATATGCATTCTTTTCAACTGCACTTGAAGCATTCTCTGGAATAGATCCCATGTTAAGTCACAAAACAAGTTTCACTAAATTTAGTAGGATTGAAATCATTTTCAGTATCTTCTCTGACAAAGATGGCATGGAACTAGAATTCAGTTATTAAAAACTAGATAAAACATGAAGACATGGAGGCTAAACAACATGTTCCTAAACAACCAATGGGTCAATAGAGAAATCAAAGAGGAAATAAATATTTTGAGACCCAGGAAAATGAAAACACGACATTTTCACATTTTTGAAACACAACTATAACAGTTCAAGGAGAGAAATTTATAGTGACCCAGGTCCCCTCAAAAAACAAGAGCAATCTCAAACAATTTAACCTTACACCTTAAAGAAACTAGAAAAAGAACAAAGTCCAATGTTATTAGAAATAAGAAAATAATAAGGATCAGAACAGAAAAAAATAGAGGCAAAGAAAAAAACCAATGAAACAGATCAATGAAATGAGCTGGTTTTGTGAAAAGAGAAACAAAATTGATAAATCTTTAGCCGAATTCATCAAGAAAAAAAGGCTGGAGACTACAAATCAGAAATGAAAGAAAAGTTACAACTGATCCCACAGAAATACAAAGGAGTAGGAGACTACTAAAAAAAAAAGAGAGAGAGAGAGAGAGAGAGAGAGCTCAGAAATAAACCCTCACTTATATGGCCAATTAATCTACAACAAAGGCAAGAATACACAATGGGGAAAAGATGGTCTCTTCAATACTTGATGCTGGGAAATTGAACAAAGATGAAGCTCAATCGCTTTTGCACACTTTACATTAAAAAAAAAAAAATGGGGCACCTGGGTGGCTCAGTGGGTGAAAGCCTCTGCCTTTGGCTCAGGTCATGATCTCAGGGTCCAGGAATTGAGCCCCACATCGGGTTCTCTGCTCGGCAGGGAGCCAGCTTCCCCCACTCTCTGCCTGCCTCTCTGCCTACTTGTGATCTCTGTCTGTCCAATAAATAAATAAAATCTTTTTTAAAAATCTCAATGGATTACAAACCTAAATGTAAAACCTGAAAACATAAAACTCCTGAAAGAAAAAATAGGCAGTAAACTTTTGGACATCAGTCTTTTTTGGATCTGTCTCCTCAAGGAAGGGCAATGGAAGCAAACAACTGGGACTACATCAAAATAAAAAGCTTTTGCACAGCAAAGGAAATCATCAACAAAACAAAAAGGGAACCTACTGAATGGGAGAAGATACATGCAAATGATATATCCAGTAAGGGGTTAACATCCAAAATAAATTATGAACTAATATAACTCAATACCAATCAATCAATAACCAACCAACCAACCAACCTTTTAAACAACGGAAAAAATGGAAGAGGACATGAATAGACATTTTTCCAAAGAGTCATCTAAGTGGCAAAGACACATCAAAAGATGCTCAACATCACTCATTATCAGGGAAATGCAAATCAAAACCAAAATGAGATATTATGTCACATCTGTCAAAATGGGTATTATCAAAAGGACAAGAAATAAACAACTGTTGGAGAAGATATGGAGAAAAGGGAATCCTTGTTTACTATAAGTGGGACTATAAATCCTTATAGCCATTATGGAAAACAATAATGAGTTTCCTCAAAACATTAAAAATAACAATACCCTATGATCCATTCATTTCACTTACAGGTATTTATTCCATGAAAACTAAGACACTAATTTGAATGATATGTGTACCCTTATGTTCATTGCAACAATATTTATAATAGCAAAGATATGGAAGGAATCTAAGTGTCCATCAATAAATAAATGGATAAAGATGATGTGTTACATAATGTGCAATGGAATGTTACTCAGCCATAACAACAAATGAAATTTTGACCTTTGTAACAACATGGATGGACCTAGAGATTATTTTGTTAAGGGAAATAAATCAACAGAGAAAGACAAATACCAGATGATTTCACTTATAAGTAGAACTTAAAAAAGCAAAACGAATGAATAAACCACACTACACAGAAATAGGCTCACAAATACAGGGAGAAAAAATAGGTGGCTGCCAAAGAGGAAAGGGGTAAGGTGATGGGCAAAATAGGTAAAGGAGATTAACAAGTATAAGCTTCCAATTATAAAACAAATAATTAATAGGTCATGGGATATAAAATACGGCATAGGGAATATAGTCAATAATATGCTAATTTTGTAGGGTGACAGATGGTGCTATATTTATAGTGAGCATTTTATAAGGTATATAAATGTTGAATTACTGTTGTATATTTCCATTAAAAATAATAAAAAAGATAATTGTCTCACATATTTTAAAGATAGCAAAAGAACAGTTTCTAAAGCTTTTGCTTTCACATTGTAGGCCCTTGATAAGTGTTATTTTTCTTCTAACTATATGAATGATCTTTTTGAACTTACCATAGTTTAGTTTGTTTTTGTTTTAATATTCAAAGTTAGGGTTAGAGTAGTGGGATGATGGGTGGATTCCTATCCCAGTGCTTTGAATATAACTTGCAGTAGTTCTCTGGTAAGTATCACCACTAGCGTCACCCCTCTGTGCTTTGGTCTTTCTTCACATACCAATCTCTTGTCATACCTCTCAGTATGGCTTCCTACTAACTACTGGTTGGCAGCTGCAGGAAGAATTACTCAGTTTCAATTTTACTTCAAATCCCCAGCCACTATGAAAAAAATACTTATAAGGCATACCCAATTTCCTAACTTCTAATATATTATTACCTACATGTGAAAGATGTTCAAAAGACTGTTACAGCTGCTATTTTTCTTTAACCATTTTACATTTCTTTTTGCAGGGGAACAATTTCAGTCAATTAAACTTGCAAGCAACTCTCGCTCAGACTTTCCTATGACTGTCATAAATGAGAAATGTTTTTAAAAAATGAATAGCTGTAAGGATTGACTCTTCTGATGGGAACTGTCTATTACTAGTCTGACATTTTTGGGGACTTGATTAACTATCTCAGTTCGTCTGCAGAAAGCCTTGAACTGTTTTTCCATTTACTAAGTGACTTTAAGTCACTCCCTGGTTGTGTCCTAATTACACATGGCATTTCCAAGTTTGTTGCAAAAGACAACTATAACTCAAAAGTGTCTTGAAAGTGGAAATACCCTTGACATGAGTTTAAAAGTAGAATTTAATAATCTTTCCATGCCCTTGAAATTAGATACAATTTTTATTTTCACACTTTAAGTGTGAAGTAGGCAACTTCAGTGGATTATTTCTTCTGCTCTTCCCCCTGAAGCCCTAAAGTATTTGCCCCACAATTCACAAATTACAAAGTTCCAAAATGGTCTTTTATAGACAGGTATTTATAAGCTTTCAAAAATATGTCTGTTTTTTAGAGTCCATAGTCTCTTCCAGTCCCGTCCATGTTGCTACAAAAGTTGGGTATTCATCCTTTCTGATGGAGGCATAATACTCCATAGTGTATATGGACCACATCTTCCTTATCCATTCATCCGTTGAAGGGCATCTTGGTTCTTTCCACAGTTTGGTGACCGTGGCCATTGCTGCTATAAACATTGGGGTACAGATGGCCCTTCTTTTCACTATATCTGTATCTTTGGGGTAAATACCCAGGAGTGCAATTGCAGGGTCATAGGGAAGTTCTATTTTTAATTTCTTGAGGAATCTCCACACAGTTCTCCAAAGAGGCTGAACCACTTGCTTTCCCACCAACAGTGTAAGAGGGTTCCCCTTTCTCCACATCCCCTCCAACACATGTTGTTTCCTGTCTTGCTAATTTTGGCCTTTCTAACTGGTGTAAGGTGATATCTCAATGTGGTTTTAATTTGAATCTCCCTGAGGGCTAGTGATGATGAACATTTTTTCATGTGTCTGAAAGCCATTTGTATGTCTTCATTGGAGAAGTGTCTGTCCATATCTTCTGCCCACTTTTTGATATGATTGTCTGTTTTGTGTGTGTTGAGTTTGAGGAGTTCTTTATATATCCTGGATATCAACCTTTTGTCTGTACTGTCATTTGCAAATGACTTCTCCCATTCGAAGTGGTGGGGGGGTGGGAGTTTGGGATACCAGGTGGTGGGTACTATAGAGGGCATGGATTGCATGGAGCACTGGGTGTGGTACAAAAATAAGGAATACTGTTATGCTGAAAATAAATAAAAAATAAATTTAAAAAATATGTCTGACAACTCTGTGGTGAAGTTACAAAATTTGTTCTGCAAAAGTACTTGTACTTGCATTCAAAATTACTAATAGAAGTATTCAAAAACTGATGATCTCAGAATACTAAAACAAATTAAGTATTTACCTATAGAGCACAGATTCAATAAATTACTGTCTTTCTATTTAATGGAGCATTATAGAGCAGATAAAAATAATGTATTGATATGAAATGCTCTCCAAGTATATCCAGTACAAAAAAATCTATAGTATAAAATGTACTCTAGATATGTATCTTATATAAATACCCCAACACTTTTACCCCTACAGTAGTGCTCCTAGACATCATATTTTTACTATATTTTGTACTTAATATTCTTTATATATTTATTCCTTTTACCTATTAGTTTGTTAGTATTTTGTTAGTATTTTTAAGCTTATATGCTTTAACTTCAGTGACTCTGGAAGGATACATAGGACCTTATAATTAGTTACCTCTGAAGAACTGAGTGATTTTGGAACAGAGGTTAGGGCAATTGGAATAGGAAAACTAACAAACTTGCATAGTTCACCTTTTTTACTTAATTGTTTATAATTCAGGGTGTGGAGTGAGATCTATCAGGGAATGTTAAAAGTCTCCTCAAGCTTTCACTTAATGCTATAAATGTGGCAAATGTATTTTTTTTTTAAATTTATTTGACACAGAGAGAGAGACATCACAAGTAGGCAGGGAGGCAGGCAGAGGGGGGAGAGGGAGGCAGGCTCCCCGCTGAGCAGAAAGCTCGATGTGGGGCTGGATCCCAGGACCCTGGGATTATGACCTGAGCTGAAGGCAGAGGCTTAACCCACTGAGCCACCCAGGTGCCCTGGCAAATGTATTTTTATTTTACTCTGTTCCTCTAACACTCAACTGATAACTTCAATCACAATCAATAATCAATATTTGTTAAATAAAATCTATGTCAAAATCAATATGTTTATATAGAATGATACATACCTTCTTGGCTTCAGACAACAGACAGATTTTTTGAGTACCAGGGTGGCTCAGTGGTTAAGCCTCTGCCTCCAGCTCAGATCATGATCTCAGGGTCCTAGGATCGAGCCCTATATCAGGCTCTCTGCTCAGCAGGGAGCCTTGTTCCCCCCCCTCTTCTGCCTGCCTCTCTGACTACTTGTGATCTCTCTCTCTCTCTGTGTCAAATAAATAAATAAAATCTTTAAAAAAAATACAGATTTTTCTAGACACAGTCTTAAAGGCTCATCAAATATACCTTGACCTAAATGTTATAGTGAGCTATGCAAAAAGCCAGGCAGGAATATCCTTTCATGGCCTCAATTCAGTTTAGCAAAAAATGAAGAAAAGCTGAAAGAGGCAACAGAAATGTCTAATATGCTTTAGCAGTTGCCCAGAAAAAGATGAGTAAATATAGATAACAAATAATTACACATATACATGTTATATAAAGGCTTCGCAATGAGCCACACCAATCTTTTATTGCCCCAGTGGGCAATAATCCCCATCAATTCTTCTGCAAAGTATTTGCTTGGATGAATCTGCTTCCGTTTAAAAAGAAATAATAACCTGAAAAGAACCAGCATTATACCAACCTAAAAATATGTTTTTAACTAAATTATAAACATTAGCAGTGGAATTAACTTTCTCAAATCTTCAGACATATGGTTCTCCATACCCAAAGAAATTAATGATCACAAGCCTGCTTTCTAGAAAAAAAAAAATACTTTTTTCAAAGACAGAGTGCAGGGTATTAAAGAGGAAATGATAAGCAAAATAAGATTGGATGTGATCTGACAAAGAAAATAATTAGAAAGAAAAATAAAATCATTTGTAAAACCAAAGTAAGAAAAATATTGGGGTGCCTGGGTGGCAGCTGGTTAAAAGTCTGGCTCTTGATTTCAGCTCAGGTCATGATCTCAGGGTCATGAGATTGAGCCCCACATCGGGCTCTGCACTCAGGGGGGAGTCTGCTTGTCCCCCCCATAAATAAATAAATAAAATCTTTAAAAGGAAAAAAAGAGCAATATTACCAAAAGCACACAGTCTTTTAAAAAGTTCTATAAAACAGAATGAAATTTAAGAAATAAAAAAGATCAGAAAAATGATGCTAGATACAGAAGGAAAAGGAGAGCCAAAGAAGTATAATTTACATTCCTAAAAAAACAGAGGAATCAGGAACAAATAGAAAGATGAAAAATATAATGTATAGACATATATAAACACACATATAAATGTAAATAAATAACTGGTGCTACAGATTAAAAGAAACTGTGTCCTAGGACAAACTGATAAAACATAATTTACTACCAAACATACCTTGACATAGTTACTAAACCTCAAACATAATTTAAAAATCCTCTGAAAAAATGTCACCTACTCAGACTTTTCAGTGTCCAACATTCAATGTTAATATAAGGTAAACCATTATACAAAAATTCCTGAATACTGTGATATATGATCAAGAAAATTGTCATTCATGTACTAAAAAACAAAGTTGTTATTCTTATATAATTTCAAATATGCAAGAACTCTGATAAAATATAAGGTGATCCTATTTCATAGTTTCTCAAAATCTACTGATACCTATAGTTCAATATTGGTATTGAGAGCTCTCTTTTCATTTTTAAACATGTTCTGATTTGGACAATAGTAGATTTTATAGTCATACTAAAAATAAACCCTACTTGAAATTAAAAAATTAACATACAAATAAAAAATTCAGAAATGGCAACACAGAATTTTATTTCCGCTCTGCCATGTAAGGAATTTGAAATCCTTACTTGAATTCTAAGAAAAAATCTAAACAAACTAAAACCCAGTGACTTTTCTTGGACTCTTCAGAGAACTGTGATTACCAAGCAAATTACCATCTGGACTCTGTACAAGACCACTGAATACAATCAATCACAGCCAGCAGCTTATCTGGAATAAAAGCTCCTGGAACCATAAACTGGTGGGCAAACTTAGTCACTTCAGTGAATTGGTGCGGGCAGAGTGTGGATTAGCATGAGAGTGAGAAACTCTGGGTAAAGGAGCTGCTGTTTTCGTGGGTCTTCCATATTTTTATGGGTTTTGTCTCCAAAAATGCCCACCAGGTTCTCAGTGTGTAATGTCAAGAAAAATCCTCCTGTTTTTGGCAGGAGGCGAGAAAAGTAATTTTTTCAGAAATAATTGCAGTATGTTCTCTAAAATAAAGGCTTACATAGGGGACAAGACCTTTGCAAAGCCTTACCCAAGATAAGGAAAGGAAATGATCCAACCCCATCTCTCTCTAGCCTTCCTGTCTCATCTCAGGGAGGAATAATAGCTGAGAAGCTTTTGTGGAGGTCACAGTCCAGGGACAGAAAACCACTGAAAGATTGAAATTTAATCATGAGATTATAGATTTCTTCCACCTGTCACAACATCGTTAGGGCTCCAGAATATAATAATGGGTTACAGCTGAAAGAACTGGAAGGTACAGATTCTGTTTAATAAGATTTTAAGGGAAACTCAAAAACAATAAGGGAGAAAAAAAAATAAGGACACTAGCTGGAGAAAACTGACATATAAAGCTATAGTAAACATTAAACACTCCCCTATACTAAGTGAGATTAACATAAAACTTTAAAGACCTGCCATATTTCCTATTACCTGATTTATCATGACCAGCTTTCAACAAAAATTACAATGCATGCTAAAGGCAAGAAAAAAAGATCTGAAGAGACAAAGTAATCATTTGAATGGGACATAGATACAGAATTATCAGAGAATTTCATATAACTATGACAAAATTTTTAAGGACTTTAAATGGTAAAAGTAAGCAACAAGCAAGAACAGCTTGGTAATATGAACAGAGGGATGGAAACTAATAAAAAAAATAAATTCTAACTCTAAAACATTGTAAAAGTGTTAAATCTAAAAAGACTATCAGAAATAAAGAAGGGATTTAATGAGCTCATCAGTAAACTGGAAACAGCTGAGGAAAAAAACAGCTTGAAAATAGGTCAACAGAACTTCTGAAATTGAAATACAAAAAGAAAAAATAATGTAAAAGAAAAAAAAATGAATAGAATATCAAAGACCTGTGGTATTATTTCAAAAGGTATAACATGCATAACTAGAATACCAGAATAATAGAAAAGGGAGAAGAAATATTTAAAGTAGTAATGGCTGAAATTTTTTTAAAAATTAATGATAGACACCAGAACACAAATCCACAATGTTCAGAGAATACAAAGGAAAATACATACCAAAATATGTATACCTGGGTATATCATATTCACAGTGCAGAAATCCTAAGACAAGGAGGAAATCTTCAAAGAAGAGAGAAGAAAGACAAATAATCATTTTATATAGGGAGGGAAAATGTTAAGAATCATAGTGGATTTCTCATCAAAAATTATGAAAGCAAGAAAAGAATGAAATAATTAAAATGGTGAAAGAAAAACCAACCTAGAATATCTAAGGATACTATACAAGGAAACATGTGGGAATAAACTACTATATTCAGATTGCTCTGCAAATTTCTTCTATTTTGTGTGGTTCATACCTTCTTAAAGAGCAAAACCATTTTTCTACTCCAAAAAAATATTTTCAGTCATATATGATCATTTCAAAAACTTAAAATTCTGATCACCTAGGTATCATTCTTTATGGAATCAGCATATTCCACAAGTCTGTAACGTATCTAAATGCATTAAACCTACCATTCATTCATTCATTCATTCATTTTATAACCTATGATAGAGGAATAAGAATAAGAATTATAGCAGATTTCTCAGCAGAAAGCATACAGGCTGTAGAGAGATTGACTGAACGATTGATTACAGGGAATCCACTCACATATGATTACTGAGGCTGGAGAGTCCAAATTTTTCAGAGCAAATGTCATAGTTTGAGTCCAAATTTTGGCAGGCTGCTGTAGACCCAGGAAATTTCAAAGGCCAATAGGAAGAAAAATTCTCCTTTACTGGGGGAAGAGTCAGACTTTTGTTCTATTCAGGCTCTTCAACTGATTAGATGAAGTTCACCCACATTATGGAGGGCAATCTGTTTTATTCAGTCTATCAATATAAATGTTAATTTTATCCAAAAACACCTTCATAGAAACACCCAGAATAATGTATGACAAAATATCTCAATTAAGACAGTTTATATATGGATTTTATATTCATTTTTATCTATTATGAGAAGCCAATATGTGGTATATATCACAAAAGGAAAGAAAAATGTTTGATTTTCACTAGAGAAATTTTATAGCCATCAACAAGATTTAAAGTAATAAATAAACAATACTGGCTTTTAAAAAATTTAGTTCTTCTGTTATCCTAGGTATCATCATATTTTATACAGTCCAAACTAATTATGACAACAATGGTAATACTATGAAACAAAATATTTTGGAAAATATATCAAAAGAATTCATATACTTTTTAATATCCATACTTATTACAGGATACAGAATTAAATAATAGATACCCAGGAAAATCCTAATCTTCATTTTTCATGCTATCACAAAAACAGTTAACAAATGCTGGAATATGGGTAATCCTCTCCACCAAGATAGTATTCACTGAGTGCCAACAGCTGTCATCTTGTTTAATCTTCACAGCAACTTTATGGGGTAGTTATCCCTCGTTTTATTTTAGTGATGAGGATACTAGGTCTCAGAATAGTAGTGTTCAATCGCCACCATCAGCAAAAGATAGAATCAGAATTTAATTCAGAATTTAATTTGATTGTCTCTGAAGCCTCCTATTTTCAATTTACATTAATTCCTTCCCTCATAAGTAGTTACACTATTTTTTTAAAAAGGTTTAATCATATTGGTTCATCTGACATTGGCTTCAAATGATATTTTATAGAATATTAAAAATCTCATGACTTTAGAGTTCCCAAAGTTGAGCTTATAGGTAACACTTTCATAAATTTAGCTAAATTTACATTGAAAACTCAGTTTTCAACAATATTGACTAACTCTCCCATGCTTCTTAATATACATTGGGTATCAAATTCTAGCAGATTTCCTTTTAGAATTTGGAAGGATAAAGTTTGTTCATTTCTTTTTTTTTTTTTTAAGAATTTATCGTTTAACACCCTAGCATGGATTTACTAATAGAATATATGTTGATACTACTTTGGTGGGGGGAAATAAAATACTAAATCAGTCCTAGTTTAAAGTACCAAACAATTGTGCTGTCTACTACTACATATTTTATCTCAGTGGAATTTGGCCTCATGGGCCACACTCAAAAGAGAGTCATCTCATGGCCATCCTTGCCAAGGATTAGCAACGAGAATCTAGTACCAGATGTCATTTAGGTGTCCCTGCATGTCTAACTGTAGACCATGATCTCATTTTATGCACTATTCTAATATCTTTGTTTTCTTGTTGTTCAGCAATGAAGCCTGTGGAGAACTGGAAAGCCGTATTATTTCCTGTAGTTCACCATCTGTGGAACAAGCTTTTTCTTTCCTTGTGATGCAATTCAATGCCTATACTACCCAACAGCAGCCTAGCTCTACATCAAGTATTTTGTTTCATCTTTAATTTTAAATCTGTTCAGTGTAAAGGTGAAAATAAATATAAATTTATAAGATGTGTAGAAGGAAGAAAGCCAAAATAATATGAAATGAATACTAAAACGCTTCAGTTACTGAAGTAAAATGATTATCATAGGTTTTCTTTGTCGGTCAAAGTATCTAACAACAAAAGAAAGGACAAGATACCTAGTAGAAATTAACATGGGTATGTAGCAACATGTCAGTAATATTGTTTATTAGTCCATATTCACATTGAGAGACTACAAGAGAGGGACTTAACATGAGGATAACTGGACTTAATAAAAATAAAAGTGCCAAAGCAAGAGTTGCTTCTGTCCCGTGAACTACCTGAGGACCTGCATTTCAGGTGTAGCAAGTCATATGGCTGCACATATGATTTTATGTCAAAAGCTGTTTATCAAATGTGGGAGCATGTGGCAAGCATTGGGAATCACTGTTGCCTTTGTGGTATATGCCAACTAGTGCATTTACCTCGTTACAGTGATCTATGTTATACCATTTTCAAAAAATGCTCCCTGCTGCAAAGTCCTTGTTTAATTTTATAACACTAAAGAAAAGCATTTAAAAATGTTTGTACAGAGAAATAGAGAAATTGACTAGATCTGATTAATTATTTTTCTAAAACACATACAACTTTCAATTTTGTCAATATCTATAATATAAGCTACCAAACACATTTTATAATATACATAGTAAAATCCACAGAGGTAATTATTGCATCAGGGCAATATGATGCTATACTAATTTTACAACTGATGACTGCTCATTTAGATTACAGCAAGTATTTGTAATAAAAAATTCACAAATACTAAGACATTGGAAACTTTTTTATTTGATGAATATGAACTTACACAACATTATTTAATCCATTGAAATTTCTCTTAAATTAAGTAGTTCAGGATTTGTTTAAAAACAACCACCACCTTGACTTGCTTAATTTAGTCTGCTAGGATTTCCCTCTGCAGTTAGACTGCATGGAACATAAAATGTCCTCAATAAATAATTGGTGAATTAGTGATGAATGGATAAATGAGTAAAACTTACAAATACAGAAGGAAGGGGGAAAGTTTTCAAACTTGCCTAATGTTAGGACTATGTAGGCAAGTACTACAAAAAAAACAGAAAAGTTCTAAGATACTTGATTATGTTTCATGTGGATAATTGGATGCCTGCTAAACTTTACATACATGCACATACATCCATACACACTTTATTGATATTAGAAAACCATGACTCAACTGAATATATGCAAGAGCCAAACAAAGCTAATTTTCATCTTAGATTTCATCAGAAAATTTTATTTCCACTCTAAAATGTATTCTAAGAATATGTCAGTATAGAACACTTGTAAATGCTGAGTATCAACTTTCATTCAAATAAATAGGTACACACAAAAGAGATATCCTTAGGATCCAAAAAGGAAGAAAAGATGGCTACCACAGTGGTATGATGAAGCTTAGGCTACAGATAAACTTGAGCCTCTGAAGATCTTGGTTACCAAGGATCATGCACATTTAAAGATGTTCAGGGAGAGGGGAAATATCTTTGAGTCTCACTTGAAGTGGTACTAACAGTAGAGTAAAGGGAAACCCCAAACTGGGAGACAGACCTTGCCTGACACTTGTCCAAAGAACGTGATGGGATAAATAACATAGAAAGGTGCTCACTCTTGATCCAGATATCTCAAAATATCTGGAAAAATATCTCAAAATATTTGGAAAGGGCTCTATTAATCATAAGTTCATGATTTAAAGTTTAAAAATACACAGGAATAAGGTATCATAACAAGACAGCAAGAGAAACAAGCAGGAGAATCAAATTTACCATTAGCTGTACTTAACCTAGGACTCCTTAAGCATGGCACATAAAATTACACTGTTTATAATAGTTAAAAGAGGCTTTTAGGAATCATACAAAGGAACAAGTGAATTTGAAAGAGAACCAGAGACATTCTCTAAGTATAAACATTGAAATTAAGATCTCAATATCATATAGCACATAGATAAACAATTAAAAAACTGAAGATATATCTCAAGATATTACTTAAGATGCATGATCAAGGGAAATTTTCCTATTTAGAGATAGAAAATGTATCAGAGAAGTCAAGAAGGATGCTATGGTAATAAAAGGCTTGAACGTATATTTTACTCAATTTTGAGAGCACTAGAGACAATCAAGTAGATGGAGTTTTACAAACTAGCAGAGAAATTTCTAGACTTGAGGAAATACCTAAGCTCTTAGAATCAGGAATCACAGCAAATCCCAGAAAGAGTATATTAAAAAGAAAAGGAACCTAAATGTGGGCCTATTAATTGGTACCAAAACCCACAAAATTTTGATGGCTTAAACAAGCCCCAAATCTTTTACAAAGTTGTCTATCTTATTTGATATCCCTGAGGTGATGTCCTCATTCACATGATTGAAAACAACTTAGTCGTCTATTCTAACTAGTAATAAAGAAGAAAAATATATATGCCTTCCGTTAAAGGGCATAATCTGGAAGTTGTTTACACTGAGGGTTTTTGTTTTGTATCCTTTTAGCAAATCTTAAACTACCTGACCACAGCCAAACCTAGGCAAAGGTAATTTGGATATATTAGTCCTTCATTCAACAGCCAAGTGCCCAGAAAAAAAAAAAAATCCGTTACTCTAATACTGTGCTATCTGATATAATAGCCAGTATTCACATTTAATTAAAATAAAAAATTCAGTTCATCATTTCCACTAGCCATACTCCAAGTGTTCAGGAGCCACATGTGGTTAGTGTTGGAAAGTAAAACCAAAGAATATTTTCATAACTCAATGCACAGTGTCTCTTGCTGCTCGAGAAGGGGGCAGAATACACGTTGGAAGAAGTTTAGCATTCAGTGTCATCAGTTTCTCCTTTTGTTACCCAAAAATGTGTATTAACGTGAAACCTTATTGCTATACTTGAAACACATTCTCACTTCAAGTGATGATCCTCAGTCCAAAGTGTTTTTTTTTATTATAATTTTTTATTTTTTATAAACATATATTTTTATCCCCAGGGGTACAGGTCTGTGAATCACCAGGTTTACACACTTCACAGCACTCACCAAAGCACATACCCTCCCCAATGTCCATAATCCCACTCCCTTCTCCCAAACCCCCTCCCCCCAGCAACCCTCAGTTTGTTTTGTGAGATTAAGAGTCACTTATGGTTTGTCTCCCTCCCAATCCCATCTTGTTTCATTTATTCTTCTCCTACCCACTTAAGCCCCCATGTTGCATCACCACTTCCTCATATCAGGGAGATCATATGATAGTTGTCTTTCTCTGCTTGACTTATTTCGCTAAGCATGATACCCTCTAGTTCCATCCATGTTGTCGCAAATGGCAAGATTTCATTTCTTTTGATGGCTGCATAGTATTCCATTGTGTATATATACCACATCTTCTTGATCCATTCATCTGTTGATGGATATCTAGGTTCTTTCCATAGTTTGGCTATTGTGGACATTGCTGCTATAAACATTCGGGGGCACGTGCCCCTTTGGATCACTACGTTTGTATCTTTAGGGTAAATACCCAGTAGTGCAATTGCTGGGTCATAGGGCAGTTCTATTTTCAACATTTTGAGGAACCTCCATGCTGTTTTCCAGAGTGGCTGCACCAGCTTGCATTCCCACCAACAGTGTAGGAGGGTTCCCCTTTCTCCGCATCCTCGCCAGCATCTGTCATTTTCTGACTTGTTAATTTTAGCCATTCTGACTGGTGTGAGGTGATATCTCATTGTGGTTTGGATTTGTATTTCCCTGATGCCGAGTGATATGGAACACTTTTTCATGTGTCTGTTGGCCATCTGGGTGTCTTCTTTGCAGAAATGTCTGTTCATGTCCTCTGCCCATTTCTTGATTGGATTATTTGTTCTTTCGGTGTTGAGTTTGCTAAGTTCTTTATAGATTCTGGACACTAGTCCTTTATCTGATATGTCATTTGCAAATATCTTCTCCCATTCTGTCAGTTGTCTTTTGATTTTGTTAACTGTTTCCTTTGCTGTGCAAAAACTTTTGATCTTGATGTAATCCCAATAGTTCATTTTTGCCCTTGCTTCCCTTGCCTTTGGAGATGTTTCTAGGAATATGTTGCTGCGGCTGAGGTCGAAGAGGTTGCTGCCTGTGTTCTCCTCAAGGATTTTGATGGATTCCTTTCGCACATTGAGGTCCTTCATCCATTTTGAGTCTATTTTTGTGTGTGGTGTAAGGAAATGGTCCAATTTCATTTTTCTCCATGTGGCTGTCCAGTTTTCCCAGCACCATTTATTGAAGAGGCTGTCTTTTTTCCATTGGACTTTCTTTCCTGCTTTGTCGAAGATTAGTTGACCAGAGTTGAGGGTCTATTTCTGGGCTCTCTATTCTGTTCCATTGATCTATGTGTCTGTTTTTGTGCCAGTACCATGCTGTCTTGATGATGACAGCTTTGTAATAGAGCTTGAAGTCCGTAATTGTGATGCCACCAACGTTGGCTTTCTTTTTCAATATCCCTTTGGCTATTCGAGGTCTTTTCTGGTTCCATATAAATTTTAGAATTATTTGTTCCATTTCTTTGAAAAAGATGGATGGTACTTTGATAGGAATTGCATTAAATGTGTAGATTGCTTTAGGTAGCATAGACATTTTCACAATATTTATTCTTCCAATCCAGGAGCATGGAACATTTTTCCATTTCTTTGTGTCTTCCTCAATTTCTTTCATGAGTACTTTATAGTTTTCTGAGTATAGATTCTGTGCCTCTTTGGTTAGGTTTATTCCTAGGTATCTTATGGTTTTGGGTGCAATTGTAAATGGGATTGACTCCTTAATTTCTCTTTCTTCTGTCTTGCTGTTGGTGTAGAGAAATGCAACTGATTTCTGTGCATTGATTTTATATCCTGACACTTTACTGAATTCCTGTACAAGTTCTAGCAGTTTTGGAGTGGAGTCTTTTGGGTTTTCCACATATAGTATCATATCATCTGCGAAGAGTGATAATTTGACTTCTTCTTTGCCGATTTGGATGCCTTTAATTTCTTTTTGTTGTCTGATTGCTGAGGCTAGGACCTCTAGTACTATGTTGAATAGCAGTGGTGATAAGGGACATCCCTGCCGTGTTCCTGACCTTAGCGGAAAAGCTTTCAGTTTTTCTCCATTGAGAATGATATTTGCGGTGGGTTTTTCATAGATGGCTTTGATGATATTGAGGTATGTGCCCTCTATCCCTACACTTTGAAGAGTTTTGATCAGGAAGGGATGCTGTACTTTGTCAAATGCTTTTTCAGCATCTATTGAGAGTATCATATGGTTCTTGTTCTTTCTTTTATTGATGTGTTGTATCACATTGACTGATTTGCGGATGTTGAACCAACCTTGCAGCCCTGGAATAAATCCCACTTGGTCGTGGTGAATAATCCTTTTAATGTACTGTTGAATCCTATTGGCTAGTATTTTGTTGAGTATTTTCGCATCTGTGTTCATCAAGGATATTGGTCTATAGCTCTCTTTTTTGATGGGATCCTTGTCTGGTTTTGGGATCAAGGTGATGCTGGCCTCATAAAATGAGTTTGGAAGTTTTCCTTCCATTTCTATTTTTTGGAACAGTTTCAGGAGAATAGGAATTAGTTCTTCTTTAAATGTTTGGTAGAATTCCCCCAGGAAGCCGTCTGGCGCTGGGCTTTTGTTTGTTTGGAGATTTTTAATGACTGTTTCAATCTCCTTACTGGTTATGGGTCTGTTCAGGCTTTCTATTTCTTCCTGGTTCAGTTGTGGTAGTTTATATTTTTCTAGGAATGCATCCATTTCTTCCAGATTGTCAAATTTGTTGGCGTAGAGTTGCTCATAGTATGTTCTTATAATAGTTTGTATTTCTTTGGTGTTAGTTGTGATCTCTCCTCTTTCATTCATGATTTTATTTATTTGGGTCCTTTCTCTTTTCTTTTTGATAAGTCGGGCCAGGGGTTTATCAATTTTATTAATTCTTTCAAAGAACCAGCTCCTAGTTTCGTTGATTTGTTCTATTGTTTTTTGGTTTCTATTTCATTGATTTCTGCTCTGATCTTTATGATTTCTCTTCTCCTGCTGGGCTTAGGGTTTCTTTCTTGTTCTTTCTCCAGCTCCTTTAGGTGTAGGGTTAGGTTGTGTACCTGAGACCTTTCTTGTTTCTTGAGAAAGGCTTGTACCGCTATATATTTTCCTCTCAGGACTGCCTTTGTTGTGTCCCACAGATTTTGAACCGTTGTATTTTCATTATCATTTGTTTCCATGATTTTTTTCAATTCTTCTTTAATTTCCCGGTTGACCCATTCATTGTTTAGAAGGATGCTGTTTAGTCTCCATGTATTTGGGTTCTTTTCAAACTTCCTTTTGTGGTTGAGTTCTAGCTTTAGAGCATTGTGGTCTGAAAATATGCAGGGAATGATCCCAAACTTTTGATACCGGTTGAGTCCTGATTTAGGACTGAGGATGTGATCTATTCTGGAGAATGTTCCATGTGCACTAGAGAAGAATGTGTATTCTGTTGCTTTGGGATGAAATGTTCTGAATATATCTGTGATGTCCATCTGGTCCAGTGTGTCATTTAAGGCCTTTATTTCCTTGCTGATCTTTTCTTGGATGATCTGTCCATTTCAGTGAGGGGAGTGTTAAAGTCTCCTACTATTATTGTATTATTGTTGATGTGTTTCTTTGATTTTTTTTTAATTGGTTTATATAGTTGGCTGCTCCCACGCTGGGGGCATAGATATTTAAAATTGTTAGATCTTCTTGTTGGACAGACCCTTTGAGTATGATATCGTGTCCTTCCTCATCTCTTATTTTAGTCTTTGGCTTAAAATCTAATTGATCTGATATAAGGATTGCCACTCCTGCTTTCTTCTGATGTCCATTAGCATGGTAAATTCTTTTCCACCCCCTCACTTTAAATCTGGAGGTGTCTTTGGGCTTAAAATGAGTTTCTTGGAGGCAACATATAGATGTTTTTTTTTTTTTTTATCCATTCTGATATCCTGTGTCTTTTGACAGGGGCATTTAGCCCATTAACATTCAGGGTAACTATTGAGAGATATGTATTTAGTGCCATTGTATTGTCTGTAAGGTGACTGTTACTGTATATGGTCTCTGTTCCTTTCTGATCTACCACTTGTAGGCTCTCTCTTTGCTTAGAGGACCCCTTTCAATATTTCCTGTAGAGCTGGTTTGGTGTTTGCAAATTCTTTCAGTTTTTGTTTGTCCTGGAAGCTTTTAATCTCTCCTTCTATTTTCAATGATAGCCTAGCTGGATATAGTATTCTTGGCTGCATGTTTTTCTTGTTTAGTGCTCTGAAAATATCATGCCAGCTCTTTCTGGCCTGCCAGGTCTCTGTGGATAAGTAAGCTGCTAATCTAATATTTTTACCATTGTATGTTACAGACTTCTTTTCCCGGGTTGCTTTCAGGATTTTCTCTTTGTCACTAAGACTTGAAAATTTTATTATTCGGTGACGGGGTGTGGGCCTATTCTTATTGATTTTGAGGGGCGTTCTCTGAACCTCCTGAATTTTGATGCTTGTTGCCTTTGCCATATTGGGGAAATTCTCCCCAATAATTCTCTCCAGTATACCTTCTGCTCCCCTCTCTCTTTCTGCTTCTTCTGGAATCCCAATTATTCTAATGTTGTTTCGTCTTATGGTGTCACTTATCTCTCGAATTCTCCCCTCGTGGTCCAGTAGCTGTTTGTCCCTCTTTTGCTCAGCTTCTTTATTCTCTGTCATTTGGTCTTCTATATCACTAATTCTTTCTTCTGCCTCATTTATCCTAGCAGTGAGAGCCTCCATTTTTGATTGCACCTCATTAATAGCTTTTTTGATTTCAACTTGGTTAGATTTTAGTTCTTTTATTTCTCCAGAAAGGGCTTTTATATCTCTCGAGAGGGTTTCTCTAATATCTTCCATGCTTTTTTCGAGCCCGGCTAGAACCTTGAGAATTGTCATTCTGAACTCTAGATCTGACATATTACCAATGTCTGTATTGATTAGGTCCCTAGCCTTCGGTACTGCCTCTTGTTCTTTTTTTTGTGTTGAATTTTTCCTTCTTGTCATTTTGTCCAGATAAGAGTATATGAATTAGCAAGTAAAATACTAAAAGGGTGGCAACAACCCCAGGAAAATATGCTTTAACCAAATTAGAAGAGATCCCAAATCGTGAGGAGGGAGAAAGGGGATAAAAATAGGTTCAAAAAGGAAGAAAGAAAAAAAAAGAAAAAAGAAAAAAAAGAAAAGAATTTAAAAAAAGAAAGCAAATAAGAAAAATATAAAAAAGAAAAAATATATATATTAGATAAACTGGTTAAAAAACGTTAAAAAATAAAAAGGTAAAAGTTAAAAAATTTTACCAGAAGGTGAGAAAAAAAAACAAAAAATGAAAAAGAAAAAAATTAAATTAACTGCAAGACTAAAAAAAAATCACAGGGAAAAAGCCATGAGTCCGTGCTTTGCTTTCTCCTCCTCTGGAATTCTGCTGCTCTCCTTCGTATTGAAACCGCACTCCTTGGTAGGTGAACTTGGTCTCGGCTGAATTTCTTGATCTTTTGGGGGAGGGGCCTGTTGTAGTGATTCTCAAGTGTCTTTGCCTCAGGCGGAATTGTACCGGCCTTACCGGGGGCCAGGGTGAGTAATCCGCTCGGGTTTGCTTTCAGGAGCTTTTGTTCCCTGAGCGCTTTCCGTAGAGTTCCAGAGGACGGGAATACAAATGGCAGCCTCCTGGTCTCCGGCCCGGAGGAGCCGAGAGCCCAGGGCCGTACTCCTCAGTGCGCCCTCAGAGAACAGCGCCCAGTTACTCCCGTCTGCCTGACCTCCAGCCGCCCTCCGAGCTCACCGAGCCTGCGACCGGTTCAAGGTAACACCGAGCTGTGAGCTTACTGTCGGCTCTGTCTCTGTAGCCGGCTTTCCCGTTCCAATACCCGCAAGCTCTGCAACACTCAGACACCCCCAATCCTTCTGTGACCCTGCGGGACCTGAGGCCACGCTGACCCCGCGTGAGCTTCGCCCCGGTTTAGCCTCTGGAGCAATGTCCCTCAGCGGAACAGACTTTTAAAAGTCCTGATTTTGTGCGCCGTTGCTCCGCCGCTTGCTGGGAGCCGGCCCCTCCCCCCGGGGTCTATCTTCCCGTCGCTTTGGATTCACTTCTCCGCCGGTCCTACCTTTCAGAATGTGGTTGTTTTTCTGTTTCCAGAATTGCTGTTCTTCTTCTCTTCGATCTGCCGATGGATTTGCAGGTGTTTGCAATCTTTAGATAAGCTATCTAGCTGATCTCTGGCTAGCTGAAGTAGTCTCAGCCTGCTACTTCTCTGCCATCTTGACTCCTCCTCCCCAAAGTTTTTGAGTATAGTTGCCTCCAACAAGCTCACCCATGCCTACTAATTCTGGAGACGTCCATAATAAAAGATAATTGACATATCTATGATTGCCCCCTCCACACGCAGTGGTAGAACAGGAATAGGAAAACTACATTAAAGGCATCCATTTAAGCAATGGAGAAAGGGAAGCACAGAATAGTCACTGACCCAAAATAATTAGCAAATTCCCCTGAGCAGGAACAGTTGAAACTGGATTCAGTTTTACTAAGCTCATTCAACAGTCCTAGGTCTGCTTTCTGGGGTAAATTATCTTGTCCATTTTTGTCTTTAGATCTCTGTAAACATCTTCCTAGATCCGCATCTGAAATGACCCATGGAGAATGGTGATTTATGGGTTACTTTAGAACTTGATCAGTCACACAGTGTACAGTTACTTTTGTGTTCCTTGAGGTCATCTGAAATAAAAATTTGTGTGGGAAGACATGATTCTTAATTCATCGCCACTGGGCTGATTCCTAGTTTTCCAGTCTAAAATTCTTAATGGAAAATACTTGAGAGAATAACATGGTACTAGAGCTGAATCTCCTGCTAAGGCTGCCTCTTCAAAGATACTTGTTAAAATTGCTTCTGTTTGGGGCACAGAAATAAGTGGACTCTCTATTCACTTATATTATAGGTCATAGATATAGAGTAACAGGACTTTCTTATTATCATTTAACAATAGCAATATTGAAATATTTTCATTGTCTTCCTCTAATCTTGCTAGCCAGTGTGTATTAAGGAAGTGGAAGGAATTAGGAAAACAAAATTATTGGGAAATAAATGAAGTCCAGGATAATTTTTTAGAATATGTTGCATAAGTGAGTTAAGTCTATTTATACCATTTGAAGAGACAAACTACCTTGGTGTCTACTGGCGCTTCTGTCAGAGTTAATTGAACTTGTTCAAACAGCTTTAATATTATCAGGTGAAGGGCACAATTATAGGTAGACTGATTTATAACAGGAAGAAAGACTCATTTGTATTGAAAAAAGTTTCAGCTGAATTTCTTAAAGAAAATGACTGATAGCAACTTGTAGGTATAAAACAGCCTGGATTCTAGTCCTGGGTTTACTATCTTAGCTGTGACATTGTGAACCTTTTTATTTTTTAGTTGTAAGAGCATGTGTGTTTTAGTTTTGTTATATGGAATCAAACTGACAACACGGCTTATGGGACATGCTTTCAGATAGAAAATCTCAAAGTAATATTGAATTTTCTTTCCTAAGAGAAAGATTTCCTTTAAGCCAGTGAGGAAAAGCGTAGCTAAGTGTAGCCGGGTAAGAACAAGTAAACAGAAGTCTCAATAATGAGTGTAATTGATACTACACTGTCTAGTTTCAGTAGAGTCAAAGGTAAGAGTCACAGCATTTTGGTATTCTACCCAGCAGTGTGGGTAGGGACTGTTATATTAAATAAAACCTAGGGATTTTTATGTTAAATATTTTGAAGGGTACTTGGCAGATGCCTTTACCTCAAATTTCTCTAAATGCATATCCAAAGGGCATAAATAACAGGAATATAGAATGTTTCCTGTGCATTTCCAAGGTTTATGAAAAGCTCCTTAAAGATGGATATATTTAGCGTACACAGAACTATACACTTAAAAATGGTTAAAAAATGGGTGCCTGGGTGGCTCAGTTGGTTAAGCAACTGCCTGTGGCTCAGGTCATGATCCCAGAGTCCCAGGTTCAAGTTCCACATCAGGCTCCATGGGGAGTCAACACTCCCTCTGACCTTCTCCCCTCTCATGCTCTCTCTCACTCTCTCTCTTTCAAATAAGCAAATAAAATCTTTTTTTAAAAAATGGTTAAATGGGTGAATTTGATGTTATGCACATTTATCACAATATTTTAAAAAAGAAAATTCACCAGGTTTTAATTCTCAGAGTAAGTACTTGGAAAGTGAGTACAGAAAGTAACCCTATTTTTTCAGGTCATATGTTAAGTTGGTGCTTTCTATTTGTGATCACAATTACTATTTAGAAGAACTCTTACAGATACCATTCATTTATAGATGAGAAACTGTGGTTCAGAAAGAGCATACATATGGACAAGACACTGAGATTCAGAAAGAGGATCGGACCCATTATACTGGCCTGCAAAGTCATGGTGAAATGATGTCTTTGAAAGCAGAAGCAAAAAAGAGTGAGGAAAAGCTCATGGATTCCATAGACCATGGAAACAGTAGAACATCTCTAAGACAATCCAGCTATTCTAAGAGCTTTACCATATTCCATTCTTGAACAATTTCCCAGGTGAGCATTAAAGTATCAAATTAAGGTAGATTCCACAGTCAGTGTAAGTTAAAAAAGGGAACCATAAATGAAAGAATGAACTGTTAATATTTAAAGTGAATGATTATTGATTGATTGTAAGACCTTTATGTCCTCTAAGAAAAATAAGACTTTAGTGTTGAATATGGCATCTTCTCCAAATATGTTTTGAATGACTCTGTCTCAGGTTTTTTCTCAAGGAAAACTGATTTTAAAAAAGGAAATTTGAAAATGATAGTTCATCTGAGAAGTAGCATTCATTCAAACAATCTTAAAAAAAAAAATATTCTGCCAGTATGAAGGGTAAAGATTGAAGATACAATAATAGTTCCAAATACATACATAGGAAAAGCTAACTTCAAAAACAGAATACAGCTATGTTTTCACTATTCTTTGCAATCATTCCCTTTGTTCACCTTATCTCAACTTTATAGCCAGCAGTATACAGGAAATATGAACTATCTGAGTCTTAAATCTTAAAACCAGATTATCTAAAACCCCAAAAATAAATCAATAGCCAAAGTCTGTCTACAGCACTTACTGCTTTTTATAGGAACAGCAAAAAACATTCCTCATCAGATTCAAAGCAAAGTCTTTAACACCCAGGTTTAGAAGGTGACAAAACATTTTAGGAGCTTAACTCTTAGATTTAATACTTTTTACCAATAGAAACCTCAGGACTACCTCCTACTATTTTCCTAACATTAGTGTGATCCAGGAAAGAAGGGAGAGGACAAGGTTTGACAATTAATTGCCTTTGAATTGCTATAGTATTTGCTAATAGAATCAAGAACTATGCATGTCACCGACTTCTAGAAATGACATCATGACCTCCTCAAAGAGATATTTTGTTTTTTAATATAATTCTGATCATCTTTCAGAAGAATTTGTGAATAGACTGCCAAATGAATTAAGGTACCCAACTGCTACAGTGCAGGAGCTAGCCAACTTCCTAGTTACAGGAGCACTCCCACAAGAAATCACCATCCCCATAAGGCCATCCCCACACTGGACACTAACTACAAATTAAAGTTTCTCAATGGCATCCTTAGTTTTGATAATTTTCTAGAAAGACCCACAGAACATACTGAAAGGTATTAAATTCATGGTTATGGTTTATTAAAGGTAACAGTTACAGCATAAAATGAAACAAGAGAAGTAGTGCATAGGACGGAGTCTAGGGAAGTAGTTAATAGGGAGCTTTCCCAGCCCTCTCCCCGTAGAGTCAGGACAGTTCTCTTTCCTAGCATCAGTTATGTGACAATACCTATGGAATACCGCCAATTAAGAAGTTTACTTAAGCCTTGGTATTTAGAGATTTTTTTGGTATATTGTCACGTAAGTATGATTGATTAATTGCCCATGTGGTTGATCTCTGTCTTTAGGTGAACTGATACCACATGACTTGAAGTTCCCATGCTAAATCACATCATTTGTCTTCTTGTTATGGCCAGGCTTAAATCACATTATTACCTCCCAGAAACGGTTACCTCCAAAAACCTATGCAAGTGGTGGTCTTTGAATACAATAAATTATTTATTACACACTTAGTGTACTAATTTACTAATGCTTCCATAACAAAATACCACAGACAGAATGGTGTAAAGAAAAGAAACCTGTTTTCCTCACAGTTCTAGAGCCCCGAAGTACAGTGTCATAGAGCTAGCAGGGTGATTTCCTCTAAGACCTTTCTTCCTGGTTACTACTTTCTTGCTGCCTCTTCACATGGTCATTCTCATCTCTGGGACCTTCATCTGGTGTTTTTTTTTTGTTTGTTTGTTTGTTTTTTTTGAGAGAGAGAGAAAGAGAGCATACAGAAGGGTGGAGGGAGGTATGCTCTCCCTATTAGATGGCAGAGTGCCTACATAAATTATTTTAAATTCTGAACAGAATATTTATCTTTTCTCCCTTATTTATTAATTTATTCAATTATTTATTTGTGTTAGTATGATCATAAATATTTAATTTGGGAGGATACAAATTAATATTTTGTCATTCATATTATTTAGCTTTGGCACAGATTTCTCCTTAGTTCAACTTTGATGCTCCTTTGAGTGATAACAAATATGAAATGACACAATGAAGCCCTTTATATTTAAATAATAACCCCCCAAAAGAGATTGCCTTCAAAAAACAGTATATAGATCCCTGTGTTTTTCCCTCACTCTGGCTGTGTGTATGTTTTCCTCCACATCTTCTTACTATTTTATAACCATTACTTACTTCTCCTATTGTCAGGCTCATGACCAAATAATAACCCAACAAGAACAAATGTGCTTCAATATAAGGTAAAACTCAATCTCTTCCCCAGGTCTCAGTAGTCTCTCAAACTCTGCCTGTAGCTCAGCTTAGTAGGTTATTGTGGCATAACTAAGTTTTATAATTCAATGCCAAGGGCAAACTGAAAAACACTAAAAAGAAAAGATGTCTTCTATATGCTCTTCTGTAAGGACAAATAATCATGTTAACTTTCATTTAGCTTTGTACAGTGATCTGAGTAGAACCTCTTATCTCTTGCTGGAACTCATAATGTTTTGGCACAAGAATTCTGTAACCTTGGGTCAGCTACAATGGTGTTAGCATGTGTTTAGTCTAGTTGGCAGATAGTCCATTGGTGGGGGGGTGAGGAGGGAATATCAACACTCAATGTAATGTTGGCATCTCAGACTCATGTTTCCCTTGAGTCCTAAAAGTAAGCATAGTTCCTGAAGACAAAGTATTTGAATAATATACATGACTTTACATGAGAATTGGGAATGAATACACTGATATATTCTGCACTGTTGAAGAACTAAAAATATCACTATTCTAAGTATTCATATTACACATTACTTAGTCTTTTAAAAACCAATAAGCAACCAATTTCTGATATGCTGATTGTTAAACTAAAAGAAATGAAACTTAAAAGTGAGATTTTTTTCCAGTATAAAATAGAAGAGATAAATCAATGACTTCTCTTCATTTTGTGTTCTAGACAAGACCCTTGATCTGAAAAAAAATCATATTTTTTTCCTTAACTTCCTTAATCTATTTAGTAAGAGTTCAATGACATTTTCTTAATCAGTAGTTGCACATTCAATTACTTTATGCTAGCCAGCAACAGCAAGATTAATTTCAAATAACTTTAATACATTTATTTAGTTGAATGATAACATAAAACACATTATTTAAGCAGGCCCTAATACTTATTAATATTTTAATTATTTTATTGATTCATATATTTGAGCATATATATAAAAATCCAATTGTATTTATTCAATGTGTTTGACTCATACCTAGTATCTCTTGTTGCGTTGCTTATCTAATTTTAGGTGTTTCCACATTGACTATAGCTTGGTGCTGATTAACAACCAGTACTTCTATTTGACTTGCCCTGTGGTATTTTCACTTTCCAAGTCTTTGTCTTCCTCATATACTGTCTGCACTGCAGAGGAATTCCTATGTTATTTCTATTTAATTACTCTAAATTTCATTAGCACTCTTCTATAGTTTCTTAAAGTTCCGATAGTTCAGTCATATTTATTTTTTTTAAACTTTTAAACATCATCTGAAACAGCTTTTTAATTGAGTCCTAGAAACACTTATAATTCTCACAACACCTATTATAATAGCTATTAGTTCAGAAATGTAAGCAAGTCTTACACCCAATCTTTACCAGTCTACTTTCTGAGTCAGTATTTATCAATTCAAATGTACTGCTTTCTTCCAGTAATTAGAATCTTTAAGGATTTCTGAAAGAATTCAAGTAATGAGTATGCTGTCCTGAACTTTGAGGTATCATACTTATAAGTGATATAAGACCCAGAAATAATGAAAGGAATTTCCTGTCTTGTATTCCACTCACTGGTCCTTTCTGTGACTACATAACAGCAAGTTCAAATCACTGCTTTCAGAAAATTTATGCAAGTAAAAATGTAAAGAGAATGAAAACAAGTTCTTTAAACCATGTGAGTCAACAGCATTTCAAAATAGGTTATGGAAGATACAACTGTTTTGAGAGTGAGAAAAAAGTTTAAAAAAAAAACTTTTTGTGAAGGTGGTATTTTAATCTCAAAATTAATGACCACAAGGTCTCTGACTCTCAACTTTATATAAATAATGGGCTTGAAAAAAATAGACAAGCCAGACTAATCAAGGTCCTGCTTCTAGTGATTTGGGGAAGGCAAGAATAACAATCGTGAAATATGTCCAGAGCCTTCTCTATAATAAAGTCCTACTTTTACAAATGGGTAGGAGAAACTTTGTAATAACTTTACCTACCAGCTGAGGGAAGGACATTCTTCCCACTCCAGCTCCCTCTAACCATCCTGTCTCATGGGAAAAAAAGAAATACAGACTCAACATAGGTCAAGCCTTTAAAGAAATAGATTGGGAACACTGCAGCTAAGGAAGGTTGTATAGGGCAGGGGAATAGGGAGAACACCTGTATCACTGAAGAAACATTTGTGAAGGTCACAGCCCCCAGAAACAGACAATGAAAACACTGATATTCAATTCACTGAATTGAATTCAATTCAATTCAATGCTCCCCTTCCCTCACACTCTACTACCACATTAGCATGATTCCAGTATAATAATAGCAGATTACAGCTGAAAGAGCTTTCAGACACAAAGTTTTTGAGGAAGAGTATTTAGGGAACCCCAAAGTTTAGAGTGGGACAAAAACAAGGCCTAGAGGAATTTGAAATGTTTGATGCCTACAGATACACCAAACATTAAATAATACCCAAATTCTAGCTATAGTAACACAAATCTTCACACTAAATGTCTATTTACTTCAATCTCTATTATCCAATGCATGTCTCAGCTTCAGTAAAAGATACAAGGTATACCAAAGCATGCCAAAAATCTGAAGAAAAAGAGCAATCATATCATCAGACTCAGTATGATAAATATTTATATGAATCTGATAAAGAATTTAAGATAACTATGGTTGATATGTTAAAGGTTCTAATGAATAATATATAATACAAGCCATTTTATCAGAGAAATGGAAAATATAAGAAGGAACTAGATGAGGATGTTAGAAACCAAAAACAGTAAAATAGAAATGATGACCTTCAATGGGTTCATTACTGGAGTCAACACAGCCAGAGAAATAGTCCATGAACTTGAAGATAGGACAACAGGAATTATGGAAACTGAAACACAAATATTCAAAAAGGAATCAGAAAGGAGCATCAAAGAACTGGAGGACAACTATGAAATATTCATAGGATTATTGTAGTCCTCATAGGAAATACTCACAGCAATACATACAAAACTAGATATTACTCACAGTTTGAATCCCTGATGCTAGAAAATGAGACTGGAACAGAGGAAATATTTTAAGAAGTAATGACTAATAATTTTCCAAAGGTAGTGGCAGATACTAAATTACAGTTTCAATAGGTTCTAATAATAAGCAAGAAAAAGTGCTAAAAATTAGAGAAATGAATGAAATGAGTGAATGAACGAATGAAAGAAATAGACCTTCAACACATCTATGGGAGATAAGACACAGAGAAACAAGGTAAGAATTACAATACAGTTCATATTATAATACATGTAATACAGAAGACAGAAAGAAAGGGAGGAAGAAAGGAGGGACATAGGGAGGGTGGGAGGGAAGAAAAGAAAAAAGAAAATAAAGGGAAGGAAGGGAAAAGGATTTCTATACCCAGCAAAATTACCTTTCAAACATAAAGAAAATGATAAAGACTGTCTCAGACAAATAGAAATAGACACGATTTACTGCTGACACATTTACTTTACAAGAAATGTTAAGAGAAGTTCTTTAGGCTAAAAAGAATGTGATATGGGTCAAAAACTTGAATCTAGAGAAAACAAAAGCATGGTATATGGAATAAATAAAGATGAAATACAATGTTTCTAATGTCATTCTAATTATAATGAAATAATACAGTGAAGCAACAACAATAGCAATGTATTGTGCTTATAACATGTACAAAATGAAGTGTATGACAACAATGGCACAAGGGCTGAGACAGATAAATAGACAGCTATAATGTCCTTATAATTCATGTGAAGTTATATACTATTATTTGAAAAGTGACCCACAATTACTAAGAATACATATTGTAAACCTTAGGAAATTGATTAAATTTTTTTTAAAAGACAGAAGTCAATAGAAAGGATGGAATTGAATCATAAAATATCTTCAATTAAACCTAGAGAAGGCAGAAAAAGAGGGGGAAATAGAGGGAAAAAATGCAAAGAAAACTCTGACGGTGATTGACTTTATTATAACTATATGAATATGAATTATCACTATAAATGTGCACACCTAAACATACTAAAAGACAAATTTTCAGATTTTATTTAAAAAGCAAAGTCTATACTGTCTATAAAAAACTCACTATAAATATAAGACATAAATAGGTTAAACATAAAAGTAAGGAGAAATAGATTTCACAAATATAGTTGACTGATTTTTGACAAAAAGGTGATGGAGATTCAATGGAAAAGGAATAGTACTTTCACTAAAATTTCTTAAACAATTGAGCTTCCATAAGGAAAAAATAAAACTTAAGACACAAGTCACATCTCTTATAAGTTAACTGAAAATGAATCAAAGACCTAAACATAAAATATAAAATTATACATTTTTTTAAAAAAGAAAAGTCTGTGAGACTTTGGATTTTGTGATGAGTTTTTTAGGTATGATATGAAATGAACAACCTATGAAAAAATAATTGATAAATTGGATTCATCACAATCTCAATATTTTGCTCAGAAAAATACTCTACTAAGACAATGAAAAGACAAACCTCAGACTGTAATTAAATATTTGTAAATTACATATGTGATAGAAAAATGTTAAAGCTCAACACCAAGAAAACTTCAAGAGTGATGTCAGCAAGACAGACTTGGAACTTCCAATGCTTATCAAAGCACCAAAAAATAAATAAATAAATAAATAACGATCAATGAAAATAACACTAGGAGAGTTCTGAATTATAATAAAAAAGTTGCAGCACATTGGTATAACACAAAAACCAGGATGTCTATAGAAAAACATCTTACATGTGTCAACCTATCTCCTGGTCTGTCACAGCTCAGTGCAGCAGAGTTTCTGGATGGCTCCAGGGAAACATAGAAACATAGACTCCACCAAGCTCAATTAGCTAAGGTTGGTATTGGTAAAAATTATAGCTTTCTTCCCTATGTGTTCATGGTGGTGGTGAGAGCTACTGTGGTTCTTTGTAGCAAAGACTGTTCTGGTCTTTCTGCTTTCCTTTTCCCCCAGCAACTGGAAGTTATATCCTAGAGGATCCCTTTTGGCACTAGGGTCCAGTATGCAGGCTTGTATGTGGGGCAGTGGTGGTGCTACTCTCCAGGGTGAGACACTAGCGGAATGGCTGTGGAGCCAAGTGCTGGTCATGTGCATGGTACTTCCAGGACCAGGATGAGTGATGGTATCTCCAGCTTCATGGGATTACATCAGTCATCTTCATAGGGCTACAGTGGAATGGACTATAGGGACTTCTCCCAGCTGAAGTAAGAGTCAGCAAAGGACTGCATGTGTTTTTCATAGTGGAAGCTATGGGTATCCACACTGGAAGCAAGGACTATTATACTTGTTCTACTATGTTTTCCCCAGGAGGAGGGGGGGAATCATGGCCTAGGGTAATTACACACAACTGGGTCAATTCTTCCAATTCTCCTTCCAAAGGAGAATTAATATCAAATCTTCTCAAACTATTCCCAACTATCTAAGAGGAAACACTTCCAAACTTACTTATATGGGACCAGCATCATCCTAATACCAATAACAGACAAGAACACCACAAGAAAAAACTATAGACCAATATCCTTGATGAATGCAAATGTAAAAATCCTCAGTAAAATTTGACAGCACACTGAAAGTATCATACACCATGAGCAAGTAAGATTTATCCCTGGGATGCAAAAATGGCTAACATATGCAAATTAATTGAGGTGATGCAATACATTAACAAAATAAAAGAAAAACCACATGATCATCTCAATAAATGCAGAAAAAGCAAAACTGACAAAGTTCAATATCCACTCATCATTGAAACTCTTAAATCTACAAAGACTACAGACTCTCCTATATCCATAAGGAACTTGACCTCAACACAATAAAGGCCATATTCGGCAAGGCAACAGCTAACATAATTGGGAAAAAACTAAAAGCTCTCTAAGGTCTGTTATAAGACAAGGATGCCCACTCTTGCATCACCTTTTCAATAGAGTACTGAAAGACATAGAACAATTAGACTGGGAAAAAAAAAAGAAAAAGCATATAAATCCAAAAAGGAGGAAGTAAAATTATCTCTATTAGCACATGAAATAGTATATGTGTACAAAATCCAAGGGATTTTGTTAAAAAAATGTTAAAATAAATAAATTTAATAAAGTTGCAGGACACAAAATCAACATAACACATGCGTTATGTTTTTATGTACAGTTGGTTATCTAAAAAGGAAATTTTAAAAAATTTTCATCCACAATGGCAACAAAAAGAATAAAATCCTTATGAGTAAAGTTAACCAAACAGGTGAAATACTTGTACACTGAAAACTTAAGATTGGTTAAAAAAATTAAAGAAACAAATAAATGAGAATATAGGCCATGTTCATGGGTTGTATTAGTATATTTAAGGGTCCATAATACCCAAAGTGACCTATAGATGCAATGTAATCTCTTAAAATTTCAATTGTAATTTTTGCAAAAATATTTCTAAAAATTCTAAAATTCATATAGAGCCACAATAATCCCTAAATGTCAAAGAAATCTTGAGCAGAAACAAAACTAGAGGCACCACACTTCCTGATTTCAAAATAGATTATAAAGCTTTACTAATCAAAATGGCATGGTGCTGCCATAAAAACACACACACATATATATAAAATATAACATAGTACACATAATGTAAAGATATACATAATATATATAATATATAATAATAGTTTATACATAATATATACCAATGAAACAGAATATAGAGCCTATAAATAAATTCACATATCTACAGCCAGTTAATCTTCCACAACAATGACAAGAACAAACAATGGGGTATTGATAATTTCTTCAATGAAGAGTGTTGAAAAACTGGATATCCACATGCAAAAAAAGATGAATATCATTATCTTACACAACACAAAAATTAACTCAAAATGCATTAAAGACAAATGAAACCATGAGTCTAAAATCGTATCTGAAACCATACAACTTTTAGAAGAAAGCACAGCGAAAAATCTCCTTGACATTGATGTGGGCAATGATTTCTTTGAAATCACATCAAGAGTACAGGCTAAAGAAGCAGAAACAGTCAAGTAGGATTACATCAAAATAGCATGCTTCTGTACACAAAGGAAATAATCAACAGTCTAAAAGCAACATACTGAATGGGAGAAAATATTTGCATACCATTTATCTGTATGAAGTTAATATAAAAAATATAAGAAATTCACACAACTCCATAGCAAATAAGCAATCTAAATCAAAAATCTAAAGAGACACTTCTTCAAAGAAAATATACAGATGGCAACAGGTAAATGAAAAGGTATTCAACATTGCTAATCATCAGGAAGAAGCAAATCAAAGCCACAATGAATATTAGTTCGCATCTCTTAGAATGACTGTTATTAGAAAGACCAAAGATAACAAGTGTGAAGATGTAGAGAAATTGGGATTCTTATATACCATCAGTGTCAATTTTAACTGGTACAACCTTATGGAAAATGGAGGTTTCCCCCCAAATTTAAAAGAGTACTACCATATTATCCATCAATCACTGTTGTAGGTATGCATCTGAAGGAAACAAAATTAACATCTCATTCACCTTTACTCTCATGTTTATTTCAGGATTATGCACAATAGCCAAATGTGGAAAAAACCTAAAATTCATCATTGACTGAATGAATAAAGAAAATGTGGTAAATATATCCACACATACATACCATGGGATATTATTCAACCTTAAAAAGAGGTAAATCCTACCCTTTATGAAAATATACATTAACCTATTCTAAGTGAAATAACTCAGATGCAGAAAAACACATACTACATGGTTAACATTTATATGAGGACTCTAAAATAGTCAAACTCACAGAAGCAGAGAGTAGAATGGTAGTTTCTAGAGATGGGAGTGGTAGATATGAGGAGATATTTGTCAAGGGGTATGAAGTTTCAGTAACGCAAAATGAAAAATGTTTAGAAATCTAATGTAAAACAATGTGACAATAATTTAAAATATTTTATTATTTTAGATTTGCTAAGAGGTTAAATAATAATTATTCTCAGGCTTCCTCCTCCCCAAAAGCAGAAAAAATGATTACTGTAATGGAAGGAGAGGTAATGGATTTGTTAACTACCTTCACTGTGATATTTACTTCACAGTATATACATATTTCAAACCATCAATTGTATACCCTAAATATAAAATTTTTAATTGTGAATTTAACTCAGTAAAGGTAGGGGGGGAACTCCACTGATAAATCATGTTAATTTCATGTTAACATCATATACCTTCTGGTAAGATATATAATTTACATAATAATCTAGTATTTTTCTAAAAAACACTTGGCTGTAGGCTATTTGTGACATTAACATCAGACAAACCCAAACTGAAGGACATTCTTCAAATATTATTTAAAATAGTCAATACTGTGACAAATAAGGAAAACTGATAAACTATCACACACCAGAGGAAATTAAATACATATGTTGGAAACCTACAATATGGCATCCTAGATTGGATCCTGGAACATATTTGTGAAATTCAAATTTTGTGGCGTTGTTAATAGTACTTTACTAATGTCAATTTCTTAGTTTTGACAAATGTACCATCATTAAGGAAGGGAACTGAGTCAAGGTACATGAAAACTCTTTGTACCATGTTTGCTACTATTGTGTAAAACTATATTGATTTCAAAATAAATTTGTTCAAAAAATGTAATTTAGGGGGTAGCTGGGTGACTCAGTTAGTTGAGCATCCAACTTGGTTTCAGCTCAGGTCACAATCTTGGGGTCATGGATGGCAACCTGCATAGAGCTCTGTGCTCAGCACGGAAGTCTGCTTGAGATTCTCTCCCTCCCACTCTGCCCCTCTCTTCACTCACTCACACACTTTCTCCCTCCCTCTCTAACAAATATTTTTTAAAAATGTAATTTAGTTTTAGTTTCTTATAACAAGAGCTAATAAATACATACGTGACTGTAATAGATTAAGTATGAAATCGAAGGATAATGAATTAAAAAATATATAAGAGTAATGAAGGTATTTGCCATAGTTATTAGGAAAGTGGGGGAAAAAAACTGAGATGTTGAGACAGGATGTGGAGTAAAACAAAACAATATGATTTTAAATTTCAGTTTTTGCCATTGGAAGAGAATAGAGTCATTGTTAACAGAAATGTTTAAAGAAACAGGAAGAAGAAAAAATGTGAGAATAGATCTAATTACTACAATTTTGTGACAATAAAGTTTGACCTGTGTACCTAAACATCCAAGTATAAAGGTCAAGAACACAATTAGGACATAGCAGTCAGAACACAAGTTGTGATTAAAGGCATAAATCTTGGGGCACCTGGGTGGCTCAGTGGGTTAAAGCCTCTGCCTTTGGTTCAGGTCATGATCTACAGGGTCCTGGGATTGAGCCCCATATCGGGCTCTCTGGTCAGCAGGAAGCCTGCTTCTCCCCTCTCTCTGCCTGTTTATGATCTCTCTCTGTAAAGTAAATAAGTAAATAAATATAAAAAAAAAGACAAAAATCTCGTTCAGACAGTAGCTAAAATCCCAAGAGTAAATAGCCAAGGTTGGGTTTTTTTGGTGGTGGGGGCGAGGAGGGGGCAAGGTTGGGGTGGGGGACAAAGAGCCCAGCTAATGAAAGAGAATGAGAAAGGATAGAAAGAAAATAAGAGTTCTAAAGACAGAAGTTTCTGAAAAATCTGTGCTAAAAAGTTCAGGAAGTGGAAAGAACTTCTGTAAAGATGGTAGAGTTGGAAGGTCTTTGAACTTACATCATCCCAGGGACACATCATGATAACAGATACATCAATGCAATTAACTCAACAAATAACCTGAAGACTAGCGGAACAGACTTTCCTGTTAACCACAGATAGGAGGCCATATAAAAAGGATAGGAAGGGTGGTTGGAAACCCCTGGTGAGGCTAATTATAATGGGAGTAATACCACAAGCTTGAAGAAGTGAGAGGATCAGACCCCAAGCCAGGTAACCCAAGCAAAGGGGATGTGCACTGGCAAGATGAGTCTCCATAATATCTGACTTTGAGAAACAGTGGGGGTTAACTTCATGAGTTTTTACATTCAACAGGGCTTAACACTAGGTACTTTAAAAATCAGCAGGCTTAGCTCAGGGAAATCCAGAGTGCAATAGAAAACCTGTAGGGGCCTGGTTGGCTAGAGGGAGCCAATTTGTTATAAACTTAGATTGACCCCGCCCCTCCCAGAGGAACTGACCTACAAACTCTGCATATAGGGGTGGGCCAGGCCTGATGGAGACATCCAATTAGTGGGGTGCACATATATTTACCATTGTAAGTTGAAATTCAATTAGTCACCCATATTGTCTACCTAGCATGACTGTACAGTTTTTCCTGTGTGTTGCAGTCTCATTGGCCACCTATGTGTGGGCCGGACTCAATCACCTCTATAAAGGTTGATCTATGAGGCAGGGGAGTAGTAGTGATAGCGTCGGGGTCATTGGGAGCAGCATTGTCATTGGGAGCGGCCTCACCGGGGGGCACTGGGATCGTTGAGGTAGTCATCGGGAGCATCATGAGCATAGCTGGGAAGCAGCACTGCTGGGGAGCAGCACTGCCAGGAGTGTCGTCTTCAGGAAGCAACACCACCAGGAATGTCGTCGTCGGTTAGGGGGAATCGTTGGGTAAGGGAAGTAATTGGGGTCAGTGTCCTGGTCATTGTCGCCTCTTTGTAAGAGACGGCCCCAATTGGTCGGTTTGATTTTCGATGCTTGGCGTGAAATAAAGCTTTGCTTGACTTTTGCTTTGTGTCAGTCTCATTCGTTTGATCATGAACCCTAACACTGGGGGCTCGTCCAGGATCAAACGATGACCTGAGCCAGCATCAGAATTTTTGGGAAACGCCTCCGGAGGTACTGGGATCTTGGGTATCAGGATCCTATCTATCTGTCTGGTTGGAGCTCCAGGGTATGGCCCACCAGGGAGAAGCTGGATGTAGCCATGCTCCCCAGGGCTGGAGTAGATTCAGGGATGCACCAACCCTTTGCTGGTAGATCTTTGGGGGGTTCAAGTACCCCTGTGCTGTCTCTGGGGGTTTGAGTCCCCCTGTGCGGCCAGGGGCCTGTTGGGGGGTTCAAGTACCCCTCAGCAGTGGCCAGGGGGTTCATGTCCCCCTAGGTGGTCTCCGGGGGTTCGTGCCCCCCTAGGGGTTCGAGTCCTCCTAGGCCATCACGGGGTTCGGGTCCCCCTAGAAAATCCCCACCGGTGGGAGGACTCCTGGGCCTGCAATTGTCTTTGTCTTGTCTTTTTGTTGTCTGCTGTGTTGTTTGTTGTGATTGAAGGAATTGGGCAAGCGGAGAGTAAGGGGACTCTGACTTTCATCTCTCCGTTCCTTATAATAGATGTGGGGCTTCTCCCTCACTCATTTCATGTGTTAAGGTCTATAACTGGAGCCAGCTGGGGTTGGTCTAACTCAGGACAAGACTTTAAGGAATATTCCCAAGCAGCTGCCAAAACTCCCTTTGTTTTGGGGAATTCCTTGTCTTCTCTGGCCCTATGTGGACTGCCTAGTCCTTCCCCCTTGCTGGAGGGAAAGCATGGCATCTGAAGTGGAATGGGCCCAGGTGGAATGTGAGGTCTGTTGGTTGAGGGATGGCTGGGCTGATGGTTAATTGTCTGTCTCAGGGTTTTGATAGGTAATTGTAAAAGTGGCTTTCGGAGTCTTTGGTAACCTGAAACTTTGAAGTTTTTGTTTGGATGACAAATGGGGTAACTAGAGCGCTGGTTGCTGGAACTGGGTTTGTGCTTTTGAAATCTGTTGGTAAACATGTTTTGTGCTTAACTGAATTCTGTTGTAACAGTTCTTAATTGGTTAAAATGTAAATGGTTTTCTCTTTGCCCACCCAGAATTGTAAATGAGATCTCTTTGACTCATAAGGCTTTTCCTTAATATGCTAAGTTACTCAGGAAGTACTACTAAATCAATGATAAACCTTGGATTACATTTGGGTAAATGCTGTAACTACTCCAGAGGTTCTATAGATTTCCTAAAGTTTCAATGTTTTGATAAGGGTCATTACTTGATACAGCCCCAGATATAAGGAAGAAACTTCAGAAAATTGAAGGATTTGAAGGGAAGAATCTGACTGACTTAGTGGGAATAGCAGAAAAGGTATTTAATAACAGGGATGCACAGGAGGATGAAAAACAGACAAACTGGCTAAGATTTTAGCATTACATGCGGCAGGTAGGGGATGGTAAATAGAAGGAAAAGCTTAAGTACAGAGAAGGCAGGCAGGAAGACTTAGATTCAGATCAGTGCACTTACTATAAGGAAAAAGGACACTGGACCAGGGAGTATCCCAAAAGGAAGACAGCAGTGCTGGCCACCAGAGTAAAAATTAAAGTGGAGGGGAAATCGATTGATGTTTTGGTGGACATGGGAGCCCAATTTTCATAATTACTTAAACCTATGGGAAAAATATCTGGAGAGGAAGTCTGGGTACAAGGAGCAAATGGCAAAGAGAGACATGAATGGACAACAGAAAGGACTTCAAATTTGGCCTCGGGAGTAGTTAAACATCGATTTTTGGTCCTCTCTAATGCCCCATATAACTTGATGGGAAGAAATTTCCTCCACAAGTTACAAGCCAGCATTCAGTTCTTGGAAGGAGACATGACGGTAACCTTGAGACAACCCACTGTACAGGTGCTTATGGCAGCAGTAGATGAATACCTCCTTTATGAGCCAGTCTCAAAACCAGAGGAGACAAAGTGGGGGAGCCTTCTCCAAACCCTATAGGTTGAGTTTCCCGAGGTCTGGGCAGAAGGGAAGCCCCCTGGCTTTGCCAGGGGACAACCTCCAGTGGTGATACAATTAAAGGTGACAGCTACGGCTGTTCATGTCCGACAGTACCCCCTCCCCTGGGGAGCAAAGAAAGGGATCAGAAAACACATTAACCACCTCCAAGGAGACAGGATCCTAGTTCCTTGCGAATCACGGAACACATGTTTGCTGCCTGTCAAAAAGGCCGAGGTTGAACTGACCTGTTCAGGACTTGTGGGAAGTTAATAAATGGATCAAAGATATTCACCTGATGGCACCTAACCCCTATAACCTACTCTCCTTCTTGGGCTCCAAGAGAACTGTGTATACTGTCTTAGATCTCAAGGTTGCATTTTTCTGCATTTCTTTAGCAAGGGAATCTCAGCCCCTCTTTGCTTTTGAGTGGTCCGACCCACAGGAAGGATATCAAGGCCAGCTCACCTGGACAAGACTTCCCCAAGGGTTCAAGAATTCACCCACCATTTTCAACAAGGCCCTAATGAGGATTTGCAGGAGTACAGAACCTCCAACCTGGGAGTCAATATGTTACAGGATGTTGATAACTTGCTAATAGCCGCTGAGGACTATGAATCATGTTTGCGGGGGACGAGAGCTCTCTTACTGACTCTGCAGGAAAAGGGGCATTGGGTATCTGCAAAGAAAGCACAGCTCTGTCAGAGCCATACCACTTATCTAGGCTTTGATCTCCACGAGGGAATGTGTTCACTGTCTGAGTCCAGGAAACAGGTGATCACCCAATACTTCCACCCCACCATGTCCCGACAAGTGAGAGAGTTTTTTGGGACAGTGGGCTACTGTAGGCTGTGGATACCACAGTTTGCAGAGATTGCCCAACCTCTCTACAAACTGGCAAAGGAGCGGCTCACTATGATAGAGTGGACAGCTGAGGCAGAAGGAGCATTTCAGGAATTACAAACAGCCTTACTGAGTGCCCCAACACTGGCCATCCCAGATGTTACCAAGCCCTTCCACTTATATGTGGATGAAAAAGCAGGGGTGGCAAAAGGAGTTTTGACTCAGACTCTGGGGCCTTGGCCAAGGCCAGTAGCCTATCTTAGCAAGAAACTAGATCCAGTAGTGGCTGGGTTCCCCCCTTGCCTCCACATAATTTCTGCCATGGCCCTCCTGGTCAAGGATGCAAGTAAATTGACTTTGGGTCAAAATCTCATCTTGACCACCACCCATGCTATCGAGGGCCTTCTCTGGACTCCACCAGACCAATGGACAGCAAATGCCTGAGTGATGGGGTATTAGGCCCTCCTCCTCAACGAACCAAGAGTGACCTTCTGGCCCCTGGTAGTGCTAAATCCAGCCACACTGCTGCCAGAGGAGCTGGCTGACCATCCACATGACTGTGGGAAGAGCCTAACCCAAGTCGCAGGAATAAGGCGGGATCTCAGAGAGACTCCCCTCCCAGATGCGAAGATGACTCTGTTCACAGACGGGAATAGCTACATGGTCAATGGAAAGACGTATGCGAGGGCTACGGTGGTCTCTCCTGAGCAGGCAGCCTTGCCACACGGAACCTCGGCACAAAAAGTGGAGCTGATTGCACTCACCAAGGCACTGCAGATGGCCAAAGATAAAACCGTCAACATCTCTATGGACAGCAGGTATGCCTTTGCTACTCTCCATATACACAGGGCTATTTATAAAGGAAGGGGCCTATTAACAGCAGAAGGAAAAGGAATTAAGAACAGAGGAGAAATATTGGCTCTCCTCCAGGCTATTTCAGACCCAAAAGAAGTAGCCATTATGCATTGCCTGGGACACCAAAAGGGGACTGATCTGATTTCAAAAGGAAACCAATTAGCAGATCAAGCCACAAAGCAGGCAGCCCAAGAGACAGTGCAAGAACTGGTTACACTCCTGGCTCCTGCCCTACCAGAAAAACTGAAATATTCAGAGGAAGATTTAAAGTATTTACAAAATGGGCTAAATTGGACTATGAAGGGGATTGGGCTAAGAATAAAGCAGGAAAAATAATTCTTCCTCGAAGACTAGGTAAGAAGTTAGTAAACAAGATACATCAGGGTACTCATTTGGGAACACGCAAACTCAAGGAGCTTATAGGTAAGCAGTTCCAGGTTTCTAAATTAGGGCGTATGGTTCAGGATGTAGTTGATAGATATGCTCAATGCCAGACAGTTAATGTGGGAAGAACAAGAATGGGAAGAGGGAAAAGAGAAAGAGGTGAGGAACTAGAACTTTATTGGGAAATAGATTTTACAGAGATAAAACCCAGAAAATATGGGCACAAGTATATGTTAGCTTTTGTAGATACCTTTTCAGGCTGGATAGAGGCTTTTTCCACCAAACATGAGTTGGAGACAAAGGTGGACCCACATCCTTACCAACCTGGGGACTTGGTTTGGATATGTCACCCTTAAGCGGGAAACTTGGAACCTTGCTGGATGGGACATTTTACTGTCATCTTGACCACACCCACGGCAATAAAAGTAGAAGGCATCAGGGCCTGGATTCACACGGGTTACGTCAAACGAGCTGAGAACAAGGATGTCCCCCAGGGATGGAAGCCGCAGCCGATGGACCCTGCTGACCGTGGACTAAAGCTGAGACTCAAAAGACTATGAGTTCATTGTTCCTATCATTACCTATTTGTGTAAGAGCTATTGAGTCACCTCATAAGACAAAGAGTATAGGAGGGAAATTAGAGCAATAAAATTAGTTTTGCATGCTCAATATAACCCCTTACAACAGGAAAACATAGAACTGGCGAAAAGTCAAGGATTTGACTAAATTCCAAAGAAAAGGGGGGAATGTAGGGGTCAGGTTGGCCAGAGGGAGCCGATTTGTTATAAACTTAGATTGACCCCGCCCCTCCCAGAAGAACTTACCTGCAAACCCTGGATATAGGGGTGGGCCAGGCCAGATGGAGACATCCAATCAGTGGGGCATGCATATATTTACTATTGTAAGTTGAAATTCAATCGGTCACCCGTATTGCCTACCTAGCATGACTGTGCAATTTTTCCTGTGTGTTACAGTCTCATTGGCCACCTGTGTGTGGGCCAGACTCAACCACCTCTATAAAGGTTGATCTATGAGGCAGGGGAGTAGTAGTGATAGCGTTGGGGTCATCGGGAGTGGGAGCATTGGGGTCGTCAGGAGCAGCATCATTGGGAGTGTTGGGAGTGGCATGGTCATCAGGAGCGGCCTCACTGGGGAGCATCGGGATCGTCGAGGTAGTCATCGGGAGCATCATGAGCATCGCTGGGGGCGGCCTCGCTGGAGAGCAGCACTGCCGGGAGTGTCATCATCGGGAAGCAGCGCCGCCAGGAGCATCATCATCGGGTAAGGTGAATCGTTGGGTAAGGGAAATAGTCGGGGTCGGTGTCCTGGTTATTGTCGCCTCTTTGTAAGAGATGGCCCCAACTGGTCGGTTTGATTTTCGATGCTTGGTGCAAAATAAAGCTTTGCTTGACTTTCACTTTGTGTCAGTCTCATTCCTTTGACCACAGACCCTAACAAACCGAATCTCCACCCTTAAAGAGCCAACCTAACAATTAAGTATAGAAGCAGGGTTTGAAAAGAGCCTGGAGTGTACGTCGAGATTTATTTACCAATCTCAGAATTTGCACTGGAAAAGCAGGTATCTTTAGAAGACTTCAAGAACAAAAGAGCTGGCAGCTGCCATTTCCCTCCCCAACAACCCCAACACCTAGACAGAAGGACACTTGTGGGAACCGTCTATCTTGCTCTCCTCCTATCCTGCTTTCCTCCTGTCTTGCTAGCACGTGTGTTGCACCCTCACATTCTGAGGATCTATTCCCTCAAACCCACCCCACTTGTCAGGCATCCCTCCAAAGTAACTTCTGTCCAAACATACCCTGCAAACAGCCCAGGCATGGACCTGTGCCACTCCAAAGTGACTCCTTCCCTTGGGAAGGAGAAGACAACTACAAACACCAGTGTGCCTTTAGTCCCAGCAGCCAAACTTTATAACTAGCAGTGCAGAGAGAGTGCCCAACTGATCAGTGTAACTGAACCCCCAAAAGACAGATGGGGGACAGGTATCTGGTTGGACTGCTGGCCTTGCTCACCAACGAAAGCCTCTCAGAGATAAAGCAGGAAAATCATCCTCTAAGTCAGTGTAGCTGCAGTTCTGGCAGATGAGCTGAGGGCAGACTTCTGATCTGAGTGGGGACACTTTCCAACTATAAGGCTGCAGCAGCCCCAGATTGCCCCCTTATTGAGCACACAGACAAAACCCTGCCCAGTGTACCCACAACAGGCAAAGTGGGTTATTGCAGCCAACTAGCTTGAACTAAGATGGGTAAGCCATAAAAGTAGGGCACAACAAACAAACCATAGTAGATAGCCCTGAAACAGTTCTGGTGAACAGGGGACACTGCACTATAGGGCACCACTTTTACTTCATGAGGCCGCTATTTCCAAGATCAAGGGATGTAGCTGACCTTCTTAATACAGAAAGGGACAGAGTTAGAAATAATGAAGAGACAGAGGATTATGTCCCAAATGAAAGAACAGGACAAAACTATAGCAAACTAGAGCTAAATGAAATGGAGATAGGCAATAGGACTGATAAATAATTCACTGTAATGGTCATAAAGATACTGAACTCAAGAGAAGAGTGGAGGATCTCAGTGAGGCCTCCAACAAAGAGATGGAAAATATTAGAAGATATCAGTCAGAAAGGAAGAACTCAACTGAAATTTAAAAAAAATACACCAGAGGACATGTATAGTATATTAGAGGAGGCAGAAAAACAGATCAATGAGCTGAAAGAATGATGGAAAGCAACTAAGCTGAACAACAAAATGAAAAATAATTTTGAAAAATGACAATAGGTTAAACACAGCAACATCAAGTATAACATTTATATTATAGAGGCCCCAAAAGGAGAAAGGAGAAAGGTGCAGAAAATTTATTTGAAGAAATAATTGTTGAAAACTTCCTTCGTCTGGGGCACTTGGGTGGCTCAGTCAGTTAAGTGTCTACCTTCAGCTCAGGTCACGATTCCAGGGTCCTGGGATCAAGCCCCACACCAGGGTCCCTGCTCATCAGGAGCTCAGGATACTGCTTCTCCCTCTGCCTTCCCCTCACTCCCCTTGCTTGGGCTCTCTCTCCCTCTGTGTGTATGTGTGTCAAATAAATAAATAAAATCTTTAAAAAAGAAAACTTCCTTAATCTGGAGAAGGAAACACATACCTAGATCCAAGAAGCACAGAAACCACCCCCCCCAAAAGAAAATCAACCCAAGGAGGTTCATACCAATACACATAATAATTAAAATGGGAAAAAAAAAGTAGTGATAGAGAATTTTAATGGCTGCAAGATAAAAGTAAATAGCTATATATAAGGGAAACCCCATAAGGTTGTCAGCAGGACAGAGAGAGTAGCCTAATGTAGTCAAAGCCCAATATATTTCAAAGTACTGAAAGGAAGAAACTGGATACCAGGAACGCTTTACCCTGCAAAGTTATTCAGAATTAAAAAAGAGATAATGAGTTTCCCAACCAAAAGCTGAAGGAGTTTATCACCACTAAACAAAACTTACAAGAAATGTTTAAATTAATTCTTTGAGTGGAAAGAAAAAGCCATAAACAGGAATAAAGAAAATTATTAAAGAAAAAATTTCACAGGTAAATATAAACACAACAAAAGTACATTAATTACTTATAAAATCAGCATGGAGGTTAAAGCACAAAAGCAGTAAAATCAATTACATCTATAAAAATCAGCCAAGGGATGCCCAAAATAAAAGTATGTTATCATAAATAACATAAATAATATTAAATAACATAAATAACATAACATAACATTAAATAACATAAATAATATTAAATAACATAAATAACATAACATAACATTAAATAACATAAATAACATAAATAATTATTAATTATCATAAATAAATAAAACTATGATATCATATACATAAAGCATGACCAGGGGTAGGGAGTAAAAATTTAGTGCTTTTAGAATGTTTTTAAACTTAAGTGACCATCAACTTAGTATAGACTGCTATACACATATTATATATGAACCTCATGGTAACCACATATCAAAGATTATAGTAAATACAGGAAAAATGAAGATAACGGATCTAAGAATAGAACTAGAGAAAGCCATTAAAACCCAAGGGAAATGAATGAGGGGGGAAAAAAAAAAAGGAACAGAGAAGAACTACAAAAAAATGACCTAAAAGGAAGTCACAAAATGGCAATAAGTACATACCTAAATAATTGTTTTTTTGTTTTTTTAATTTATTTTATTTATTTATTTATTTATTTATTTGACAGACAGATCACAAGTAGGCAGAGAGACAGGCAGAGAGAGAGGAGGAAGCAGGCTTCCCACTAAGCAGAGAGCCCGATGTGGGGCTCGATCCCAGGACCCTGAGATCATGACCTGAGCCGAAGGCAGAGGCTTTAACCCACTGAGCCACCCAGGTGCCCCCCTAAATAATTGTTTTGAATGTAAATGAACTATTCCAATTAAAAGACACAGGGTGAGTGAATGAGTAAAAAGGAAAGACCTATCTATATTTTGCCTACCCGACTCACTTCACACCTAAAGACACAAACAGATTGAAAGTGAAGGGATGGAAAAACCTAAACCATGCAAATGGAAGCAAAAAGAAAGCCACAGTAGCTATACCTATATCAAGCAAAATCAACTTTAAAACAAAGGCTATTAACACGAGACAAAGAAAGATACTACATAATGATAAAGGGAACAATCCAACAAGAAGATATAACATATCTAGAGACCCAGTTCAGGAGCACCTACATATATAAAACAGTTAACAGACATAAGGGGAAAAATTGACAATAATACAATAATAATAGGAAACTTTAGCAACCTACTTATATCAATGAAGAGTTCATCGAGACAGAAAATCAGCAAAAACAAAAACAAACAAAGCAAAACAAAAAAAGAACTCCAATGGGTCTGAATGACATATTAGACCAAATGGACCTAATATATATATACTCAGAACATCCCACCCCAAACCAGCCAAACACACATTCTTTTTAAATGCACCAGGAACATTCTCCAGAATAGAGCACATGTTGGGTAACAAAATAAGTCTCAATGCGTTTTAAAAGATTGAAATCATATCATGCACTTTTCCAACCAATTGGTATGAAATTAGAAATCAATCACACACACACAAAATCAGAAATAACACAAATACATGGAGGCTATATAACATACTACTAAACTACGAATGAGTCAAACAATAAATCAAAGAGTAAATCAAAAAATACATGGAGACAAATGAAAATGAAAACACAATGGTCAAAAATATTTGCCATGTAGCAAAGCTGTTCTAAGAAAACATTTTATAACAGTACAGACCTAACTCAAGAAACAAGAAAAATCTCAGATAAACAAACATTATACCTAAAAGAGCTATAAAAAAAAAAAGAAAAAGAAAAAGAAAAAGCACAAAGCCAATAAAAGAAAGGAAATAATAAAGATTAGAGCAGAAATAAATGAAATAGAGACCCAAAAAAGAACTGAACAATAAAACCAGGAGCTGGTTCTTTGAAAAGATAAATAAAATTGATCTACCTTTGGCTAAACTCATAAAAAGATAGAGAGGATACAAATAAATTTGACATGGAGGAGAAAGGACCAAAAAACACCACTAAGAGATAATCAAGTCTCCCCTCAGGATTATTCCGACAGAGTATCCCACTCTTGAAAAGTTCAGAGGACAATATATCAGATCAGTGTATTTTGTTTTTATGTTGTGGAAAATCTATTTTAATGCAAAAAGATGGGATATAATTCATTAAGCCCCAAAACTAAAGATCTAAAAATGAACCATGGTGTTAGAATTACATTTAATAATTGTATTCGTGGAAAGGTCAATTAATGAGCAAACACTGTGCTACTACTCACTAGGCAGCTAGGGAAATACAATAGTAAATGAACTGCACTAGACTACTTCAAAGATATAAAAATCTAATTAGTGTGATTTTTACAACACAGCTAAACATTATTTCTAAGGCAACATTTAGCAGTTGAAGCCAATGGTCTCAATCTGTCTGCTAACAGGCAGAAGGCATTCCAAACCATTTTATTGTGTTGGCCATTATGTTGTTTGGTAGTTGTTTTTGTTTCTTATTTGAGCATTTTTACTTGAGATATGTACTCCCCATGCCAGCATTTTGACCAACATTCTTGATTATCTTATATCCAACTCACATGTTTATTTTGACAATATATCAGATCAGTGTATTTTGTGGCCCTTGAAGGTGGCTCACCTTATGACCTTTCTTTCTACATTATATGCTATTTTGCACAGCCAAGCAATACAGTAACTTTCTCTTATTTTTAGGACATCAAACATTATAAGCATTTTTAGGTAGAAATGTTTGACATTGATTTACTTCATATTCTTCCATTTTTCTTTTGCTGTATTAGTGTACCAAATTTCACTTTAGAAATTCCAGTCAGGCTTTTAGCTTTCTCTGAATTTGGAAAGAAACAAACAGAAATGCAATAGAAATTTATTATGCTGGAATCTACGTTCATGGTCAATTGTTCTAAAGGCCTGAATAAAAATGCTACGGTATTTATATCTGGATTTATAAATAAGGAGATTCTGAAGCAAGACCATGGATACAGAATTATCAAAATATCTCTAGGCTAATTATCTACCTGCATTTATGCATCTCACAAATGAAAGTAAACCATGAAGTTTAGAAATCAATCAATCACTATTTATTGAGTTTTTCCTCTGTGCTTTGTTCTAAGCATGTAGCTTAGGCTATAATTTTATTGAGTGATGTGGGTCAATGATCAGTATGGTGGGGACAGTATTTATCAGTCAAAAAATCTGACTGGGACAAATAAATAAATAGTTGTGTTTATTTTGCAGTCCACATTAAGAGTTACAAGGATACATGGCTTCAGCCTGCATTGTTTCAATGATAAGGAAGAGATAGCTATTTTCTTAATAACCAAGATTGTTTAAAGTCCCCCCAAAGCTATCACTTCTGTGGTACACATTATATGTAAATATACTTTATATAAATATATACACATTATATTTATACAAATATATACACATTATATGTAAATATAACTTTATAAGAATATTTCTAAATATTTCTACTTAAATCAATTTTATTTTAAAAGCTCTTTTCTCTTATTTTAATTTTGGTTTTGTTTTGATATCTTACAATATAAACTAGGTAGAATATCATTAAGTTACTGAAAATAAATGTCATAAGTATAGAGGGTAACAGAAGACCTAAGAAATATTTTGGAAGGACAAAATACAATGGTTCCTCCATTTAATCTTTGATTAATGGCACACACAAAAAAAAGCCTGACAACTGGCTTTCCAAAGAGTCTAACAGAACTCTGAACTTCCACCAACCACAGCTTGACCTCAACCTCTTATCCTTTACTTCATTAGATGGAATAGAGGAGAGATAATGAGAGACCAGAGAGTTCACAGAAGTCACTACTTCTTTAACAGCATAAAACCAGTGTTCACAAAATCCTCTCCAGGAAGCTTTTACCAGAGATCACATTTCAAATGTTTGATCATTTCTTTCTTCTTTTGTATAAAGTAAGCAAGGAAGAGAAAAAAAATCTTTACAAAAGCATAACTGGGTATTCATACTGGTCTCTCAATCATTTCTACTTTTTGAGATAGCTGGAGATGTGAAAAGGTGATGGATTAAGCAGAAGCCCTCTTTTTCAAATTAAGATTATAGAGTAAATGTGTCTTCTTGGCACACATTTGGTTTAAGATTCATAATATCTATTTGTTTTCAGCCTAAATGTTTTAAATAAAAGATGATAAAGGAATATTTTAGTATTTCAAATATATGTTTTAAAATAAATTTAAAAACTTTATTTTTCGTTTTGAAATATTTATTTGCAAATAGACTTTGTTCCATTTCTAGAGTTTTACCATACAGAATGTTTGGAATATTTTAACAAAGATTTAGATCAATACTTGATACCTATGGTAATCTATTGATAGGTATAATAGGTAATATTCTACATCAGTGATATAATTTTATTTCAGCAATTCCTCTTTCAGGTCCAGAATATTTTTTTAAAGCTTTTATTTATTTATTTGACAGAGAGAGAGGGATCACAAGTAGGCAGAGAGGTAGGCAGAGGCGAAGGGGGAGAAGCAGGCTCCCTGCTGAGCAGAGAGCCTGACATGGGACTCGATCCCTAGGACCCTGGGATCATGACCTGAGTCAAAGGCAGAGGCTTAACCCACTGAGCCACCCAGGTTCCCCAAGGTCCAGAATACCTCTTTAACAGGGGTCCCAACTGAAAATAAACTGACATTCGGAGTCTGATTATATCCAAAAGGCTGTGTGTAGATAGCCAAAGGGGTTCAGTAATGAAGGTACAGATAGGGGAATTTTCAGAGGGTTGAGAACACCTGTTAAAAGAACACTGTGAAATTCCATAATAGAATAGAGATAAGGGGAAAAAAAAAACCCACAAACAAAATAACAGGGAACAATGATGGTAGCATGATGTTTTGTCCTCAATCTGACATCATGAAGAGAAAATACAACTTTTAATATTCCCCAAATTTTATAATACTTCCTACCAGAAAGTCCTTCACAGATATAAATATTCTGTTAATTGACTTTCTGTACCCACAGGAACAGTGGTGAATTATCAACTGGGTTCATGTATCTCACTCAGTAGAAACAGCTATGTAGGATCTGGCAAGAAATCAGTATTGAGTAGTACAATAGAATTATATAGGATCTTAGCTTTGGAGACTCAGAAATACTTTTAGGAACTCTGCAGGAGGCTAAAGTCCTACGTAAGGGTGGAATTTGAGAATTAAAGTTAAATGACCTCTTTTCTATTCACACTGAAAGAAGTGCTGAGAAAATGGGTTTTCTCCAGTAGTGTGGCCTTCTACGTACCATGAACAAGCTCTGTCTGTGATGGACAAATCTACCTGAATCAGGCACTGAGTGGATCTGAAAGGATCCTCAGTCAGGCCCATGTCATTCTTCACGCAACATTCAAGGAGGAGTCTCCATATCATCTCAGTATTTATTTCTTCCTCATTATGCAATGCCTAACATATTAATTGCTCCAGTTCACCTAGGAAAATTTTTCCTATATTTTGAAGAATTTACAGTGACATTATCAGAAAAGTATCTCACCTATTGAATCTTACCTGTGCAAGAAAGCCCAAATTAAAGAAAGCCAACAATTAAAGCCAAGAAAGCCCACAATTAAAGTTTCTTTTCATTGTGATAAAGCATATGTAACATAAAATTATTTTAAAATTTTTCAGTTGTTCAGTTTAACAATTTATATAGCTCAGTGGCAGTAAGCACATTCACATTATTGTGAAAGTATTACCATCATTAGTCTCCAGACTTTTTTACCTTCCCAAACTGAAACACATCTCATTAAACAGTAACTCCCCATCTACCAGCCTCTAGCCCCTGGAAACCACCATTCTACTCTACATTTCTCTAAATCTGACTACTTTATGTACTTGATGTAAGTGAAATCATAATAATAATCATCCTTTTGTAGCTGGCTTATTTCACTTTGCATATTGTCTTCACAGTTCATACATGTTGCTGCATGTATCAGATTTTTTTTCATTTTTTAAGGCTGAATAATATTCCATTGTATATTATGTACCACAATTTGTTTTTCCATTCATCTGCTGATAAACATCTGGGTTGTTTCTACTATATGACTATAATAAATAATGTTGCTATTAACATTGATATACAAATACCTGTTGAAGTCTCTGCTCTAAATTTTTTTGTACATATACACAGAAGTACAATTGCTGAATTAAATGGTAATTCTAGGTTTACCCATTTGAGTAATCTCCAGCCATTTTTTTCAGTGACTATACCATTTTACATTCTTACCAGCAGTGCAAAGGGTCCCAAGTTCTCCACAATTATTTTTCCTTTTTATAACAGCCAATCTAATGAGTGTGAAATGGTATCTCATCATAGATTTTATTTGCATTTCCCTAATGATTAGTGATGCTGAGTGTATACCTCTTAGCCAGTGTATTACAGGTACACTTTTGACTCAACTTTAACTTCTTTTACCAGTGGTTTGTAGTTTGCAGTGTACTAGTCTTTTATGTCCTTGGTTAAGTTTATTTGTAAGTATTTTATTCTTTTTGTACTATTAAAAATGAGATTTTAAAAAAATTTTCCTTCAGAGAGTTTATTATCAGTGTACTGAAGTGAAACTGTGTTAATTTTGTATCCTTAAACTTTACTGAATTTACTTACTAGTTTAACAGTTTTATTCCTAAGAGAAAACATGGGGGAAATATTTATTGATATTTTTGTGGACAATGTTTTCTTGAACATGACACCAAAAACATAGGCAACAAAGCAAAAAAAGCCAAGTGAGACTACATTGGACTACATACTCTCACACAGAAAAAAAGATCAACACAATAAAATGTCAACCTATAGCATGAGACAAAGTATTTGCAAATCATGATAAAGAGTTATCCCAGGAGTGCCTGAGTGGCTCTGTTGGTTAAGCATCTGCCTTCAGCTTGGGTCACGATCCCAGGGTCCTGGGATTGAGCCCCCATCTTTCTCCCTCTGCCTTCCCCCTGCTTGTACTCTCTCTGTCAAATAAATAAGTAAAATCTTAAAAAGAAAAAAAAAAGTTATCCCAAAATAAATAAGTAATACCTACAACCCAATGGAAATAAAACAAAAAATTCAATTTAAAAAACAAGTGAAGGAATTTCCGGAATGGGAGAAACTATTTACAAATGACTTATCAGATAAAGGGCTAGTATCCAATATCTATAAAGAATTTATCAAACTCACCTCCCAAAAAAACAAAGAACCCAGCCAAGAAATGGGCAGAAGACATAAACTTACATTTCTCCAAAGCATATGTACAAATCACACAAATAGTCAACAGACACATGAAAAAATCCTTCATATCACTTGGCATAAGGGAAATACAAATCAAAACCACCTCACACCGGTCAGAATGGCTAAAATTAACAAGAGAGGAAAAAACAAATGTTGGCAAGGATGCAGAGAAAGGAGAGCCCTCTTACACTGTTGGTGGGAATGCAAAGTGGTACAGCCAATCTGGAAAGCAGGATGGAGGTTTCTCATGAAAGTAAAAATAGAGCTACTCTACAACCCAGAAATTGCAATATTAGTTATTTACCCCAAAGATAAAAGTACAGTGATCCAAAAGGGTACTTGCACCCCAGTGTTCAAATCAGCAATGTCCACAATAGCCAATCTGTGCAAAGAGCTGAGATGTCCACTGACAGATGAATGGATAAAGAAGATGTGGTGTATGTCACTCACACACACACACACACACACACACACACACACACACACTCATACATACATACAATGGAATATTACTCAGCCCTCAGAAAAGATAAATACTTACCATTTACACTGATATGGATGGAACTGGATGGAATTATGCTGAATAAAATAAGTCAATTAGAGAAAGACAATTATCATATGGTTTCACTCATATGTTGAATATAAGAAACATTGTAGAGGATTATACGGAAAGTGTGGGAAACTGAAGAGAGGGAGAAAAAACATGAGAGACTCTTAATCATAGGACAAAGGATTGCTGGAGGGGAGGTGGGTGGAGGAATGGAGTAATTGGGTGATGGGCATTAAGGAAGGAGCATGAGGTGATAAGCACTGGGTGTTATATGCAACTGATAAATTATTGAAACTACATCTGAAACATGATGTAGTATGTGTTGACTAATTGAATTTAAATTTTAAAAAATGTGAAGGAAATGAATAGACATTTCTCTTGGATAGATAAGCAAATGTCTAGAAGTTGCTCAATATTACTAGTCACTTGGAAAATGCAATTGAAACCATAATAAGATATCAACTCTCACTTAATAAAATGGTTGTTATCAATAAATAAATATATAGAAAGTGTTGTCAAGGATATGGAGAAAAGGGGATTCTTGTAACACTGTTGGTGGTAATGTAATTTGGTATAACCACTATGGAACACAATATGGAGTTTCCTTAAAAATTTAAAATAGAGCTGCTAATGATTATGCAATCCCATTTGTGGGGCTTTATCCAAAATAACTGAAATAAGAATCTGGAAAAAAATCTGTATTCCCATGTTCACTGTAGCATTATTCATAGTAGCCAAGAATATTGGAGGTATATGGGCAAGATTACTTAGAAAAGGGCCTTTTCTCAGTAACTAGCTCCTAGTAGTTACTATTCTCAGAATTATTTCTAACTAGGAAGTTGAATTTCTCCTTGGGTGAGTTGGGGATTAAGTTTATCATGGTGAGCATTGAGTAATGTAGAGAATTATTGAATCACTATCTCGTATACCTGAAACTAATATAACACAGTATATTAACTATACTGGAATTAAAATGAAAAACTAAATTAAAAATAAAACAAAATACAGGCTCTAGGAACAAAAAAACATTAAGATTATTTTGAATATTTTTTCAGGCAATTTATAGATCTCTATTTCTTTAGGTCAGTTACTAGGGATTTATTTTGTTCTTTGAATTGTGTTATATTTTCTTAATTTTTCATGTCCTTGCAGCTTTGCATTAGTGTCTGCACATTTGAAGAAAGATCCATGATACCCAGTTGTTTTTCTGGCTTTGTCTGGGAAAATCTTCAGTGACTACAATGGTTGAGGTTCTGTATCTAGATTCTTGCGGCCCAGTCTTTTTCTTTAAAAAAAAAAAAAAAAAAATCCTGTAATCTCTTGCCCTCTCTGTTGTCTAACCATATCACTTCCTTTGGAATTCTTTGTGAGATGAGTCAGAAACCCAAAAGCCCTTAGGGAGTCCACTAAAAGATCAAGGGTTTTGGTTTCAAGTTCAATTTCCCCTTTTCTCTTGGAGGAGAATGCTTTGTCCAAGCTACACAACACAGTTGAAGGAAGGTGCCCTTCCCCTAATTACCTCAGTAGAAATAAAAATAATCCAGAATAACCAAAAAGATTTGAAGAAAAAAAAAAAAAAGAATAACTAAGAGAAATTCCAGAACTGATCAAGTGGAAGAAAAAAAAAATCAATTTGAAGACAGGTCATTCAAAATTATACAGTCAGAGAGAAAAAGAAAACTGAATGAAAAGCCATGAGAAAAGCTTAAAGGGAATTATGGGACACCATTAAGAGAACCAGTATACAGAAGTATTAGAGGATAAGACATTATGAATTATATTAGTAAAGGTGAACATATAGACAAATACAGAATATGTGATAATTTAATGAATTTGTAAATCACTTTTTACTCTAACATAAAGGTTAAAAGAAAGTTGTTAATATATACACAACATGAAAGATATACAATGTTAAAGGTATAACGAAATGTATGGGGTTGGTAAAATGCAAAGTTTTTTTTACATTTTACATAATTGAAGTTATATTGCTTAAAATAGTTACAACTTTAAGATGTTTTATGTAAGCACCATGGTAACCATAAAGCAAATGCATACAGTAAATACACACAAAGAGAAAAGAGAAATGAATCAAAGCATACCAGTATAATCTAATTTTAAAATCACAAGGAAAATGTTGAGAAGAAAAGATAAACAAAAGAACCACAAATCAGACAGAAAGCAAAATTTCAATAATAAGTATTAATAATTATTTCCTGAATAAATGGATTAGTCCAGCAGTCAACAAATAGAGAGTGGTTGAATGGATTTTTAAAATATTGAGCTATATACCAACTACAAAAGACTCACTTTAAATCAAAGAAAAAATAGGTTAAAACTGAAGGGGTGGAAAAAGATGTTCCATGCACATAGTAAACTAAAGAGAAGATGGTTAGCTCTACTTCTGTCTGACAAAATAGACTTTAAGTCAAAAACTATTACAAAAGACGAAGAAAGTCATTTTATAATAGAAGGGTCATTTGTCATGAAGATAGAATAATTATAAATAAATATGCACTCAGTATCCAACCTATGAATATATAAAACATATAAATATATAAATTTATATATAAATATATAAACATAAATATATAAATCCAACATATAAACATATATATATGCACTGAACATCCAGCATATAAATATATAAACATATAAATTATATATAAATATATAAATTATAAATGTGTAAATATTCACAGGTCTAATGGCAATACAATGCAATAATAGCAACAGAATATAATAGCAATACAATGATAGAAGATTTCAATTCTTCATTTTCATCAATGGTTAGATCATTTAGACAGAAATTAATAAGGAAATAGCAGATTTGGAGAAAATGGACCTATCAGACATATAGAGGACATTCCATCTAACATCAGTAAAAGGCATATGCATCTCAAGCACATGGAGAATTCTCCAGGATAGACCATATGTTGAGCCACAAAACAATTCAAAAAAATTTAAGAAAATTAAAATAATATAAAATGGGTTTTTTTTAATACAATGGTATGAACAAGAAATCAGTAACAGAATAGAAATTGAAAAATTCCAAAATATGGAAAATAAACACACTCATGAAACACTATGAGTAAAAAAAGAAATCAAATAGGAAAGTGGAAAATACCTTAAGACAAACATAAATGAAAAAACACATATCAAAACCTATGTGATGCTGTAAAAGTGCTACTAATGGGAAAATTTATACTGATAAACATACACATTAAAATAAGAGATCTCAAACTTTCTACCTCAAAAGGTAAAAAAGAACAGACTAAACCCAAAGGTACAAAAGGGAAAGAAAGAAAGAAAGAAAGAAAGAAAGAAAGAAAGAAAGAAAGAAAGAAAGAAAGATGAAAGAAAGAAAGAACAGAAATGAAATAGAGAATGGAAAACAATGGGGAAAATCAAAACTAACAGTTGGCTTTCTGAAAAGATAAATAAAATGGGCAAATCCTTAGACTTACAAAAAGGAGGAAGGACTGAAATAAGAAGCGAAAGTGGTGACATTACAACTGATGCCACAAAAATGTAAAGAACCAAAAAAGATTATTATGAACATTTAACACATCAACACCTTGAATAACCTAGAAGAAATGGACAAATTACTAGAAATATACGACCTACCAATAATGAATTATGAAGATAAGAAAAACTGGAATAGACTGATAACAAATAAGAAGATTAAATCAGTATCAAAAATCTACCAAGACAAATTCAAAACCAGTTGGCTTCACTGGTGAGTTCTAACAAGCATTTAAGGAAGAGTAAATACCAATCCTTCTTAAACTTAAAAAATTGAAGATGAGGAAGCATTTCCAAGTGCCAGCATTTTGCTGATACTAAAGCCAGACAAAGACACTAAAAGAAAATTATAGGTAACATCCCTGGGTTACAAGTACAGCTCTACATACTCAAATCAGTTAGTATAATATAACACATTAATAGAAGAAAGGATAAAAAAACACATGATTATCTAAATAGATGTAGAAAAAGCAATCAGCAAAATTCCATACAGTTTTATGATAAAAATTATGAGTAAATTAGGTATAGAAGGACTGTACTTCAACATAATAAAGGCCATATATGACAATCCCAAAGCTAACATCATTCTCAATGGTGAAAAACGGAAAACTTTTCCTCTATAACCAGGAACAAAAACAACCTCGCTTATCACTTCTATTTAACATAGTACTGGAAGCCCTATCCAGAGCACCTAGGCAAGGAAAAGATATAAAAGGCATCCAATTCGGAAAATAATAAAAAGTAAAATTACTTGTTTGCAAGTAACATAATCTTTATGTAGAATATCCTAAAGACTACAAACAAAACAAACCTGTTAGAACCAATAATCAAATTTAGTAAAGTTGCAGGATACAAAATCCAGCATTCAAAAACCAGTGTTTGTATACCCTATCAATGAATTATCAGAAATGTAAATTAGAAAATCTCTAACAGCATAAACAGTACTCGGGAATAAACTTAACCAATGAGGTAGAACTCTCATACAATGAAAACAATGAAATGTTGTTGAAAGAAAAGAAAACAAAATTAATGGAAAAACATCCCATGTTTATAGATTGGAAGACAACATTGTTGAAATGTCCATAACACTCAATGTGATCCAGATTCAGTATAATCGCTATCAAAATCCCAACGACATTTTTAAAAGAAATAGAGAAAAATTCTAAAATCCATTTAGAATAGTCAAAGTGACCTTGAGAAAAAGGACAAAGGTGGAGGGATCATATTTTCTGATTTCAAGCTCTATTATAAAACTATGGTAATCAAAATAGTATGGTACTGGCCTTAAAACAGACATAGATGAACAGAATAGGAAGTCCCAAAATAAAACATACATGTACAGTAATTCATTTCTGATAAAAGTGTCAAAATACTTCCATAGAAGGAAGCCTCCTTTACAAATAGTATTGATGGAAAATGGATATCCACATGCAAAAGAATGCAATTAGACCTTATACACCATACACAAGATAAACTCAAAATGGATTAAAGATAATCATAACTGAATGAGATTTTTCTTGAAAAATCATTTTATTTTAAAAATATTTTTATACCACTGTTACAGAAATTATAGAAGGGTTGCTTTGTTTTCAACACATTTTAAATAAGAGGTATTTTCAAAGCAGAGTGAAAGGTTGATGAACCTACAGCAATTTTTTTCTGATGCTGAAAAAAGAAAATGCGATGATTAACTATGATTAAGTTGTATTCTAAATGTAAAGAAAAATACATAATTTCATACTCCCACATTAAATATGTGTCCACTTATAATTTATATCAACTTTTGCAGTTTATGCCTGTTATTAAAATTAATGCAGGAGTGATGCCACAAAGATGACAACATAGGCCATTTCTGACTTCACTCCCCCTTTCAAGTACTACTAACAACTGTTCATGGACAATGTAACACTGAAAGAATCCTTTAACATGGGAGTAAGGCCAAAGCATTATGCTGTGTTACATAGATCAAGACAAATTTAATTAGAAGGGTATAAGGAGCAGTTACATACTGCCCACAATATCCTTCCCCCAGGCTAGAGCAGCAGGGTAGATACACAGGGGCACAGAGGTCCCTTTTCCGACCGTATAGTTTCAGTGACAGGAAATGAGCGCCAGGGGGGCATCCAGCTTCCCCAGCATCACGGGTTGCATCTCAGGAACCTCTGCTTTTCTTTTTTCTTTTTTTTTTTTTTTTAAGATTTTATTTATTTATTTGACAGACAGAGATCACAAGTAGACAGAGGCAGGCAGAGAGAGAGGAGGAAGCAGGCTCCCTGCTGAGCAGAGAGCCCTGATGTGGAGCTCAATCCCAAGACCCTGGGATCCTGACCTTAGCTGAAGGCAGAGGCTTTAATCCACTGAGCCACCCAGGCGCCCCAGAGCCTCTGCTTTTTTACTCCATGGGGATTTCAGGGGAGTTTGTGGGGCTTGACCATTGGGAATCTGATTGTGACAGAGAAGTAGAGAGAGGGACTTGCAACAACTAGCATTTAGTTTCTACCTACAGAGGCCGAGTAGTAGACCCAACTAGCACCTTTGAATATTTGCAAAATGAAGTCAGTGGCACAAACTAATCAGGGAACTACAGCCTGGCCCACCCCTCACCATGTCTGACCAGAAGTCTTGCAAGAATTCAAGAAGTTGCATGTTTGAACAGAGAGGCCAGCAGACAGAGGGATCAACTTTAGGGAAAAGGCAGTGCCAGGTTTGGAGGTTGCCCTTCTACACCCAGTCAAGGGAGTTAATTCACAGCCCAACACACTATGGAGGATAACTCCTGACCCTCCCAACCAGAAAGCTTGACTGGAAAAATTTAGGAAGATAGCTGAGTCATAGCCCAGTCTAATAATGAGTGAGGGCCCCAGACCTGCCCAACAGAAGGTATGACCAGAACTGTAAGCTATAGAACTCAGAAACATGTGAGGTCAGGTCAACAGGCAGAACTAATAATATAGAGCAATGACTGGTTCCAATTGGCCAAGAAATTTGGGGGGCAGATTAGCTTGAGTCAAGAACACAGACTAAGAGCCATATTAGCCTCGGAACTGGTTCTCCCACTATACTCATGCAGGAAAGCTAATTCATAACACTTCTCATTGCTGTAAACATCTTTCAACCCACCCAAACAAGGCACCTGACCAGAATACGCAGGAAGTTAAGTAGCTCATCCAATAACCCTTACACTGGCACTTATTCAGAAAGCATTGCTCATAGCCTTCCCTACCTATAGAACAAAACTGGTAGACTCAGCTATCCAAGGAATTTAGTACATACTCTTGCCTGATTTGGGTTCCCAAACAATGAGCCTGGAGGGCCTTGGGACCCTTATGTTGTCCTGACAGAGGAAAAAGCCTAATTCATAACCCCACTTACTGCCGAGCATGGTACCCAAGCTCAACCATGTAGGAAACCTGACCGGAGAACCCAGGTAAACATGGAACCTACTGCTGAGCTTGGTCAGGGAACTAAGCCAGCAGTCCTAACCTACTGTTCTCAGCCATTAACACCTACTTAACCCAACATCGGAGTCTGGGCAGCAGCCTTGTCCAAAAATAAACCAGATAGGTAGTCGCAGCTGTCTAATGGTGTTCCAGCAAACACATCCAGAAATCCAAACTGAGCTGACTTGTTAAGAACTATCTGCAAAAGTGAACCTGTAAAGTCTGTATAAGGAGACTGCCTATTCAGATGTCAACATAAAAAATCAGCATCATGAAAAATCAAGTAAATATTGTACCACCAGAAGAGATGAATAAAGCTCTAATAATTGACCCTAGAGAAAAAAAGCTATGCACTATCAAAGAACTCAGAATAGTCCTCTTAAAGAAGTTTAGTAAACTTAAAGAACACAGAAAACTAAAGAAAATTAGAAAAATTGTATATGAAAAAATGGAAAGTACAAAACAAAGAAATAAATAGAAACCATTAAAACCCCACAAAAAATGGAAATTTTAGAGCTGAGAAGTACAATGGCAGAACTGAATAGTTCAATAGAGAGTTTTAAAAGCACACTCAACCATACAGAGGAAAGAATTAGTGACCTAGAAGAAAGGACATTTGAAAATATGCAGTAAGAAGACAGGGAGAAAAAAACTGAAAAGGAGTGAAGAAAGCCTGTAGGACTTACATGAAACAATCATAAGACATAAAATCTGCATTACAAAAATTCTAGAAGGGAGAGACATAGAGAAAGGAAGAGAAAGTATACTTAAAGCAACGCTGGCTGAAAACCTCCCAAATCTGGGGAAAGAAACTGACATTAGATCCATGAGGCCCAAATAATCCCAGATAGATTGATTTCAATTCTTCCTAATTCTTTTGGTTTTTCCTAGTATCTAATTAAAAACTCAATCTATTTAGATAAATTTAACCTTTATGTTATTTTTTCTACAAAAGCTAATTGATTTAGAGCTTATAAAAATGTTGGTTGTTTTTGTTGTTGCTTTTGGACCTAAATAGGTGCTGTTCTAATAATAAAGGATACTATTTTCCCATAAACTGGACAACTAGAAGAAATGGGAAAATTCTTAGGAGCATAACTGAACAGACTAGTTACTATTAAGGAGACTAAATCAATCATCAGTTATCTCCAAACAAAGAAAAGTCCAAGACCAGATAGCCTTACTGGTGAATTTTACCAAACACTTAAAGAAAAATTAAAGCTAATTATTCTAAAACTTTTTCAAAAAATTGAAGAGGGAAATTTCCAATTTTCTCATTTTATGAGCCCAGCATTATTTTGATACCAAAGCTGGAAGAGGACACTACCAGAAAAGAAAATTACCAGCCATTACTCCTGGTAAATAGAAATAAAAGTTCTCAATAAAATACTAGCAAACTGAATGCAGCAGCACATTAAAAGAATCATTCACTATGACCTAGTGGGATTTATACCTGGGATGCAAAAATAGTTTAATATATGCAAATCAATCAACATGATATATCACATAAATAGAATGAAAGCAAAAATATCAGTGATCATCTCAATAGATGCAGAAAAAAAACACCTGATAAAACTGAAATCCATTTATGATGGAAACTCTTAACGTTTAAGTATAGAAGAAATGTACCTCAACATAATACAGACCATGTATGACAAACCCATAGTTAACATCAGACTAAGCAGTAAAAATTTAATAGCTATCTTCAAAGATCTAAAACAGAAAAAGGTGTCCACTCTCACCACTCCTATTCCACATGGTATTGAAAGTTCTAACTAGAGCAATCAGGCAAGAAAAAGAGTTGAAAAGAATCAGAAAGAAGTAAAACTGTCTCAATTTAAAGATGGCATGCTTTTATATATAGAAAACCCTAATGACACCTCCAAAAAAAAAAAAAAAAACCTGTTAGGTATAATCAACAAATTCAGTAAAGCTGCAAGATGCAAAAGTAATATAAAAATCAATAATGTTTCTATATATTAACAACAAATCTGAAAAAGAAATAAAGAAAATGATCTCATTTACAATAACATCAAAAACAATAAAATACTTAAGAATAAACTTAACCAAGGGGTCAAAACATCCCTAGTTTAAAAACTATAAGATGGGGGGCATGTGGGTGGCTTAGTGGTTAAGTGTCTGCCTTCAGCTCAGGTCCTAGGATCAGGCCCCACACTGGGCTCTCTGCTCAGTGGGAAGCCTGCTTCTCCCCCCTCCCACTCCCCCTGCTTGTGTTTCCTCTCTCACTATCTGTGTCAAATAAATAAAGTCTTTTTAAAAAATTTAAAAAATAAACTATAAGACAGGGATGAAAGGAATTTAAGAGGATACAAATAAATGGAAAGTCATCCCACATTCATTATTAATGTCAATACTACCAAAAGTCATCTATAGATTCAAATACAACCCCTATTGAAAATCCAATGGCATTTTTTTTCCAGTGGCATTTTAAAAATGTAGAAAAGTAGAAAAAAATTTCTAAGATTTATATGAAACTGTGAAAGAACCCATATAGCCAAAGCAATCCTGAGAAAGAACAAATCAGGAGGCATTATACTTCCTGATTTCTAGCTATATTATAAAGCCATAGTAATTAAAACAGTATGGTACTGCCATAAAAATAGATACACAGACCAATGAAACAAAAATGATAGTCCAGAAATAAACCTAAGAATATATCATCAAGTTGTACTTGCTAAGGAAGCCAAGAATATTTAATGAATAGAGTCTCTTCAATAAATAGTTCTAAGAAAATTGGATATTCATATGTAACAGAATGAAACTGGACCTCCATCTTACACCACTCACAAAAATTAACTAGAAATGTATCAAAGCCTTAAATAAAGACCTAAGGCCAGAAAACTCCTAAAAGAAAATATAGGGAAAATAATCTCATTTTCGTAGATCTTGGCAATGATTTTTTTGGATATGCCATCTAAAGCACAAGCAACAAAATGAAAAATAAACAAGTGGTACTACATCAAACTAAAAAGCTCCTGTACAGCAAAAGAAACAATCAACAATATGAAAAGACAATCTATAGAATGAGAAATATTTGCAATCAGATTTGATAAGGAGTTAATATCAAAATACATAGGGAACTCATACAGTGCAATAGTAAAGCAACCACAACAAATAACCCAATTAAAAAAATAGGAATTTTGGGACGCCTGGGTGGCTCAGTTGGTTAAGCAGCTGCCTTCGGCTCAGGTCATGATCCCAGCATCCTGGGATCGAGTCCCACATCGGGCTCTTTGCTCAGCAGGGAGCCTGCTTCTCCCTCTGCCTCTGCCTGCCATTCTGTCTGCCTGTGCTCTCTCTCTTCCCCTCTCTCTCTCTGATAAATAAATAAAATTAAAAAAAAAAATAGGAATTTTTCCAAAGAAGATAGACAAATGGCCAACAGGTACATGAGAAGATGCTCAACATCAGTTATTATTAGGAAAATGCAAATCAAAACCACAGTGAGATATTACCTCATGTCAGTTAGAATGGCTAGCATCAAAAGACAAAAATAGTCAAGTGCCTGTGAGGATGCGGAGAAAGGGGAACCTTTGTGCACCACTGGTAGGATTATAAATCAGTGTGTCTGATATGGAAAACAGTACAGAGATTCATTAAAAAATTAAAAATAGAATTACCATATGATCCAGCAATCCCACTTCTGGGGATATATCTGAAGGAAATAAAAACACTATGTTGAAAAGATATCTGTATCCCATATTCATAGAACTATTATTTACAATAGGAAAGACATGGAAACTACATAAGTGTACACTGATGAACAAATGGAGATATATATATATATATATAAAATAAAATATTATTCAGCCATAAAAAAATAGGGAATGGATGAACAACATGGATGGAACTTGAGGGTATTATGTTAAGTGAAATGTCAGAAAGATAAATACTGTATGATCTCACTTGTGTGTGGAACAACAAAACCAGAAGAGATGAGATTTGTGGTTACCAGAGATAGGAGATGGAGGAATCCAGAATCAAATGAAAGTAGTCCGAAGTCATAAACTTTCAGTTTTAAGATAAGTTGAGTACTAGTGATGGAATATATAGCTTGATAACTCTAGTTAACACTGCTTTATGATATATATGTAAGTTGTTAAGGTAAATCCTTAAAAAATGTGTATTTTATCTATTTTTAAATCTATATGAGATGATAGATATTGACTAAACTTATTGTGGCAAAAATTTCATGATATATGTAAATCAAGTCATTGTACTATACAATCTAAACAAATACAATGCTGTATGTCAAATATATTTCAATAAATCTGGAGAAAAAATGCAAAAATGTGAGATTGTCCATTACTCATGTGATTTTTATTAATACTTAAATTAGCTATTTCTTAACATTTCTAACAAAATGGTAACAATGATATACATTTTAAATTAATGTATATCAAATTTAATTAAGAATCTAAGAACATGACACCAGATATAAAAATCTTTCCTGAGGCTCCTGGGTCTCAGTCATTAAGCATCTGCCTTCCCTCAGGTCATGATCCCAGTATCCACGCATCAGGCTCTCACTCAGCAGGGAGCCTGCTTCCCTCTCTCTCTCTGCCTGCCTCTTTGCCTACTTGTGATCTCTGCCTGTCAAATAAATAAATAAAATCTTAAAAAAAAAAAAAGCTTGTAATAACTAAAATTCTCAAAAGAATAGAATGAAAAATGATTTAGCGAATAATCAAGTAATCTTCCACAATCTCCATAGATTATATGTAAATTTAATTAATTAATTTAATAAGGATTTCATTTCAAGAAATCCTAATTAGTTCTTTTACTTTTAAATATCTCTTGGCAAAGAGATTTTACAAATATCTTTGGTAATTTTGTTTAGCATTTGCTTAGCTTTTGGGTCTGAATTTCCTTGCAATTCTCAACTCTAACCTACAGGTATTCTTCTATAGCTTTTGCTCTGTTAATACACATAAACAAATGAAATTTTTTACCTGTGAAGTAAATGAATGATTGACGATATAGGATCCCCAAAAGAAGGTTTCTTGGCCCATAATAATTGTAACTCTTGGACATTTTTTAAAGAATAAAACCTGTTTGTTGAAATAAATCTTTTTTTTTTTTAACATATTGAGTTAACTAGTGATTACTTTCTATTCATTATTTCTCTTCACAGTTGAAACGTTGACTATATTAGGAATTAATGTGAAGACCGTGTTGCAAAATACCTGGGTTTGAGCCTAAGTTCTACTTACCAATGTAATTGAGCTTGAAATCAATAGATATAATACAGAGATAATTATACCTATCTCCCAAAAGTGACATACGTATTAAATCATGTAAAAGTGCCCAGGGTTTTACCTGATATATAATACATTTAATATATATTTTTTTAATTTAATCTTCTTCTCTCTTGAACTTTTTAGGAGTAGAGCAGAGGCAGTTATATCAAAATCAGTTTCCCTTCTCAGCTGGATTTATTCCTATTCTGATGAAAAAAAAAATAATGATACCAATTCAGTTGCCTACCTCTTCCTTGCAGGCACCTCAGAGTTTGATTGTTAGTCTGCATGCGATCTGACTTGGGCATGCATGCACATACTCCAAGTAGTCCCAATGCTTTGTAGAATACACCACAGGAATCACATCCTGCTGTCCTGTCTCTGTGAGTTCCCTGATAGGACTGAGAAAGTATATCCACACTTGCACTTTCTTCAGGGAAATTCTCAGTTGGAGGCTCCCCAAGTGCTCAAATTTGTTTCATAATACACAGGTCTATTACCCTCAGACATCTGGACACTGCGGGATGGCTATGAACAACAGTTTAATGTGCAATGCAGCAAAAGTATTTTGATAGAGCTCTTTTCTTTTCAAGTGAAACTCCTCATGGAGAAGAAAAGAGAAACTTAGAGCAAATAATTCTACTAGTAACTGTTTCTATTAGTTCAACCAGCCTAGAATACATATGGAAATAAACATGTCGTTTTAAAGGTGCATTTAATATTTTATTGCTCCTTATTTGGATGTTTTAAAATAAAGTTATCTTTGAATGTGTTTATTTCACTTTACTACATTGTGATGTGCTTTTTGAGGGCAGCTTTGAATCTTACTCAACATTATGTCTTTGGAGTCTATGGAGTCCTGGGGTGAGTAAAAAAAAATACTGAAAAATTAGTGATTCTATGCACTGAAGCATAGAATCCACAAGAATTAATATCAAATAATTTCTGATATCAATGTCCTTTTTTCCTTGCCCAATTTTATTTTTAATAATCTATAATCTTGAACCACCTTTACTTTTGTTTCAATTCATCCAAGCTGAAGTTTGTAAAAGCTTATCTTTTCTTACTAATTGAAATCATAAAATGATATCACTTTGTTATTGATTTCACATCATCTTTCTAGAGATAACTTCCATTTAACTCCACATTTATTTTTTTAATATTACAATATGTGATATTTTTCTGAGGTTGACAAAGACAAATTAGTTCTACTCATGCTGAGTGGATACCAGCTGATAAATGCTATAGTAGGTAAAAATGTAAAGGAAGCATAAAAATTGCTTTCAAGTAGCATACAATCTTGTAGAATTTGTGAGAAATATATATGAACACACAAATATTTGGGGCATTGGGATTTGGACTGGTAAAAATTTATAAAAGTCACAGGCCATAGTCTAAGGAGAGGAAAGGGGCATTTACAGAGGTTTATAATTGAGATACAATAGAAAAGTTCTATAAATTGTGATGAGCATAGTCTTCTTAGAAAATAAAATTTACATGTTTTAGTAGCTTGAGAATTTGGCATGCCAAGGGATTCTGAAATATCTAAATCTGTTAAGTTATACTTAACTCTTTCACTTTGATATCCCAACCAAGAGGTCAAAATCAAACTTCCTTAAAGCTAAGAACAAGATTCTTAAGAAGAAATCCTGCTGAATTCATTTCATGCCTCCTCCTTCTCTTCCCCCTTTGTAGATACAATTTATCAGCTTAATGTTCTGTTAGTAAATGAATAAATTTATCAAAGGGGGTTATGTCATGAATGGGACTTCAAAAATAAAACCATATGCTTGCGTTTTTCAAAAAGCATCATTTCAAACTTTGGCTGTGGCTGCTGAAAACATCACTTTTTTTAAAAAATTTTTTACCCACAGAATGGTATTACCAACTAAATATAAGTGATGCTCAGGAACCTGGCATGATTAGTTCCAATTATAGAGAGAGGTAAACCACAGGGAAATATTAACATCAGATTATATTTGAGGAAAGAGTCAATTTTTGAATAGTGAGAATATGTTACTCCATTTTACCTTGCAGAAAATTGGTCTAGGCTTACAGTATTTGCATGAGGATTTAGTACTTTAGAACAGGAAGCATGTTGGGAGAGGTGAGCAAATTAGAGTGGACCAATGAGGTCACTGTAGTGTGACTGGGACAATAAAAGTGAATTGTGGCAAGTGCACCATTTTACATTTTCTCTCACACAGACTGAGTTCTCTAAAGACCTCACTGATTTTTAAAAAAGACAAAACTATGTAAAAATCTAGAGCTACAATGGCAATCACAGCTGTGACAGAACACTTCTATTATGGTGATTCTTGTCGTTAATCCTTCATAGCATGAGCTATGTTGCTTTGTTAGCCTACTAATTTGTAGTTACTCTATGCAGCTGCATTACAGAAAGTACACAAATTAAGCAGTAGGGTCACTTCCCAGCTTCAGCTTAGTGAAAGTGCACATGATCAATTACCTTCTGTAATTTGGAGCAGCCAAAGCTCTAGTTGCATATCATTTTATTCTAGAAAGAAATAAATATTTTGTGCCTCTGGAATAGGCTGGACAAAACAGGTGGGACAGAACAATGTTAGCAGTGAGTGGGAAATAAAAAGAGTAAATTGGTCTTTTACATTTTACAATCATACTATTTCATTACAGACATAAAATATAGACCCTGAAATTATTATGCTCATTCATTGTTCAGACTTTTAAAGTACATCTTCTATGAGCCAGACTTTACACGTTAGGATGCAAAAAGAATTAAGACATGATTTCTGACAGAGAAAAGTCTGCAACATAATGAGAGAGAGAGAGAGAAGAAAAGAGAAGGAGGTTACATGTACTCTAGAATATTATAGTGTAAATAAAATGTACTGTAAAGACAAGTCGAGGGCTCAGTTGGTTAAGTGACTACCCAGGGTCCTGGGATCAGGCTCCCTGCCCAGTGGGGAGTCAGAGTCTTCCTCTGACCCTCTCCCCTCTCACGCTCTGTCTCTCTCTCTTTCTCTCATTCTCAAATAAATAAAATCTTTAGAAAATTTAAAAAAAAATAAAGATACGTCTGGATCTAAAAGCTGATTCAACCACATTCTATCTTCAGGATCTTGAGCAAGTCACTTAGGCTTTCTGAGATTCAAGTTTTTCATACATAAAATAGGGATAACTTTCACATAGGGCTAATGAGGAGGCTCGTATTTTGAGAAGACAATGAGATTAAAGATCTGGATGGATTTCAAAGGAGGATCTGGAAGTAAATACTTTGACTTGAAAGACACAGGTAAATTAACAGTTTAGAGGTTCTAGGGGAACACTGTAATAAAAAGAGAAGACTGATAACTCAATTCCCAAATAACACCAACATCTGTAGGGTTCAAAAAAGAAAAGCAGCTGGCATAGAATAACAAGGCAAGGCAAGAGAAATCAATGGAGAATCACTATAGATTGGAGGAATAGAAGATAAGGAAGAATCAATAGCTCTGACATACATATCATATTCAAAACCAAGGTGGGAAGAGATGCTTGATGCCCAGTTTTACAGACATTCTTTAGTATTTCCCTGACCATCTCATTGCTCAGAGGTGAACAAAGAGATATAAAATATGGGATAACAGAATGAGCACTGGACTAGGAATCAAAAGAATTACTACTAGCTGTTTCATCTGAAACAATTATTTGAACTTCTCTCATCTGTAATTTCCTTACATTTAATAGCAGGATGGCAACCATTCCTTTTAACCAGGCTTATCAAGATAAAGGGAGATAAAATGTTAATATACTCCTTAAGTGACAAAGCACTGTATATTTCAATATTAATAATGTAATCATTATTAAAATAAAATGTTACACATTCCAAGATATTTTGAAGTAAACCTTTAATCCATAACAAAAAACAAATACCATCAGTTGTTTTGACTAGGATTATTTTGTAACTCTTCTCCACCTGGCCCTGGGATAGGCTCTCTACCTATGCATGAACTTTATACCTTGCCAATACAACCTATTATGAGTAATTAATAAGCTAATTGCTTTGAGTAGATGATTCACTAATTATCTCAAAATTTCTAGAAGACAGTTCATTAAATTTGAGTACAAAACACAAATATTTGGACCAAATTAACAAAAAAACTTATTTATTCTTAGAGAAAATTTAGAATCACTTTTCAAGTTCCAGAACATACCATTAGGAATTTTAGAAGAATTAAATCAAACATAGATTAGAACTAGGGAAGAATTCACATATAAACAATACTTAGTCTCCTCATTCAGCAATATCACCTATACCATGTTATTTTCATCTTCTATTTCTTAATATAGTTTAAAAGTTTCTTCTCAAAAGTTTCATTACTCTCATGAAAGAAGTCTTGTTTCCGGTAGATTTCCAAATGGGTTACTGCTGGTATATAGAAAGCTATTGATTTTTTTTTTTTATTCATACAGTAAATGTCCTTATGAACTTTTTTTTTTTAATTTGAAATGGATTTTCACTTTATTCCCTTGAGTTTTCTATTTAGGTCATCTAAACATCCTTAAAGATGCCTATTTTCTTGTTACCAAACACTTTAATTCTTGTAAATATTACTTGTCTTACTGCATTAACTAATACTTTTTGAATAACAGGAAATAATTATGATGATAATAGTCACTTTGTCATTTTTTACCTTTAAATAATAACAGAATCAAGATATGTTTCTTTCTGAATTGAAACTATGATTTATATCAAATTAATAAGACCATGTATAAGATTTATACAATATTAATATTCTGAAAGTTGAATTAAGTGTGCAAGTATCGATCCAAGTCTTTCAACTTGCAAGATTAATAGAAAAATAAGCATGTTTTTGGTGGCTATTTTAGCTAGGATGACTAAAATAACTAACTAAAATATATAAATTTATAGCTCTCTGATGCGGCAGTCTGAGTTTAAGCACTACAGGGCTGATCCTGCAGCTCCTTCTGCAGGCAAAACACACTAACCTCAACCACAAGGCACAAGATGGCCTGCTACTGTGTCCATTTTCCAAACCACAAAAGGGAAGAAGAGACAGGAAGAACACACCCCTTCCCTTTAAGTACTTCACCTGAAAGAAAAATTCATCATTTTATGTAACTCCAAATGACAGAACTTAATTCTATGGTCCGCTTGGCTGAAAAATGCCTAGAAAATGTATTATTTAACTAAGCAGCTATTTTTCCCAGGTTAAATTCTATTACAATATGTAAGTAGGGGAGAACATATTCAAGGAAGAAAACTAACAGTCTCTGCCGCAACCTGACAGAATTTTAAGATATTAGCCAATGCTGATTTTCTCTCACACTTTTAAAAATATTTTATTTAAATTCAATTAACTAACATAAAGTGTATTATTAGTTTCAGAGGTAGAGTTCAGTGCTTCATCAGTCTTATATAATACCAGTGCTCATTACATCACGTGCCATCCTTAATATCCACCACCCAGTTGCCCCATCCTCCGCCTCTTCCCCACCAGCAACCTTCAGTTTGCTTCCTATGATTAAGAGTCTCTTATGGTTTGTCTCCCTCTCTGATTTCATCTTTATTTTTCCTTCCCCCTTCCCCTTGATCCTGTTTTGTTTCTTAAATTCCACATGTAAATGAGATATGATAATTGTCTCTCACACTTTCTTGTACCATTTGTTCTCCATGAACTTCACCCCCAGTTTAGTCTGTGGTAATCATTGTCTCAGAGAAAAGATGGCACTGTCCAAAGTAGGAGAAAATAGATGAGCATAATTTTTAAATTTTAAAACTTCAATTTTGACTCAGTGAACACTCTTTTCCATAAATATGTGTAGTGCACATAAATATTAATGAAACCAAGTAAGGGGTAGAGGACAAAGGATGGGTGAAAAAAATAACATTGTACCGTAACGGATAACTCATACAGGGTTGGTACAGGAGGGAGCATGAGTTTACAGAACTTTATGTCACCTGGTTCCTCCTTCACTCTTGAGGAGATAGCAGTCTCCATAGCTGTTCCAATCAATCTCTGTCCTAACACAGATATGTTTACAAGTTCCAAAAAAATCTAATCATGTCTAATATCAAATGTTCAACTTCACACTGTGAAAAAAAGCCTGCCTGCTTTATTCCAGTTTCCATCTAATTTTGTTTTGGCATCGACAGTTGGGGAATCCAAGTATGTTTGGTTTCTTTCCTTTCCCCTTTGTCTTTGACTCCCCCTGTATTAACTCTACTGTTGCTAGTTTCTGCAAGGCTAGAAGCCAAGGAAAAGGGAACGAGTAGAAAAGATCATACTAGATTGGTACTATTATACCTGGCTTCAGTACTCCCACACTGTAACATATGCCCAAATGCTGATTTTTACCTCTTAGGATCTTATTTTGTGTTAACACACAAGCACCCTCTTCGCCCCTGGATTTCAATGGGATCTTCTCCACAAAGGCTCTTTCCATTGGTGATTTTCTTTCAACATCATCTAAATCCAGGTTTCTTCCTAGGGGTCTAGTTCTGGAGCATGAGAAACACAATCTGCCTCCAATGGGTGGAAGTGAATCCTACACATCAGTGCCTCTTTCTTCACTCTGAGCAGTCTCTGATCTTTAGGTGTATGGAGTACTTTCTTGGTATCACTACTCTTCAAATCCAGTGGACACATAATCAGCTCTCCATTTGTGTTCTCTTAAGCAATTTTCAGATTGCTTAGGGTAGAAGGAGCACTCAGAGGGAGGAGAGAAGAAATGCACCTAGCATTAAGCTTGGTTTTTTCCATTGGAATCGGTCTCCCTTCATATAGCTTTGGCATGAACTGCGAGAGGATTGCAAAATCAGTGCAATTTGTTTACCTGTCCTGCTTAGCTGATATGCATTTATACTCCTCCTTGGCTTTTGGGATCACTACAGTATCTCTGAAGCCACAGAGAACATTCCATTTAACATTCTGTCACAACGATAGGAATTTGATTAAATTAAGGCCTTGAGTACCAGACGAGGACTGTGTGCCTTGAACAATAATAAAGTTAAAGTTTGAGAATTTAAAATATGGCAGAGTCATGAGAAATCTTGAGAAGATATTTCTATTAGCAGAAAATAGGAAAAACTAGCAAATGGGAGTTCAATGAGATGAAAAACTATGGATTTAGAGGCTATATCTATAAATTACCCTCTTACATCTTTCACTTTATACTTTACTTGAGTGAAGAAGAAAAATGAAATAAGGAACCAGCCAATAAGATTACAGGTTTATCTTTACTGTCTTGAAATCATGCTTAGCAAAAATTGTGAAAAGCTAGCACTGGTACTTATACTGTAAAATAGTTATTAAGGGATTTAGTAAAGTGTATTCTACTCCAGAGACTCCATTAGGATGGAGAGGAAAAGTAAAAATAACTACTTGAAAGGGAAAAAAAGTAAAAATAACTACTTTAAAATATGAAGACTCATTTACTGGAGAGAGAAAACACAACCATAACAAAACTTCACAAGTTGCCTGCAAAATGCGTGATAATGGCAGAGACTAACACTCTGTTCAGGCTAAGAAAAACTGGAACAGTTGCCCAACGCATGTTAATACGCTGCTCTTTTTGCCGTAGCTAATTTCTTATTTATGACAAAATCTGTATTGCCTTGGGCAGTTACTTAAAATCTCATTATGGTGAATACTTGCAAGTTTTAGAAACAAAATAGAAGCATTAACAATAAATATTGATTGCAGCCCTAAGTGAATGTGTATGAACTTCATTGCTTTACAAAAAAAGGAAAAGAGAGAGAGAGATCGTATACTTTAATAGGTCCAATAGAAATTACATAGGTGTTAAAGTTTTCTTTTGCCTTTTGATTGGAGTGTTATTACATTTTTGTTTATATTGTTCATTTAGTTCTAACTCAAAATTTAATATGTATCTAAGGGTCAGTTATTTTTTATTCATTCTTTGTTTGGAATTATATTTGCTAATATTGAATATCCATTCCTTTAAATGGACTATTATTTAAAACATTAAAACTTTTTCCTGCATAAGTTGTATCTTGAGAAAGATTAGTCACACATTCAAAACAAAACATGTCCAAATGATAGCATTAGAAAATATAATATTATACCTTTTCATTAAATCCCTTAGAAACTATGATACACATTTAAAAATAAATTTTGTAATTTACTTTTTCATAATTTATTAACATTCAGTACTATTAAGAAAAATGCTTTTCAAAATTAATCACTGGATCTTAAAGAGCATGCTGAGTTCATCATATCCATTTTCAGTATATTACATATTATAGACATATTAAAGATACTTCTCTTGTTTTGTCTTATTTTATTCCTTGTCTCCTTGTATTTCTTGTCTCTCTTCCCTGAACCTCACTCCCATGCTAATTCTCCATAAGTACTTACACTAACATATTTAATATACATCCTTATACCAGAATTATCCTGAAACCAAAACTAGACAAAAGCACTACAAAAAGAGAAAACTACAGGCCAATATTCTTCACATACATGGATGCAAAAATCCTCAACAAAATATTAGCAAACCACATTTAACAATTTTTTAAAAGAATCATTTAACGTGATCAAGTAGGATTTATTCCAGGATATATCAATATTTGCCAATCAATTGACATAATATACCATATCAACAAAACAAAGTGTTAAAAACCCTATGACTGGAGACATCCAGGGAAGATGGCAGAGTAGTAGCACCCTAAGCTCACCTCCACCTATAGCTACAACTAGATAACACCTCTATCAATGTAAATAACCAAGAAAATTACCCAAAAACTGGCAGAATAAACTCCACAACTAAATGCAGAGAAGAGGCCACACAGAAGAGGATCGAAACAGGGTCAGGGACCAGAATTGTGGAACTGTGCACACAAATAGATGGAAGATAAATAACATGCTACTAAAAATCAACGGGTCAACCAAAAAATCAAGGAGGAAATTAACAAATGTAAAACAAATGAAAATGAAAACACATAAGCATATGGTCCAAAATCTTTGGGATGCAGCAAAAGCAGTTCTAAGAGGGAAGTTTATAGCAATACAGGCCTGCCTCATAAAGAAAGAAAATCTGAAACCACCTAAACTTACACCTAAAGGAAAATAGAAAAAGAACAAACAAAACCCCAAATCAGTAGAATAAAGAAATAATAAAGATTAGAGCAGAAATAAATGAAATAAAAACTAAAAAACAAAAACAAAAGAAAAATATAAAATAGCAACAACGCACAAGCATGCGCGTGCGTGCGTGCACACACACACACACACACACAACCCTCAATAGAACAGATCAATGAGTCCTGGAGCTGGTTCTTTGAAAAGATCAACAAAATCAATAAACCTTTACCCAGACTCATCAAAAAAAGAGATGATCTAAACAAAATCAGAAATGAAAGAAAAGAAATAACAAATGCCACCATAGAAATACAAAGGATTATGAAATATTATGAAGATTATATGCCAACAAATTGGACAAACTAGAAGAAATTGATAGATTCCTAAAATACATAACCTCTGAAAACTGAATCAGGAAGAAACATTAAATTTGAACAGACTGATCATCAGCAATAAAAGTGAATCAGTAATTTAAAAAAGACTTACGATACACAAAAGTCCAAGATCAGATAACTCCACAGGAAAACTCTACCAAGCAATTAAAGAAGCACTAATACTTGTTCTTCTCAAACTATTCCAAAAAATAGAAGAAGGAAAATCTCTAAATTCATTTTACAAGGAACATATTACCCCGATACCTAAAACTTATAAAAATCACTATTAAAAAAAGAGAACTACAGGTCAATATCTCTGATAAATACAGATGCAAAAATCCTCAATAAAATATCAGCAAACCAAATGCAATAACACATTAAAAAATATCATTCAACACAATCATGTGGGATTCATTACCAGGATGCAAGAGTGATTCAATATTCACAAACCAATCAATATGACAAATCACACCAATAAGAGAAAAGATAAAAATATATAGTCATTTCAATAGATCAGAAAATGCACTTGAGAAAGTCCAATATCATGATAAAAAATTCAGTATCATGATAAAAATCTTCAACAAAGTAGGTTTAGAAAGAACATACCTCAATGTAATCAAGGCCATATATGCACAATACATAGCTAATATTATACTCAAAAGTAAAATATTGAGAGCATTCCTCCTGAGGTCAGGAACAACACAAGGATGTCTACTCTCACTGCTTTTATTCAGCTTATTACTGGAAGTACTAACCATAGCAATCACACAACCAAAAGAAATATAAGACATCCAAGTTAGTAGGAAAGAAGTAAAACTTTGACTATTTGGAGATAGCATACTATATACAGAAAACCTTAAAGACCACAAAAAAACTACTAAAACTGATAAATGAAAAAAAAAGTGATAAATGAATTCAGTAAGTTTGCAGGACACAAAATCAATGTATAGAAATTCATTGCATTTCTATGTACTAATAAAGAAGCAACAGAGAAATTAAGAAAACAATCCCATTTGTAATTGCACCAAAAATAGTAAAATACCCAGGATTAAACTAATAAGAGGTGAAAGAGCTGTATTCTGAAAACTATAAAGCACTTATGAAAGAAATTAAAGATGACACAGACAAATGGAAAGATATTCCATGCTCATCATTTGGAGAAAAAATGTTGGTAAAATGTCCATACTATCCAAAGCAATCTACAGATTTAATGTAATCCCTTTCAAAATGCCAAGAGCATTCTTCACAAAACTAGAATAAATAATACTAAAATTTATATGAAACCACAAAAGAACCCATGGAGTGAAAGCAATTTTGAAGTCAGAAAACAAAACTGAAGGAATCACAATTCTGGATTTCAAGTTATACCACAAAGCTGTAGTAATCAAAATGGTATGGTACTGGCACAAAAATAGACACATAGATTAGTGGAACAGAATAGAGAGCCCAGATATAAATATAAACTCATACTTATATGATCAATTAATCTATGACAAAGGAGGCAAGAATATGCAATGGGGAAAAAGACAGTCCCTTCAAATAGTACTAGAAACACCAGACAGCTACATGCAAAACAATAAAACTTGACCACTTTCTTGAACCATACACAAAAATAAACTCAAAATGGATTAAAGACCTAAATATGAGACCTGAAACCATAAAAACTCTAGAAGGAAATATAGTCATTAATTCCTTGGATACTGGCCATGGAAACATTTTTCTAGATATACCTCCTCAGGCAAATAAATAAAAGCAAAATTAAACTACTGGGACTACCAAAATAAAAAGCTTTTCACAAACCATCAACAAAACAAAAAAACAATCTAGTGAATGGAGAAAGATATTTGCAAATGATATATCTAAGAAGAGGTTAATATCCAAAATATTATATATTAAGAACTTAACACAACTCAAGACCAAAAAAAAAAAAAAAAAAGTGATTTTATAAATGGGCAGAAGACCAGAATAGACATTTTCCCAAAGTTATACAGATGGTCAACAGCAATGTGAAAAGATGCTCAATATCATTAATAATCAGGAAAATGCAAATCAAAACCACAATGAGATATTACCTCACACTTGTCAGAATGGCTAGTATCAAAAAGATAAGAAGTAACAGGTGTTAGCAAAGATGTAGGGAAAAGGAACCTTCATGAACTTTTGGTAGGAATGGAAACTGATGCAGCCTCTGTGGAAACATGATGGAGATTCCTCAAAAAAAAAAAAAAAATAGAATTACCATATAATCCACAAATTCTTTGGATAGTATTTATCCAAATGTGCTCGCTTTGGCAGCACATATACTATCCCAAGAACATGAAAACACTAACTCAAAAAAGTTAAATGCATCTCTATGCTTATTGCAGCATTATTTATAAATACACACACACACACACACACACACACACACACACACACACACACACTAGAATATATTGCTCAGCCGTTAAAAAACAAAAAACAAAAAAACAAGAAAAAAACTATGATATCTTGCCATTTGCAACAAATGGTTGGAACTAAAGTGTGTTATGCTAAATTAAATAAGTCAAACTGAGACAAATACTATATGATTTAATTTATATATGGAATGTGAAAAAACAAATAAACAAGCAAACAAAAAAGGCAGAAAGAGACCCATAAATACAGAGAACTGATGACTGCCTAAGGGGTAGTTAAGTAGGGTGGGCAAGATAGGTGAAGGTGAGTGGGAGATACAGGCTTCCAATTATGGAATGAATAAATTATGGGAATAAAACACACAATTTAGGGAATACAGCCACTAGTGTTAGAAGAACGTTATAAGGTGACTGATGATGTCTACCCTTGTGGGGAGCACAGCATGTTGTATAAACTTGTCAAATCATGACATTGTACACCTGAAACTACTGTAATACTTTGTGTCAATTATATATCAATGAAATACAAATATGTTAAATATATAAATTAACTACATGTTGATAGCCACTTTGTGCATTTGCTTTAAGTATACGAAATTTTATTAGAGAGATTTTGATAACTAATAAATAATCAAGGAAAATCATCATTTTTAAAGATTTTATTTATTTATTTATTTGACAGAGAAATCACAAGTAGGCAGAGAGGCAGGAAAAGAGGGGTGATGCAGGCTCCCTGCTGAGCAGAGAGCCCAATGTGGGGCTTGATCCTAGGACCCTGAGTTCACTACTTGAGCCGAAGGCAGAGGATTAACCCACTGAGCCACCTAGGCACTCTGAGAATCATCATTTGTTTGCAAATGAACATCTCCTATTTTTTCTCCAACTTACTTATAGAAAGGATCTGAAATATGCCTCATAATACTTGCTTGTATTCCAATCATCCATTTTAGGTTTTATTTTAATTTTAAACCAATAGGATATGATTCAAATGCTTCAAAGCACATAGGGAATGTTCAATAATTACTGTTTAACATTTGCTTCTTCCAGTGCTTCTCATAACTACCATTGAAGCCTAAAGAAAATCTTAGTTTTTAAATTCGTATATCTTAGTGACCAAATAGCAGTTTTCTGGTTGTAAGTCCAGATCAAACTCTTACTACTTAGAGCTTCTCATTTTGTATTTGTGAACAAAAATTGTTCTTGGATTTTTCCAATTCTCATTCTATACACTTTCCTTGAATGAATTCATCCACACCCATAGCATCAGCAATCTCCCATGTACCATCTCTCAGTTGTCTAAATTCCACAGCATCATATATCCAACAGAGGTGCTATATTCTTCAAAAAAATTTAATATCTTCTGCTCACACTCTAGCTCTTTCTCTAACATAAACATATACATATACATGCACATACAGACATACTCCTTCCTTTCCTCTCTTTTCCCAACACAATCTCATGTCAGTTTAGTTGCAGAGCACATTATAACCCATCATTTACTTCAGGCAAAGTATTATGAAAATAAATATATAATAGTTTTTCCATCAGATCCTAAACAGGTATGAAAAATATTATATACATATTAGATCTAGCTTAATAGGTGGCTTTTTGGCAGCTGGGGGATGGAGATAGGGAGTGATATAAAGGCATATGGAGAGACAAGGAGGAATATAAGAAAATTCCAGCTTTTCAAGTCTTTGTGTGAGTCTATTAAACCTGAAGAGAAAGAATTTAACTTCAAGTTTACCAATAAAGCATTATATAAAATCTGTGCTATTTTGAAAGACTGTATCATTTCAAAAACAAATTTTTATTATAAGCCTTATTTAGTAACTCAATTTTTAAACTTAATTCTCTTAACCTATGTTATTCAAATTTTGAAAGAAGAAAAATAAGGAAGAAAAGAAAGGTCCCAAATTACAATGTTTTATTTCTTGATACTTTTCTCAATGTTTCTAGCATGATAGTGATTAATGATCCCTGACTCTAGCTGTCTCTTATCAAGTTCCTTCAGATCCTGATTTAGAAAGTGAAGTTTAACCTTTCTACTGTTGATCAAGGGTATGGGGAACCTTCTGGATAATGACAGACTACAAATGAGGAGTCCTCTAACTGGAAAGATAAAGTCTGGGCAGTAAGATAAAGACTTTTAAAATCATGAAGTTTATGGATAGGTAGAATAAACTTATTCTCAAAATTTTAGTCTGCTAAAATCAGGAGCACTGCTAGAGAATTTCTTTAAAATAATGTAGAACCATTAAATCATCTATTTTTATAGAATAAATAATAGTTCATGCATGTAAATAAATTCATTACTTTATATATATTCATAGATGATTAATCTATATTTGACTGTGAAGATAAAATAAGAATGTTTAGAAATAATGTCTAAATGTAGAGATAAATTAGGGGGATTTTTACTTTACCTATATACATAAAACATCTAGCTTTATAGAAAATTTTGTTGATCCTAGGGAGCATATATTTTATAAAACATATCTTCACAAATGTGCATGTCATCCTCATGCAGGGGCCATGCTAAAATTCTCTGTATCATTCCAATTTTAGCACGCGTGTTGCCAAAGTGTGCACTATAAAAGTTATCCTCTCTTAAAAATGTTTCTTTGTGTTCTGGATGTTAGACATCAGCCTAGAGGTCTGAATGCTCTCAACTTTCCCTGCTGAGCTTTGCACATCCTCTTTAGAAATCTGCATGCTCTGAAAGATGCTCTCCTCACCCTCACCTGGAAGACTCACCAGCACTTGTTCTGTGACCATCTTATAAGGCTCTTATCAAAAAATTAAAAAGCTTCTCAAAAAAAAAAAAGAAGAAGAAGAAGAAGACAAAGCTGTTTTTATTTATCAGTCAAGTGAACACATGCCAGAAAAAGAAGTACACTCAATAGTTTACTGAGGGGGTGAAATGTATACTTTTAAGTTTTAGAATGGTGGAGAGTCAATGGTGGCTATGCTTACGAAGGAGTAAAAAGTAACACTGAATGGAAAAGAATGTTCAAGGGTGGACACACAGTAGTTTCAACATTTGTTATTGGTCATGAAAAGTCTTCAGACAGATCCACGAAGAGTCTGGCAAAGCTTGAAATGACTATTTGTCTGGTCCTTTAATAGTTTTCTCTAGTAGAACCAGTTATGGCAAACACAATACCCCATTTTAATATCTCCTCAGCAAGGTTACTCTAAGTGAAAAACTTCTACGATACACATTTATTCTTCTTATACTAATTTCCAGCATAAACCCCAAACTCTCACCTTACTCCTAATCACTTGGCTTTTGATCTCTTAATTAGATCTCATTCTCAGCTCCCAAACCCCTCGGGAAATCATTGTCACTCCTTATCAAAATTCCCTATTCCCTCAATTTTTTTCTTGTTCACCAATTTAGAAATTTTTCCTTCCCTTCCTGCTCCAACTGAAACCTGACTTTTCCATGATGATTCTCAATTGCTAAGATCCTTTAGGAGGTAACCGTTTTTCTTTCATTCAACCTCAGACCATTGGACTGCTAGGTTACCCTCAGCTCTTATTGTTCTTTGAGCCCATTTTCCTGGTCCTAAGAGGCCCAGTTTTGAATCTCATGTCAACTGATTATGTAGTAGACTGAGTACTCTACCCCACAGTGGCTTACGTTTGCTAGGTTCTTTGCTTTTGCCAATAGGACAACTGCAAACATGATTTAAGCAGAGACTTAACAGTTTTCTTACACATGGGGCTCACTCTTTCTTTCTGCTTATGGGAACTCTGCACCCACTAGTACATGTGCAGGAGCTTAAAGCAAGTATGTTATATTAAAAAAAAAAAAAAAAGACCCTTGGTCAAGTCATCTCCCTTGACCATGTACTCCATCCAAATTCTAGACATATGAGTTCATCTTAGGTCACCCACAAGATGTGCTAGTGCAGACCAGGAGACTTTCCTAGCCAACCCACAGAATTGATGAGAAATAATAACTGCTTATTGTCTTAAAACACTAATTGTAAAGTGGTTTGTTACTTGGAAATCTAACTGATATAAAGTATATCACCTAATCCTAATGCTAGACTATAAACTCTATGTGAGCCGAGTTGGTTTGCTTTTTTCCCTACTGCTGTTGCCCCAGCATATGGAAATTTTAGATTTTTCAATAATTTCTTTTTGAAAACATGAAAATGTTAAAAATGTTTTTAGATGAATATTCCCTGAACTAAATATGAGGGAACATGTGTTTCCTTAATGGCTCATGGTCCCTAAGAATTTGAATACACATATTATTTAGACAATCTTTTTACTAAACTTACAATAAAATTATTTTTCAAGCCTCTATTCTAAAATTGAGACAGTGAAATAACAATAATGACAATACCGTAATGATTATACTATTAGCATAATATTATAATAATTATTATTAATTGAGAAGCCTTTGATTCTTGACATTACACTATTTAATATTCAAGTGAAACTTATAAGATAAACATTATTTGCCCTTATTTCATGAAGAGGAAGATCTGATGCTCAATGAAATTAACCACTGATCCAAAGCTTCATAGTTAGTGATAGATTTTTACATTCAAATCCAAAACTTTAGTATTCTAGGATATAGTTACATTTTTTTCAAATGTAAAAATTCAGGTCAATCTTCCTTATATCCCTGTTTGAAAAGGAGTTTTTGAGATAGAAGTATACTTAGAATATTATCTGATTCCATTTCTTATTTAGAAGGTAAGAAAACAGAGGGCAAAAAGGTCAACTAATGTATCTAAGAGGACACAGAGAATAATTCATTTAATAATGTGCCAGGAACTTACAGATTAGAAGTAAACTCACATGTGGAGACAAGTTGGTCACTGTGTAGGTACACTTATGCATGTACCCTGGTTTATTCCTCACAACAAAGTAATAAGATAGGTGTATCATTTCTACTGGAGAGGAATCTCAGGTTCAGAATTCATTAGTAGTTAATTACCATATCTGAAACCTGAAACCTATACTTACTCCTATCTGAATTTTAATCGCATCCCTTGTCAGTAAATACTGCAGCAATCTGGAGTTATATTTTCTTTTAGTATTTTTAACAGTGTTTTAGAAAGAAAGACAATCCAAGAATATAGTCTCCTTTAAAAAAAAATTTCCATGTCAGAAAACTAGGATTCCCTAATATTTTGAGTTAAACTGATAAAACAAGAGCCAAGTCAGAGGGCTGGGGGGGAAACATGTTGTTTTAAAAGATGATTCAGAGACTGGGGTGCCTGGGTGGCTTAGTCATTAAGCATATGCCTTTGGCTCAGGTCATGATCCTAGGGTCCTGGGATTGAGCCCCTCATCGGGCTCCCTGCTGAGCAGGAAGCCTGCTTCTTCCTCTCCCACTCCCCCTGCTTGTGTTCCCTCTCTCACTGTGTCTCTGTCAAGTAAATAAATAAAATCTTAAAAAAAAAAAATGTGACTCAAAGAAAAAAAAATGATTCAAAGAGTAAATTTTGTTTCCAAATTAGAGCATCAATAAACTTCCTACAGTGATGAATATGTTAGTATTATAATTTTATTTTTTATTTTTGCAACAAAAACTACCACAAAATAATAACCTGAAAATAAAATCAAGATTCTATTTATGTAGTACAAATAAAATATTTAAGGATGTCTTTGGGAACATTGGGAAACACTTGTCCTTCAGGATTATATAGTAATGGGTAGTTCATCTAATAACATCTGATTTCAGGGGCCAAGCCCACCACTCATACAAGTGGTGATCAGTTCAGAGGAGGAAGACATGGGATGGGCAACTTCTGAACTTGCAGTATTTTATTTGTCCAAATGTCCACTTCCTAAACCAGACTGTGAATTCTTTAAATGATGGCAATAATGGTTGATATAGGAAGGAAGGAAGGAAGGAAGGAAGGAAGGAAGGAAGGATGAGAGGGAGAGATGGAATAGAGTTACCAGGTAGAAAGTTCAGCCCACTGGAAAGATGGACATATCTTGGTCAGAGATAGGTCAGGATGATGCATTATAGATGAAATTTATTAAAATGCATTAATATGTAACATTAAAGCACATATATTACATCCAGTGAATCCTTCTTCTGGGTACTACAATTGACAAAAAAGATCACAAGTTATTTTTAAATTTTTATGTATTAAAATTATTTAAAAGGGTATCAAATGAAAGTTCAGAATTTCTCATATTTACATGGATTTAGAGTAGTGAAATGTTAAAATGTATTTTAATATACTGATTAAAACAGCCTCAAACTAGATGAGAGTTACCATTTTACATTAACATAATGTCAACATAATTTTAATTTAAATATATTTCCATATCTTTTGATCAGAATCTTGTTAATATTCAAGTTCATTATTTCTTACTAAAGACTTACTTTAGAGGTCAGAGGAATATGTTAGTTAAAGTATGCTTACAACAGTTGAAATTTTTTAATTAAAAATTTTAATTGAAATATAAAATGTGCAATGTACCAGTGGGCAAAGCAAACCAGATAAAATATCTTTTGTGTATCTTTGGAGACTGTTGTGTCTCTTCTCATTACACATAAGAAGCTGGGAACATAGGATAATATCCTCTTCAGTTCAATTTCATTTATTCCTATGATTGTAAATGATACTCAGAAATGCTATTTTTTCTAGACTCAGTCCTAAAAACCGCTCCTCCACACCCAGGAAGCCTATCTTCCATGCTTTCTGAGAAACTGTTTTTTAACAAAGCACCTATATACGAATTCTTGAAAGTGATTTCCTATACAACTTCTCTATTTTTGAATCAATATTCATGTTATAAAAAATATTTATCAGGCTATTTTAGGAGAAAATATAACTGTGGAAATCTATGAGTTAGGTTGCTAATATATGCAATTAAAGGCATATATCAACCATTCAAGAGTTTAAAACTTTATCTTTGGGGACATACTTGCAGGCAGTCAGGAAAAAAATTTTCAGTTAGAATGTGACCATCAAATACTGTCTTATTGAGTGACAGTTCCATTATGAATTTAAGCACAGGATATAAAAAGAGTCAATTGAACTACACATTCATCACTGCCTACAGTTGTGGATGAGAGGAAAATAACTTGTTAACATGGGTAGGTGGAGGTTATAGTTTCTAGGAGCTATTAATCTAGTTCTGTCTGTAACTTGATTACAATTGAGGTGTGTAAGGGAGATGAAGTTTAGGAAACTGAGGTAAAAATAAAATAGAGACAATTCTTATGAAAATATAGAGGATTATGGACTAAATATATGGCATTTGGGAAGCTAGGTATTTTCCAAAGTGGAACTACAAAGACCGGCTTTTGACACTAATAAACACGTAATCTATAGCTAACTGTTAAAATTTTCCAAGCTTCAATTTCTTTATCTAAAAACAACAACAAAAAATAGCAAGGAAGTTTTTCATGATTTCAGTAATGGCAAGAGTCAACTCTAGGTGTAAACTTAAGAGTTAACATGACGCCTTGGCAAACTTCTGACATAGATGGGAATCTGCTTCATTGTTACTGCTCCTGGCAATTCCTAACAGAATAGTGGCACCCTCAAATTCCACTAGAAGAGGTATTGGTTTTCAGGAGCTCCAGCAGCATTTTCAGAAAGTATGATATCAGAAGGTGTGTGTGTGTGTGTGCGTGTGTGTGTGTGTGTGTGTGTGTCACACACACACTTCTAGACATCACTAAAGAGGGGTACAGAAGGGGAAGAAAAAACTGTTGCCATTACCAGGATCATTTCCCCTCTACCCACTTATTCCTATTACCTCATCTACTTTGGAAACCTAAATTCTAGAATCCTGAGCTCATGAGCAGAATATATAGACTGCTGTGGCTTTCAGTTCACAAGGAAAATTTACTGGCTTGTATCATAGGAACAGACAATAAAATGTCCTAAATCCAATGCGAAAGGATAAACTTTGATAACATTTTATGTGATGATATATTTTTCCATTTGCCCAAAGCTTTCAACATTCAACTTCCTCCTTCCAATTTCCACAATCCGTATTTCATAAGTAGTATATTATTAGAGGCAGGAAAAATAAGCAGAAAAGTGCAAAAGTTACCTCCAATGCAGAAATATTGTTCCTTTACATAGTCTTAGTTGGTAGTCTCATTTTCTTGTGGACTTTTACAATGTCATGACACAAAACACTTGAAGCTGGATGCAAATGACATCTTAGAATAAAGTACATATCTTAGGAACAATATCAATAAATAAGAAAAACTCAAAAATTATATAGTCATTATATATCAAATAGTAAAAGCTCAGTGTTGAAAATCATGGCTAATCATTTAATCACAAAACAGAATCCAGGATGAGAAAATTATTGGATGAGGGTCAGATGCAATAATATTGGTATTGGACTGATATTAATGATGAATGCAAACATTTTTTAAAAGCTTACGCATGTAGATCTTCCAAAGATAAAAAGGGAAAAAGAATATTATTAATAAAAGCTGTTTTCTTGACCTTTAGGCTTAGCAAACATAATTCAACACAATTCCATTTGGGCATGCTTCTTAAACCCCAATGGGAATTTTGGGGTTTAAGGATATTCATTAGAATCACATCATGAAAGGAGAGTGATATCATCAAGATTTCAACAGAGGTCATTCCTGACTTTACTCCCTCTCACAAAGAAAACTTAACACTTCATGGATAAACAACAGTGAAAGAATCCTAGAACATGGAAGAGACGATGAAGTACCCCACTGTACCACAGAGACCAAGACAGATAGGATCGCAAAAGTGAAACAGCTACTTGTTCGCCATGTTGCCCCACCCCTAGGCCAGCACAGCACCATACCAAGAGGCATCTGTCAGCTATGTTTCCTCCAGTGGGAAAAGAGCCCAAAGTTAATAGTTCATCTCCCCCAACATTGTGGGTTGCCTATTGGGAGCCTCCACTCTAGTGTCACCCCACAGGGATTGCAGGGGAATCTGTAGGCTCAACCACCATCTGAATCTGATGGAGAAGGTGGGTAAGGGCTCAAAATGACCAGCACTCAGATCTTGGCAGACTAAGTTCCCCCCAGCAGGATCCATGTAACAGTCACAACCAGCACTTTTGCTAATCAGCAGAACCAAGACAGTGGTTCAGTTTGACCAGCAAACTTGGGAGGGTATAGGTTTGCCTGACTTAGGCACAGTTTTACTGGCTCTACTGACTGGCCTGCCCCCACTCAGACAGGAAAGCTGAGTCATAACATCATGCTAAGCAAGATAAATCAAAGAAGACAAATACTGTATAATCCCATATATGTGCGGAATATGGTGCTTAGTGTCAGATATACTTTTCTTCATGACTACCCTTATCTATGAAATAGAAATAATAATAGTACCTACTCCATAAAGTTGTTAGGAGTATTAGATTTCCCTAATAAAATGCCAAAGGTATGGCATGTAATAAGGAATTGCAACAAAGTTGTTCCTAACTCTTTGTAAGTGAACATATGAAGCGATCTAAACACAACCCTAAAAAACTTTGAGTGCTGATATTTTTTACTGTTTTTTATTACCTAGCTTCCTAATTGATTTTAATATAGACTTCTAGCCTCTAGTAAAGCTAGCTCACATCATTTGGTTGATCACAAAGAGTGGTTCTAATAGAAAATGACATGCTGTGAATGTTCTTGATTTTATGAAGTTTGTAAGACTGGTAATCTGTCAACCATAAATACAACAATATATCTGTATATTTGTATTTTGGAAATATTTACTTCTCTATACTACAAAGAAGCTTCATTTTATATTAAAATTATTAGCCACAGTTGATGCTGCAAAAGCACAAAAGATTTAAATCCATCTTCTTGTTACTTAGAATGTAATTTAAAGTTCCTTGACACATTTTTTTGTTGTTTATATCCAAAATGCTTGTCAGCAACTTGTACAATCATTTTAAGGTATTTTAAATTTATGTCAGTGTGGTAGTAAGCAAGATTGCTCTCTAACCACAATGGATTTATTCCACCTGTGTATGTCTTTTAAAATTACACTTGCTTTCTTATCCTTATGTTAATATTTTTCTACGTTTATAACACTTTCCCTTTGGTAGATTTTATGCATCCTTTTCAACTCATGCTTTAAGTAAAGGTGACCTTTAAAATACATAAGTTTTCATAATAGGAAATGTAATCTTACTAGAGAACATCCACATGAACTAAGATTTCCTAAGGACATGCAGGTCACTGAACTTCATTTATGTAGGGCATTTTGAAATACAGGGAAATAGAAATGTGAATTAATTAAATACCATTTCCTATGCTGTGCTCACATAAATAATTAAACTAACCAATACAACTGTTCTCAAACTATAGTAACCTGATTAACTATCCCTCTAACTGTTGCACATTGTTTGCACCATGCTATAAATCTGCATCATACATTATTTATAATTTTCTACTTTACCCTTGTTTAAATACCAACCATTAAAATGAACAGTGAAAGTTACTGATGAAACATAACAACAACAACAACAACAAAAAAACAACTATACATTGTCCTTAAAGGAGCATAGGGGTCTGCATTGTTAATTTGAGTAATGTGGAGGTTAATACTTAATGAGCTTTTTATTATTAACCATTTTAATTTTAATAAAGGGAAAAATGTATCAACCACCTTGGCTATCATCACTGTATATGAAGGCCTCTATATCAAAGTCACGATTGAGACCAAGTTTCTATCTCATACAAATTTGTCCATATTACCCTGAAGGCAGTTATTCCAAAATGCTATAAATTTCATTGATGTATCCTTTTTATTTTTTCAAATGATAACCATGCAAGAAGCTTTGTTTCAAAGGCTCTGTGATATCCAGTGAGGTCACTGGAGTAGGAAGGGTAAAGAATACAAGGTGAGGTTTGGTAAATGATACCTGGAGGTAAGGGAAGCAGAGGGTAGAGTCTAAGATTACTTCTAGTTTTCTGAATCAAACATCTGTGTCAAAGCAACTTCTAAGCAAATGCTGACAAATTATCATTTCGCTCATGAACTCACTGCTCTGTCCCAGGGGAGCTCTGAGAGCACTGATCTTGTCTACCTTGATTAGGCAATTTCCTCTGCCACACCCCTCCATGTGTGAGGTTTGAGTAGATTAATTTGGTCCATTTTCTCAAATTGCTTACCTCACCTTAACCCTTCTGATAGGATTTTATGACCACAAAGCTGAGGAAAAAATTTTTAAGAAAGAGGGAACAACCATGGAGATACATTTTTTAAGTAAAAATCTCCACTGGAGGTAGCAATTCAAAACCAGTGAAGACTTTTTTTTAAAAATTTTATTTATTTATTTATTTAACAGAGAGAGAGAGAGAGAGCCAGCGAGAGCAGGAACACGTGCAGGGCGAGTGAGAGAAGGAAAGCGTTCCTGCTGATCAGAAAGCCCAACGCGGGTTTCGATCCCAGGACGCTGGGATCATGATCTGAGCCGAAGGCAGACGCTTAACAACTGAGCCACCCAAGAAAAATTTAGTGAAATCATTAGGAAATAGAAAATAAGTATAGAAAATCACCTAAGAGCTGAAGCCCTAGTCCTGTCACAGGACAAATACTCCACCAGGTCATGATTTCCTTATTTCTTATAAGTCTCTTTTCAACTCTTGATGTACCAGAAAAACTGACCTGCTTGTAATTCTCTGCACTCAACATGCTGTGATATTACCTTTGTTTTGATTAACACTCTGTCCTTCAACCAGAATATCCTCACCCTCTCCTTAGCTGGATAATTCTGATTTACTATTTATAACCCAGGTCACTGAGCACCACTTCTAGAAATTCTTCCTTGATCTCACTGGGCTAAGTGCCCTCATGATGCTCTAGTTCATATGGTTCACATTTCGATATTTCTCTTACCACACTGTTTTTTTTTTCTTTTTCTATTTGTTCATGAAGGCAGCTCTCCTCTATTTCTCCTAGACTATGAGCAGCTTGAGGGATAATTTCTCATTTTATCTTCATATCCACAGTCCCTAGCACTGTGACTTCCAATGCCAAATGGATGACTAAACAATGAATGAATGATCCTACAGTTAGAGAATTAAATATGCTCATTTATGTATCCTCTCACTGGTACAGATTCTCCTGAGAGGAAAATAAGTATTAGGAAGGATTGGGAGATTTGGGGAGAAAATGGAGAAGTCGTAAAAGTATATCTAGGTGAGTTAAATGATGAGGGGTTCTGGGAAGAGAGCTGTAAAAGAGGAAGTATGGGAAAAGAGTTGTGTATTAAAGCTTATGGTGGTGAAGTTTCAGTTGATTATAAGATATTGGTGTGTCCATGAGAGGTTTGCTGAAGTGGAATAGAGGAGATGATCAATGGATTTGAAGTCATCAAAGAACAGTGAATTTATGATGCTGATAACTGCATTCTTCATGATATTCAGTTCAGTTAGGCTAATGGCAGGAGTGAGATGAAGAGTGAGAACTCTGTAAATATAGAGGAGCTCACAAATAAAGTTAGTTTCTGTGAGAAGTCCTATGGATTTGAAGTAATAAAGACATTTTAAAATTTTCTAGCTACTTGGGCCATCTAGATGACAGCAGTTCTTTCTCTTGTCAGCATACAGGCATGCAGGTGGCCCACACACTAGAGTCTTGGGTTTTGACCAGTTAATCAAGCACTCTAAGTGGCATTTTTATGTCCTCATCACATCTTCAGCCCTCCTCTTATTTCCTGTATGCTTCCTCAAGCATGCACTACCATGTCTCCCTGCTTTCCTCCCTCAAGACTTTTTCCAAATGGTTAGTAGACCAATTAGCCCATGCACATGGGCTACAGAGAACTGCGGGGATAGTTAGCTTCCACCCACCCAGGGAAATCCTCAACCAACAAGGAACAGAGTTGATGGATGAACACCACAGCCTCTTCTCCTTCAGTGACAAATTCTAATGCACAACCTGTTTCCTTCTGGGTTACTCTGTGACAATAAGTCCACTGTTTCAGACTGAGACCTTTAATGGAAATTCTCTCCGTTCAGTCTAAGGTAACATCCCATGTGTAACAACCTCATAATGATAGAAGAATATGAGCTGTTATTTGGAATCTGTTTCACCCAAATCACTGATGTATAAAAATAAAAAATGGATTACAAAGAACCTAAATGATTTATTAAAGATTAGTAGCAGATTTCAGGACCAATCCAGCGTTCTCTTCATTGTAAGGAACAGAAATGTTTAAGGGAAAAATTGTTTAAAAATAAAAGTCACAAGGATCGCCTGGGTGACTCAGTTATTAAGTGTCTCCCTTCAGCTCAGGTCATGGTCCCAGGGTCCTGGGATTGAGCCCTGCATCAGGTTGTCTGCTGTGTTCCCTCTCTCACTGTGTCTCTCTTTGTCAAAGAAATAAACAAAATCTTTAAAAAATAAATAAGAAATTTAAAAATTTTAAAAGTCATGAAATAGATGCATTGAGCAGGCAATCATTGTCTTTGTAATGGAATGCATCTTGTAAAATACAGGAAATTCTCATCTACCCAAATTTACATGGGTTTTGTTAATTGATCCAATATTGGTATCTTCCCTTGCCTTTTTGACAAGAAGTTAGAATAGCTACTATCAATAAGACTAGAAATAACAAGCGTTGACAAGGATGTAGAAAAAAGAGACTTGTGCACTCTTGATGAGAATGTAAATTGGTGTCGCCACTGTGAAAAAAATTCAAAACAGAGCTACCATATGGTCCAAAAATTTCACTTCTGGGTACTTATCTGAAGACAATGAAAACACTATGTGCACCCCTATATTTATTGCACCATTATTTAAAATAGTCAAAAGAAGAAAACAATTTAGTTTTTCATAGTTGAATGAATAAAAAAGATGTGGTACAATACAATGAAATATTATTCATCCATGAAAAGAACAAAATCTTGTCATTTGTGACAATGTGGATGGATCTCAAAGGCATTACACTAAGTGAAATAAGTGAGATAGAGGAAGATAAAATACTATATCACTTTTAGGTGGAGTCTCAAAAAATCAAAAAAATACAAACTCAAAACAATATACACAATTTTGTCATATATGTAATTCTGTAGCTACATTTAGTGCCTATTAAAATTATTAAAATGTGATTTTTTTAAGAAATTTGCAGAGAGCAAAGATCTTGTATAAATTGTGATTTTGCATTAGAGTTGGAAAGAGCACACGGTGAAGTGGAATGAGTAAACTGTCCCAGGTGTGGCATCAGTTGAGTGGGATGGTATTGTGGAAAATTTGTTAAACTTATAAGTCTTATGAAAATTTGAGAGATTTTTTTAACCTGTACGTGAAGACTTTATTAGTAAAGACAGTGCATTATAAACATATTATCTATTTTTATAAAATATGCTTGGACTATTAAGATTTGGTAACAGCAACAAAAAAAAAATTCTAAGCTTATTTGTGTTTCATTAAAAACTTTTAAAGAGAAATTTCACTGTACTATGTAAATGTTAGGTGTTCAAGAACTGTTTGTATGAGTAAATAGCAATATTTATCTTCCAAAGAGGCAAATAAAACAATTGTACATCTATTTTAACTCATTTGTAGCATATTTATTCTTTTTTTTTTAAGATTTTATTTATTTACTTATTTGACAGAGAGAGATCATAAGTAGGCAGAGAGAGGGGGAAGCAGGCTCCCTGCTGAGCAGAGAACCCAATGTGGGGCTCAATCTCAGGACCCTGGGACCATGATCCAAGCTGAAGGCAGAGGCTTTAACCCACTGAGCCACCCAGGTGCCCCTGTAGCATATTTATTCTTTAATCACCCACTTTAATCACTTAAAATGTGTTTTTTGATATAGGCATTTAAGGAAAAAAGTGCCTTTGAACAGAAGTATAGGAAGTGGACTTTAATGCAATTGTAGAAAACAGCCGTGCCTGCTTAAAAACAAAGTACAGGGGCACCTGGATGGCTCAGTGGATTAAGCCTCTGCCTTTTGGCTTGGGTCATGATCTCGGGGTCCTGGGATCAAGCACCACATCGGGCTCTCTGCAGGGGAACCTGCTTCTCCTTCTCTCTCTGCCTATCTCTCTGCCTACTTGTGATCTCGCTCTGTCAAATAAATAAGTAAAAAATCTTAAAATAAAACATTACACTGATTTAAAAACAGAAAACAAAGTACATGCAGCTGTCCACAGGCCAATAAACATTACAAAAATAGCAAAAGATTGCATTTTATTTGCAAGAACTAGACTAGGGTCAAACTCATCTCTCTCTCTCTCCAGAAAATCAGTTTCCAGAAGACCCCACTGGCAAACTCCCACAACCTTGAAGTTGCACTGTCCAGATTTTAAAAAAACAAAAAACAAAACAAAACCAACAAGCAAAACAAAAAACAAAACCCAGCACTGCTGAAGATGTGGTCTTCCCTTTCAAAACAGTGACGGAAATCTCATTTGGGGTAAAAACACCCTAGCTGCTTACAGATTTTTGCAAAGATAAAAGTGGAAAGCCACTTTCATAAAACTAAAGTATTTAGGAGAAAGATTTGAGCTTATAGAATAAGCCTAGGGCTTTAAGAAGAAAAGTTCTTAAAAAGATCTTAAAATCTTAAAAAGATGAACAACTCCAGCAGAGCAATTTCTTGCCCCCAAATAACACAAGATTCTCTAGTGACACTATTTCTAAAGCAGTAAAACAGAATCTTCCATCTCATTGCCTGACCTGGCTTAACTCCTGTCATCTTCTGAGAAAAGCCTCTACCCAGAACATGGGCACTCCAAACTCCCTCAGAATTGTCCAGTTAAATCAGTTAAACTCAAATACTTTTTCAATGCCATTTTATAGGCTTTGGATATATAGAGATAAAGAAAGAATGATTACTATCTTTGAGGCCTTTTGAGTAAGTTGAGGGAACAGGTGTGATTTCAAGTAAGTCTAATATGATAGAAAACACCAGATCTCAAAAGACTGGTGGAAAGGAACTCAGGAAGCTGTGTCACCTATATCTGCTCTTACCAACTTTTGAGGACATTCTGTTGTAATATATCCATAGTCTAACTGCTACAATCCGTGATTCCTGCCCAGTATTAGAAGAACAGTGCCCTGGATAAGTTAGAAATATTTATTCCCACACAGAAAGATTCTTTAAAAATGGTAAGTCAGAGGAACTTGGCAAAACTTTGCTTCATGGTTCCAGCCAGTTCAGACTTTATTATACCTGACCCTTCATATAAATTCTTAATGTAAATGAAAAAATTAAAGGATCATAGGCCACATATGGGAAATCACATAAGACAGAATACTTCATATTGATCTGCTTTGATTTTCTGCTGCAGGTCATAAGATCATCATATAATCATCTAAATTCCTAGAATAAAGAATAATTTTTCTACTTAATCATTTTATTCAACATTTTATTCAACAATTGGCACTTGAACGCCTAGATCTAGAACTTTTATGGCCCATTATTTCTCTTAAGCCTTCATGCACTTTGTGTTTGAAATGTCATTAATTTTCTATATAGGAGCACAGACAAAATTAGCTAATATTCTCCATTCTTTCTCTGTATTTGAACAAATCATGTTCTCCTTATATCATCTCACCCTGGATTTCATTCAGGCTTTTAGCAAATATTTATTGAACAATTCATCTTAAGTGCATATAACAATGCTTATATCCACATTCATCGTTCCTATTATTATTATGATCTTTATTACGATCTCCTATCTTAACTCCACAATCACATTTGGATCTTTCTTCAATATTTTACTAACTGTAATTTCTTTTCCAAGATGTCCAAGCTAGTCTGTGTTTTTGCCAGGCAGCAAGCACTGTTTTCTTTTCTAGACATAGTACGTTCTCTTTTGTTACTTTATGTATGAGTAGCAATTTATTTTCCCTTAGAATTACTTAATTATATTCTTGTATTAAAACCTATACCCTCAACATTATTTTTCCAGGTACTAGAAGCATGTGGTTGACACCACTACCTTAGACAGTCCCAGGTGGAGAAATGTCCACAGAAGTTGTACATGGCGGAATGCTGTTGTTGATAGAAAATTTTTCCATTGAGACCTCTTCTGGTTTGGGGCTTTTTTTTTTTTTTTTTAAGATTTTATTTATTTATTTGACAGAGAAAGAGATCACAAGCAGGCAGAGAGGCAGGCAGGGGATGGGGGAAACAGGCCCTCCACTGAGCAGAGAGCCCGATGCAGGACTCAATCCCAGGACCCTGAGACTTGACCTGAGCTGAAGGCAGAGGCTTAACCCACTGAACCACCCAAGTAGGTACCCCTGGTTTTGGTCTTTTTAGGCAACACTATTCTTTCACTTTCTGTAAGTTTTATATCACCCACTTAAAATATATACATTAAGATTTTTTTAGAGTTATGTTTCAGATTTGCAGAAAAATTGAAGGGAAGGGACAGAGATTTTCCTTATACCCTCTCCTCCCTCACACATACAGCCTCTATCATTATTAATATACTCACCAGAGTGGTACATTCACTACAACTGGTGAGTATACATGAAAATAACATGAACACCCAAGGTCCATCGTTTACATGGTGATTCACTGTTGGTGTTGTACATCCTGTGAGTGTGGACGAACACAGTGCCGTGTATCCACCATTATGGGATCATGTAGAATATTTTCACTGCCCTAAAAATCCTTTGTGTTCCACCTATTCATCACTCTTCTACTCTCAACCCCTGACAACAGCTAATCTTATTGCAGTCTTTTGCTTTTTCCAGAATGTCATGTAGTAGAAATCATACAGTATTTAACCTTTTGAGGTTGGCTTCTTTCATTTAGCAATAAACACTTAAGGCTTCCCCATATCTTTCCATGGCTTGACAACTCATTTAATTTTAGTGAATAAAATTCCATTATTTGGATGTACCACAGTTTATTTATTCATTTACCTACTGACAGACACCTTGATTGCTTCTAAGTTTTGGCAAAGAGGAATAAAGTTGCTGTAAATATCATATATAAGTAGGTTTTTGTGTGGGAAAAATTTTCAGCTCCTTTGAGTAAATACCAAGGAGCAAAACTGCTGTATTTTATGGCAAAAGTATGTTTAGTTTTGTGTAAAAAAACAAACAAACAAACAAACAAACAAAAAACCACCAAAGTTCTTCCGCAGTATCTGTACAATTTTTTATTCCCACCAGTAATGAATGAAAGTTCCTGTTGTTTCCCTCCATGTTAACATTCGGTGTTGTCAGTGTTCCAGGCTCTGGTCATTCTAGTAAGTGTGTAGTGGTATCTCACTGTTGCTTTAATTTTCATTTCTTTGATGACCTATGATGTGAAACACCTTTTCATATGCTTATTTACCACCTGCATATCTTATTCAGTGAGGTGTCTGTTAAGATCTTTGGTCTTTGGTTAGGATGTTGTTCTTATTTTTAGAAGTTCTTTGTGTATTTTGAGTTTTTTACCAGATGTGTTTCTTGCAAATATTTTTCTCCCAGTCTGTGGCTCAGGTTCTGATACTTTTAACATTGTTTATTACAGGAAGAGAATTTCTTTTAATTTTAATAAAGCCCAGCTTACCAATAATTTCTTTCATGCATTTTGCCTTTGGTGTCATATCTAAAAAGTCATTGCCAGACCCAAGGGCATCTAGGCTTGCTCTCATTATCTTCTAGGAGTTTGATCATTTTGCCTTTTACATTTAGGTCTTTTATCCATTTTAGTTAATTTTTGTAAGGGGTGTAAGGTTTTTGTCTAGATTTTGTTGCATGTGGATGTCTAGTTGTTCCAGCACCACTGGATGAAGACTATCTTTGCTCCTGTATTGCCTTTACTCCTCTGTGAAGGATCAGTGGCCTATGTTTATGTGGGTCTATTTCTGGGCTCTCTATTCCTTCCGTTGTGCTATCTGTTCTTTCACCAATACCACATGGTCATGATTACTGAGATTTATAATAAGCCTTAAATTCAGGTAATTTTGGTCTTCCAACTTCGTTCTTCTTCAATGTTGACTTGGCTATTCTGGACCGTATGCCTGTCCATATAAACTTTGGAATCTGTCTGTATTCACAAATAACTTGCTGGAGTTTTGACTAGGATTGCACTAAATCTATAGATCAAGTTAGGAAAAACTGACATCTTGACAATATTGAGTATTTCCACCCATAAATGTGAAATAGCTCTCCATTTATTTAGTTCTTTGATTTCCTTCATCAGATTTCTTTGGTTTTCTTCATATAGATCTTGCACATATTTTGTTAGATTTATACCTAAGCATTTCATTTTGGGGTTGTAAATTATACTGGGGTTTTAATTTTAAATTTCACCTGTTCATTGCTGGTATATAGGAACATAACTCATATTTTTTATATTCTTCCTAATTTTTTGCCATCTTCTTATATTCTATATACAGATGATTATACCTGCCCCTTAATCTTGAACTTTGTCTTTAGCTTCCCTGGCAGATTATGTGTCAGTCACCTTTCTCATTGCAGATTCAATTTTTGTCTCAAACATTTTTTTTTCTCCTTTCTATGAAAAGCTTCCAATTTTTTATTTATCTTAGAATACATTTTTATATTCAAATAATAAATTTGATCATTGCCATTGGGCAACTTTTGTTCAGAAACAGAAACTACTTCAATACTGAAGAAAGGCTTTTAGGGTTTTTAAAAAATCTTACAATATTGTATATTTTTTAGTCATAAATCCAAATCTTCCATTTTTCAACATCCTCTTAATTTTACTTTTCTAGAGTCAGACTGCCATGGTTTGAGTTTACATCTATGGGCTGTACAACTTTAGTCAACTAGCCTAACTCTCTGGGTATAGTCCAACAGCTCTAGAATGGAATCTTTAAAGTACTTAGGATATAAAATGCATATGAGCATTTACTGATACTATATTTTAAAAGTACTTGGCAGAATCCCTGGCACATGATGTCTACTCAGCAAATCAGAGCTGTCTATATTCCAGCATTATACTTTACACAAAAAATATGAAAAGTGAACAGATACATAAACACTCACCATATTGATTGAGGTATTGTAAAAACAATACATTGTGTGAATACATGATTTAGGGGAAAATTGTTGTTCTAAAAACAAGTTCAGTAATCCATTAAGTAAGATAAAATTCGTGTCTGGGCTGAATGCCTTCTCAGAGATTCTAATATACTAATAGGCTAAATAGGAAGAATTTGCCAAACACATTGGCTTATTACGAGAAACACACCAAGGTTTGATGGTAGCTACTTTAGGAAGTGTTGATTGGTAAATTTGAAGAAGGAAAAATACTTAGTGGGAAGACATTATCTTATTCCATTTTTTTTTTAATCACTGACTTCTGTGCAGAGAAATTGATCCATCAAAAAAATGTAGGAAATTTAAACTCATGTTGTTTTAATTTTATTTTCTGAGTAGGAAAAATGGAAAATATTAGGAGAAAGTATTTGGGATCAGAATTCTCTCTTTTTACATTATGTCATGATTCCATAAAGTAGTAGTATTTTTCTAATAAGAGCAGTATGATACATATTTCCAGAAATGATTTGCAAACATTGTGAAGTTTTCTATAGATGGTCATAATACCCCTAATTTTTTCACAGCCCTGATGATTTCAAAGGCACATAAGGGTATTTCTAAAATTAGTAGCTTTTTGTTAGACATACTTTCTCTGCATATAGTAGTCATCAATCTTTTAGAAGAAACATCATGACTCAGTGCAAAATCCTGAGTCTCTAAAAATAAAACAAAATCTCTAAATATGTGATAAAATGTGAGAGACTATATGGAAACATAGAAATACAACCTAAGTAATTAAATATGAAACTTTAAAATTTCCCTAAAAGTATATAGTTTCATGCTTCAGACCAATAACTTACTACCTAATGATGCATTCCTCTTCAATTTATTTAAGAATATGGCTCAAATTCTATTTTGAAAAGCATTTCTATTATCTTGAAGATTCTAACAACAAGTTCACCAGGTCTTAATAGTATCTAGCACCTTATAGCCATTCAGTATGTATTTATTGAATGAATGAAGGAAGGAAGCACATGCCAAACTATAGAATATTAGCTTTGTCTCAGGAAAAATCGAGTTCACAGCTAACATTGGACTGAATGGTGAAAACCTAAAACATCAGAATCAAGACAAGGATACCCACTTTTACAACTTCTATTCAGCATAGTACTGAAGTCCTAGGAAAAAAGGAATCTAAGTTGGAAATGAAGAAATAAAGTTATCTCTGACCAGGACATGATCCTGTATTTAGAAAACCTTAAAGACCCCATACACACACACACACACACACACACACACACACACACACACACACAAATACCTGTAGAACTAATAACTAAATTCAGTAAAGTTTCAGGATATAAAATCAATATACAAAATCAATTGTTATTATACACTAACAAAGAGCCATTTTAAAAAGAAATTCAGAAAACAGCCTCATTTACAATAACACCAAAAAGAGTAAAATTATTAAGAATGAAATAACAAAGTCTTCAAAGATTTGTACCCTGCAAACAACAAAACAATAATGAAAGAAATTGAGAGACACAAATAAATGGAAAGAAACTCTGTGCTCATAGTTTAAAACATGTAACTGTCCGTACTACCCAAACTGATCTACAAATTCAATGTAATCCCCATCAAAATCATGATTTAAAAAATCATTTTTCTTACAGGAATAGAAAAAATCCTAATATAGGGCACCACAGAAGACCCAAAGTAGCCAAAGCAATCTGATGAAGAACAAAGCTGTATAGATAAAATTTGTGATTTCAAAATATTTCACAAAGCTACAGTACTTAGAACAGCATAGCACTGGCATACAAACAGACCACTAGATCACTGCAACATAATGGAAAGCCTATAATTAAACCCAAGCAAATATGGTCAACTGATCATTAACAAGGATGCCAAGAATATACAAAGGAGGGAGAATCATCATCTCTTTAAGAAATTGTGTTGAGGAAACTGGATACTCACATGCAAAAAAAAAAAAAAAAAAAAAAATTAATAAGTCGGACTTCAACCTTAAAACCACACAGAAAAATAATGTCAAAATGAATTGAAGACTTGAATGTAAGGCCTAAAACTGTAAAACTCCTTTAAAAAATATAAGGAAAGTCTTAACAATAATTTCTTGGATATGACAGCCCAAAGCACCTGAAATACAGATAGAAACAGATAAGTGAGACTATATTAAACTAAAAAGCATCTGTGGATCAAAGGAAATAATCAACAGAATGAAAAGACAACATCAAGAATGGGAGACAGTATTTTCAAACCATATATCTGATAAAGGGTTAATTTCCAAAATATGTAAGGAACTCCAACAACTCAACAGTCAAACAAAACAAAGCATAAACAAGTAACCCATTTAAAAATTGAGCAAAGGACTTGAACAGACATTTCCCCTAAAACATTCAAATAGCCAACCGGTATATAAAAAAAAAAAAGCACCATTAGTTAATAAGAAAATGTAAGTTAAAATTATATCACCTCACACTGTTAGGATAGTAACCTTATTGCAGTAATCAATTCACAATATAGATAAATCATCATGTTGTATACCTTCAACTTACACATTGTAGGTTAATAATATCTCAGTAAAATGGGGGGGAGAGGTGTTCTATATCATTAGCCACCACGAAAATGTAAAATAAAACCACAGTGAGCCATCAATACACACTTATCAAAATAGCTAAAGAGCTTGTGAGAATCCCAAATGCCGGCAAAGCAAGCTGATCACTCATCTGCTGCTGGTGAGAATGTAAAATGCTACAGCTCCTCTGAAAACGAGTCCATCAACATCAACTTCTTCTAAAACAAAGAATCATTTTAACATAAGACTCTGCAATTGCTCTCTTGGGCATTTATTCCAGAAAAATGAAATCTACATTCACACACAAACTTGTTCATGAATGTTCATAAATGAAACAGTCAAAAACTGGAAACAATCTGGTTATCCTTCTAGAGGTGAATGGTTCTATCAACTGTAGTCACTCAAAATGTAGAATACACCCAACAATAAAAAGAACTATAGTGTAGGCCCTGAGAGTTGAGTTTCTTTCTCTCTTTCTTTTCTTTCTCTTTCTTTCTTTTCTCTTTCTTTCTTCCTTCCTTCCTTTCTTTCTTTCTTGCTTTTTTTTTTTTTTTTTTTAATCTAAGTGCCTGACTTCAGCTTTGACTGCTGAGGCATTTCTTCAAAGACTACTACCTGAAAAACATGTTGCCATCCATAGAACCAGATAAACATCCAGGTAGCATCTCACCCACCCCCACCCCCGCCCCCACCACCATTAAGTCTTCTTCGTATTAGAGATCTTGATTTAGATAACCACCATTTGGATGGTTCATTTTCCTCGTCCCGCACTTTGAATTCCCACTTGTATGTTTTAAATACACCAATAAAGAGTGATCTGGTGAAACCCTAGGCCTCCCACCCTGATTCCAGTAAAAGCAGAGACCCAGGCCCATGCTTTCACTTTCTTTTTCTACCTGCATCCTTACCGTGTGGCCCCAGAAGAGTAGTGTGCTTTCCAGGACTTGAGTAATAACCTCGTCCTCTTACAAAGTTTCCTGATAGTTATTGCTTCGGGTGTCTTGGAACCATAATGAGAATCACAAGGGCCCATGCAGGAACAACACTGCTTATCAATAGGCTGAGACACATAAAAAGAACAGATTATTGATATATAAAACCTGAATGAATCTTAAGACAATTATCTGCCTTGGCTGGCTACATACTGTAGGATTCCATCTATATAGCATTCTTGATATGACAAAATTACAGAAATAGAAAACGAGATAGTGGTTGCCAGAGGTTAGGAGGTTCGTGGTGGTAGCAGCTATGACTAGGCAAAGCAAAGCCACCTCGTGGTGACAGTACAGCCTATGTCTCGATTCTGGAAGCACTTAAACTAAACCACACATGTGATAAAATTGCACTTAGTCCATTTGGGCTGCTGTAACAAAAATACTATAGGTTGCGTGGTGTAAACAACACAGATTTATTTGTCACAGTTCTAGAGATGCCAGCAGATTCAGTGTCTGGTGAGAGCTTGCTTCTTGGTTCACAGACACTAGCTTCCCTCTGTGTCCTCACACAGCAGAAGGGGTGAGAGAGCTGTCTGGAGGCTCTATCAATTCCATTCATGAGGGAGGGGTCCTTATGCCCTAATCACTTCCCAAAGGCCCCTCCCCCTTTAAATTCCATCACATTGGGGATTAGATTTTAATATGTGAGTTTTGAGGGGACTTAACCATTCAGTTTATGGCATATACATAATGAGTGTATGTATAGCTCGTAAAATATGACTAAGGCCTATGGATTGTACCTATGTCCATCTCCTGGTTCTGATACTGTACTATAGTTATGCAAGATGTTAACATTGGGGAAGGCTAGTGAAGTATGCATGGGACCTGCTTGTACATTTCTTGGCAACTTCCTGTGAACCTATAATTATTTCCAAGTAGAACGTTCAAAAAAAGCCACTCAAGAGAAAATAAGCCATGCATCATCTCAAGGATAACAATATTGTTTAAATTCTTAAATGCTAAGACAGTGCTAAGTATATATAGGCAATCAAGTAATAGTTCTTAAATTACAAAAAAAAAAGTATCACTTTAAAAGCAGACAATGTATCTTTAAATTCATTCTAACAATTAACATATGTCTAAATTGTTCAGGATGGTATTCATATTTATTGCCTATCTCTGACCGGTAATGGGCATGCAGTCAATGCATCTTACAATTTTGCAGATGAATTTCAAGTCATTAATAAACTGATATATTAAATTCTTAATTCTAAGAGTAAGCAAAGTATAACATATGGTGAGGATATAAAAGTGAATTTCATTTGTATAAAATAAGTGCAGCAGCAACAGAAAAACTTGATTATATTAACACCGAGGAAGAGATTCAAATCCCTCATGTTGCCCCAGTTTTCCAACTAAGATGTGGTATTGATTTTTGCACCTTGTTAAACTAAAATCTACTGTCAGAGGCCATTTTTTATTTTGGGAGGCCTTTTAAGATAAGAAAATTGGGCTTCATTTTATCTTAATTCATCTGATGAAAGCTTTCTCCTTCTCTCACTTATTCTACTCCTTCCCTACCACCCCTTTTACTCTTTAACCGACAAGATTTCACTTCAGGCACAGACGAATCAATACAAAACTAAATACAGTGTACTACTACCCATCAAAGACTAAATGAAGAAATATATGAAGTCTTGTAGTTTGAGTAAGATCAGCGAAGCCTGCCGTTTTGTTACTTAACCTTTTAGCTAGTCAAAAGCTCATTTGAGTAGAAATACAAGAGAAAAGTATTGGATACACTTTTTCAGATGCTGATTCAGTTGTAACAGCAATTAAAAAAATGAGGATCCTCACAACAGTGACTTAAATATTACTGGAATTTCTTTCTCAGGTGAAAGAAGTATATAAGCAAGTTGTACAGAGTCGCTTGGTATTTCCAAGAAGATATGAGGGCTAGGCTTCCCTCTAGTTTCTCTCTACAGACCCTGGGATGTGGCTTTGAATAGTATGAGCTAAGAAGGCTGCTGGAGCTCCGGTTATCTCAGTCGATTTCCACGCAGCAGGATAGAAGGCATAACAAATCATTTCTGGAATCCCTCTGAAGTACTATACAATTCTTCCACTTTTATTCAACAGAGAGATCACAAGTAGGCAGAGAGGCAGGCAGAGAGGAAGGAAAGCAGGCTGCTTGCTGAGCAGAGAGCCCAATGCAGGGCTCGATCCCAGGACCATGAGCTGAGCCAAAGGCAGAGGCTTTAACCCACTGAGCCACCCAGGTGCCCCAAACAGTTATTTTCTGAAAAGGAAGCTTAAAGGTTTCCTTTCGGAAAGTAGGCAATGTGCCCACTAAAATTTGTAGATTTCTGAATTTCAGAGAAGAAAACATAAATTGGCTCTTGGGACATAACTAAACATTCCTGCCGTAAGTGTCATGGAGTTTACTCCAGTTTGTGAATTCCTTACTGAGTAGGGAATGTATTGAATTTCAGTTAAAAAAATAATCATGTATGTGCTATGTACTTATCATGAAATGTTTAGTGGCACCTACAAATGTGGAGAAAATATTTGCAAATCAAATACTGGATAAAGGACTTGTATCCAAAACATGTAAGTAACTATTACAACTCAACAATAAAGGGGCGCCTGGGTGGCTCAGTGGGTTAAGCCTCTGCCTTCGGCTCAGGTCATGATCTCAGGGTCCTGGAATCAAGCCCTACATTGGGCTCTCTGCTTGGCGGGGAGCCTGCTTCCCTCTCTCTCTCTGCCTGCCTCTCTGCCTGCTTGTGATCTCTCTCTGTCAAATAAATAAAATTTTAAAAAAAAATACTTCAACAATAAAAAGACAAATAACCTAATTAAAAAAATGGACAAAGAATATGAATAGACATTTCTCCAAAGAGATATAAATGGCCAATAAGCACAGGAAAAGATGATTAACAGTATTTGTCATCAGGTAAATGGGAATAAAAGCACAAAGTGATACCACTCCATACATACCAGGATGGCTATAAGAAAAAAGACAGAAAACAGTAAATGTTGATGAGGATACAGAAAAATTGGAATTCTCATATATTGCTGGGGAGATTATAAAATGGTATGGTCTCTTTGGAAACCAGTCTGGCATGTCCTCAAAATGTTAAATGTGGAGTTATTGTATGACTTAGTAATTCCACTCTTAGACATATATCCAAGATAAATCAAAACACAAATCCAAACAAAAACTTATACATTAATATTCATACTAGCATTATTCATAATAGCTGAAAATTTTTAAACAACCCAAGCATTCATCATCTGATGCATAAATAAGTCAAATATGTTATATCCATACAGTGGAATATTATTTAGCCATAAAAAGCAGTGAAATAGGGCACCTGGGTGGCTCAGTGGGTTAAAGCCTCTGCCTTCAACTCAGGTCATGATCTCAGGGTCCTGGTATTGAGTCCCGCTTCAGGCTCTCTGCTTGGCAGGGAGCCTGCTTTCTCCCTCTCTGCCTGCCTCTCTGACTACTTGTGATCTCTGTCTGTCAAATAAATAAATAAATAATAAAATCTTTAACAAAAAAAGAGTGAAATACTAATATACGCTATAATATGGTAAAACTTGAAAACATGCTAGGTGAAATAAGCCAAAAAACACCTAGAGTAGCCCCCCTTATCCACAGGGCATACATTCCAAGCCCCCAATAAATGACAGAAACAAATAGTACTGAACCTTATATATACTATGCTTTTTCCTATACACATATCCCTATGATAAACTTTAATCTGCAAATTAGGCACAGTAAAAGATTAACAATAGCTAGTAATAAATAGAATTATAACAATATACTACAATAAAAGTTACACGAATATAGTCTTTCTCTCTTAAAATATCTTACTGTATTACATTTACATTTCTTGCAATGATATGAGAAGATTAAATGCCTATATAATAAAATAAAGTAGCAGCAATGTCCACAATAGCCAAACTATGGAAAGCATCTAGATGTCCATCAACAGATGAATGGATAAAGAAGATGTGGTATATACACAGTGGAATACTATGCACCATCAAAAGAATGAAATCTTGCCATTTGCGATGACATGGATGGAGCTAGAGGGTATTATGCTGAGCAAAATGAGTCAATCAGAGAAAAACAATTATCATATGAGCTCCCTAATACGAGGAAGTTGAGAGGCAACCTGGAGGGTATGGGGGGTAGGGAAGGAAAAAATGAAACAAGATGGGATCAGGAGGGAGACAAACCATAAGAGACTCTTCTTAATCTCACAAAACAATCTGAGGTTTGCCAGTGGGGAGGGGGTTAGGGAGAGGGTGGTTGGGTTATGGACATCGGGGAGGGTATGTGCTATGGTGAGTGCTGTGAAATGTGTAAGACTGATGATTCATAGACCTGTACACCTGGGGCTAATAATACATTATATGTTAATTTAAAGAAATAATAAAAATGGAATAAAATGAGGAGAATGACATAGGCATTGTGACAGATAGCATTAGGTCACTGGCCTTGTGAGAATGTCTGCTTCCCAACTGTGGTTTAATGGGAGTAACTGAAACTGCAGAAAGTGAGACTGTAGATAAGGGAGACTACTGTATTATATTATTCCAATATATGAAATGACCAGAATGAGCAAATATACAGATAGCAAAGGTAGATTATAGTTGCCAGGGCTGAGGAGAGGGCAAGGAGTGACTGCTAAGGAGTATGGGGTGTCAGTGGGGGATGATGAAAATGTTCTGGAATTAGGTGTGAGAGTTGCACAACACAATGAATATTTTTTTTTCTAAACTGTACAACTTAAAAGCTTGGATTTTATGCTATGTAAATATCTTACTAAAGTGGTATAAAATGTCTAAGGGCAAATAAAGAAAGGCATTAAGACAAATCATTGTTCTTTGTCCTTGAAAATGTTGTAATTCATTGTGGACTAGGTGGACAAGTAAATGAATAATTATGTTTCATGTTCCAAAACTGTTATTGCAACTATTAGGAAACCATAATATCACACACCAACATTTTTTTTTTTTTTTTATTTCCAGCATAACAGTATTCATTATTTTTGCACCACACCCCGTGCTCCATGCAATCCGTGCCCTCTATAATACCCACCACCTGGTACCCCAACCTCCCACCCCCTGTCCCTTCAAAACCCTCAGATTGTTTTTCAGAGTCCATAGTCTCTCATGGTTCACCTCCCCTTCGAATTTCCCCCAACTCCCTTCTCCACTCTAAGTCCCCATGTCCTCCATGCTATTTGTTATGCTCCACAAATAAGTGAAACCATATGATAATTGACTCTCTCTGCTTGACTTATTTCACTCAGCATAATCTCTTCCAGTCCCGTCCATGTTGCTACAAAAGTTGGGTATTCATCCTTTCTGATGGAGGCATAATACTCTATCCCCAGGGGTACAGGTCTGTGAATCACCAGGTTTACACACTTCACAGCACTCACCAAAGCACATACCCTCCCCAATGTCCATAATCCCACCCCCTTCTCCCAAACCCCCTCCCCCCAGCAACCCTCAGTTTGTTTTGTGAGATTAAAAGTCACTTATGGTTTGTCTCCCTCCCAATCCCATCTTGTTTCATTTATTCTTCTCCTACCCACTTAAGCCCCCATGTTGCATCACCACTTCCTCATATCAGGGAGATCATATGATAGTTGTCTTTCTCTGCTTGACTTATTTCACTAAGCATGATACGCTCTAGTTCCATCCATGTTGTCGCAAATGGCAAGATTTCATTTCTTTTGATGGCTGCATAGTATTCCATTGTGTATATATACCACATCTTCTTGATCCATTCATCTGTTGATGGACATCTAGGTTCTTTCCATAGTTTGGCTATTGTGGACATTGCTGCTATAAACATTCGGGTGCATGTGCCCCTTTGGATCACTACGTTTGTATCCTTAGGGTAAATACCCAATAGTGCAATTGCTGGGTCATAGGGCAGTTCTATTTTCAACATTTTGAGGAACCTCCATGCTGTTTTCCAGAGTGGCTGCACCAGCTTGCATTCCCACCAACAGTGTAGGAGGGTTCCCCTTTCTCCGCATCCTCGCCAGCATCTGTCATTTCCTGACTTGATGATTTTAGCCATTCTTACTGGTGTGAGGTGATATCTCATTGTGGTTTTGATTTGTATTTCCCTGATGCCGAGTGATATGGAGCACTTTTTCATGTGTCTGTTGGCCATCTGGATGTCTTCTTTGCAGAAATGTCTGTTCATGTCCTCTGCCCATTTCTTGATTGGATTATTTGTTCTTTGGGTGTTGAGTTTGCTAAGTTCTTTATAGATTCTGGACACTAGTCCTTTATCTGATATGTCATTTGCAAATATCTTCTCCCATTCTGTCAGTTGTCTTTTGATTTTGTTAACTGTTTCCTTTGCTGTGCAAAAGCTTTTGATCTTGATGAAATCCCAATAGTTCATTTTTGCCCTTGCTTCCCTTGCCTTTTGCGTTGTTCCTAGGAAGATGTTGCTGCGGTTGAGGTCAAAGAGGTTGCTGCCTGTGTTCTCCTCAAGGATTTTGATGGATTCCTTTCACACATTGAGGTCCTTCATCCATTTTGAGTCTATTTTTGTGTGTGGTGTAAGGAAATGGTCCAATTTCATTTTTCTGCATGTGGCTGTCCAATTTTCCCAGCACCATTTATTGAAGAGGCTGTCTTTTTGCCATTGGACATTCTTTCCTGCTTTGTCGAAGATTAGTTGACCATAGAGTTGAGGGTCTATTTCTGGGCTCTCTATTCTGTTCCATTGATCTATGTGTCTGTTTTTGTGCCAATACCATGCTGTCTTGATGACGACAGCTTTGTAATAGAGCTTGAAATCCGGAATTGTGATGCCACCAACGTTGGCTTTCTTTTTCAATATCCCTTTGGCTATTCGAGGTCTTTTCTGGTTCCATATAAATTTTAGCATTATTTGTTCCATTTCTTTGAAAAAGATGGATGGTACTTTGATAGGAATTGCATTAAATGTGTAGATTGCTTTAGGTAGCATAGACATTTTCACAATATTTATTCTTCCAATCCAGGAGCATGGAACATTTTTCCATTTCTTTGTGTCTTCCTCAATTTCTTTCATGAGTACTTTATAGTTTTCTGAGAATAGATTCTGTGTCTCTTTGGTTAGGTTTATTCCTAGGTATCTTATGGTTTTGGGTGCAATTGTAAATGGGATTGACTCCTTAATTTCTCTTTCTTCTGTCTTGCTGTTGGTGTAGAGAAATGCAACTGATTTCTGTGCATTGATTTTATATCCTGACACTTTACTGAATTCTTGTATAAGTTCTAGCAGTTTTGGAGTGGAGTCTTTTGGGTTTTCCACATATAGTATCATATCATCTGCGAAGAGTGATAATTTGACTTCTTCTTTGCCGATTTGGATGCCTTTAATTTCCTTTTGTTGTCTGATTGCTGAGGCTAGGACCTCTAGTACTATGTTGAATAGCAGTGGTGATAATGGACATCCCTGCCGTGTTCCTGACCTTAGCGGAAAAGCTTTCAGTTTTTCTCCATTGAGAATGATATTTGCGGTGGGTTTTTCATAGATGGCTTTGATGATATTGAGGTATGTGCCCTCTATCCCTACACTTTGAAGAGTTTTGATCAGGAAGGGATGCTGTACTTTGTCAAATGCTTTTTCAGCATCTATTGAGAGTATCATATGGTTCTTGTTCTTTCTTTTATTGATGTGTTGTATCACATTGACTGATTTGCGGATGTTGAACCAACCTTGCAGCCCTGGAATAAATCCCACTTGGTCGTGGTGAATAATCTTTTTAATGTACTGTTGAATCCTATTGGCTAGTATTTTGTTGAGTATTTTCGCATCTGTGTTCATCAAGGATATCGGTCTATAGTTCTCTTTTTTGGTGGGATCCTTGTCTGGTTTTAGGATCAAGGTGATGCTGGCCTCATAAAATGAGTTTGGAAGTTTTCCTTCCATTTCTATTTTTTGGAACAGTTTCAGGAGAATAGGAATTAGTTCTTCTTTAAATGTTTGGTAGAATTCCCCCGGGAAGCCGTCTGGCCCTGGGCTTTTGTTTGTTTGGAGATTTTTAATGACTGTTTCAATCTCCTTACTGGTTATGGGTCTGTTCAGGCTTTCTATTTCTTCCTGGTTCAGTTGTGGTAGTTTATATGTTTCTAGGAATGCATCCATTTCTTCCAGATTGTCAAATTTATTGGCGTAGAGTTGCTCATAGTATGTTCTTATAATAGTTTGTATTTCTTTGGTGTTAGTTGTGATCTCTCCTCTTTCATTCATGATTTTATTTATTTGGGTCCTTTCTCTTTTCTTTTTGATAAGTCGGGCCAGGGGTTTATCAATTTTATTAATTCTTTCAAAGAACCAGCTCCTAGTTTCGTTGATTTGTTCTATTGTTTTTTTGGTTTCTATTTCATTGATTTCTGCTCTGATCTTTATGATTTCTCTTCTCCTGCTGGGCTTAGGGTTTCTTTCTTGTTCTTTCTCCAGCTCCTTTAGGTGTAGGGTTAGGTTGTGTACCTGAGACCTTTCTTGTTTCTTGAGAAAGGCTTGTACCGCTATATATTTTCCTCTCAGGACTGCCTTTGTTGTGTCCCACAGATTTTGAACCGTTGTATTTTCATTATCATTTGTTTCCATGATTTTTTTCAATTCTTCTTTAATTTCCCGGTTGACCCATTCATTCTTTAGAAGGATGCTGTTTAGTCTCCATGTATTTGGGTTCTTTCCAAACTTCCTTTTGTGGTTGAGTTCTAGCTTTAGAGCATTGTGGTCTGAAAATATGCAGGGAATGATCCCAATCTTTTGATACCGGTTGAGTCCTGATTTAGGACCGAGGATGTGATCTATTCTGGAGAATGTTCCATGTGCACTAGAGAAGAATGTATATTCTGTTGCTTTGGGATGGAATATTCTGAATATATCTGTGATGTCCATCTGGTCCAGTGTGTCGTTTAAGGCCTTTATTTCCTTGCTGATCTTTTGCTTGGATGATCTGTCCATTTCAGTGAGGGGAGTGTTAAAGTCCCCTACTATTATTGTATTATTGTTGATGTGTTTCTTTGATTTTGTTATTAATTGGTTTATATAGTTGGCTGCTCCCACGTTGGGAGCATAGATATTTAAAATTGTTAAATCTTCTTGTTGGACAGACCCTTTGAGTATGATATAGTGTCCTTCCTCATCTCTTATTATAGTCTTTGGCTTAAAATCTAATTGATCTGATATAAGGATTGCCACTCCTGCTTTCTTCTGATGTCCATTAGCATGGTAAATTCTTTTCCACCCCCTCACTTTAAATCTGGAGGTGTCTTCGGGCTTAAAATGAGTTTCTTGGAGGCAACATATAGATGGGTTTTGTTTTTTGATCCATTCTGATACCCTGTGTCTTTTGACAGGGGCATTTAGCCCATTAACATTCAGGGTAACTATTGAGAGATATGAATTTAGTGCCATTGTATTGCCTGTTAGTTGACTGTTACTGTATATGGTCTCTGTTCCTTTCTGATCTACCTACCACTTGTAGGCTCTCTCTTTGCTTAGAGGACCCCTTTCAATATTTCCTGTAGAGCTGGTTTGGTATTTGCAAATTCTTTCAGTTTTTGTTTGTCCTGGAAGCTTTTAATCTCTCCTTCTACTTTCAATGATAGCCTAGCTGGATAGAGTATTCTTGGCTGCATGTTTTTCTCGTTTAGTGCTCTGAAAATATCATGCCAGCTCTTTCTGGCCTGCCAGGTCTCTGTGGATAAGTCAGCTGCCAATCTAATATTTTTACCATTGTATGTTACAGACTTCTTTTCCCGGGCTGCTTTCAGGATTTTCTCTTTGTCACTGAGACTTGTAAATTTTACTATTAGGTGACGGGGTGTGGGCCTATTCCTATTGATTTTGAGGGGCGTTCTCTGAACCTCCTGAATTTTGATGCTCGTTCCCTTTGCCATATTGGGGAAATTCTCCCCAATAATTCTCTCCAGTATACCTTCTGCTCCCCTCTCTCTTTCTTCTTCTTCTGGAATCCCAATTATTCTAATGTTGTTTCGTCTTATGGTGTCACTTATCTCTCGAATTCTCCCCTCATGGTCCAGTAGCTGTTTGTCCCTCTTTTGCTCAGCTTCTTTATTCTCTGTCATTTGGTCTTCTATATCACTAATTCTTTCTTCTGCCTCATTTATCCTAGCAGTGAGAGCCTCCATTTTTGATTGCACTTCATTAATAGCTTTTTTTATTTCAACTTGGTTAGATTTTAGTTCTTTTATTTCTCCAGAAAGGGCTTTTATATCTCTCGAGAGGGTTTCTCTAATATCTTCCATGCCTTTTTCGAGCCCGGCTAGAACCTTGAGAATTGTCATTCTGAACTCTAGATCTGACATATTACCAATGTCTGTATTGATTAAGTCCCTAGCCTTCGGTACTGCCTCTTGTTCTTTTTTTTGTGTTGAATTTTTCCGTCTTGTCATTTTGTCCAGATAAGAGTATATGAAGGGGCAAGTAAAATACTAAAAGGGTGGCAACAACCCCAGGAAAAAATGCTTTAACCAAATTAGAAGAGATCCAAAATCGTGAGGGGGGAGAAAGGGGATAAAAAGAGGTTCAAAAAGGAAGAAAGAAAAAAAAAGAAAAAAGAAAAAAAAAAAAAGAAAAAAGGAAAGAATTAAAAAAAAAAAAAGGAAAACACCTAAGAAAAATGTAAAAAAGAAAAAATATATATATTAAACTAGTAAAAAATCGTTAAAAAAGAAAAAGGTAACAGTTAAAAAAAAAAAAAATTTTACCCGAAGGCGAGAAAAAAAAAAAAAACAACAAAAAATGAAAAAGAAAAAAAATTAAATTAACTGCAAGACTAAAAAAAAATCACAGGGAAAAAGCCATGAGTTCCGTGCTTGGCTTTCTCCTCCTCTGGAATTCTGCTGCTCTCCTTGGTATTGAAACCGCACTCCTTCGTAGGTGAACTTGGTCTCGGCTGGATTTCTTGTTGATCTTCTGGGGGAGGGGCCTGTTGTAGTGATTCTCAAGTGTCTTTGCCCCAGGCGGAATTACACCGCCCTTACCCGGGGCCGGGGTGAGTAATCCGCTCGGGTTTGCTTTCAGGAGCTTTTGTTCCCTGAGCGCTTTCCGTAGAGTTCCGGAGGACGGGAATACAAATGGCGGCCTCCTGGTCTCCGGCCCGGAGGAGCCGAGAGCCCAGGGCCGCACTCCTCAGTGCGCCCTCAGAGAACAGCGCCCAGTTACTCCCGTCTGCCTGACCTCCGGCCGCGCTCCGAGCTCACCGAGCCTGCGACCGGTTCAAGGTAACACCGAGCTGTGAGCTTACTGTCGGCTCTGTCTCTGTAGCCGGCTTTCCTGTTCCAATACCCGCAAGGTCTGCGACACTCAGACACCCCTGATCCTTCTGTGACCCTGCGGGACCTGAGGCCACGCTGAACCCGTGTGGGCTTCGCCCCGGTTTAGCCTCTGGAGCGATGTCCCTCAGCGGAACAGACTTTTAAAAGTCCTGATTTTGTGCGCCGTTGCTCCGCCGCTTGCCGGGAGCCGGCCCCTCCCCCCGGGGTCTATCTTCCCGTCGCTTTGGATTCACTTCTCCGCCGGTCCTACCTTTCAGAAAGTGGTTGTTTTTTTGTTTCCAGAATTGCTGTTCTTCTTCTCTTCGATCTGCCGATGGATTTTCAGGTGTTTGCAATCTTTAGATAAGCTATCTAGCTGATCTCCGGCTAGCTGAAGCAGTCTCAGCCGGCTACTTCTCCGCCATCTTGACTCCTCCTCCACACACCAACATTTTGAAGAAATGCATAACAATAATGTCTGTGATACTTTGTGTTGCCAAAAGCTCACACGTATTAGAGCACAGTAACTGAAAAACTTCTATTACATAGTCCAATAGAATGTGTGGGCTTAGGTCCTTTCCTATCACCCTAACTTGAAGCAGAGTATTCCAGGGTTTATTTTAACACACAGTAAATCTTTTTATCTCAAATATTTCCTTTCACTCACCAGTAAATTGTTCATCCAGTACTTTAATTCAACCTACATTTGTACAGCCTTCTAACACAATGGAGAACATCAGTTTACCACTTTTCATAAAAGAGCTTTTCATAAACAAAATGATGACAGCAAATAATTATAATTGCTATATATCCACTTTATATTCCTATTTTTATGTAGAGGGTAGACCTTTCCCTGTTGCTAATGTTAGATTCCTGAAGAAAAGGTAAGAAAGTAAAGACCTAAGGTTTCAGATCTTATGTTTTGTTTTAACAAAATAAAACTAAACAAAATCTTGAAGGATTGGTCCAAATTCAATCTGTCAAAACATTTATAAATACATTACATTCATTAAAATAAAATAGCCTAAAGAATACTATTATTAATTTTATGATTATCAATGCTTGCTAAGATCAGAAACTTCACTAAATTCTTTGAGTGGGTTAGGTCAGTAAAGCAAGAAAATACTTTTTTGTTCCCAGTTTTTTGCTGTGAAAAATAAGATTAAGAGACATCAAGTAATTCATCCAAAGTTACAGCCAGGATTCAGAACCCAGGGAGTCAAAATCCTAGGTCATTTCTACTTTTTACTATAGCATATAACTCATTATATATGCTTTTCTAAGCTATTAAAAAAAAGACTCACAAAGAAAAAATAATAACAGTAACTTATATTTTAAATCTACATGGTAATAGACATAATGCTAACAAGTTTACAGTATCATTTAATTGAATAAGGAGAAAGTCATGTTTAATAGAACTTAATGAGTATGCAAAATTAAATTCTATCATTAATGATGACATGATGATGATAATAATGATTGTGGTAATAAAGTTGAAGAAAAAGGACATGTACATCACCATGAGAAGACGACTCTATGTCTAATTCCAAAAGCTCAATTGTTAATTTAAGGATTTAGCAGGAAGCTTACTGTCTATCAAGTATGTTTTATTGGAAATACAGCATGAGTGCTTTAACTGTTTAAAGAAAGATGAAGTGAGGACTGAGTAGTCTTTTTTAAAAGGTTTCTTTTTACATTATAATATGTAGTGGAAAATCATTTAAACCTTGTCTGAAGACCAAGGTTTATTAGAAGAAAAGATCAATTTCCATTTCTTTTAGGTTATCAAGAGGTTTAAGAGTAGATTAAGAAATTGCTCAAGTATTTTAAGTTAGTTTCACTGTAGCCCCTATATCTGTTTTTCCTTGTCATGACTCAATGTAATAACTGCATATTTATGATCCAGTTCAGGTAGCTCATTAAGGCAAAACCAGTTAACGACTTTATTTGGGTCAATGTATTGGATTCTTCTCTCAAATATTTTATAGATATTATAGTTTTGTTTATTCTTTTGTTTCCTTAGTTTCTTTGTCTGTACTAAGAAAATTACCTGTGGTCTGATTCTGTAGTTATTTTCATATTGCATCTCATCCAAAGACTTTTTTTTCCCACAGTATGATTATGAAGATGAGATTTCCTTTACTTCATTTAATGTAACCTTATGAATGATTTGATAGATTTTGCAATGTGATGTGACATGAATCTGATGTAATTGCTCTTAAAAGCTTTGATTATATTTTGAATCATGTTGGTAAGTAAATGAAGTAAATAAAGTTCAAAGTAGGAGAAGATAGATACGGATGTGAGAATAAATACAAATTAATCACACTGATTAGTTTTAGAATCAACACTCTGGATGAGGTATCTATTTGCTTATAAGTATTATTCAATCTCATAAAGGATAGGTCACAAAAAGGGAATAGCCATTACCCTAAATATTCTTTTCTGTAAACAGAACCAAGACAGAGTATCATGGTAGAAAGAAGTGAAAGGAATGAGCCTATCCTGCTTTAAGAGAATAAAATTTAAAACACCACAGCAGCGGCACCTGCTCAGTCAGAGGGACATGCAACTCTTGATCTCAGAGTCATGAGTTCAAGCCCCACATTGTGCCTAAAGATTGCTTAACTAAACATTAAAAAATTTTTTTAATAAAAAATAAAACACTACAGTATATTGGGGATTTTCTTTTTTCCATGAGGTCATCTATAGTGGTTCAGTCATTTGTTTTTAGAAAAAAATAGCAACTCAGCTCAAATTGGCCTAAGCAAAGAAGTACTTGGTTTATATTTTCTTGCTTTAGGCATGGCTGGATCTTGCTGCTTATATTAGGCCAATCCCTGAGTTAAATCTCATTGGTTCTGAATCACACAATGGTATCTCCCACTCATGTTCCATCTAATCGCTCTAACTGAAAATATGAAATGCTGTACTTAACCATCCCTGTATCCTGTGATCATCCCTGGAACCAATGTTACCTAGACCTCATAGACTAACAGTGAATGGGTCTGGATCCTCATGGAAAATTGGAGGGTGCCGAGTGGGAGAAAGATGAATGAATGAATGTTGAATAGACAAAAAAACGGGTGTCTACTAAATTACATGAAAAATAAGTGCACTAATTTATTCCAAGCTTTCTTAAACATCATCCCTTTTTAGCACTGGTAGAAAGAAGGTAATAAGACATGCTATTGCAATTCCCGCTTAGTGCTATTTTAGTTAAAAATGTATTCAGATGAATAAACCTTTTAATCAGCTACTAAGATACTCTATAACAGCAACACGTCTTGATTACTCTTCTTTCCTAACACATGTTATACCCCACACAAGGATGTACTTCATCCACTGAAGAAACTGTTTTTTTAATCGTACGGTTGCAAAATAATTTTGTTAGCTGTTATATATTAAAATAGCCTGGTTAATTTATTGCATTTCTGTCAATTTTATTTCTTAACAGAAGTAATGTGCTTTGAAAGCAGTAAAGGAACACAATGATTGGATTTAAACACGTGGTTTCTAATATGGTCTTTCACAAGTCTTTTATGCAGTCAATTATTTTCATTTCAAATAGAATATAACTTAAAAGATGCTTTGAGAAAACTTATTAAAAGAAATTACTCAATAGCATTGCAGGCCTTAGTAACAGAGCATTTAGAAATAATTAAGCATAAAAAGAAGCTATTCATGAAGCTTTGTTCCAAACCACACAACCTTGTTTACCTGCTTTGCTACAATTTTAACAGCTGAAAAATCACTTTCTAATCCCCTTCTATTCAAAGTCTCAATGCCCCGCTGGCAGGAACCCTGTGCTAACATTCAGTGTGTAATCTCCTCTCAGCCTATCATTTTCTTAATTTGTTCCATTTACAAAGTAAATCTGCAAACTGACCTTTTAAATGAATAACTACACTGAAATGGCCTCAAATAATATAACTGTTAAATTACCTCCCTTTTTGTTCCTTCTGTTTCTCTCTGTAAACTGATAATTTTTGTTCTGACGCCCCTGATGTTCCCTGATACTAAAATATCCATGCTGTTAATCCAATATTCTTTGGATCTGTATAAATTTACTTTATTCACATGGATAACAAGAAGTTCAAAAAGGTAATATTTATCTTTGTGAAAGGCATATGTGATAAATACACCAAGTTGAAATTTGCTCTATTTGCTTCCAACCTACCCTTTTAGCCTTGTCTCCTGCCAGATAATACTATATAAAATATATCCCAGCCAGCTATGACTTCTCGTCATTCCCCTGTCAGCCACATCTTTGCAAAGCATTGTGCATGGACCAGCATTTCCTCAGTAAGCATTGTTTGAATTCTGGAGGGATCTTGTTTCTAAGGCTCATTCTTTGGGAAGATTTGGTAATTTTTACTCCTGAAGATATCAATGTTTTCCATACAGTTTTATGTCAGAACATGCAAAGAAGTAGGACAGTTGAACAGAGCCATGAAAGATTTGAGGTTTGAAATGAATACGTTAGGGAGTGAGAGAAGAAGCTAGCCAACATCTCAGAAAATGTTTGATTACCCAGGATTAGGGATAGTGATTGGCTAAACTAGGTTAGAGATGATGAAGTTGTGCTGTCACTGGTTTATAAGCCACTGTAACTTCCTGAAGCAGTATTCAGCTGCAGTAATGATTTAAGAAGTTTGTTGGGAAACTAGATCTATTTTAGATTTTAGAGATTGAGAGGGAAAAAAATGGAAAAGTCCCAGTACCTCTATGTTTCAAAGTATACCCATGGAGTGGGGCAATGAAAAAGAGTCTAGGATATGGCCTTGAGATTAAGTAAGTCTTTACAGGTGTGATATTGGGTATGATTCCCGCATGGATGTTAGGCTATTTCCCCTATCACAGTAGGAATTGGTATCAAGTTTTTAAGAGGAAATTCACTTTCCTTTCCAAAATGTGGAAAACAAAATTAGAAGACCAGACACAATAGTAAAAGAAGTTTTAGAATTCACTAAAACTGCATGTCATAAATCTCAATAAAGAGTAAGAGGGGCGCCTGGGCGGTTCAGTGGGTTAAAGCCTCTGCCTAAGCCTCAGGTCATGATCTCAGGGTCTTGGGATCAAGCCCTGCATCGGGCTCTCTGCTCAGCAAGGAGACTGCTTCCCCTTTCTCTCTGCCTCCTCTCTGCCTACTTGTGATCTCAATCTCTCTCTGTCAAATAAATAAATAAAATCTTTTTACAAAATGAATAAATAGAATGAATAAGAAATGAATAATAATGAGGAAATGAATAAAAAAAATAATGTTGATTTAACAACAGCAGTACCAGTAATTCTCCCTGGCCCTGTAGTAGGTTAGAGTGGGAGACTGAGCCATTTCTATCCTAGAAGGTAACAGAGTTGCCTTCCATTTTCACCATGGACCAAAGATGGAAGAGGTGGAAAATACTGATGGCATGATAAGGATAAAGGCTGTCCCTCAGTTTCAAAGTCTACACTGATAAGAATTTTTTCTTGTATATCTGGAGGACTCTCTTCCAGAATGTTCAAAAGATTTAGTTTCCAATATTCTCCCTTCTGAATAAAGTTAGTTAATGTTCCCAGAAGAACCCAGACTTCATAAGGTGGTTAAAATAGAGATAGCTGCAGTGGATTGAAAGAAAATTCCTTTGATTAGAGCTTCCCAGGTGATTTCTAAACTACTACGCTTACTTCCCCATGGAAATACAGTATTACTCTGTGGCTATAAAGATAAAGCATTACTGGAAAAGCTATGTGGCCACTGGGGAAATGGTCCTCAATTGGAATTTTTCTCAGGTCAACTAGAAGAGATTGGGTAGTTAAGCAATAGCCTACTGCCAAGAGAATCACAGCAGATGGCATTTGATCCCTACAGGGTAATTTATTTCATTTTCCCACCATGCTATATATCACTAATTCAGTCATTTCCTATTACTTAATTCATTGCTTTTTAGACTGCATTTTCAACATCTGGTACAATACACCGTGTTTTTTAAATATTTTCCACATTCAAGACTTTCTACTAAAAATGCATTTGTCTTGCAAATAAGATAACCAGGAAAGCACATTTAAGAATATGATGGTTTGGGAAAACACCTAAGATCATAGTAAATTTTTTTATTGTGGTTACATATTCTCTCTTTTATTTAAAGAGACCTGCTGCTACTCCTGCTTGTGCTCTCTCTCTGTGACAAATCAATAAGATCTTAAAATAAATAAATGAATGAATGAATAAATAAAAATAAATAAAGTGAGTTCCCTTGATATGTTGGGAACAGTATCAGGCATTTTCCAATTTGGGTAGCAGTGACTGCCCTTCAGGTAGATAATTCTGACTGCCCTTCAGGTAGATAATTTAATCTTATGTATTCAGATATATGAAAATAATTTTCATAGAAAAACAGATGGGATATAAGAGGAACACATGTTCTAGTTCCACTGTACTAATGACTGCAATATTATTCCACATATGGCTAGTATGAAGCTCCTGTGAATTATAGAATTGGAGGCCCTGACTGGTGCAAAAAACCTCAGATGTCATCCTAGCTGGTCTCCTTTCCAATAAACAACTATTTTCTACTGGATTCCCACAACATTATTATCTGTTTTAAACATTTCTACTGAAGAAATGTTTATCATTATAAGCTATGTATTTAAGCTATATTACTGAAGTCTATAGATTTCCCTTTAAAAAAGCATTCGTAATATGTATCATTATAACTTAATAACGTTTTTTAAATTCACTATTACTTAATATAATTACTACTTCTTTCACTTTACTTAATATAATTACTACTTCTTTTAACTTTGAATTAAGCACACATTTGATAAACATGCCTTCTATGTTTCCAGGGTGTTCTTCCCTCCAGATGATCTACATAGCATACCACTCTGGTACAGTTGCAAAACCAGCTACATACACCCCTAACTTTATTTTGATGAAGCCCACATTTGGCCAGATAATTCAGCTGTTACACGTTGTCAACTGAAGGATACAAAAGAGAATACAACAGTATTCAAAAACATTGCATAATATCAGGTAACTATGGTGGAAGATAATTTAATAGTTCAGGTAGACAGATCACTAAAATCAAGGAAGTTCAAAATCAGTGACAAAGGCAGCCATGTTAGCTAACTGGAAGGTTCAAATAGCAGTGGGGTGATATTGAGCAATTTTAGCAATTTTATCTAAATTAGCAATATATCTAAAATAGAAATTATATCCAAATGGAACAATTAAGCAATACATATCTAAATTCTGGAATAAAGTTTTAGGAACCAGACTTTAGGAGAAGGAATCCTATATCCACGAAGATCTAGCAATAAGTTTTAGAATTTGGGGATGGAGATCAGAACCTAGCAGAAAATTTGTCAAGAAATAGTGTCACCAAGACAAAATCAGAGAAGAAGAGAAATCAAAAAAGACTCTTAATCATAAGAAACAGAGGGATGCTGGAGGAATGGGGTAACTAAGAGATGGACATTAAGGAGGGCACATGATGTAATAAGCACTGGATATTATATAAGACATTATATAAGACTGATGGATCACTGACCTCTACCTCTGAAACTAATAATACATTATGTTAGTTCATTTAATTTAAATTTAAAAATGTTTTAAAAATAGTTTCACTATAAATGTTGATGGACATGAATTAGTAAAAATAGGAACACAGTAATTTAACTAGAGCATAATGTCAGAGACAAAAAAATAATGAAGATAAAATTGTGCTGAATTGTTGTACTGTTGAATTTGCTGGACTTTTAATACTTTGTACAAGAAATGATATCAAATCCATAGCCTGAGCCAGATCTATCCGTGCCTACAGCTAGGGCTTCATTTGATGGATTTAGGAACAAGGAACCAGGCAGGTTATTACACCAGAATTTAATGTACTGAATCTGAAGAGTTAGTTTTAAGATGATTCCCTGGATTGCTGAAGAGTTTATTTATAGAAAAATTTTATGTTCGTTTACCTCCCTAGTAATCATCTAGTCCAGAAAATGGCAGGTCACAATAGGCCCATTATAAAATACTTAATAGTATAGAATTCTGGTTCTTCCACACTACTCTTCTAAGGGAGTGCTACTTCATTTTCTGTGTCTAGAACAGCAACTGCCCAGCAACTTCAAAATGCTAATTACACTTTACATTTAAAACAATTAATGCATTTGAGTCTTGTGATAAAGTGCACTGTACTGTGAGTTCTAAATACTGATTTAAAATCAGAGTTTGCCCAGAAATAGATGATAAACATAATTCAAGTCATCATTTCTATTAAAAGGAGCAACAATAACTAGCCTACCCATTCACATAACCTTGTAAAAGTCACAATAAATAATAAATGTAAATGTGAACCATGCAAGACATGAAAGGACTCTGCTTAGTTTGTAGTCTAATGTTAGCTCCCTGAGCAGTTCACACTAGGGACACAAGGATTGTGACTATAAAGGTTGCTTGGGTCCATTCAATTCAGAGATTCTTCCTTAACGATATAAGGTAATTTACTTTTTATTTCTTATCATTTCACAAGGACCATATAAAGTTATTAGTTGAATAGAATATAACCTCCACTAGGAATTAAATATACAGAATAGTACATATTTATCTTAAGTATAAAAATAGCTATAAAATAAGGAGACAGTATTCAGTAACATCAAATAATAATATCTAACATCCATTAAACAGAATGTACAGAATAGTACATATTTATCTTAAGTATAAAAATAGCTATAAAATATGAAAACAGTATTCAGTAACATCAAATAATAATATCTAACATCCATTAAACACTGTGATAGAACACTATCAAAGATTCTTTGTGAATTTTCTGTAACACTATGCTTGAGGTATTCCAATAACTATTTTATAGCTTAAAAAAAAAAAGCTACTATGGTTCAGAGTAAGACGTTCAAAGTGGAAGAGTTGGGAATTGAATTCAGGCCAACCCATCTTTAAATCTTTAATATGCACTGTGTAAGACTGGGTATGTGGGAACAGCATGGGGGGATAAGCATATTTCTGTGTAAGCTATCATATATCATATAGCACTTCAAAACTAATGGTAATAATTACGAGCTGTTATACCTGAATCCCTCGTACTTTGCACAGTGCTTAGAACATTGCTGAATTCTCTCTTTCATAAGACATTTAGGTAAGCCCCAAGCAGATTGGGTTAAAGCTCTGGCTATGTTCTAGTCTTATATGACCTTTACCAACTCCATAACACAGTTTCTCTTTTTCCTAGATACTGTCCAGTGAAGTGAAGCTATAACCAAGAATAATTTGTCTATACTTCCAGACAAGCCAAAATTTTCCCATTCTCATTTAATGTGTTATTTTGGTACCTCTATACCTTTCCTTGTGCATTTCTTCTACAACATCTATCTATATAATGCCAGTCTAAGGTTTGCGCTGGTTTACATTTATTCAAGTAAAACTATTTCCTTCTATAATTCAAAGTTTCTTAGAATTATACTTACATTGGACATAGACCTGTGCTTCTCCTCAAATTCCCTCAACTGCTTTCTTTATTTCTCTTGGTTGAAGCTCCACTTTGCTGGGTTTCATCTTTACTTCTAGGCTTGGAAGAAATGCCCACCATGGACATGGGAACTGCCTCTAGCAGTGACTGTCAAGGGACCTGATGATGCAACTTGGAAGTTCTGTGAGGAAGCTTGCTGTGGAATGAAGCAAGCAATGGGATGTGTGTAAAGGGAGACAGCCAGTAGGTAAATTATCCCACCTCCTGCTATTCCGGAAATCTTAAAAGGAGTTTCTGTAAACAGATGATCACCCCTTGAGGGACCTGTGTATCTCTTCACTGCTCCTTGTGAAATGAGTTTTACATCTTTCCTAACTTCACCTTCCTTTCCCTCAACATTCTCCCTGATGAACCTTCCGCATATTAATCTTTGCCTGAGCTTTGCTTTCTAGAAAGCTGCAATAAAACGGTTACTTAATAATGTATTAATTTTTGTCTTCATTACTGTTAGGTCAATGGTCTTCAGAATATTTAGTCAAGGAACCGTTTTTTCAAATATTTTAAGAGGGAGATCAACACACTTAACTCTGCCGGACTGAGGCAGGGGTGTGTGTGTATGTCCATGTGTGGAGTGTGTGTTAAGGACATCCGGAATCCCACCCTTTGATCTCTTTCCCTTGGGAAATGCTGAAGTACATCTTATGAACTCTTAGAGCTTACCTCCCAGAGAATGACTTAGAAGTGCTCTATTTCTGTTGTTCTTTGTTATAGCACACCCCTGTGAAAATGTACAGACTTCTGAGATAAGATTGTCCTCCAATGTAAACTTAGCGGGAAGGCTTCATAAAAGTTAATGGAAATGGGGGAAGACTGTCTATTCTTTGCTATTTTACAGTTCTCGCTCTCTCTCTCCCATATTTTCCAAATATTTGTGAGGAAGAGAATGACATATTCTGAGAACTCCCTGAATAACTGCCAGTAATGGCCAGCAATCCCTGCACCCACGAATGAAAGATTACTCCAAACTTTCCTGTGACAGAGAGGAAAAACTAATGGAGTCAACCCTCAAAGACCAAGATCTTTTGCTCTTCTTTGCTCCTGCTTTTATGGTCCTTCAGGATAATCACGAATCTTTATCACTGTTTCTCAAGCACGTGATGTGTGACAAGAGGTCTCACTGAAACTGGGAGGATCTAAGAGAAAGATAGATGCGCTAATCAGTGTGTTCCATGAGTTCTGCTAAACGCAGCCTAAGAGAAAATGCATACATCTCTTAGATCACAGGGCAGCTGTTGGGGCTGAGAAATCTTAGCGGAAGGTAACTCCCCATGGCATGCCAACCACAAGTGGTCACTCAGGCCTCTGCATTCCCAAGGCCCATGCCCTTCTCCAAAATCCTCCTTCACCCCCAGCAGCCTCCGTGTTACATTTTAGCAAGCAAGTATTCTGGTCAATTTCATGCTCTACATTAACCCCAAGAAACAGTCCTCCACTTCTTAGAAGATTTCTATTTTTTTTTGTTTGTTTGTTTCTTTGCTTTTTTTTTTTTTTTTCTTTCCCAGGTCCCATTGCATGTTACCTACTCTAAAGTTAGGGGCTGTTTTGTTTTGTTTTGTTTTTTTTAATGGACTCTTACATTTGCATACACATATTACAGAAGTATTTTTAAACTATAAAGGGGTAAGCAAATTTAAGTATCATAAGAATTATAAGAGCTCTCCTTACTTTTAAAACTGAACTATCCAGATACAATTATAGAAAAGCTTTACTGGAACTTGCATTTCATGAATACCTAAAATTCAACCCAATCAGCATTTATAGAGAACATACTTTAAGATCCTTTACTAAGACACAAAGTCACACAAACAGAAATAAGATCTCAGAGTCCACTAGAAAATGTGAACAAGTTTACAAGAATGACCAAATTCAGCTTGTGATGATGTTTGATATGACAGAAAAAAACAAAGTAGTATGAGATCACAGAGGTGGTAAGTGATTCCTATTGACTGAGAGGATCAAGGAAGACTTCATGGAGGAGATGCCATTTGAGCTAGAACTTAAAACTATTTAAATACCCTAAGAGCCCCAGCTTGTGCTCTCTCTCGCTCTGTCAAATAAATAAATAAATAAAAATCTTAGAACACACACACACACACCCCCTAAGAGATAAAAGGTACAGAGAAAGGAGTGTGAGCAAAGATGTGGAGGTTTGATATGCTTAGATCACAAGTATTCCGAGAAGGAGGCTAGCTTTCACTTGTAAGACAATTACCACAAGTAGTCAAAACATTTTAGAGGCAGAATGCATTATTATAAATCATACTGAAGTGCTACTCCACAGTTGCAGATTTTTTTTTTTTAATGCTTGACACATGTTCGGTACATTTTGCACTTGTAAACATTATGTAATGTCCAACAAGGCTTATAGGGTGCCTTGATTAAGATCTACAGAAGTGTGAATGAAGTCCACTGATGTATGCCTCAGACATTTAAATTTTCCAACCAAAAAATGCTATTCCAACTGTGTAAATAATTCTAGGATCCAAAAATATCAAATGAAAGTGGCTAGAGCATCACAGGAATTTTAGAAGAGTGCCTCTCGCAGCTATGGGAACAAAGTGGGCCCTAATTACTTTGTACCTTTAGGACATTTTGGATCATTTAAAGTCCATGTTAAACCAACAGACTCTTCCCCAGATTCCCACCTCCCATCAATGCTGAACGGAGAACTTACAAAGAAGGCCAGCTGCTCACCCCTTCCAGAGCCATCCCTGCTTCCTGACAGCCCTTGTCTCCTTACCACACCTCCAGTATTCTTCAAGCAGCGTCAGATCTGTTCAGAATCTAGGTCTGTTTAGACTCAGTCTCTGCTTCTGTGCTATTCTGAAAGTCAAAGGAGAGATTTCCCAATTAAACCAGAACATGTGCAGCTATGCTTGCAAATGTGTCACATTAGCTTGGATTCAAGTATAAGTCAGAAAACCTGTAGTCAACCTCCTACTTACATCTGTGAATAAGCACATAAGCAACGGCAGGGTTGTTCAGGCTAAACAGATGGATGGTCCTGTCGGGAACAGATTGCAGGAGAGCGAGCATGTAGGATGGAATGCCACCCCCTCTGAACTGAGAAACATATTCAGTAGCAGGAAAGACGTCCTTTTTAATGTAGATATTCTTTTTTAATTCTCCACATTTAACAGTTTCTAAGGAAAGGTTAAATCCTTTTGTCCTCCATATTTTTTTGTTTGTTAGTTTCATTTTATTTATTTCACTCTGCTGGGTTCAGATTATATTATAGCCACTTAAATTAATCACCATTATTCAGGCTTTTTAAGGCTGTACAATCAACAAACATCAACTTAGCTGACTAGCAGAAAGACTGTGATATAAAGAATACATAATATATTTTATACTGAACAAACCAAGTGAATGAAGTTATATTCTGGTTTTCATAAATAATCTAAAAATGACTATTTAAAATATTTTTATATATCTAACATTTCTAAATCTGAAATATCTACTATACCATTCTTTAGGTGAACACATACATAAAATTTTAAATAAATAAATTTACTCTTTCTGGTAAATATCATCCTGGATGGCACATGGAATTAATGTATTTCAAAGATATTTTGTTAATGAAAATAAAACCTCTCTCTATGGTAGTTTAACAAAATTCTTCCTATTTGGAGTCAAAAAAATTATTTTAAATGAAAACTGCATTTCATAACTCTATCTCTAACAGCTGCATTGATCATATGAGTTAATAGGAAGGAAAAATCTTAATAAAAATCTGATTGCATTATTTGCTTTTGGGGAGGCATGTGTTAAACTACTTTATACACCTCAAATGCAGAAGATGACCTTCATTCTACATTTAATACAGAATTTATCACTTGAGGAAGGAGAAGGTTTCAGGGAATTATAAAGTTTTGTTTTATAGTGAACAAGAAGATTCAACTGACAACTGCTCAGTTGTACAATTTTCCTATTCTCTTTTGAATATTAAAGTCCTTCTTAAAGTGGTGTTCGGAGAAAAAAGAGTAAATCTATTTATAAATTCAACATTTACTGGGTTTGTGTGTTTATACAACACAATTTAGTTGTATTGAGCTAAAGGTTTTCTATAGTGAGTATATAGCGTTTTTAAGGAAAGGAATTTTGGTTTTCACACATATTAGTTGAATAAAATAATTATATAGACTCTTTGGATTGTAATTTCAAACTTGGCATATTTATAATCACCTCTCAAGGTAAAGAGATTACCCTTAAAACTATTCTCAGTTGAAATATTCGCCTATTATTACAGTCAATGGGAGAATGAAAGTAGAGAAGGGCTATTAAATGAATTATTTGTATTCATTCAATTAACAAGTTTTTATTAAGCAATGTTCCACTAAAAGTGTTTATTAAGCAATGATATGTGCCAGGAATTCCCAGGACCAATTGTCTATTTACAGAGAGCCCAGAGACTAATGCTAGATGTTGACATACAAATAAAAATATTAAAGAAATAAAAGTGCTAGAGGTGAGGAAATTTCCAAGCAAAGTATTAAAGATGTGGCCTGGTTTCTTCCTAATATTTAAAATAAAATGTGAAAAAGAGAAAGATAAATTGAAGCAATAATTATCAAATAAAAATAAACAAGACTTAAAAATGGGAAATTTTTAGCCTATCCAGAAGGCAGAAAACTCTTAGAGTTTTAGAGATTCACAATCCAGAAAGCATGCCTTCAAAAAAAAAAGTTGAGTTTGGCTAAATAATCTTTTGCCAGTGCCTCAAAAAGATCCAAAGAACAGACTTTTCAATAAAATAGAAGATTCATTGAAAAGACTGATGGTGGACCCAGCTCTCCTTAACCAAACAAGAGAATATCTAGAAGGCTTAATGGCATTATCTTTCAGCAATCTCAGATAAAGCCAAAGATCTGTGGTCCAGCCTCTTGGCTAACGGAATAAATACATGTTATATACACAGGAAACCCACTAATGTATTGAGAATATTACATCAGCAAAAGCACTATCTCTGATTGAGACAGAGTATTTAAAGAAAGAAGAGTATCAAAACCCCAGAATTCTGCAAATAAGAAACAGGATGACAAGTAATTACCTGAAAATACATGGTACCTCTCATGATAAAAGGATGGCTCAGAGGGTGGAGTTGTGAACCCATAAACTTGAAGCCATAGAAAATTATTCCCAGGCCTTGATACCCAGTGGAGTTTGCCTGAACATATTTTGCAATTGGTGGAATCATAACTCCTTTATTCTTTCTATTTTTCTCCCTTTACGAGTTGGAATGTCTATGAATGTTATTCTATGTCTGTCTTATCATTTGGGAATTGATAATTTATTTCTCTAGTTTCACAAGTATACAAGTAGAGATTATGTCACAATTATCATGAGATTACAAGCAGAGCCACATTTATACATAATTTATGGGATGTAGATGATGAGATTTGGAACTTTTGAGCTGCTAAGATTTAGATGAGATTTCAGACCTTGAGATAACGATGTAGTGGGTTGAGAGCTTATGTGACTTTTTCTTTTAAGATTTTATTTATTTATTTGACAGAGAGAAAGATCACAAGTAGGCAGAGAGGCAGGCAGAGAGAGAGGGGGAAGCAGGCTCCCTGCTGAGCAGAGAGCCTGATGCGGGGCTCGATCCCAGGACCCTGAGATCATGACCTGAGCCGAAGGCAGAGGCTTAACCCACTGAGCCACCCAGGTGCCCCCTTATGTGACTTTTGAATGAGAAATATATTTAAGGTTGTTGCAAAGTTTTGGAGATCAGAGAGCAGACTATGGCAGAATAGTGATCCTCCAAAGATGTCCATGCTTTAATTCCAGGCATTTGCAAATATGTTAACTCAAATAGGAAAAAAGACCTTCTAAGTGTGATTACGGGTAAGACCTTGAGATCAGGAGATTTTCCTTGGTTATCAGGGGTGACCCAATCTAATCATGAATCTTCAAAAAAAAAAGATCCTTTTGGGGCTGCATCAGAGCGATGTAATATGAGAAGGACTCAAAGCCCCCATTGCGGTTTCAGAGATGTAGAAACTGTGCACACAGACTGGGAAGAGGTTGCTGGAAGATACAAACAACTCTCAGATGACTGCCAACAAGAAAATGGAGCTCACTTCCACAATTGCATGGAAATTAATTCTACCAACAACCCAAATGAGCAAGAAAGCAGGTCTTCTCTAGAGTATTCAGAAAGAAATATAGCCACCAGCACCTTGATGTTAGCCCAGTGAGACTGGTATCACATTTCTGACCTACCAAACTGTTGGATGATAAATTTGTATTACTTAAGCCACTAATTTTATGATAATTTATTATGGCAATAATAGAAAACTAATACAGGGGCCATGAAACAAATGCAAGTTAACCATAGTCCTAAGGGTACTGAACAAAAATCTATCATGAAAGAACAAGATAAAGCAGCTTCAAAGGGATGGTTTTTCATGTGGGACTAAACCAATAATTGCCATCAGACAAACAGGAGAGACAGACACTGCTGTAGGTGTAATAAGTATAATGACTCTCTTATTACATCAAGCACAGTGCTAGATAGAGTTCTTTTGTCATTGTTTATTTTATGTGGAAAGTAAAATAGTACAATATTTAAGAAAAGTTATATATATATATATATATATATTAAATAAGCATTTAAAGTCATTGATATATCCAGTGTCATATATCTAAAGTAGGTTGGATAGATGAATTTTTATCAAAAAATATATTTGGGAATAATCAGCACATGCATTTACATAGTATCATGAATGCAAATGAACTCATCCAAGGACATAGTTTGAGTAAGAAGAGAGTTAAGTACGGGACCAAAGAAAGATTATGTTTTAAAACAGGAAAAAAAGCTAGTGATACAATCTAGTAAGATATTTCAAAACTAAGTATTATGCTTATGTTGACCAGGAAAACTTTGAAAAGAACTTAAAGAACACAGATTTCTCAACTGTCAAATACAGAAGAGATGTCAAGTAGAAAAAAAACTAAAAAGAAACAAGTGGCTTTACCAACTAGAAAATATCGATCTTAGTAAAAGCAGTTCTCATAAAGTGGTAAAGTTAGAAGACAATTTCTCCAGGTATTCGAAGGTTTAAGGGAGGCGAGAAAGTGGAAAGAGAGAAGAAAAGTAGTCTACAATTTTAAGATGCTTGGCTAAGAAGGCAAGAAAGTCTGTTGGTGATGTGGGATGAGATGGAGTGGGAGTTTTTTTCTATATAATTTAACATGCATATTGACAGAAAAGAGAAAGATAGCAGGGAGGGAGATTTTGAATATGACTAGAGAGAGGGAAATAGAAAAAAAAAAAAAAGATCCTGAGGAAAGGAATAGGTTCAAGGGGACAGGGTGAAAGCTTAGTCTTGGTTAAGAAAAAGTTTCACCTACTAGGAGACTAGAGATAAAATATGAGTGATGAAGAGATTTATTGGAAAGCAGATGGGAGGAGAAGTCAAAAACATTCATACCAGAGAACTTGTGCAATATGTGTGAAATGCACATGTTTATCTTTTGGAAGGAGAATTGGAATAGGGTAAAAACTATTGAGGAAACAGTTGTTTTAATACCTCTGGGAGAAATGAGAGAGTCACTGACCAGGAATAATGTAAAGATCCAAGAACCAAGTGGTGATTTAATCCTGTCAATGAGAAGGAAGATGAAGTTAAAGCCATAAAATCTGGAACATCAGTAAAGATAGAGAAGTCAGTAGGGAGCTAATACAGATGGAAAAAAGTAATGGATCAAAGACAGCACATTTGGAAAATTATCATTGTTATAAAACATGTACAGAATCCTAAGAATACATGGACTATCACAGGAATTAGAAAGCAAACCAATCTGATTTGACTCTTGCTTCTAAATTTGGAGAGTCTCAGTGATTTGTGGTACTTGCAATTAACAGTGTTGTGTTGGGTATATCATGAGTTTTAGAGCTGCATTTTCCAGAATCCAGTTATATTTGTGTAATTATTAAGTAGGTGGGTTGCTAAATAAGCAAATGTGAGAATGAATGCAATTAATACGTTTCAGTTTTCTCACCTATAAAATATAAAATGGGTAGATAATAATTTATACTTCATGACCAGGATTTTTATATTTGTATACTGATGAAATACATCTAACAGAATTTAGAGCAGTACCCAGAACATACTAGTTGCTTAATATATTTCCCCTATAATCATTGTTGCTGTTGTTAGTATTGTCAGTAGCACTGTGGGTTTTTTATTGTGGTTTTTTTGGTTTTTTGGTTTAGTGTTAGTTAACCTGCAGTGCAACATTGGTTTCAGGAGGAGAATTCAGTGATTCGTCACTTACAGACAACACCCAGTGCTCATCACAAGTGCCCTCTTTAATACCCAGAATCCATCTAGCCCATTCCCCCACCTCCCTCCACAGTAGTATAGTATTAATGTTTTTGTCAAACATTGAATGAAAGGTCTTATTGTCAAATGAGGGATGATAGCAGTAACAGTGCTGGCTTTCAAAACTGAAAGCTGGACATGGGAAGGGAAGAAAGAATCCTCTGAGAATGATAGGGATGGGGGCATTCTCATTAATTTTCTATTTGATACAAATGTTGTGATCCAAAGGGGCACGTGCACCTGAATGTTTATAGCAGCAGTGTCCACAATAGCCAAACTATGGAAAGAACCTAGATGTCCATTAACAAATGAATGGATAAAGATGTGGTATACACACACACACACACACACACACACACACACACACAATGGAATACTATGCAGCCATCAGAAGAAATGAAATCTTGCCATTTGCAATGACATGGATGGAACTAGAGAGTATTATGCTAAGCAAAATAAGTCAATCAGAGAAAGACAGTTACCATATAATCTCTCTGATATGATGAATTTGAGAAACAATGGAGAGTCATGAGGGGAAGGGAAGTAAAAAAATAAAACAAGATGGGACCAGAGAGGGAGACAAAACATAAGAGAATCTCAATCTCAGGAAACAAACTGAGGGTTGCTGGGGAGGTGGGGGGAAGGGTAGGGTGGTTGGGTTATGGACATTGACATGGTATGTGCTACGGTGAATGCTATGAATTGTGTAAGACTGATGATTCACAGACCTGTACCCCTGAAGCAAATAATACATTATATGTTAATTTAAAAAATTTCTATCTGAATGATCAATATTTCCTGTTTGCATAGTGGAGGCTATGAAACCACATTTTGCCTATGTCAGCAGCTGTCCCTTGAAATAATCCGTGACTAATTTCCTCCATTACTTACTACAACTCCTGAAATTGCTTCATTGGGTTTACTCCTTAAGGACTAGGAGCAGACATGAGAGCTTTGTTTTGGTTACAGATCTATAAAAGTGGTCTTTTGTAGATCACTTTAGGATAGTTGACTTTACATGATTTTGTTATTACTCATCACTAGGAGATTTTATATCTCCTCTCACATATTCTGATAGGATGGAAGGACTTTCTTACAGAAGGAGAGGTGGAAAAAGGTATTACAAGCAAACACTCCCTTGATAAGTTTGCAGCAAAGGGTAGAACAATTTGAAGACCATTCAAAGATGGCAAAATAATATGTAAAACCTATTGAGAGTCATGAGGATTGGGGATAAAAACTACCTACAGAAATTCTTCTGATGAACAGGATTGAAAACACAAAACTTGGAAATCCTTTAAAAGAAATGAATGATGAGAGAGATATAACTTAAAAGAAAAGGACTTAGAGGGACGCCTGGGAGGTTCAGTGGATTAAAGCCTCTGCCTTCGCTCAGGTTTGATCCCAGGGGCCTAGGATCGAGCCCCACGTCCGGCTCTCTGCTCAACGGGGATCCTGCTTCCTCCTCTCTCTCTCTCTGCCTGCCTCTCTGCCTACTTGTGATCTCTGTCTGTCAAATAAAAAAAATCTTAAAAAAAAAAAAAAGAAAAGGACTTAGATAGCATTAATCATGAAAATTGTCAATCCAGTATATGATCCTAAACACACACATTTCTAACAATTGCAGCTGCTCAATGGCTGATCCAGCCATTGATCCCTTTAAAGAGTGCTTACTCAAGGACCATTATATGTCAGTCACTTTGATGTGCATTTGATAGAAAGACCAAATACCTGCTCCAAAAAGATTGCATTCAATTTGATTTTATCATCGGAAGAATCTCCCTGAAGTTGGAATAAGTCATCTTATGGGCAGCAAATTGAGCAGGGAAATATTTAACTCTATTCAACTCTAGAAATGTGTTTGCTAAATTGAAGACAATGAAAGGAGACAATGGATTTCCTCAAAGACTTTTTAAAATTTATTTCAAAAGAGAGGTATTGCAGAGCTATGAACTTCTTGGGAAAAGAGCATGTTCCTCATTCTAGCTGGGACAGAAGGTGCCAACAAAATTTATTGAGTAAAACTATGGTGTTTTAAGAGAAAAAGCAGAAGACTGTTCCATCTTCTCTCCTGGGATAATCCACATCTACTTTGATTTTTATCTTTCCTAAGGTCTTGGGTCATGATCCATGTTACATTGAAAATACTCATAATATTTTTCATTCTATAGTTAGTACTGAAATTTTTTAAGTGGCACTTTTCAGGAACTTTTAACTTTAAATGTGTAGCTTATAATGTCATATTCATAATAAGTACATATTTATAATGATAAATATTAATTACCACTGCATTATCTTTCTTACCAATTTTTAGCTATCACATGTCAATGGTTAATTTTTTATTTTTGTTTTTTTTCATTATTCTCCCTTCCTATATGGAAAATATTTTAATGAAGAAAGAAAACAGGTCACTTCAGGAAATTTAATGTGTTAATACTTTTGTTTCTTCTTGATAAAAGTTTAGAACAATATGTTCACCTTATGTAGCAGAAAAAGGAGGCCAAACTGAAGGTTCACAACCTAAATAGTCAGGGATACATTATAGCTTCTCTCTGTTCATAAATGCATTTAGTTCTATTTAATAGAATTTTGTTCTTTAAATCTGCCTCTTAGAATGAGTCCTTAGAGGAAAATGACCAATAAATAAACTCATAAAAGAGTATAGGAAAACAAAGTCGATAGATGATGTAATCTAAAAAATGAATCTAATACTTTTTGCTGCTCTATCCTCCTGATAGCTAGGTAGAACATTTAAATACACAATTTTAATAACATGTGCTCTTTTTAAAAAATCAGCACCAACTAAAAGTTTTACAACAAAGATCTTTTTTACATTCTAATTCTTTTGACTTTTAGATATGAGTACGGGAAAGAAAGACTACAGACTTATAAATTAATTCTTTTAACTTTTAGATATGAGTATAGGAAAGAAAGGCTACAGATTTATAAATTAAGTTTATCTGCTACTCTAACAAAATTATCAATATTTTCCTCATTATATCTCTATTAGAGTTAAGTGAGGAAAAATTAGCTTCCAGAAACAAGTGTAAATATCAACTTTCAACTCTGGCTATCTTCATAGCAGGCCGTGGGTCATTTCAGTACTCCTATTTTTCAGGTAATTTATGTACAGAAGAATAATGTTATCTTTCCTCCAAAAATTAAAAAAAAAAAACACTTGCCTTTATAAAACTGCTTACAAGAAATTTTTCTTTTAGTCTCTTCTCCTTCTGCCATATTTTCTCTTGAGTTTTAGTGTTTTCCAAACTTCATATCTGAAATGAAATAAATCAAGATCAAACTAGGGACTTCATTAAGTCATACATAGTTCAGGACTCTAAGGAAAAAAAAAAAAATCAAACACTGAAGATCTAATGTCTGAGGCAAAACAACTACCAAATAGCCACAGTTCAGACTCTGAATAAGTTAAGCACGGGAGACATGAGGAAATTGGGAAGAATAGATGACCCTATTTAATTTTGAATTTGAAAGAATGTCACACCCATTCCCTGGCTTTGAAGGCAATTCTTAAAACTTTGAAACAACAACAGAAAACTTACCCTGTTTTCCTGACCTTCCTGCTAGCCAATAGGACTGTGATATTAATTTCACAGACAATAGTCTCCTCATTGCTCTTGATTTTTTCACAGGTCCCCTAGGAATGCCAGTGGTGTCTGCATTTGGTGTAACTAATTCTCATCAAGAAAATGACACTCATCTTGTTATATTATTTGCATTTTTGCAAAGCCATAATATTTTCTATTATTATAATGAGTTGTAGTAAGTTGACAAACTAATCATAGTAAAATGTCAGCTCTTGGATAAAAAACTTGTATATATCCCAATGATATGCATGTCGCATAAAAACCTCAGTGTCTTGCACTAATAGTGTGCCAGATGGTGCCATCTTGCTGTTAGGAAACCATGGATCTAGTGTTATATTTCAAATTAGAATGAGTTGATCTTATTATAGACTGTAAAACAGTACTAAAGTTCAGAGATGCTTCTGCTTAGTTCACTTATGATACAAAAATCCAAAAATTTCTAAGAGAATTTCAGAAAACTTCTGAGGCTGAAGTGGGATACTTTAATATCTGCATTTTTTTAAAAAGATTTTATTTATTTATTTGACAGAGAGAAATCACAAGTAGATGGAGAGGCAGGCAGAGAGAGAGAGAGGGAAACAGGCTCCCCGCTGAGCAGAGAGCCCAATAGGGGGCTCGATCCCAGGACCCTGAGACCATGACCCGAGCCGAAGGCAGCAGCTTAACCCACTGAGCCACCCAGGCACCCCTACTATCTGCATTTTTAAAGAGTGATTCAAACTTCAGCCAGGACGACAAAGTGTAGAGCAAGAAGTCCAGAGCCACAGATAGGACAACATAACTACAGAAGTTTCAGAGGTAAACTAAGAAAAATGGAGCATGAATGAATGGGTGGCAAGTCCTAACAGGAATCTGCAGATCCCTAAGGACTGGAAATGGGCAAAGAATAAGCAACAAAAACAACAACAAAAAAGGTGTACTAGGTTTGATTCCTAGAAGGAAGTGGGTGAAGCTTCTTCATGCGTTATGACACAAGGGTATTCCAAATGCAAACCAACTGCACAATCATGAGACATTTTCAGGAAATAGGGAGAGAAGTGGAGCTTGTGCTCAATGCATTCTCCCAGGGAAAAGGCGCTGGTGGTTCTCAGCACCTTTGACATAGCTCTCTGTGGAGTAGAGAGAAGGCATGAACATAAAATCTTTTCTTTTAAGAAGAAAGGATAGAAATGGAACTTGCTCCCAATCTCCCACATTTCTGTGCACTGCCCTACAGAAGAAGGGCGGGAGGTTTAAGGCAGCCTCCATGGCTCTGCAAGATTGGGGAAAAGCATCTCCCTCCACAGGGAGAACAAACATGCACAGAAAACATTGAGAGAGCCCCAGAATGTCTAGCTGAGTTATTGGGAAGGTATTTCCCTGCCAAAGCCAGTTCATAAAAACTTGAAGTGTTGGCTGCTTCTTGAAAAGCAAAACTATGAGGAGCATGAATAATCCAAGAAATAGGATCCTATCAAAACAATAAAATAAGTCTTCAGTACACAACCCTAAAGAAATTGAGATCTATGAATTGCCTGACAGATAATTCAAAATAATTATTTCAAAGGACTCAGTCAACTATAAGATAAAACTACAAGGGATAGAACAGTCAACAAAAATCAAGAAAGGATACACGAGTAGCCACCTGGGTGGCTCAGTTGGTTAAGGATCCAACTTTTGATTTCATCTCAGGTCCTGATCTCAGGGTCATGAGATCCAGCCCAGTGTCCAGCTCTGCACTGGGAATGGAGCCTGCTTAAGATTCTTTCTCCCCCTTTCCTTCTCTCCACCGTTCTGTCCCCTTACCACTCATATGCGTGTGCATTCTCTCTCTCAAAATAAAATCTGAAGAAAGAGTGCAGGAGCAAAATGAGAATGTCAACAGAGATAAAATCCATTCAAAAAGAATCAAACAAAAATTCTGGAGAAGGGTATAATAACTGAACTAAAAAATTCAACAGACATGGTCAAGTAAAAAAAGAATCTGTAAATTCAAGCAAAATGAAAAGGGAATGAAGTGAAGAAAGCCTACAGGATATTTAGGGTATAAATAAGTGAAAAAACTAAAGTACAAACAAAAAAAAAGCAAAAATAGTTGAGTGGAATTACATCCAAATAAAAAGCTTCCACACAACAAAAGAAACAATCATAGATGGGCAATAATAAGTTTTATCAAGGAGATGATGCAGGTAGAAACTTAATACAGTGCTATTTATTTTTTTTTAAAGACTTTATTTCTTTCTTTGACAGAGAGAGAGATCAAAAGTAGACAGAGGCAGGCAGAGAGAAAGGAGGAAGCAGGCTCCCTGCTGAGCAGAAAGCCTGACACAGGGCTCCATCCCAGGACCTCCCCCCGCTCCCCAAGATCATGACCAGAGCCAAAAGGCAGAGGCTTAATCCACTGAGCTACCCAGGCACCCCTACAGTGCTATTTAAAATGTAAATTGAGCAAAGGTCTTTGGAAACCTGGTAGTATCTATAGGACTGTCCAGTAATCCCAAACCCACGTTCCTACATCCACCAGAAATGTGTATGTATTCTCACCAAAACACATCTATGATAAAGTCCATAATAGAACCATTGTTAATACTAGCCCTAAATTGGGCACATCTCAAATGCCAATCAGTAGAATACTACATAGTAATGAGAATAAACGAATACTAATGTATACAACAGTGATGAATTTCACAAAAATAACATGAATTAAAAGAAGCCAGACACAAAGAGTATATTCTGTATGAACTTACATATATAACATTCAAAACCAGGCAAAGCTACTCTATGGTGTTAGAAGTCAGGGTAATGGTTGCCTTTGAAGGTGAAATGACTAAACAGACTCAGGAGGGGACTTCTGGGTAATGCTCAATTTCTTGATTTGGGTTCAATGTAAACACACATGTTATCTTTACAATCATTCATCATACTATACCTTAATGAATCATAAACTTTTCTGTATTAACATTGTGACATTTTATTTATAAGGTTTGGTGGGTTGTTTTGTTTTGTTCTGTTTTTTGAATATCCACCAGTCTTGGCATTATCACTCTGAAAATGTTTTAACCATCACCTTACCCTATGTGTGATCAAGTCCTTCTTTCTATAGGCGCTATGTGTTTTCTAAAGTGTTAAAGAAAATTCATGGATTCAGAGAAACCACAAATCAGTCTAGGTTTCACCAGTTTTACTACATGCCTAGCGTGTTCCAACTGTCCACATGCATCTCTCTGTACCCTGCACACGAGGAAAGAAGGGATTTAATACTCTATTAAACTGAAATAGATGAGTAGCACCTGTCTTGTGCGCAGGAAATATACATCAAGAGGCCAAACTTTGGTGATCAATATTTTGTTATTTGTATCATTCCCTAGTGCTCTTCTATGAAAAATGTACCACAAATCTGAAACACTCTGAATTCAAGTTCTTTTTTTTTATTATGATTATGTTTCTCTATCCATATTGTCAGTTGTTTGCAAATCTCTCTTTCTAGAACTATCTCTTCCATCATCTTCCTTTTCCGTGCTTGATATTACTATACAATAACTGTCCTATTATCTATTACTTCTCTGGGCAGGAGATGCCTCAGGATGACTCTAGGGAAAGTCTGCATTGAGGCTTCATTTCCATGCTCACTTCCCAATTTAGTGCACGGATCAGGATGGTCAAATCAAAGTCTTTTTCTGATGTTAACAGGTGTGAGGAGAACATGAAAATCTTCCCTTCCCATCACACTCTTCCTTGTTTTGTCCTATAAAGAACACTGATATTCATGAAATTGAGCTTTTTTTTTTTTTAAAGATTTTATTTATTTATTTGACAGAGAGAGATCACAAGTAGGCAGAGAGGCAGGCAGAGAGAGAGGAGGAAGCAGGCTCCCTGCTGAGCAGAGAGCCCGATGTGGGACTCCATCCCAGGACCCTGAGATCATGACCTGAGCCGAAGGCAGCGGCTTAACCCGTTGAGCCACCCAGGCGCCCATGAAATTGAGCTTTAACTACATTTTCAGTAAATGGTAAGGACTAGCTATTGAGGATTCTTTCATAATAATCTGCTTGATTTATAAGCGTTTCTTAGGCCAGAAATCATGACTCAAGTAAAAGCCACAATCCCAGAAAAATCTTAAAAATTCTCAATTTTTTATTTTATTCATAAATTAATAATAATTCCCAAAGCATACTTTGAACTCTCAGCAAGGTAAGAATACAGAATAATAGGGATGGTGTTAATAAGTCCTTTATATTATTAGCAATTTATACATTAAAAATTGCTTTTAGCAATAAGCCCTATGAAGTAGAGCACTATGGTCTGAATATTTGTCACCCCAAATTCATAGTTTTAAATCATATGCTCAATATTATATTAGCAGTTGGGAACTTTGAGATGTTGATTGCTTATGAATGAAATTAATGTTCTTATAAAAGTGATTCCATGTGGGGGCACTGAGAAAAATTGGCATCTGTGAACCAGGAAGAGCACCCTGACCAGAATGTGACTATGCTAGAGCCTTGAAGTTGGACTTCCCAGTCTCCAGAACAATAAGGAATAAATGTCTGTTGTTTATAAGCCACCCAGTCTGTGGCATTTTGTGATAGTTGCCAGAAAGTACTAAGTAGGGATTATTATTACCCTATCCTCTTGATAAGAAAACGAAGGTACAGATAGGTCAAGCAACTTTCCTCAAGGTCACATGGCTAGCAAATGTTGCAACAAATGTTAACCAAATGCTAAAGCAAACCCTAATATTTGGGACATTTAAAGAAAGTAAACAGCTATCCAGGAAAACAAGTTATAATTGGAATTCATAATATAAAAATGTGATTAAACACCCTATAATAATAGCCATTTTTATCTTCAAAATGGTAAATATATTTTCAAGAAAATACCAAAGTATAACTTAAAAGACCTTTGAGAGATCTGTGAAATGACAGAATATATATATTAAATGTTTGGTTTTATTTCTGCTCTTAAAAATAGATCATAAAGACAACTGAAATTAGTTAGTGCTAAGTATCCACATAAGTCTAGCATACCAGTTAGGGATATGAAGAGAGAGATCCATATATGAACAGGAAAAGAGAAATGGATTCTTTGCATTTGGAAAACACCTAAGACCTAGTGACATAAACCTAACCAGATTTTTTAAGAAATTTAAAGACTTGTCTAAGTAATCTTATGACAAGAGCTTTCCATTAAATATGACTAAGGTGATGACTCAGGAGCTACTGATAAGGATACTGGAAAATGAAGATACTTCAGTGGCTGGCACGGACCAATACAGCTTCAAGGTTGGAACAATGTCAGCAGTTTGCATAATGCATTAGTCACAACAATGTGTCAGAGAAGGATAGAAGATTTTGGAGTTCTGGGTTACAGTAAGAAAAATTACTAAGTATTTCAAAAAAGGAATATATTTTGTGGGATGGATTCTGAGCAAAGCATTTGAACAAATTAGAAAATGCAAGTATACATTCTGAAATATAAACAAAAACAAAATTCTGATCATACCTCACAATAGTTCCAAAGTCATTAACAATTTGTGTTGGAGTCCCTTTACTAACACAAAAATCAAAACAAAACGTAAAACCCCCAAAAAACTAAAACCAAGGGGAAAATAAAAGAACTCTACAATTTAAAAGGTCATTCTCCCATCTATCTTACTTGATGCTATCAAAATTATTTCAGCCTTTGTTTTTTTCTTTTTAGAAAACAAACAAACAAACAAACATTGAATGTTCAAGCTCATATCACACAAGAACAGCTATTGAAGTATTTGCTCCATTTTAGTCACATTTAGCAGGTAAAGGAATGTCCCTTCAGTCTCGTATGCTTTTACTTGATTATAGAACTGCTTATCACTGTTCCACGTGCCTGTGTATTGGCAGGTAGGAACCTAGAAACCTTTCTTCTAATGTTGCAAGTTTTCAGGTTCCCTCAGCAAATTATTTTGTACTTATTTTAAGTTCATTAGAAAGTTTATCTTTGTAAGTTTTCTTTCAATTAAGAGCTTAATGGATCTCATTTGGCCTCCAAAATTGTTGCTTATTCTCAGCAGGTACAAAATACCTAATGACAAACAAATGACCAACAGCTAAAAACATGGTTCCTGCTACTGTGTTCATGTATATAAAATATCTTCACAATGCGCACACACACAACACAAACCCCACACTCAAATTCTTCAGTCTTGCAACTGTCCCAATGAAGATGTTCCAGGATGCTAAACTACCAGAGCAGGGATGACAAATTTTATTCAACAAAATTTTAGTCAACACCTACTGTGGATTAGGTGCTATGCCAAACCACAGTCATTTAATAGCTAACCTAATAAAAAATGAGACAACAAATACAATTTAATGGAGCATATTCTACAATAGAATATAGAAATACCTTTTTCATCTGCATCCCTCTGCTATTCTCTCAAGTATTTCCCTCACCATTTTCTCATGCAACCCATCATCTCATTACTTCTTTAACATGAATCAAACCCTTCCATACATGATGGTTCTTAGCTAGGAAACCAACCTGATTAAATAAATTCCTTTACAAGTAATTCATGGTCATTACCAACCCCTCTCAAAGACATTTGTTAATCAGAGGAATTCAAAATTTGTAAAACTTAAAGCAATATAAAGGTTGCATTTTGGACACAAAGCAGTCTTCTTTATTTTGAAAACTATAACACAGAAAAGAGATATTAAGAGTGTCAAGTATGAAGAAGAGCCAAGCACAATGATAATGGAGGATAGATTTTTTTCTCAGATTAAATCAATTAGTAATTTTAACCAGTCAACTTGGGAAAAAGGATGAAGTAACAGTAGTCAAATAGAAAATGAATCAAGTAATGTGTTATTAGGATTCAGTCATTTTTTTCCACAAAAGAGATAATGGTACAATATATTCTCAATATGATGATGTGATCAAAAGTGACTTTTAAATATCCTCATGGGGAAGACGGTCACACTAGCCAGGGTGTGGATGACACAAGCATTAATGTAAAACATATGAGATGGAAAAAAATCTTCTTTGTAAATTACAGACTAGCTTTTCTTAAGCTAGTTAAATAATAAATGTAATTTAGTTTATAAATTAAGAAAACAAAGTAACAATCTTGTCAACAGTTTTTTTATAAATACTGGTAGGCTACTGATTGCATGTAGTTGAAGTCTGTGGGTTTTGTTTAAAGTTCAGAGGAGCTAAAGAGAGATAATGAGTTTTCTATATAGCTGAGCAATACTTTTGAAAGATATTAAATATTAACAATTATGATCAAGATAATTAACAAGTTATAATTATGTAAAAATCTCAATAATATCATAATGTCTGTTTTATGTTATTTTCTCAACTGAAAGCCTGTATTACCTCAAATAGTTATAATAAATTCTAAGAGAATCTTATTTAAAAGATAGTAATGATATTTTTATTTATGTGCCATTTCATGACTTCCTAAGTGTTTTAATATGTATGGTCTCATTGTCCTAACCTGATATTTTTCTAGTAAGGAAGGCAGTTGGTACAGTTGCAATTTTAAAAATGTGATTACAGGGGTGCCTGGGTGGCTCAGTGGGTTAAAGCCTCTGCCTTCGGCACAGGTCATGGTCCCAGGGTCCTGGGATCGAGCCCCACATCGGGCTCTCTGCTCAGCAGGGAATCTGCTTCCTCCTCTCTCTCTCTCTCTCTCTCTCTCTCCCTCTGCCTACCTGTGATCTCTATCTGTCAAACAAATAAATAAAAAAAAAATCTAAAAAAAAAATGTGATTACAATTATAACTTGTTCGAATTACCCAACTAATCACCTAGGTGAGATAGATTATATTTTGACAAGAAGAATATTCATTTTTTTCCACCATTTGAAAAACCTGTAACTAACTCATGGATGTTTGCTGGGTGAAATGGATACAATGGTGAAAAAGGCCATGTTTTTGACTTTGTAGACCTTAAATTACGTGTTTACTCTCTCTCCTCTTAGGCTATAAATTCTGTCTGCACAAGACCCAATGTCTGTGATATTTACTTATGTATTCCTAGAGTCTAAAACAGTGCCTGACACAGAGTTGATGTTCAAAAATATTTTACTCTGGGGCATCTGGGTGGCTCAGTTGGTTGGACGACTGCCTTCAGCTCAGGTCATGATCCTAGAGTCCCGGGATCGAGTCCCACATCGGGCTCCCAGCTCCACAGGGAGTCTGCTTCTCCCTCTGACCTCCTCGCTCATGTTCTCTCTCACTGTCTCTCTCTCAAATAAATAAATAAAATCTTTAAAAAATATATATATTTTACTCATTTGTTCAAATTGAGTGCCTAGAACATAATGTTCTAGGTATCATAGTACCAATGAACCAAATGGGCAAAATGACCATTTAAGCGGGTATTGGGGGTCTGGACTCTGACAAATATTTGTAGTATATTAAATGGTTATAAGTGTTAGGTGGAAAAAAAGAGCTTGAGTTCAGGAATATAGTTTTCAAGAGAAGCCTCACAAAAGGCCTCAATGAGAAGGTTATACTGAGAAACAGCCTGTGGGAGGGAGAGAATGAACCATGTGTGTATTTACGAGTTTCTCAGGCAAAAGGAAAAGAATCACAAAGGCCCTGAGGTACCACAGCCTCCCATGTTGGAGAAATAGCAAGAAGTTTAGTGTGATTGGAACAGAATCAGCAAAGAGTCAGAGAGAAGGTCTCAGAATGTGTCAACTGCTTTGACATGGACGTGGTGGAGAATCTGGAACAGAAAAGTGTCCTGTGATCTAGTCCAGCAGAATCAGGGCAGGACTCTGTCATCAATCTTTCCATTTCAAGTAACAGAGAACTCAGTTTCAAAATATTAAAACAAAAAAGACATATATTAGCTCGTGTAAATGAAATACCCACAGAAAAGGCTGGATACAATTATGGTTGATTCTGGACTCAATTGCGGATAATGGCCCTGGTATCCTTGGGCTTGCTGCATCCCAACACTAAGCCCAGAAAAAGTCAAGGAGTCTTTTTATTTATTTTTTTTAAGATTTTATTTATTTGACAGAGACCACAAGCAGGCAGAGTGGCAAGCAGAGGGAGAGAGAGAAGCAGGCTCCCCGCCGAGTAAGGAGTCCAATGTGGGACTCGATACCAGGATCTGAGCTGAAGGCAGTTGCTTAACCTACTGAGCCACCCAGGCGTCCCTAAGGAGTCTTTTTAAATGGCCCCAGGAAAGTATGGACATATACTTAGCTGAGCTTCATATGTTTAACATAAACAATCACAAGGGCTAGAGTAGCGAGACCTTCTAAGTGACCTAAGGCTGAGTCCTGAGCTCCACCCTAAAAATAGCACATGATCTGAATAGGAAGAACATTTCAGTCTTACCAAGCCTGGATAAAATGGATGTGGAGAAGCCAATAAACAATGAACACCCACACTAAGCTCCCAGGGGAAATATATCTAAATTGAGAACCATACAGAGAAGGAATTGGACAGGTAGATGGTGGTAGGGAATAAAGGAAGGATTTATAAGCCTATAAGCAATAGTATGGAGTTTTAACTTTATTAAAAAGGCAACAGCAAACTACTGAGGGCTTTTAACAGGAAAACAGCATACACATATTTCAATTTTTGGAAAAGGCCACTCAGCAGTGTTGAGAATGGTTTGGAGTAGATACATGGTAGATACAGAAAAAACAGATTTCAGGCTACTGATACAGAAGATGATTGAAAACTGGAATAGTAGAAGAAGAAAAATAGTAAGACCTGAGATACATTTGGAACACAAAATCAATAGGCTTGATGCTCAAGACAAGATGGGATAGTGGAGGGTCACACAGGGACCTCAAAATTTGGGGTAGTGCTACATTTCTTAAAATGAATGGCGGGAACTTGAGTAACTTTATTATTTTTAATGGCTTACAAACATTTACATTAAAAAAATATATAACATCACTTTATGCAGGACACTGAGACTCAGCTCCCATTTGTGGGCTCCACAGAAAAAGTATGGGAACAACCTTTCACCTCAAAGCACTAGAGGAATCTGAATTCACCTCTAAAACAGGACCATGTTTTCTCTGGCTTATTTCTACCATTTCAGATGAATCTTTTTTTCTTCTGAGACAAGTAGAGCTTAAGGATAATCCTTTCCTTCTTGAATGTTTATAATCTTTCAAAAATATGTTTTATTATTATTTAATTCATATCTTCTGGATGATTCAGAATTTCTAGCCCTACATTCGTCTAAAAATTCAGGACTATACTTGGTTTTCAAAGATAATTGTGACGAGGCTTTTAACAGTATGGTTAAGTGTTCATCATACACAGTGTTAGAGGTGCCTGGTCTCACAGAATCTCACAAAGTAGTTTGACTTTGAGCATTTTTTATCACCAAAAAGACTGGTCCTCCTGTAGATTATGTCATCACTCAATATTCTTTAGTATTCCTGTATTATTTAAGTCAGTCAGAATTGATTCCTAACACTTCCAAAGACTCCAACTGATACAAACACCAGTATGAACGGTTCATAATTTTATTCAGCTCAAGCATAGGTATGGAGAAGGCTGTGTTGATCCTGGGTTAATGTAGGACTAGGGATACCAAAAAGACAATGAACACAGACATGGAAGGAAATTGAGAGAGATGGAGAAAAAGGAAATGTATCTAAACAGATGAAGTAGAATAATTTAAAGAGGGAGCAGGCAAATAGAGGTTTTCCTGAGATAAGAAATCATCTGATTTCAGAGATGAAGTAATGCAGATGATATCTAGACCCAGAATGTTGTCAAGAGGGAGACATCAGTAACGTGAAAGGGAGATCATTGGAAATATAAACATCATAAGACTAAAAGGTCAATGAGTTAAACAAATGATACACATATTGAGACACAAAGATGATTGATGGGTGGGCAGTCTGGTGCCAGTTTTCAATGGATGTAGGTAAGAAACCAGAATTCCTATAATGGTAAGGATGAAGAAGGGGTAAGTATAGGCATTAAAGTAAAACAAATTTTTAATAGAAGATTGAAGAAATACTGGTCTGGGAGTATCAGTAAAGTATGCTACCAATAGGATACTATAGATATCCTCCTGGCCACTCTGATCTTTCTCTACAATACACTTCAGTTTACTGTTTACAACACTAAAGTGCACATGTAGCATTATTAAACATAACCAGAAAGAGCCAAACTAAGACCCTGAAATCTCCCCATGCATTTTGACAAAAAGCTTGCATTTTAACAAGAATGAGTTTTGTTTGTTAATAAAAATAGTATTCTGCCTAATTTTTTTTTAAAGATTTTATTTACTTACTTAACAGACAGAGATCACAAGTAGGCAGAGAGGCAGGCAGAGAGAGTGGGGGAAGCAGGTTCCCCACTGAGCAGAGAGCCCGATGTGGGGCTCGTTCCCAGGACTCTGGGATCATGACCTGAGCTGAAGGCAGAGGTTTTAACCCACTGAGCCACACAGGCACCCCTGCCTAATTTTTATTAATTAATTTTATTAATTTTATTCTGGCAAAACTATCATTCATTAAAAAATATAACTTACTTCCTGGTAAAATATTAAAATATGAACCACATTAGTGTAAAAAACTTTAGGAGTTTCATATAGTCATTAAAAGGAACTTAGGGATTGGTGAAAGTATTGGCATCCTTAAAGAGAAAATTTATACCATTTAGTACTTCTTTTTGTGATGTCATTTAGAGAGGAGCTATAAATACTTAGGGGGAAACATTCGTGAGCTCACAATGGGATTTCCACAGAAAGGAAAGCAACAGAACAATCAAGTGAAACAAGGATATAACATTGCTATATTAAATGATTATCTTTGATTTCTAAGGAGGATGAATACCATTTTCCAAATAGTTCATGGAAAATTGTATTTTTCTTTTGAAAATGAAAATGAATTGTCCATTAGTGTCCCTTGACCATTTGTTTGTATGCTTGGTGTTAAGGATAGTTAAACTTTTATCTCTCTATATTCTAATTGTTTTCATCGATATTTATTTTCCCACTTTAATTTATGCTGCTATTTGATAAGTGATAGCAGCATCTAGGTTTTTCTATAATCTGTTTAAATTTTCACTGTATTAGGCTTAAAAGGCTTTAAAAGGCTTTAATCTACTGAGATTACATCATCATTTATGCCTATTTGTTTTTAAAATTTAATTTGTAATAAGTATTTCTAAATCTAGAGATTGTGCTGGTACATGGTATGAGTTGCAGTTCTAAACTTGTTTCCAAGTACTTGTCATAACACTTATTAACCAGTGCATCCTTTCCTGCACAGATTTGAAATGATGATTTTCAATAAACTAAAGTTTTCATACGTCCTGCAGTTGTTTTCTAGACTTCCTACTCTGTCCCATCTATTTCTGTGCCAATAACCATCATTTCATATTTTTAGTATTACATTGATTTTGATATTTGGAGGAACAGGTTTATGGTTTAGCTATTCTCATCTCTATTTTATTTTAAAAGAACTTTTTATAATTTTTATTAGAATTGCATTAAATATAAGCTAGATAGAAGCTGGCTTCTTAGAATTATTGGATCTCCCCTTTGAGAAATATAAATAAATGTGGAAATATACCAAGTCATCTACGCCCGTCTGATGTTTAGATCTATATAGATGCTCAGCATTTCATAATAAGATATATGCAATCTTGTTTGCCCATCACATCTTCTAAGTTGTATCTGGTAGTGTCAGAGAATGCTGTTGAGTTCTTTACATTTTTTATTTTAACTAATATCTTTAGTAGTCCTAGTGTTTACCAGTGATTTTCTATTTTTAAACACGTTGAATAAATTTTTATTTAGAACACCCAACACACACCCCTTGTGTGTATGTTACATTAGAGAATGCTTCTAGAGTAGAGTTAATTACTGTGCCGAAAGTAAACAGCTTTATGGTATTCTCAAGTTTAATGGTGATATTATCAGTCCTTCACTACTCATTGAGATTCTAGGGGAAGAAAAAAAAAATCTGTTCCTCAACCCATTTTAGGTCTTCAAGGGCTCTGTAAACTAGACTGTCCAAAGACATTAACAAGAGAAAAACAGAAATTTATTGGTGTTTGCTTCAGCATCATACATGGGAGTACGAAGAGATGGGGAGCTCAAAAGCATGGTTAGAATTTGGTTTATATATCATCTTAGACTAAATCAAAGGAAAAGAAATTAGGAGCTTCTGGATGAGGAAGCAAATTATGGGAAGGTAAGTAGAGACCAGGAAAATTAAGGAGACAAAGGTTTTTTTATAGGGTTTGTTATGCAAATTTAAGTCTGTGTCCTTTCCATCTGTAAGAGTTGTTGAGAGTCCCATTTTCCTGGTACTGGAAAGGGAGACATCTTTGACAAATATAAATTTCCTTATAAATATGGATTTCCTTTATAAAAGGAAAACTTGTACCTCTTTTCAAGGCTTTTCCTGCTGGTTCTCAATGGTCTTTTACTCAAAATAATCCATAAACAAAAGAGGCATATTTTGGGGTGATATTCACTAGGTACTGTGATATTAAGGAAGTGACCTTTTCTATTTTATTTTTTGTTTGTTTTAATATAGAAAGGATGTTATATTTATCTCAATAGATGCCAAGAAGGCATCTGGTAGTCTTGATTTTACTCTTTGAATTTACTGATATAATGAAATATGCTGAGCTATTTAATGTTAAGTCACCATTGTGTGCAGATCCCACTTAATTGCTATATGTTCATGCTTTATCTGATTACATAAGTTCTTATAGTTCACATTCACAAGAAGAATCAATGAGATGTAACCTTTATCTTTTGCTCAGATTGGTCTATGAAATTCCAACCTAATATTAAAGAATTACATTGGCTCTACATGCTTTGTTCATCCTTTTTTTTTTTTTTTTAAATGGAAACCTCCATCATTTATCTTGGGACTTAGAGATTAAACCTAGAATTATAAGGACAATTTAGAATATGAGCTTTTTTTTTTTTTTTTTTTTTTTTGGCCCAGCATGTGAGTTTATCTACCTAACACGACTTGAAGACTCAAATGTATCTTCTTTTTTTTTTTTTTTAAAGATTTTATTTATTTATTTGACAGAGAGAAATCACAAGTAGACAGAGAGGCAGGCAGAGAGAGAGGAAGGGAAGCAGGCTCCCTGCTGAGCAGAGAGCCCGATGCGGGACTCAATCCCAGGACCCTGAGATCATGACCTGAGCCGAAGGCAGCGGCTTAACCCACTGAGCCACCCAGGCGCCCTCAAATGTATCTTCTGTTTTCCCACAATTAATGAGAGAAAAGGATGAAGAGTACCACTGTGAGGAGTCCAACAAAACCAAAAAGAATGTAAGTTCTTTCCAATGACCTTATTGAATAGCTCAGTGACAGGAGACTCATAAGCAGTGATGAATATGTCTAGGCTCATAAGAAACTATTTCAAGAAATGAATTTAACACCAAAACACATGTGAGATTGACTTTCTGTGGCAAGGACAACGATGAAAAGAGATTTGTCAGATTTGTGACAGATCCTAAATGCCAGATCTCTCATTATTTCCCAAGTAACGTTAGTCATATGGTAACCTTTATTTAGCACTTGTTATTAATCCATCACCTACTAATTTTAATATTCATTTTTTCCATCTATAGCCAGTGTGATCAGCTATTCAAATAGTCATGAGGATCTGCATACCCTGATATCAAGGAGGCCATTATCTCTTTCTTGAGGTTTTTCTCCCTCTTTTAATAATCCAGGAGCCCAGCTCTGAGGGACTCCGTTCTCATCTGAGTGCAGCACAAACTCAAATATTGAGGATGACTCTGCCACATGGAGATCATCCTGAGGGCTCATCTTCAGAAATCTGACAGACGCCTTACACTTGTGTTCTGGTTTGATCACTCTTCCAGCTCCTTATCTATGTATTTAATCACTTTACCCCCCAAAACTAACTCTACCAAAGTATATCAGTCCCTTGCCATGAAAAAAGAAGACTACCACCAATAAGCCATCCCCTTTTACCTCTATCCTCCATTCCCAAATTCTCAGGCCCTTTTCTGAGTCTCTGGGTCTTATTTCCAGGGGATCATGGGCTTTCTCATCCACTCTGATCTTCCTCAGTAGTTCTCTCATATAAAGGAAGGGAGAGAATTTGTGTCATCCCTCACATTTTCACACATTCTTCCCTTGTGCTCATATCAAGAGGTGAGGAAACCTATACTAAGCAACTAAAAAATACACACATACCCTATGTTATTATGCTCTTATCCAAAATAATTTTTCATCTTACCTTTGCATAATTAAGAGAGGCTATTCAAGTGACAACACTAAACAAATAGATCCATACCAGTTTGCCAGTGATTGCACTTGAGTCTCCAGCCTTAGCTTAAAAAAAAAAAAAAAAAAAAAAAAAAATCCATTTCATGGGATTTCTATTTAACATCTGCCAAGATAGGAATCCTGATATACAGGCTTCCAAAATATTTTATATATTATGTATATATAATTAAGAATGTATATGGATAGATCCTTGTCACTATCTTAATGAGGTAGAAAATGTGGTTATTTATATTTTCTTACAATTGAAGACTCTTCTCTTCCTTTCCAAAATTTGCCAATCGTAACATTAATTAGTGTGGTGAGAATGTATTCTCATCTAAGTTCTTGCTCTTAAATCAATAGGGCAATTTTATTCTAGCTCATACCCCTGATGAGAGAAAAAAGGAATAGCCTTTTAAGCATTGAATGTAAATGACAGTATTTTATGTTTGAAATATTTTATAGTTAAGAAGAAAAAATATTAAAACTAATGTAAAAGTGCTTTTTACATGTAAGTAAAGACTACTTATATCTGCTGGTTATAAATATATCATATTTTCTATGTAAGATGTCCTTTATATATTCACTGTGACCTAAAGAAAACAAACAACTAGGCAAAAACGAAACTAACTACAACAGTATTACCAATTTAATGTTACTGGCTTAAAGAACAATGTTAAGCAATAGTTAACAAAAGTGATTATTGATGAAAATTCTGGCACGGTGATATGTAGATAAGAAACTTAATTAGAATTACAATTCTAAGGATAACCTATGATGTTTTCCACATATTTAAGTCAAAACCTATACGAATACCTTTGTTCCCAACAGAATTTACTTAGTATCTTGTCTAATTAGTTACAAGATAACCAAAGGATTTTAACCACAGTGATACAGTTTACTAACTTGAATTTTAAAAGGCATAACTCCAAATGTATGAAAGTTTTCACACCTCAGACTATTTAAAAAAGAGAGAGGTAATTAAGTGGCAGAAAGGAATTGCTTTTTGGAGTGGTATTTTTTTCTACCATACATATACCATTATGCATTCCCCAACTATTTATATTTCTCAGAAACAATGTTGACATTAAAAATAAGTCTTTGTTCTGTATTGCAGGTAACAAAAAACAGCAAAAAAAAAAAAAAAAGGATTCCACTTAAATACTTTAAAACATTTTTAAGAGGTCATTCTATATTTATCAGAGTAGTTTTTACTCAAACTTTCTATAAAATACCATAAATCATTTATCCTTAAGTATTTAACCACATTTATGGTATCATTATCCCTTTTTTATTGGGAATTCAAGTCTAACTTAAATATTATTCATTGCTGGTAAGAGTGTAAATGGGTCCGATCATTCTGAGGTGAACTGGATAAGGTATACCAAAAGCCATAAAATGTTTGCATAGCTTTTAACCCTATAATTCCACTCCAAGAAAAATACCTTAAAGTATTTGTGAACATATAGAAAATAGAAATGTATCAAAGCAATTTTTATGATAGTGAAGCAGTGGAAACAACCTGAATTTCGACTGAGATATAAACACCTAAATAAATCAAGGCACATCAATATAATAAAAGTTAATGCACCCAGTAAAAATTATGTTCTAACTAAAAATTGATGAACAAAGATATTTACACTAAATGAAAATATCTTAAGGAGACATAAGCACATTTTTATTTAGTGATGATATTATTTTTAAAGTTCATATTAACAGAAAGGTCTTTTAAAAATATTGTTTTAGGGACACCTGGCTGGCCATCAGTGGAGTGTAGACTCAACCTCAGGGTTGTGAATTTGAAACTTACCATCAGGGTAGAGATTGCTTAAAGGAAAATCTTTTGAATGGATAAAGATGTGGTGTATATATACAATGGGATACTATTCAGCATCAAAAAAAAAAAAAAAAGAAATTTTGCCATTTGCAACAACATTGATGGAACTAGAGCATAGTATGCTAAGTGAAGTAAGTCCGAGAAAGATAATGATATGATCCAACTCATATGTGAAGTTTAAGAAACAAAACAGATGATCATAGGAGAAGAGAGGGAAAAATAAAACATGAAATCAGAGAGGGAAACAAACCATAAGAGACTTTTAATCATAGGAAATAAAGACTTGCTGGAAGGGAAGGTGGTGGGGAGATGGGGTTACTGGGTGATGGACATTAAGGAGGGCATGTTGGTATAATGAGCACTTCGTATTATGAAGTGTTCTCTTCATGATGAATCACTGGTCTCTACCTCTAAAACTAATAATACATTATATGTTAATTAATTGAATTTAAATTTAAAAATCTCTTGAAAAAGTAAAATCTTATAAAGATATTGGTTTAGAAAATACATTGTTTTATATAATATATAATAAGAAATATAGGAAATAGTTTTTATGAAATACACAGGCAGTAAAAAATTGTAAATCTGTATAAATATCAAAGAGTATGGAAGGATATGAGGATTTACCCCTTATCTCTGCGTGGTAGGATTACCTTAGCAGCTTTCTCAAAATTTTAACACAGTATTATCTTACAACAAAAGAACTACTCTAATTTTAAAAGCTAGAAACAGGAAGTCTACAGAGAAAATCTAATGTGCAACTTTTAATAACGAATAGGAAAGCATCTCCAAAGGTTGTAACCCACTCCCAATAGTCCTATTCGTGTCTGGGAAGTTGTGATTGCTATGATGATTTCAAAGCACTCATTCTGATTCAGAAATGGGAAGACAGGTGACTGAACTAAGTACACCCAAAAATATAAAGAGGAATGTCATGCTTCTGTTCAGGTAGAGTTTTCTAGTACCAATTCCAATGAATACATTTTCTATCTTCCAAAAGAAAAACATTTATAAATTTAAAAGTAAAATATTATGGCTTTTCACTAATTTTCAAACTTTCTTTAATGGCACAACACACAGAAAAATTCTTGTATGAAATATAAAACATAGAGGGAAGGAGTCAAGATGGCAGAGAAGTAGCAGGCTGAGACTACTTCAGCTAGCAGGAGATCAGCTAGATAGCTTATGTAAAGATTGCAAACACCTACAAATCCAACGGCAGATCGAAGAGAAGAAGAACAGCAATTCTAGAAACAGAAAATCAACCACTTTCTGTAAGGTAGGACTGGCGGAGAAGTGAATCCAAAGCAATGGGACGATAGACCCCAGGGGGAGGGGCCGGCTCCCGACAAGCAGCGGAGCAGCGGAGCACAAAATCAGGACTTTAGAAGTCAGTTCCGCTGAAGGACATGGCTCCAGAGGCTAATCCGGGGTGAAGCCCACGTGGGGTCAGCATGGCCTCAGGTCCCGCAGGGTCACAGAAGGATCGGGAGTGTCTGAGTGTTGCAGAGCTTACAGGTATTAGAACGGGGAAGCCGGCTACAGAGACAGAGCCGAGAGTGAGCTCACAGCTCGGGGTTACCTTGAACTGGTCGCAGGCTCGATGAGCTTGGAGCACGGCCGGAAGTCAGACAGAAGGAGTTATTGGGCACTGTTCTTTGAGGGCGCACTGAGGAGTGGGGCCCCGGGCTCTGGCACCTCAGGGCCAGAGACCAGGAGGCCGCCATTTTCATTCCCGTCCTCCAGAACTCTACCGAAAGCACTCAGGGAACAAAAGCTCCTGAAAGCAAAACCCAGCGGATTACTCAGCCTGGCCCCTCGTAAGGGCGGTGCAATTCCACCTGGGGCAAAGACACTTGAGAATCACTACAACAGGCCCCTCCCCCAGAAGGTCAACAAGAAATCCAGCCAAAACCAAGTTCACCGACCAAGGATTGGTATTGAAATTGCAATTTCAATACCAAGGAGAGCAGCAGAATTTCAGAGGAGGAGAAAGCAAAGGACGGAACTCATGGCTTTCTCCCCATGACCCTTTAGTATTGCAGTTAATTAAATTTTTTTTCTTTTTCAATTTTTTTCTCTTCTTCTGCTAAAATTTTTTTTTAACTTTTACCCTTTTCTTTTTTAATGTTTTTTAACTAGTTTATCTAATATATATATATATATATATATATATATATATATTCTTTCTTATACTTTTTCTTTATTCATTTTCTTTTTTTGTTTCTTTTTTTTTTTTTCTTTCTGAACCTCTTTTTATCCCCTTTCTCCCCCCTCACGATTTGGGATCCCTTCTGATTTGTAGGAAGCATATTTTCCTGGGGTTGTAGCCACCCTTTTAGTATTTTACTTGTTCCTTCAAATACTCTTATCTGGACAAAATGACAAGACGGAAAAATTCAACACACAAAAAAGAACAAGAGGCAGTACCAAAAGCTAGGGACCTAATCAATGCAGACTTTGGTAATATGTCAGATCTAGAGTTCAGAATGACGATTCTCAAGTTTCTAGCCAGGCTCGAAAAAGGCATGGAAGATATTAGAGAAACCCTCTCAAGAGATATAAAAGCCCTTTCTGGAGAAATAAAAGAACTAAAATCTAACCAAGTTGAAATCAAAAAAGCTATTAATGAGGTGCAATAAAAAATGGAGGCTCTCACTGCTAGGATAAATGAGGCAGAAGAAAGAATTAGTGATATAGAAGACCAAATGACAGAGAATAAAGAAACTGAGCAAAAGAGGGACAAACAGCTACTGGACCACGAGGGGAGGATTCGCGAGATAAGTGACACCATAAGACGAAACAACATTAGAATAATTGGGATTCCAGAAGAAGAAGAAAGAGAGAGGGGAGCAGAAGGTATACTGAAGAGAATTATTGGGGAGAATTTCCCCAATATGGCAAAGGGAACAATCCAGGACTTGCAGAGAATGCCCCTCAAAATCAATAAGAATAGGCCCACACCCCGTCATCTAATAGTAAAATTTACAAGCCTTAGTGACAAAGAGAAAATCCTGAATGCAGCCTGGGAAAAGAAGTCTGTAACATACAATGGTAAAAATATTATATTGGCAGCAGACTTATCCACAGAGACCTGGCAGGCCAGAAAGAGCTGGCATGATATTTTCAGACCACTAAACGAGAAAAACATGCAGCCAAGAATACTATATCCAGCTAGGCTATCATTGAAAATAGAAGGAGAGATTAAAAGCTTCCAGGACAAACAAAAACTGAAAGAATTTGCAAACACCAAACCAGCTTTACAGGAAATATTGAAAGGGGTCCTCTAAGCAAAGAGAGAGCCTACAAGTGGTAGATCAGAAAGGAACAGAGACCATATACAGTAACAGTCACCTTATAGGCAATACAATGGCACCAAATTCATATCTCTCAATAGTTACCCTGAATGTTAATGGGCTAAATGCCCCAATCAAAAGACACAGGATATCAGAATGGATAAAAAAACAAAACCCATCTATATGTTGCCTCCAAGAAACTCATTTTAAGCCCGAAGACACCTCCAGATTTAAAGTGAGGGGGTGGAAAAGAATTTACCATGCTAATGGACATCAGAAGAAAGCAGGAGTGGCAATCCTTATATCAGATCAATTAGATTTTAAGCCAAAGACTATAATAAGAGATGAGGAAGGACACTATATCATACTCAAAGGATCTGTCCAACAAGAAGATCTAACAATTTTAAATATCTATGCCCCCAACGTGGGACCAGCCAACTATATAAACCAATTAATAACAAAATCAAAGAAACACATCAACAATAATACAATAATAGTAGGGGACTTTAACACCCCCCTCACTGAAATGGACAGATCATCCAAGGAAAAGATCAACAAGGAAATAAAGGCCTTAAATGACACACTGGATCAGATAGACATCACAGATATATTAAGAACATTTCAAATGTTCTGAAACATTTGAAAGCAACAGAATACACATTCTTCTCTAGTGCACATGGAACATTCTCCAGAATAGATCACATCCTCGGTCCTAAATCAGGTCTCAGCCAGTATCAAAAGATTGGGATCATTCCCTCAGGTACGCAACCTAAGGCTACACCTGAAGGAGCTGGAGAAAGAACAAGAAAGAAACCCTATACCCTAAACCATAAAGATCAGAGCAGAAATCAATGAAATAGACACCAAAAAAAAAAAAAAAACAATAGAACAAATCAATGAAACTAGGAGCTCGTTCTTTGAAAGAATTAATAAAATTGATAAACCCCTGGCCAGACTTATCAAAAAGAAAAGAGAAAGGACCCAAATAAATAAAATCATGAATGAAAGAGGAGAGATCACAACTAACAACAAAGAAATACAGACAATTATAAGAACATACTATGAACAACCCTATGCCAACAAATTTGACAATCTGGAAGAAATGGATGCATTCCTAGAAACATATAAACTACCACAACTGAACCAGGAAGAAATAGAAAGCCTGAACAGACCCATAACCAGTAAGGAAATTGAAACAGTCATCAAAAATCTCCAAACAAACAAAATCCCAGGGCCAGATGGCTTCCCGGGGGAATTCTACCAAACATTTAAAGAAGAACTAATTCCTATTCTTCTGAAACTGTTCCAAAAAATAGAAATGGAAGGAAAACTTCCAAACTCATTTTATGAGGCCAGCATCACCTTGATCCCAAAACCAGACAAGGATCCCATCAAAAAAGAGAGCTATAGACCAATATCCTTGATGAACACAGATGCGAAAATTCTCACCAAAATACTAGCTAATAGGATTCAACAGTACATTAAAAGGATTATTCACCACGACCAAGTGGGATTTATTCCAGGGCTGCAAGTTTGGTTCAACATCTGCAAATCAGTCAATGTGATACAACACATCAATAAAAGAAAGAACAAGAACCAGATGATACTCTCAATAGATGCTGAAAAAGCATTTGACAAAGTACAGCATCCCTTCCTGATCAAAACTCTTCAAAGTGTAGGGATAGAGGGCACATACCTCAATATCATCAAAGCCATCTATGAAAAACCCACTCACTGAAATGGACAGATCATCCAAGGAAAAGATCAACAAGGAAATAAAGGCCTTAAATGACACACTGGATCAGATAGACATCACAGATATATTAAGAACATTTCAAATGTTCTGAAACATTTGAAAGCAACAGATATCATTGCAAATATCATTCTCAATGGAGAAAAACTGAAAGCTTTTCCGCTAAGGTCAGGAACACGGTAGGGATGTCCATTATCACCACTGCTATTCAACGTAGTACTAGAAGTCCTAGCCTCAGCAATCAGACAAGGAAATTAATAGCATCCAAATCAGCAAAGAAGTCAAACTATCACTCTTCGCAGATGATATGATACTATATGTGGAAAACCCAAAAGACTCCACTCCAAAACTGCTAGAACTTGTACAGGAATTCAGTAAAGTGTCAGGATATAAAATCAATGCACAGAAATCAGTTGCATTTCTCTACACCAACAACAAGACAGAAGAAAGAGAAATTAAGGAGGAAATTAAGGAAATTGAACCCATTTTTGGGTTCAATCCCATTTACAATTGCACCCAAAACAATAAGATACCTATAAATACTCAGAAAACTATAAAGTACTCATGAAAGAAATTGAAGAAGACACAAAGAAATGGAAAAATGTTCCATGCTCCTGGATTGGAAGAATAAATATCGTGAAAATGTCTATGCTACCTAAAGCAATCTACACATTTAATCCAATTCCTATCAAATTACCATCCGTTTTTTTTTTTTCAAAGAAATGGAACAAATAATCCTAAAGTTTATATGGAACCAGAAAAGACCTCAAATAGCCAAAGGAATATTGAAAAGCCAAAGTTGGTGGCATCACAATTCTGATCTTCAAGCTCTATTACAAAGCTGTCATCAAGACAGCATGGTACTGGCACAAAACAGACACATAGATCAATGGAACAGAATAGAGAGCCCAGAAACAGACCCTCAACTCTATGGTCAACTAATCTTCAATAAAGCAGGAAAGAATGTCCAATGGAAAAAAGACAGCCTCTTCAACAAATGGTGTTGGGAAAATTGAACAGCCACATGCAGAAAAATGAAATTGGACCACTTCCTTACACCACACACAAAAACTGATTCAAAATGGATGAAGGACCTCAATGTGAGAAAGGAATCCATCAAAATCCTTGAGGAGAACACAGGCAGCAACCTCTTCAACCTCAGCAGCAGCAACATCTTCCTAGGAACAACGCAAAAGGCAAGGGAAGCAAGGGCAAAAATGAGCTATTGGGATTTTATCAATATCAAAAGCTTTTGCACAGCAAAGGAAACAGTTAACAAAATCAAAAGACAACTGACAGAATGGGAGAAGATATTTGCAAACAACATATTAGATAAAGGACTAGTGTCCAAAATCTATAAAGAACTTAACAAACTCAACACCCAAGGAACAAATAATCCAATCAAGAAATGGGCAGAGGACATGAACAGACATTTCTGCAAAGAAGACATCCAGATGGCCAACAGACACATGGAAAAGTGCTCCATATCACTCGGCATCAGGGAAATACAAATCAAAACCACAATGAGATACCACCTCACACCAGTCAGAATGGCTAAAATTAACAAGTCAGGAAATGACAGATGCTGGTGAGGATGCGGAGAAAGGGGAACCCTCCTACACTGTTGGTAGGAATGCAAGCTGGTGCAGCCACTCTGGAAAACAGCATGGAGGTTCCTCAAAATGTTGAAAATAGAACTGCCCTATGACCCAGCAATTGCACTACTGGGTATTTACCCTAAAGATACAAACGTAGTGATCCAAAGGGGCATGTGCACCCGAATGTTTATAGCAGCAATGTCCACAATAGCCAAACTATGGAAAGAACCTAGATGTCCATCATCAGATGAATGGATCAAGAAGGTGTGGTATATATATACAATGGAATACTATGCAGCCATCAAAAGAAATGAAATCTTGCCATTTGCGACAACATGGATGGAACTAGAGGGTATCATGCTTAGCGAAATAAGTCAAGCAGAGAAAGACAACTATCATATGAGCTCCTTGATATGAGGAAGTGGTGATGCAACATGGGGGGTTAAGGGGGTAGGAAAAGAATAAATGAAACAAGATGGGATTGGGAGGGAGACAAACCATAAGTGTCTCTTAATCTCACAAAACAAACTGAGGGTTGCTGGTGGGAGGAGGGTTAGGAGAAGGGGGGTGGGACTATGGACATTGGGGAGGGTATGTGCTATGGTGAGTGCTGTGAAGTGTGTAAACCTGGCGATTCACAGACCTGTACCCCTGGGGATAAAAATATATGTTTATAAAAATTTAAAAATTAAAAAAAAAGAAATATAAAACATAGAAGAAGTATTTGAAAATATAAAATGGGTCAAGCAGAATATCTTTCTCTGAATAAGGGCTAAAGGATATAGAGTATTAGTTGGGAGGCTTGCCTTCAGTCCCAGCTCCCTCTCCCCAGTACTTGCTCATGGGGGCTCGCTCCTCTGCAGACCTTCCATGCAGGCTCTGGGAAACTGTTCAAAATCGTGATTTACAGCGTTGTTCAGCAAAAATTCTATAACTATGTTACACTTCCTTAGCAATACATAAATGAACATTATACAGAAGCATTCCCTAATGGTAACAAACAATAGGCATATAACTAATATATCATTAAATATCATATAAATAGATAACAAGACAGGATCATAAGCCTCAGGATGAAAACCTTGATTGCACTGGCATGCAAAGATTAGTATGTGAAAGAACTGTGTTTCTTAGTGAAAAGGAAAAAAAAAACATTCCTAGACAAAGTTTCCAATTTCAAGTGATTCTGATACAGACAGAACATAATTTGAAGAAAATTAGGAGTAAATGTTGCAAAATAGCCATCTCTCTTTCACCTGCACACTAATGTCAAGATCTAAATCACTAGACTATAATGTAACTTCACTTGTTTCAGAAGTTTATTATCACATGGCTCTTCTCAACTGGTAATTAACAAAGAGATAAAACTAAAGGCAACCCTAAAAGGAAAAAAAATAAATGCTTCAAAGACTTACTGGAGTGAATACATATATATGTTGTGTGTGTATATATATATATACTTAAGCATGTGTGTGTGTATATATACACACACATACACACATATAGATACAATACACACACACATATACATATTTATGCTGGAAATCAATGGATACTGTTTATTAAACATTTAGTGCATTTGAGATTTAAGCACAGAAAGCAAGGGAATTGTGGTATATAAAGTCATTAAAATAAGTCAGAATGTAAGACAGAACCCCTTAAACTTAATAGTCAACCTGAGTTAGTAGAACTGAATTTGTCAACAAGAGAAAAATTTCCTATTGTAAGATTTAAGCCAAAGACTAAGCATTTTCACACTACCATAGGTATAAAACACTTCTATCTTGATACATATTTCCTTTAGTAAAAATATTGATTAAACTAATTAAAATTGACACATTAAATTGGAGAAACACTAATAGAAGCAATGTAGATGAACATATAAATTAGAAGTGGAATTGACCAATGTAATACTTCTTCAACTTTAAAATTAGAATGAATACACAAATACTCTCACACATATTTAGGTACAGGTATGGGAAAATAGTTCCTTTTAAACTTTCTAACTGCATGTGAAAATTGGCATGATCGTGACACGCAAGAGTGAGACAAGAGGCATCGATACCTACATGTTGCATACAATTAGGTCTAGCTTGCAAAAATGCAAGTTAAGGAAATTATCAGATAAGCTCGAAGATACATTTTTTAGAATACGTCATTTCGCCACCTTCTTTTCAGTTCTGTATCTCATTTTAATACTTTTGATAACAAAATGAAACCCACATGACTACATGAGAGACTGGGGCTAAAGGGTTTCACATGTCTTTTTTTTTTCTTTATCACACAAGATATCAATCCCCCTAACCCTGTCACTTTCGCATAGTGCAAATCCATAAGGACAGGAACAGTAACAGGATCCATAGTTGTTATCAAACTATCAAAGTGTAGTCAGTGCATTTTGGAATAAATGGCCTTGTTTATTCTAGTAAACACTCGGCTTCCCAGGCTATAAAGTATCTGTGGCAACTACTCTGGTCTTGTGGTACAAAAGCAGCCATAGACAATACCTAAACAGATGAGTGTGATTATGTTCCAATAGCACCTTATTTAAAGGCAATGAAATTTGAATTTTATGTAATTTTTCTTTTATGAAATATTTGTGGGGTTTTTTTAACCATCTTTAAAAAAAATCTAAAAACCTAACAATGATTCTTAATTCAGGAGCTGTACAAAAATAAGAGGAAATTGGCTCACAGTTACAGCTTGCAGACCCCTGGTAAAGAAGAAGCTAATTCACTAATAGTAATGGTGGCAATTAGTAAGGAGGACTGTTAAGGGCTACACACTTATAGGGATGACCATGCATCATCTGTTCCCGGTGATAAGAATGTGGAATCTATTTTTCTTCTACCCCATCCCCACTTAGAGAATAAACAAAACTGATCACTTTTGATCTAAACTTGAAAAAACACTTATTTGGGAAAATAGAAAGTGTCTTATTTTTTCTATAAATAAAATAATGAACACATAGAAGAATCAAGCAAAGAACATTCATAAGCAACACACAGTTGCTTTGTTAAGTTCTCTTCCCTCACTGCAATTATGTAGCCCTATTACTTGAAAATGGCACACAGATCTTGGCATACTTTTTATAAGAACAATGGCAACACTCTGCTAATTGCAACTATTTTTGTGACAAGAAAAGTATCTTTCCAGGTCAGTTACTAGGTAGTGCCGGCTTCCATATGGGAAATGTTTTTTGTAGTTCATCATGGACTTTTTATAATAGTAAAAATTGGAAACATTCTAAATTTTCCAAAAAATAGTGAAACAAGACCAAAAATAGATTAGAGCACAAATACTTAAGTGATTACAAAAAATATATTGTCTTTGGTAATTATTCGGTGACTTCTGCTTACATCAATATGGCAAGCTAACAAAACCTGAAAAACTTCTCCTACTGACACCTAGAAATTCTATATGAAATACATGTTTTCCCAGTTTTATTGTGGATGGAATCAAATTCAAAAGACAGAAAATTTGTGTTCCAAAATTAAGGAACCAAAGCACAGAACAAACAACATGTGTGTTGATACTGTAGGTGCCTTGGAAAGGTGTTTATTGCTCTTGGTACCTAAGGACTTGGGTATATAGGGATTAGAAAAGAAATAAGTGAAGTAACTACATATTTTGCAACCATTTTGAGTTTGTTGTAGTTTTAAACAGCAATGCAAATTAATATGCTCTGTACTGTGTTACTCTACCATACATATGGATTTCAACTCTATCAATAATACTCTAGTAAATCCAAACTGTTCCTACTCCCTTTTGGCACATTATACTATATTCAATGCCCCGGCATTTTCAATATGCAGGGGTTTTTTATTTGCCCAACACAGTGCTTGAATTCATGACCCTGATTTCAAGACCTGAGCAGAGATCAAGAGATGGACACTTAACTAACTGAGCCACCCAGGTATCCTTGTAGTTAATATTTTTTTATAAAGACAGATAATCTTTGAGTCACAATATTTAAACCTGAATTGGAAATATCCTGCAAATTCTTCAGAATGGTCTCAAACTGTATCAAGGAGAAAGTTCATTAAACTTATTTTCATGGGATTCAGTATTATTTTATTCTTAAGTGTGGAATATTCCCCAAAAGTTGTTGCTAACAGAAGGTCTAAGAAAGGCTTCTCATTTTGCCTTTGCATGTTATTTTTCCCCCTCACAAAATACATAATAGGATTGACCTGACTTGCAAAAATATACTAATTAATGATTAATTTGGAAATGTTCACAAAGCATTAAATACCTGCTAATTATGAAGATGAAAAGGGCCTAATAGCCTTAAATTATCAGCCATGATTTCTCCTTATAAAACTCCTATAATCATAGGCTTTCAACAAGCTTTTCTTTGTTATTGCCAAAAGCTAGAGCACAGAATTATAGAGCAATTCTAACAGGATAAAGAATGTTTTCCTCTATTCAGAGTAGATTCTATTAAAGATTAAAAAAAATAAGTGTTTTGCTAGTTATGATTCTAAATTAAATAGCATGTACCAGACATTCAGCCTAATAATTGAAATTTCCTAATTAGAAAATATTCAGACTTTGTATTAGTTGAAATTTAAGTATGTAGTAGATATATAGAAAAATGAAAGTTACTTATATAACAATTATCTCATCTTTGGTCTTTTATAAATTTAATTGGGATAATGGTTATGTATATAGAATTTCTGGAGTTCATAATAGACTGGTTAAAAACATTGATTGATACACCAATAGCTGTGTCACAGTTTCTTCCTACCATCTCTAAGCCCTGCTCTCTATTCCCCATCACGTCCCTTTGCTTTCTCTACTTTTTCACCTCCCAGTAGCCTACTATTTCTATGTAGGTCCTACTCCATTGAAAATTTTCTTTATATGTAATGAGTACCTAGTTGCTAAGTTCAGTTAATACTTTATGATCCCTTTCCAGTTGGTCTCTCTGCAAGCATTTGATACTGTTGATCTTTTGTCATTAAATTATTTACATCTCCCATATTTGTCATCCATGTCTGTATTTTTCTCATATTCCCAGGCCCTTTATCTCAGTGGTCATGAGAACTTCTCCCCCTGTTACCTTCTTATGTGCAATTATCTCCCCAGGATTGTTTCTTTGGCCTTGTATCTCTCTGCATATTATCCCTGAGAAATCCTGATCTGTGGTTATGGTTTCAAATGCCAACTGCATCCCAGTAACTACAGAATCTCTACCTGTCCTTTCCCTACCTCCAGAAACCAAAATACAGCTGCTTTTATAATAAAGTGCAGATAAAATATTTTAAATCATTAACTTAGATTAGAAAATGCACATTTAATTATAATGCCTGAGAAATTAGTACTTACATATGAATTTTTAAAGAAAATTTTCAAAACGTGTAGAAGGAGAGAAAACTAAAACGTGCTACAATTTAACAATGGATACCTATGAAGCTACACACCATCTTTTACTTCCTTAAGGTTTCAGGAGTTTTCTAAGTTTTCCACAGTGGACATTGGTATTATAAAGGCTTGCTTTGTTTACTGAATAATATGCAGTGCTAATGTAAAAGCATGAAACTTATAAAGCATGAATTTAAGAAATATGATTAGTCTTGAGATTCCCCTATGATTAATATTCTTGCTACTTTGACAGCCAAAATAGGTGGCCTGGCATTTTTCATTCCAAGAACCCATTCCATCTGTCTAGGTCTTCTTTTATGTCCACAGATGTTATGATGAGCACTGGGGATTGTATGTAAGTGATGAATCACTGAATTCTACTTCCAAAACCAATATTGTACTGTATGTTAGCTAAATAAAACTTAAAAAAAAAAATCCTGTTAAGAAATGGGCAGAGACATGAATAGATACTTGTCCAAAGAGAAAATCCAAGTGGCTAATAGACACAAGAAAAGATGCTCAGTATCACTCATAATCAGGGAAATACAAATCAAAACCACAATAAGATACCACCTCACACTGGTCATAATGGCTAAAATTACCACAAAAAACCATAGGTATTGGTGAGGATGCAGAGGAAGGAGTACCCTCTTGCATTGTTAGTGAGAATGCAAACTGGTGCAGCCATTCTAGAAAACAGTATGGAGTTTCCTCAAAAAGTTAAAAATAGAACTGCCCTATGATCCAGCAATTGCACTACTAGGTATTTATCCAAAGGATAAAGAAATACAGATTTGAAGGGGTACATACACCTAGATGTTTATAGTAGCAATATCAACAACTGCCAAACTATGGAAGGAGACCAAATGTCCATCAACTGATGAATGGATAAAGAGGTGCATATACACATACATATGTAAATGTATATATATGATTATATACATATATACATTATATATATTATATATATTTTTATATATATATATATATAGGAATATTACTCAGCCATCAAAAAGAATGATGTCTTACCATTTGCAATGACATGGATGGAGCTAGAGTGTATTATATCAAGCAAGATAAGTCAATCAGAGAAGGCCAAATACCATATGATCTCACCCATATGTGGAATTTAAGACACAAAACCGATGAACACATGATTTAGGGGAGAAAGAGGGAAACAAACCATAACAGACTCTTAACAATAGAGGACAAACTAAGTGGTAATGGAGGGAGGTGTGTGAGGGATGGATATTAAGGAGGCACTTGTTATGATGAGGAATGGATGTCATATGTAAATGATGAATCACTGAATTCTACTCCTGAAACCAATATTGTACTCTAGGTTAACTAGAATTTAAATAAAAATTTTTAAAAATAAACAAACCATTCCATCTTTGCTCCAATATTTATATAACATCTCTCTCTACTACTTCCCAACTATGTGATCTAAATATTTCTTAGCCTTTTTCTGCCTCAGTTACATCATTTATAAAATGGGGATAATATCACCTGCTTCATGGGGTTGTAATGAACATCAAATTTTCTACACAATTATTTCTAGCATTATAGTAGTCACTCTTAAGCAGATGTACCAATTTTTCCATTATCTACAAATACATGTTTCTACATATACTCACCTATTCAATCCAATGCTTATATCCTTTTATCTCAAAATTGAGGGCTATATTTATATAATCTCAATGAAAATTATAGAAGCAACACTACAGAAGCAAATGAACACAGGAGATAAATGTGTTAAGTAAACTGGAATACCAAGAAGAAGAGAACTTAAATATAAAAATCAATTATGAAGAAAGATATGAAAATAAGATTTTGGGAAAAGTAAAGAATTTTCAGGATTGGCTAAGAATTTTGAACACATGAATATTGGAGTCCCTAGAGAAGAAAACAAAATCTAAAAATACAAAAAAACATAATTGACAAAAATTTTTATCAAATGAAATTTGAATCTGGATCTTGAGATAGCCCTGGTACACTAAGAAGATTAACCTAAATGTACAACACTAACGTATTATTTTGATAAAATTTTGGGGCATTTTCAAAAAGAGTTTGAGTATCTTGGGATGGGGGGGCAGGAATATTGCATTTAAGGGAAAGAAAATAGATTATCATCAGATGCTTTGAGAACTAGGTTTTAAAAGTTGAATATTTAAATACTGAAAAAGTGTAAGCAAAGAATTTTAAACCCAACAAAACTAATCAAGTATAATTGGAACAAACTTTTCAACATGCAAGAAATCAAGGAATAGCATTTGCTTGGAAACTTCAAGAGTTTACCTAAGAATGAGCCTCAGAAAACCAGAACAGCTGTAAGGACAACACCATAAGCACAGCTAGCAAGAATTATTACTTGGACAGCCCTTTAAGATTAAATGAGGTTTAAAAGATGGTGTTTATGGTATGTAATGAATACGTGTTCTGAAAATGTAGCTGTGAGTATTTAAAAAGTGAGAGGAATTTTTATTTATTTTATTTCAGGGCACCTGGGTGGCTCAGTTGGTTAAATGTCTGCCTTCAGCTCAGGTCATGATTCTATCATCCTGGGACTGAGTCCTGTGTGAGGCTCCTTGCTCTGCAGGGAGTGTTCTTCTCCCTTTATCATTCTTCCCATTCATTCTCTCAATTTCTCCCTCTCTCTCAAATAAATAGTCAAAAAAATTTTAAAAAAAGAAAAAATATTTCAGTGTTTTCTATAATCATATTAGTGATGGTAGTAGTATTGTCACTTCAAGGCTAATTATAAAATATGGAATAAAACAAAGGAGTAGTTATGGGGTATTCTAACTGTATTCTATTTCTAATTAATGTCTATGCCCTTGAAAACCAGAATTCTCAATATGTTAAGAAATATGCAAATTCAGTAGAGACTGGTTAATAAAAACTCTATGGCCTGAATTAGAATTGGAAATTTATTTTTATAATCTCTTGAAAATAGATATCCTATATCTATACATATATATAGATATATCTATATCTATATCTATATAGATATATCTGTCCACTGAAATGGCCTGGAAGAGTGACTCAATCAGTAGCAAGGATTATTGCTACCACACATGTATAATGTATAGGAATGCTTACAAAAACAAAACTATACAAAAATCCAAGGACATGAGACTGTAAGAGTCCTTTCTCTAGAGAGAAAGCTCGATTGGGGTAGACCACATATAAGGGCATGTCCTCTGGGTGGCAAAGTTCTATTTCTTGACTTGAATAAGGTCACACAGGTGTTTGTTATAAAATACTGTATTAAGCTCTCTAACTTGAATGATTTTATTTATTTGCATTTAAATAAAAGCTAAAGTTTTTTTTAATGGTGAAGATGAAACAAAGATATTTCTAGTCAAATAAAAATGTTCAATTTGCCCACACTAAACAAATTATTAAAAACCAAAAAAACCCACCAAATTATTAAAAAAAATTATTGCCCATTTTTTGGACAAAAGAAAATTGATACCAAACAAAAATGAAGAAATGAAGAAAGACCAGCCACAGAACAAGCAAAAGTATCACTGACTGTTTACAACAATATCCTGTAAGTTTAAATATGTATAGAGTCAAAATATATGATAGCAATAACAAAAGTGATGGCAATTGCTAAAATATTCTATTTTTTTGGTCATTATCTAAAAAGTGGTAAGGTTAAGATATACTAAAATCCAAGGATATATGTTATAAACTCTAGGAAAAACGTTAAAGTACAACTAAAGAATGTAAAACAGGGAAAATGAAATAAAATATGTTTAATCCAGGGGCGCCTGGGTGGCTCAGTGAGTTAAAGCCTCTGCCTTCAGCTCAGGTCATGATCCCAAGGTCCTGGGATCGAGCCCCACATCGGGCTCTCTGCTCAGCAGGGGGGCTGCTTCCTACTCTCTCTCTGCCTGCCTCTCTGCCTACTTGTGATCTGTGTCTGTCAAATAAATAAGTAAAATCTTAAAAAATATATATATGCTTAATCCGAAAGACCAAGGAAAAGTGAAAAGGGTGAATACAAATGGAATGAAAATGCAGAAAGATAAAAGATACATCCATAACTATGTTAAATATAAAGATTCCAACTGGAGATCAGACTTCATAGAAAATAAAGAACAAACACCTATGTTCTGCTTCCAAGAAAACTTTATATATATATATATATATATATATATATATATATATATACACTCATATTTAAAAAGTAGAAAAGATATATAATGCAATACTGTAAGGGAGGTCATAAGGCATAAAATAAGATGATAAAATGTAAAAGGATTACAGCTTTCACTCACAGCTAAAAGGGTTATGCATATAGAAAATTCAATACTTTAACTACAAATTTGGGATGTTAGGTGCATTGAGCCGGGTTTTAACTTATAAATTTTATATATAAAAATAATTTTTCTGCATATTATCAAACTAATTGAAAAAATTAATGATATTAATATTCAAATATTTAACATAAATCCATTGAAAGTTTAACAAGACCTTAAAAATATAAATAGAAAGTCGCACCTGGGTGGAAGAGTTTAAACATCTTGACTCTTGGTTTGGGCAGAGATCCTGATCTCCAGGTCATGATCTCAGTGGGATAAAGCCCCAAGCTGGGCTCCACACTCAGGGCAGAGTCTGCTTAAGACTCTCCCTCTCTTCCTGTGCCTCTCCTCCCTTCCCCATCCCCACTGCCTGCCTTGCACTTGCTCTAAAATAAATAAGTAAATGAAAAAAAGAAGAAGAAGAAGAAGAAGAAGAAGAAGAAAGAAAGAAAATAGAAAAATAAGAAATAGTACAAAAAATACTGAAGATCTAAGTAGATGGAGGGAATATACAGTAGTGATGCAGTATAACAAGATTCAACATCTTAAGCTGTCAATATTACTTAAATTGCACGGGGATTTAATACTTAATGCAGTCCTTAGCCATTATCCATCACAGTGTGTATGTGTATACATGCATCTGTAAACTAACTGAATCTAAGATTTGTATGGAAATGAAAATGAAAGTAGCCAAGACAATCTTGAATAAGTACAAACTGGAGATGATTTAAACTACAAAGTACTGATACCAACCTACAGTTATTGAGTATTAGAAAAATTTTTAAATTTTTATGAAATAGGAGAAGTTACAACCAACATGACAAGAATACCAGAGATTGTAAGGAACCATGATATTAAAGAAAAAAAAAAAAAAAAGCTATATGGCAACAAATTGGACCTACAAGAAATGGATCAATTCCTAGCAACATACAATCTTCCAAGACTGAATCAAAAAAAAAAAAAAAAAGAAGAAGAAAATCTGAACCAACTGATTACTTCAAAACAAATGTCTGGCAACAGATGACTTCACAGATGAGTTCTACCAAACATTTAAAGAATTAATGTTTATCTTTCTCAAATTATTTCAAAAAACAGAAAAGAAAGCTTCCAAATCCATTCTATGAGGTAAGCGTTACCCTGATACCAAAACGAGGCAGACACTATAAAAGAGAGAAGTATAGACCAATATTCCTGATGAATATAAATGCAAAAACTCCTCAATAAAATATCAGCAAACCAAATTCAATAATACATTCAAAAGATCGTTCACCCTGATCAAGAAGGATCTGACTCAGAGATGCAAGAATTGTTCAACATACTACACACCCACACCCAGAAGTGTGATATACCACATTAACAAACTGAAAAATAAAAATCATATAAAAAATAAAAAATCATATGATATCTTAGTAGATGAAGAAAAAGCATCTAAAAAAATCAACATTGTTTCATGATAAAAACTCTTAATAGGGGAGTTTAAAAAAAACTGTATAAATATTTTTAAAAGCCATATATGATAAACCCACAGCTATCATCACAATGATGAGAAACTGAGCACTCTTCCACAAGAAATGGGTGTCCACTCTCACCACTTTTATTCAACATTGTACTGGAAATCAGTACAGACCAAAAATAAAAGGCATTCACATTGATAACAAGGGAGTAAAACTGTCACTATTTGCAGGTGACATGATACTACACGTAGAAAAACCTAAAAACTTCACCAAAAAACTATCAGAATACATTAATAAAGCTGCAAGATACAAATTGTGTTCTATACATTAATAAACTAGCAGAAAAAGAAATTAACAATCCTATTCATAATCACATCAGAAAGAATACACCTAGAGATATTTAACCAAGGAGTTGAAAGACCTATACTCTGAAAACAAAGATTCATAAAAGAAATGGAAGACAACACAAATAAATGGAAGCATATATAATGCTTATGTGTTAGAAGAACATTGTTAAACATCCTTACTACCCAAAGCAAATCTACAGATTCAATACAAATCTTATCAAAATACCAGTTTGATATTAACAGAACTAAAACAAATATTCCTAAAATTTGTATGGAACCACAAATGACCCTGAATAGCCAAAGCAATTTTGAGAAAGAAGAATGAAACTGGAAGTATCACAATCTCAGATTTCAACCTATATTGCAAAGCAGTATAATATTTTACATATTATTTATGTAAAAATATATTATTTACGTAAAATATATATTGATTACTAGAAATTAAAACAGTATGGTCCTGGTACAAAATTCATAGATCAATGGAACACATTAGAGAACCCAAAAATATACCCACACTTATACAATCAATTAATACAAGAGAGACAAAGGTATATGATGGGAAAAAGTCTCTTCAAAACTGGACAGGTACAAGTAAGAGTAAAACCGGCTGTCTGGCTGGCTCATTTGGTAGAATATCTGGCTCTTGATCTCAGGGTTCTGAGTTTGAGCCCACATTGGGTATAGAGTTTACTGAATTAAAAAATATATTTTAAAAAGGATACAACTGGGCCATTTTCTTAGACCTCCCCCCACACATACACAAACTTAAAATGTATTAAAGACATAAATGTGAGTCCTGAAATCATAAAACTCATAGAAGAAAACATGCAGTGAAGTTTTGGATATCAACTTTAACAATATTTTTCTGGATTAGTCTTCTCAGGCAAGGGAAATAAAAGCAAAATAAACTACATCAAACTAAAAAGATTTTGCACATCAAAGTCAACCAACAAACAAAAGGCAACCTACTGAATGGGAGAAGCTATTCATAAATGATCTATCCAATAAGGGATTAATTCCCAAAGTATACAGAGAACAAATACAACCCAACACCAAAAAAACCCAAACAATCCAACTGAAAAAATAAACATTTTTTCCAAAGAGACATACAGATGGCCCATAGACACATGCAAAGATGATCAACATCACTAATCACCAGGGAAATGCAGATCAAAACTGCAGCAAAATACCACCTCACATCAGTCAGAAGAGCCAGTACCAAAGACAACAAGCATTAACAATGATGTGGAGAAAAGTGAACCCTCCTGCACTATTGGTAAGAATGCAAGTTGATGCAGCCACAATGAAGAACAGTGTGGAGGTTCCTCAAAAAATTAAAAATGAATTACTATATGATCCAGAAATTCTAATTCTGAGTATTTATCCAAAGGAAATGAAAACACTAATTAGCAAACACACACATGACCTTTTGTTTACTGCAACATTATTTACATTAACCAAGATATAGAAGCAACCTAAGTGTCCACCGACAGATAAATGGATAAAGATGTGGGATGTAGTATATACACACACACACACACACATACACACACACACACACACACAGGAATATTACTCAGGCATAAAATGAATAAAATTTTGTTATTTGTGATGACATGGGTAGACCTAGAGGGTACTACACTCAGTGAATGAAGTCAGACAGACAAATACCATAGGATTTTACTTACACATAAGAATCTAAAATAATAATAATAATAATAATAATAATAATAATTGAACAATGACAACAACAAACAGAAACTCCTTCATAAATACAAAGAACAAACTGGTTGCCAGAGGGTATGAGTAAAATAGATAAAGGGAATTTAGAGGTACCAACTTCCAGTTATAAAATAAGTAAGTCACAGGATGAAAAGTACAGCACAGGGAATATAGTCAATAATATTATAATAACTTTGTGTAGTGACAGATGGTAATTAGATGTGGTGAGCATTTTTTAATTGTTGAATCACTATGTTGCTCACCTGAAACTAATTGTATGTCAACTGTACTTAAATTAAAATGAAGACAAAAATATAAAAGGAAAGAATTTTTATACGTGGTCATCAATTTCTGACAAAAGAAACACTGAATTCCAAATGGAAAGGTTGGTCTTTCTAATACATGGTGCCGGATGAATTGGATATTTCTAAAGGTAAGCAATGGAGGGAGGACGAACCTTGATCCCTAATGAACAGGATCTTTAAAAATAAATTCTGAATGGATTGCCATCTAGCAGAGTGAACACAACAAAGAAAACATTTAGAAGAAAACACTGGAGAATATCTTAACCAAGAATTGTGGTCCAAAGATTTGTGTTCTCGCCAAATTTATATGTTGAAAAAACCTCATGGCCAATATGACAATGTTGGGAGATAGGACCTGCAGGAGGTTATTAGACAGTGAGGGTGAAACCTCAGGAATGAGATTAATGCCCTTATAAAAGGAACTCAAAAAAGCTCCCTTGCCTCTTCCATCATGTGAGGATAAAAGAAGTCTGAAACCTGGAGGAGAGCTCTCACCCATACCTACTTGTCCCTTGATACCATACTGCTCAGCCTACAGAACTGTGAGAAATACATTTCCATTGTTTATAAGCACCTCACTTTGTGATATTGTTATAATAGCCCAAAGAAACCAAGACACTAAGAACAGGCAAAGATTATTCAATTGGACAAAAAAGCAGCAACCACTAAAATTGATAAATTTTACCACATTAAAAGAAGAACTTGACACATTTGACAGCAGGGACATCACAAAGATGGTGACAACAGCTGTTCCAAACTTCCCTACCCCTCCCAAGAACAACAAGTCACAGTTATTCAAGAACAACACATTGCTGAGAGAATCCTAGAACTCAGGGATCAATGTAAAGTACACTTCTCCATCACAAAGAAAAAGACAGACTACATTAGAAGGGTAAAAGTAGCAGCTTTTCATTGACAGCACTGCCCATCCCCTAGGCCAGCCTGGCACCATGAAGAAGGGTTTCCCCTGAGCCTTCCTTTCCTTCACTGGGAAGAGAGAACCTGGGTAGGGGCATGGGGGGAATCAGGGGAAAACAAGTCTCCCCCAGCATTCTGAGATGCTTTGCGGGAGCCCTTCTCCTGAGCTTGCACCACAGGGATTATAGGAGAATCTGCAGGGCCACCGGGAATCTGGCCATGATGGAGAAGGTGGGAAGGGTTTGCAACAACCAGCACATAGATCTTAGCAGACCAAATTCATACCTGCAGTTTCCAAGTAGTAATCTCAAACAGTGGCTTTGTTCACCTGCAGAACCAAGTCGGGGACAAACTCTCATCAGGTAACTTGGTGGGGTACAGATCTGCCTGAGATCCCCAGATGAGGAATTTTGCCCACCTATAGAGCCCAATTTTCCCACGTCTAGCAGAGTATCCACTGGAGTATCTTCCAGCACCATATGATCAGAAGGGCTAGACAAAATTCCTGGGAGTCCTAGAGCTGAGAGGCAAGCAGGTAGAGCTAACAGTTTGCAGAGCAAAGCCAGTGGCCCTATTTACAAATTTACTGTCTTTTTTTTTTTTTAATTTAGATACTTTATTTTTTTTAATTTATTTTTTAAAGATTTTATTTGTTTATTTGACAGAGAGAGATCACAAGTAGGCAGAGAGGCAGGCAGAGAGAGAGAGAGAGAGAGAGGGAAGCAGGCTCCCTGCTGAGTGAGAGCCTAATGCGGGACTCGATCCCAGGACCCTGAGATCATGACCTGAGCCGAAGGCAGAGGCTTAACCCACTGAGCCAGCCAGGTGCCCTGCAACTTTACTATGTTTAAAAGCAGCTTCTCGCACTGCATCCTGGCAGGAAATCCAATTTATTACTAAATACAGCCTTTTTCCTTTCCGACTAAGGAACCTAACCACAGTCCTGGAAAGAAAGTTGTACAGCCCATTCAACAGCCTATGTACCATGGTGCATAAATGGAGAGCAAAGCCTGTGGCTTCCCCCCATTGCAGAGTTAAAACTGGTAGCCTCCCCCAACCAGGGAAGTCCATACATAGTCTTATTTAATTTGGATCTCCAAACAATGACTTATCCAGACCCTGGGCCCTGTCTTGCTGCCCCACCAGGGCAAGGGAAGCAAATTCACAGCCCCAACTTCTGCTGAATATAGTACCCAGCCCTGACCATCTAGGAAGCCTAACTAGAGAATCCAGGCAGCCATAGAGCTGAGCCTGTGGCCTCCTATGATTAGAAAACCAAACCAGCAGTACTATCCAACAATTCTCAGCCAGTGACACACACCCTCAAACCTCAAACAGTGGCTTGCCCCCAAGTAAACCATAGTAATAGGCACCACCTTCCCAAGGACATTACCAGCAGAAATTCCCAGTTCCCCAAGCTGAACTAACTGATGAAAAACTTCTCCTGCCAAAGCAAACCCATATGGTCTGGAAGAATAGCCTCATTACTCAGACGCACATATACCAATGAAAGAAATCCAGGATCAAAAAGCCACATGCAAAAGAATGAAACTGATCATCAGAGAAATGCAAATCAAAATTACAATGAGATATCACCTTACATCTGTTAGAATGCTTATTAAGAAAAAAAGCAGTAACAAGTATTGGTGAGGATGTGGAGAAAGGGGAAGCCATGTGCATTGCTGGGGGAAATGTAAATTAATGCAGCCATTTTGGAAAATGGTATAGAGGTTCCTCAAAAAAATTTAAAAAGAACTATCATCTGACCCAGTAGCTCCATTTCTGGGTATTTATTTGAAGAAAATGAAACAAATACCATATGACCTCACTTATACATGGAATCTTAAAAAAACAACCAGATAAAAAATCTGAACTCTTTGGACAACGGATTGGTGATGGCCAGAGGCCAGGGGGTAAAACGGGGGAAGGGGGTCAAAAGGTACAAACTTTCACTCATAAGTAAGTCATAGATAGGTAATACTCAGTATGATGACTATAGTTAATAATACTGAAATGCATGTTTGAAAGTTACTAAATAGCAGATCTTAAGATGTTCTTCAGAGCACAAGAAAAAAATTTGTAACTCTGTATGACAGGTTAAGTAGACTTATTATAGTGATCATTTCACAATATATACAAATATGGAATCATTAGGTCATATACCTGAAACTAATGTTATTGTTCATATATAGTTCAATGAGAAAAGAAAAATAGTGTTCCAAATAATTTTAAACTAATGTTAAAATGTGCATGTTTTTTCCTAGTCCTGTTCAGTATATACCCATTTGTAAAATTAGGATTCTACTGAATAGATTTGCATTCTCCTTTCTATGCTTGGTATTTCATTATTATTTAATACCTGTAAATAAGTTCTAAACCACTCCTCTAATGCATAACTTGATCATATGAAACTACCTCTTTTAAATTCTATTAAGCGTGAGACATTTTTTTCATAATTATGAAAAATGTAGACTATATATGCAAATATTCCTGATTATTTCCTTAAAATTCCAAGGGAAATCTACAATAAAGGATGTGCTATAGGATAATAAGGGCTAATTATACATATTACAGAGTCACTCCCTTAAAACTGTGCCAACCTAACTGCAACAAAATTAATTTTTTTCTAATTTGATAAGTAGAAAATTATAGACTTCTATAATTCAGTTCTACATTTATTTTTGAAGTTTATTGATGTATTTAATACCAATTAGAATTCATTTTGTGAAATTATTTTTGAAATCTTTTGGCCATTTTTAAGTATTCATCTCTTTATTGTTCATTTGAATATACATTTGTCATACATTACATATATATGCAAATTTTTACATATATATGCAGTTTATTCTTTGATAAATAGAAGATTACTTTTAGGGCAGATCTCCATATTTATGTAATCAAGTTGAGGTCTTATATGTAAGAGAATCAGAAGGGTAAAAACCCATCACCTTTGGCATAGTTTACTAATTCCAAGCAAGCCACCGGTCTTCATCACACTTGAGGGGAGATTACACAAAGACCCAAATAACGAGAGACAGGAGCAATGGGGAAGGGGAGGCTAGAGTCTCACCCACAGGTTTATTTACGATGTAAGAGATACTGCAGACCTGAGAACTTTCCACTGTGGCCGGTTTATGTTCTTGTCCTTCACAACTGTTTTTCCTTACCTTCCCTTACAGGACATAAGCCCTTAAATGTTCCTCACTCTTACATAAAATCGAAATTGCAAAAACAAAGCCAGTTAACATAAAAGGGCAACTTCTATCTAGAGAGAAGATTCCTGAAACCAAAATTAAATTCACCTGAAAAACCTCCCTGTCACACCTTATTTTAAAAAATCTGCCTTTTTACCCCAAGGTAGAATGTTCCTGTAAAATTTCTCAAGTCCAGCATTTTCCAATAAAGGTTTCTGCTAACAGTTACCTGGTTGATTTCTTCCATAACACCTTGCTGAGTTTAAAAAAAATATATATGCCTTATCATAGAAAAATATCGCAAAATCTGCCTAACTTCTTGAGATACAGCTCAGAACATTTATTTTAGTTCAGGGTTTCTAAAAATGAGATAATCCAGGACTGTGTATTTTTCCAATCAGTTTCACTTCTGATGCTTCTCATAAAATTTAATAGGATATTCATTATTCTGCAAATAACTTAGAAGTACATATATTTATATTCTTTATTCAATATAAGTGCCCTATTAAATTCCTAAACTGGTGTTTTCCAGAAATTTGTTACCAATTTCTATTTTTATTTTGTAATGGTCAAAAAGCTCAAGAAGTTTCAGATTTTTTTATGTCTTACTGTTGTTTACTGTGGAGACAGGTATAGTCAATTTTTGTACCTAGGTTTTAGAAGAGATATTCTTTGATGATTTAGTTTGAAATTAAACATGAGTATTCAACCTTGATAATTAAAGAATCTGGATCCTCTCTGGCTTTTCTTTGAATAGCAGTGGTGTTTAAAGTCAACAGTGTTCTGTTTCTATGTGCTGTTTTTAATATCGTATGAGAATTATTTTTAGAACTATATTTTGTTCTTTTAAGTATATACTTTTTTTATTGCCTTTCTTATGCTTCATTGTTAACTTGCCACTTTTTAAAGCTGTTTTTACTATAATAGAAATTATGTGCTTGTTTATTCTTTTATTTTTTTCATATTCATATTTTCTCTAATTTGGTGTAGTAGAAATTAGACGTATGTGCTACAGAATCTACCTTATCAGAAGTCCCAGAGACTGTTTTATTTCTGTGATCATATGAAAGAAATATGCAGTGCATTTATCTCTATTTGTGGTAACATTTATGGGTCTTACACTTCTTAACTTTCCAGTGTTGATACTGAAAATTTCTGTCTTCTCGTTAAGGAAGAGGAACTTGACATTTTACTTTTGCCTTTTCTTTTTCTACCACCAAGTATTTTAAAAACATATTCTAAATATGTAGTTCCTTCTTAACATATGAGACTTTTTCAAAAATATTTCATGAAAACGTTGGCATTTGCCTTTTATTACACTATTAAAAGAGGTATTTAGGATTTCAACTTTCAGCTCAGACATATAAAAAGCTTGGAAGTTTTCAGTCTTGTTCTTACAACAAGAAAAGAGCTGTTCTGAAAATCAATGATTTTTCTTGGACCCATCAGAAAATCAAGGTGACAGAACAAACCATCACCCTGAAATCAGGAGAGATAGGTAGATACAGAGAATAGCTGAGATCAGCTTACCTGGAGAAAATGACCTTGTAGCTATAGACTGGTAATAATGCTTGAATGGTAACTTTGATGAATTGTGGGAGGTTGATTGTAGAGTAGCAGGACTGAGAAATTCCCGGGGGTCACGGTCTTAGCCACCCTCCACTTCTGTGGGGTTTACAACCAGGAAATCATCAGGTTCTCACAGTGAAGAGCAAGGGGAAAACACATTTCTGGGAGAATAGGAAGAAAAAAAGAACTAATTTTAACGGCTTTCAGAATATTTTCCATAACAAAGGCCAACACTCAAGGGGGAAAACTTTGAGACTTAATTGACCTGTGGGAAGGGCAGTTCCCTGGACTGTGTCTCATCTTGGGGGTTGGGGGGAGTCTTAGAAATAGTTGTGAAGGTCAAAAACCAGGGATACAGAACACACTAAAAGACTAAAATTTAATCATAGAATAGTTTCTCTCCCCTACATCCTACCACCACATCACCACAGAATCAATAAAATAACAGTAGATAACAGCTAAAAGAACTGCAAGCTACAGACTCTATTTAAGAAGAAATTCCTGGGCGGGGTGTTGCGGGGGGGGGAATCAGAGCAGACAAACAGAAGCACCCTAGAAGAAATCGTAGCCTCTGACACTAGCTTGATCAGCCATTAAACACAGCCCAACTCAGCCAAATCAACTAAAACCTCATACTAAAAATCTATTTATCTCAGCTACTGTATCTGGTACATCACGTCAATATTTTAAAAATTAAAAAAAAAATAGTTGTAGTCCAACATATAAAGAGCTTAGAAGTCAACCACTACCAACCTTAGAAAAACGGAATGAACTGAGAACCAACAACTCTTCCAAGACACGTCAGAGAATTCAGGCCACAGGGCAAATCACTAGCTGAAATACTGGAGAGGTAAATACAGATAATCAGAACTTCCTGGGAGCTGAAATCACAGCTAGAACCCACTGTGAACACTTAATGGTAATCAACTAATTGCTGGAAACTGAGTGTGAATTAGTTTGTGAGAGAACTCCTGGGTGACGGCTGAAGGGGTGCTACCCCCACATTCATGAGTTTTGACTCCAGATGCCCCACCAAGTTCTCAGTGTGAAGATGGAAGAAAAATCCCCTACAGGGAATTCCTACAGGGAAGTGTAAAATAACCATTCCAAATACATCCCGAGTGTTGTTTTCTCAATAATGAAGTCCTGCCTTTGATGAGGGAGCAGGAGGCTGGCTGAGGACAAAGCAAAAGCTGGTGCCTTGCACCCCCTCTTCACCCTTTCCCCTCCATAAGTGTAGCATCCCTCAGGCAGCCCTGACTGCCATGAACAATAAGCAAATAGTTAACTTGCAGAGCTCACAATCCTGCTAGACAGGAGTCTCCCTTGGCTTACAAATGTCCTAAATCTCACTAACAAAGATGATTGATAGCAGGATTGTGACACCCCACCAAAAAGTCTCCTAACTATCTTAATGTTAATGGCTGGTCTAAAGACAACATTGATCCAGCAGCAAGGGCAAGGCCTCCGGCAGGCCTGGAACATCCTGGCACCTTGTAGGCCCTCTTTAGCATATGAAAACTCCACTGAAACCTCCCTTCCCCTCACCTTCCCCCAACAGTAGGGTATATAACATGCCTACCCTTACAACCCGGGGCGGCCGCATCTCTGCCTGCCCACGGGTCCTGTCCCCGTGCTCTAATAAACCACCTTTTTGCACCAGAGCCGTCTTAAGAATTCTTTCTTTAGCCGTCGGCTCCAAACCTCACCCCACCGAACCCCACCTAGGTTCAAGAACTTCATCACCTTGAAGGGAAATTGTTTTACTAGAGCCTGACCAATATGAGTTTTACCAGAGCCTAACCTACTTAGGGGAAGAAAATACCCAAATTCGGCCCCTTGTAGCTTTCCTGTCTCACCTAAGCGGGGGCTGGAAATGAGAAGTGATTGAGAAGTCACAGCTTTGGGATATTAGCCCACTAAAGACTGAGAACAAAATCTAGGAATGTAGAATGTTCTCCACCCCTTAAATCATGCCACCCATACCTAGAAAGTTCCTATATCACAACAGGGGATTAAAGCTGAAAGAAAATGCAAAGCTCAAGATTTTGTTTAAGTAGTCTCTAGGGAAGCCCGAAACCAACAGGAGAGATAAAAACAAGGACATGAGAGGAAATTTGAGGCTCTGATAACTACAGTGGCAGCAAATGATAAATACAGCCTAAGCCCTAGCCAGATAAACATAAAGCCTCACACTGAATTCCTTATTCACTTCTTTTAATTATCCATGTGCATTTAAATTTCATCTATGCATTTTCTGTTTTATTGCTGAAGAATATTCCATTGTATGATATGTTACAGTTTATCTACTTACATACTGAAGTATATACAGCTGCTTCCTGTTTTTGATGATTAGGAATAAAGCAATTAAAAACACACACTTTCAGTTTTGTGTAGACCTTATTGATTGTGTAGATTCAGATTTGTGTAGATTTATAGATTCACAAATTCAGATTTGTGTAGACCTAATTGATTGTCAAATCAATTAGGTAATTATCTAGGAGTGCAATTGATAAATTTTATGGTAAGGCTATGTTTAGTTTTATAAGAACTTGCCAAGCTGTCTTCCAAAATAGCTATACCATTATGCATTCCTACCAGCAATAAAAAAGGATTCCTGTCTCTTCACATTCTTGCCAGCATTTGTTGTCGTCATCAGTTGTGTTTGATTATAGACATTCTAATAGGTGTGTAGTAATATTTCATTGTTGCTTAGATTTGCAAATCCCTAATGACATAAGCTGTTGAGCATATTTTACATGTTTATTTGCCTTCTGTATGTCTCCTTAGATCAAGTTTCTGTTCAGATCTTTTGCTATTTCTTTAATGAGGTTGTCTATTTCCTTATTGTTGAATTTTATGAGTTCTTTATATATATATATATATATCAAATGTGCATTCTGCAAATATTATTCCCAACGTGGCTTGTCTTTATATTCTCTAACAGTGTCTTTTGCAGAGCAGAAGTTTCAGATTTTAATAAAAACCCTTTTTTCTTCATGGGTTTTAATTGTGATGTTGTATCAAAAAATTCAATGCCAAATGCAAGACGACTGAGGTTTCTCCTATATTTTTTTCTAGATGTTTTATAGTTTTACATTTAATATGTAGGTTTATGATCCACTCCGAGTTAATTTTTTATGTATGTTTCAATTTCCGCTAGATACATTTTTGTATATGGACATCCATTTGTTGGGAAGACTATTCTTTTACAATTAAATTGCCTTTGTTTTCCTGTCAAAAATCTTTATACTGTTGATCCTTGAACAACCCTGGTTTGGATCCATGGGTCTACTTCTATATGGATTTTTTTATAGTACAGTAGTGTAAATGTATTTTCTCTTCCTTATCATTTTCTTAATAACATTTTCTCTTGCTTACTTTATTCTAAGAATACAGTATATAATACATGTAATATACAAAATATGTGTTATCAAATGCGTATGTTATCAGTAAGGTTGCTAGTCAACAGTAAGCTGTTAGTAGTTAAGTTTTGGAGGAGTCAAGTTACATACAGATTTTCAAGTGAATGGAGGATTGACAACCCTAACCCAGTGTTGTTCAAGGGTTTGGACTCTATATGTATGGAGCTGTATTTGGACTCTATATGTATGGGTCTGTTTTTGAGCTCTCTATTCTGTTTCTTTGATTCTTTTGTCTCCTCTTTTGCCAATATTATGATGTCTTAATTATGATAGCTTTATAGTAAATATTGAAATTCACAGTGTATGTCCTCCAAATTGGTTCTTTTTCTTACGATGTGTTTTTGTCTTTTGGTATACCTTACATTTTTTTCTTGATAGCCTAATACTTTGTGCTGGGTAAAAAAAAATTGTTGTAAATAGTTTTTAGTATTGTGCTGGTGCGTTGTGAGGAAAGAGGGCAAGCATTCTCTAATCCTCTGAATAGTTTTATCTTTTAATGAACCTATGCCTCTCAACTATGAACTTTACCAAGTGTTTCTTTACTTTTTTCTCTCATGTTAGGTGGGACAAGATGGCTAGAGGGGCTGGACTTGGATATTTATTTTCCCCCAAATCAGTTAGACTCCAATAAGACCCCAGGAGGTCAGATTTGGTTAATTAGTTTCCCCTGGGGGCAGGTCTTATTAAGAACAGTGTGTTTTGGCATACTTCAAGATGGTTTTTTTCTTCCCTTACCAAATGCACAAAGAGGTTTTTCTCTGATATTTAACCTAGTGGAGCTTCTAGAAATAAATCTTAACTATTATGGTGGGAAGGAGTATGACTTGTTCCTCTGGAGTTTTTAACTCTCAGAGCTGTCCACTTTGAGCTTCTGGCAATTCATGGCACTGGTTCCCACAGTGATTTCCACTGGTGAGTCTCTGCTCTGGTAAGCCATGACTCCCTGTGTTCACCTATCAGTGTTGGAAACAGTGATTTGCCCTGTGTTCTCCCCTCTCTTAAAAATTCTAGAAGAGGGGTTCCTGGGTGGCTCAGTAGTTAAGCGGCTGCCTTCAGCTCAGGTCATGATCCCAGAGTCCTGGGATAGAACCCACCTGCTCAGCGGGAAGCCTGCTTCTCATTCACCCACTTCCCCTGCTTGTGTTCCCTCTCTTGCTGTGTCTCTCTCTGTCAAATAATAAATAAAATCTTTTTTTTTTTAAAGAGAATTCTAGAATAGTTGTCAATCCATTCAGCTCTGTACTATTAGAACAGAGTGGCAACTTGCAGAACTTCTAGTTCTCTTATGCAGAATTAGAAATAATAGTTCTTACGTTAGACTTTTTTTTTTAATATTTTATCTATTTATTTGACAGAGAGAGATCACAAGTAGGCAGAGAGGCAGGGAGAGAGAGAGAGGAGGAAGCAGGCTCCCCGCTGAGCAGAGAGCCCAATGTGGGACTCGATCCCAGGACCTTGAGATCATGACCTGAGCCGAAGGCAGCAGCTTAACCCACTGAGCCACCCAGGCGCCCCCTTACATTGGACTTTTAAGCAAATTTAACTGATGGCTGAAGGTTTTTCTATTCAACTTACATACCAAAATAGGAAGTTTTATTTTAAAATTATTATCAAATTCTGAGGCGCCTCAGTGGCACAGTCATTTAAGTGGCCCATTAAATGTCTGACTCTTGGTTTTGGCTCAGGTCATAATCTCATTGGTCATGAGATCAAGCCCTGTATCAGGCTCCACACTCAGCAGGGAGTCACTTGAAGATTGTCTCCCTTTACCCCTCCCTCCACTCATGCTCTCCAACTCTCTCGCTCTGTCATTCTCTCTCTAAAATAAATAAATAAATTCTTTAAAATAAATAAATAAATAAATAAATAAATGAATGATAAATAAATAAATAGATGAAATTATTTTTAAATTCTGCTCAAGAACAATTTTGGTGAAGCCACATACAAATTAACCATCTGCAACTTGTGATATGGGTCAAGAAGATCAAATAATTAGCAATACCTTTTAACTCTTTGTTTTCTATTCTTGCTTACTATTTTTTCCTAATTAGGTTACAGGCCTTCAAAATAATTATTCAAACTTTTTTTCCATTTAAATTTCAGCCCCTTGGGGCAAAACCATGATCCTTCTGCTCTAGAATTATTGTCCTTGACCTCAAAAAATATATATATTCAAATTGGTTTGTCTTCAGTCATCAAGATTCAATGTTTGTCAGCATTCATAGTAAAGACAGGTGTATCATTTCTACTATCTATTTTTCATCTGATATATGTTAAAGGTAAAATGTAACACATGACCAACTAATCTGAAGATTTGATTTGCTATGTGAAGTAAGGAGAAATTCCAGAAGAGAAAGAAAATAAGTGTGGTCATTTTTCAAATAATTTAACATAAAAACAGAAATATAGTCTCTGATGAAGTATGTGTTGACCTCTTTTATGCAAATTTCCAATTATTTGAACTCAGTCATCTAGAAACAAAAATTATGCAACTTTATCAAAAAAATTTCAAAGTTAGCAATTAACCAGATAATTTGAAAATTATCATGGTAATCATGTAATATTTTCCATTATTAGAATTTTATTATTTTTATTTCTTGAAAGGAAAATGAATAATTGCATTGTTCCACTTTATCTTGATTCATATTTATCCCACTTAATAATGCCCATCAAAATATACATTGTCATTATTAAAAAGAGAATGGAGATAAAACTTAATATGGTGATTATATCAATGGTTTCAACTTTCAAAAATATTTGAGTATTTGAGTATTGAATATTTGAAAACTTGATAATTTAACTTTAAAGAGAAGCATATATTATCCTTCTTTAGGGGAGAGAATTCCCTGGTTTGCCAAAAGTACTGCCTTTAAATTTCTCCTAATCAGGTATTGATGTAATACAAATACAGCACACATTTTTGGTAACTGCAAAAAATCTAGACCTTTACAACTTGTATTCAGCAAAACTTGCCTTTTGAAAGGTATTTTGGAGGCACCTGGGTGGCTTAGTTGGTTGAGTGTCTGACTCCTGATTTCAACTCAGATCATGATCTTGCCCTTGTGAAACTGAGTGCAACGTGGGGCTCTGTGCTGTGTGTGGAACCTCCCTCAAGTCTCTCTCTCCTTCCCCTCTCTCCCCATTCTCTTCCTTTCTAAAAAAAAAAAAAAAAAAAAATTAAAAAGAAATAAAAATATTTTGTATTTTATTATTGTTGAGCCATTGATCCATTTAGCTCTTTACCTATTAGAATAGAGTGGCAACTTCCAAGTTCCTTTTGTGCAGAACTGGAAATCAGAAGTCTTACACATATTAGGAAATGAAATAAAATTTGTTTTACACAGAGATTAAATGTGTTCTACTAATGAAGAAGAGAGACCTTCACTGCATAATTTTAATATCAATAATTGTCTTCTCCTAGCACATCATCATAATACAGCCGAAACAACATAAAAACAATATTTTTAAAGTACCTAATTTTATTGTTTAAGTCCTTAACTTAAATAGCAAATTCCTTTTTTTTTTTTTGATAAATAATATGGCTTCAGTACAACTCTTGTCCATAACAAGCAGTATGTAAAGTAAAATATTAAATAGTAGGTAAATTAAGATTTATTCCAAAATGAAACTAGTTTTCTGCTAAGGTAAAAATGGATTTCACATTCTAAAAAATGGAAATGTTAAATTATATAAAGTTAGCCTTAGAATTTCCATAAAAGTGTACTTTCCAAACTAATTACTGATATAGAATTATCTTTCTAAAACATAACAGTTTTGTGCTTAGTAAAGATCCTAATGTATGAGTAATTTCTTGGTTTTTAATTTATTTATGGTCATACTCTGGGTACACTTTCAGGGGTACTTCTTTCAAACATCATATTATTGTTCTAATTACTTTCTTATGACATGTTCATCTGATGTATAAATGAAAGATGATCTCCTATTATAAAATTTCACATGTCAAAAATCAAGAAAGTTAACTTTATGGTTAGTTATTTTGAATTTTGTAGCAGTTAAAATAGAATTGTCAAAAAATCTGGTAATAATCTAGCAGCGTAATTATCTCAGTGAACTTGAATTTTCATTTTCTTCATCCTTTTCTACATTTAATTTTCTTTTCATCCCAAATAAAATAAATTCAGTTTGCTGATTAATGAGCTCAGCTAGCTGTCTGCATCCAATTTTGTTCAATTCCTCCATCATGAGTACATTTATGTCTTGAATTTAATTTTGTATGTCACTTTTTTCAGAAGTCCCTTTTTAAATTTCATTCCTATTTTGGCCCATGGCAGAGCTAATTATCTTTTAACAATAGCTATAGAAATCTAAACAAGTTGTTATATCAGGGATGGAAACTAAGTTCTCAAATTCTCCTATTGAGTATTTTTCTCATTAAATAAAAGAATGCATAGTGTGTTTCAACAGTAGTGATTAAAACTTATTCAAATTTTTTAAATGATATAATGAATGTAAAATCACTTAAGCTAAATAAAAACACATTTCAATGATGGGAAATCTATCAAAATAAAGAAAAGAGTCTACTGTTAGGCCTTAGACACTTCAATATCTTTAAGTCATGTCTATTTAATGATAACTTGTCCAAGAACATATTGGATTTAGTGATTTTATTAAATTTTTGTCTTTGTGATGCATAAATATTATAAGGAAACATTTCTTCCAAAAATTATATGGAAAGGGGATAACCCTTTGTGAAAGCAGAGTGCTTGAGTAACCCTATAATTAAATCTACCATGACTTAAGCACAAGCCATAATTATATGCTTATTATTGTTTGAGACTGGGGAGAAGTAGAGACACCAAATGTCCCCATACCATCAATTTTATAATTGTGACCAGATAAATTTTAATGGGCTGTTGGAGAAAAACAGTAGAGAGTATTAACAGTTCATGGTAATTTATATAATGGTGAAGTAATCTGGCTAGAAAACTCTTTACCATGTATGTATTAGTTTAACATAATATAATGTCACAAAATAATTAATCAGACAAAACTAGTTGGGCAGTCAAAAATTTATACTTATATTCATACGATCTAATAGGATAGCATCAATCTTAGTAAAGGATTATGAACATGTGTATAATTTTTCCAACTCTAAAGTGGAGTTACTTTCTTTTTATTTTTTTCTACATATCATCATTCAGAATATATACATACCTCTGGCTCTATATGAGGGACTAAGTAAAAATTCCAAAATTGACTAGAGTTCTTCCTACTACCATGTTTTCGTACTAATTAAATTTCTTATTTTTTAACTTTCATATCTACTCCCTTCTAAGAGTCTAAAATATAATTATTTGTAAAAGTGTTACACTGATTTCACACCAGTTCTTTTAACAACTTTTCTTAATATTACAAAAAAAATAGAGAATTTATTGACTAATACTATCCTTTAACTCTGACACTTTAGGCATTTTTATAATAAAGTTATTAGACCTTCCAAGTCATTGTACTGCATTTGTTTGCCTGTGATATGAAAAGCCTTAAAGTATGACATGGATGAAGGCATGGCAAATTCAAAAGTACTTCCTTTTACATAACAGAACTGACTGCAAATTACCTGCAATGTGTTAATCTGGGGAAGACTGTTCCAGAATAGCTAGTTGAAAATAACAGAGTATGTGCACACGATTTGCAATTTTATGTATCAGTTCATTCTAAGATTACAGTAGTACCATTAAAAACTCTTCAGAATCGAGTCCTTTCCAATAGCTGTATGATTAGAAGCTTTAACATTTGACAAAATATGCCACGCAAATTCTGACTCCTTCTGGATATCATTTTATACTGACGTAAACTTCATAATTCTTAATGTAACAAAACATTTATCAGACACAGTTTCACCTAAGGTATTATATAAAACAATGTAACAATCCATTCAATACCTCTCTTAGAAGTATTCTTTGGTAAATGTGAGTTGCATGTGGGCAAGAAATATGTCTGATTTGTTTATCATGGTGCCACAGTGAGTAGAACTCTGCCCAGTGCAAAGGAGCCCCTGAAGGCCTCAAATAAATCCCTTCTGAAGGGATCATGATGGGATCCTTGTGCTTAAAAATGTGCTTAGAAAACGTGACGCAATCCAAACCGGGTTTTTTTTGGTCACAATCATCTTCACCAATATTCCTATTTCCTCATTATTCACTTTTACTTTCTACTTACATTTTTCTCTAATTTCTTTCTTCCATATACTGAAATTGAAAATATGGGATTATAAATATATTTCAGATCAAAGAGAAAAGGATTCTGGAACTGTTTCCCATCTCGTATCCAGTTTTTTGTTTTGTTTTTTTTTAATTGACTTGTATATCTGTTAATTTCAGAATAATAGATTCAGTTTATAGCAAATGGTCAGGATTTTCTTCTATCAGAAAGAGAAACGTTATTTGAGTGATTCAATTTTTTAAATCTCACAGGTATTGATACTGGAATTCTGTTTATCAGTTGGTAGACTATGTTTGCTGTAACAAATTCACCCAATGAAAGTTTACAAACACAAGACCATAGCTTTACTTACTTATGTTGACTGGCTTCTTCTGATGGTTATTAATCATAGTCCTTGGGGAGGAGATAATAAATTTGAGATACATCTCTAACCAATATCGTTATTCTTTGGAAGGACCCAAGTACAGGAAATCATTACCTTCCCATTCAAAGAAAATGTATTTTATTGTCTCATTCATTTTTATTTCGTTCAGACAAAGGTCATAATGCAGAATCTTGTCCAATTTCCTTATTTCTTTAAGTAGTGATGCAGAAGAGCAATTTCGTTGTTTACTGGAATGTCAAGGAGCCACTGTTCATAAGAGGAATTTTGGGCAAATACCCACAATAATCATCCTAAAGTTCTGTAGATGTCCTTTCCCAGATGGAATATACCTGAAAATTGTTAATCACTTATTTAAAATATAACATACACAAATGATCTTTGTCATTTCAACTCATGCTATTTTAGATGGAAACGGTAGACAAAAACAGGTTTTTTGTGTTTGTTTTTTAAGGAACAGAATGGGAAAATGACTGAAAAGATTGAAAATGCCCAGTGAGCATATTCTTTCATTCTTTCGGACACCATATGAAGCATTTTGTGCATTTTGAAGCCCTTTAACAACCTGAATACTTCCTCAGCTCTGTCATACTAAGAAATTACAAATATTAATATTCCTTTTTCATATATTGATACTTTAAAATTATTTTCATTTTTAAATATAATAATGAACACTTCTTAAAAATAGAAAAATTGAAAGTATACAATCACTATCATTCTTTCATTATTTTAAGTCTAAAACTAACCAAAATACAACTTTTCTGAGAAACATTTATTTCCTATTTCTTTACTATACTCTTTTTATGCTTAAATAATTCTTTTTTGTGCTGAAAAATGAAAAATATAGGTTGCATATTATATTTGTAATCTACTCCAACACGAAGGGATAAAACTAATGGAATTCTAAATACTTCAGTGTATGAATGAAATTTATTTTCATAAAAGATACATTTTTCCATTTTTTACTATACATTTTTCAACTTAAACCAAAGTTTCAGTTTATTTTTCTAGAAACACTTTTAATGATTCTTTGTACTGAAGTTCATTGAAAAGAATGTTTTTTTAATTATTCTTTTGGAAACATGATATATTATTATATATGCAAACATAAGTAGCAAGAATTAGGAAATAGATTCCTTGTTGTTACTGTAGGAAAGACAACAAAGGGGAAAGAAAAGACTTTATTTGAATCTTAAGTACTTCCATGTTTTCTGGATCAGAACATCAAACATAGTTAACTTAACTGTGCATTTGCTATAACCAGGCACTACATATAGCTTAAACATATAGGTTAACCTTAGCTAGTAGCAATTTTGGCCAAATACTCAATAGCTGGGTATGAAAATCAATAACACTTCATGGAAGCAGAAACTAATTCCTCGTTATAATATATATATATATTTTTAACATAAGATTAACCTGGAAATCTCTACAGATAATGATTATTATAATTTACCAAGTAAAATATTTTAATGGGGGACATCTGTGTGGTTCAGTCAATTAAGCATCTGCCTCACTCAGATCATGATCCCGGGATCCTGGGATTGAATTCCACAACAGGCTCCTTGCTCAGGGAACCTGCTTCTTCCTCTGCCTGTGGCTCCCCCTGCTTGTGCTCTCCCTCCTTCTCTCTCTCTCTCTGACAAATAAATAAGATCTTTTTAAAAATTAATTAAAGGGGCGCTTGGGTGGCTCTGTGGGTTGAAGCCTCTGCCTTCGGCTCAGGTCATGATCCCAGAGTCTTGGGATCAAGCCCCGCATCCGACTCTCTGCTCTGCAGGGAGCCTGCTTCCTCCTCTCTCTGCCTGTCTCCCTGCATACTTGTGATCTCTGTCTGTCAAATAAATAAATGAAATCTTAAAATAAATAAATAAAAATAAAAATTAAATAAAATATTTTAATGGTTAAAATTTTTTTGAGGGGGAGCTTGAGATTTTGCATTTTTTTTAAATTTTTTTTCAGTGTAACAGTATTCATTGTTTTTGCACCACACCCAGTGCTCTATGCAATCCGTGCCTCTCTAATACCCACCACCTGGTTCCCTCAACCTCCCACCCACCCCCCTTCAAAACCCTCAGATTGTTTTTCAGAGTCCATAGTCTCTCATGGTTCACCTCCCCTTCCAATTTCCCTCAACTCCCTTCTCCTCTCCATCTCTCCTTGTCCTCCATGCTATTTGCTATGCTCCACAAATAAGTGAAACCATATGATAATTGACTCTCTCTGCTTGACTTGTTTCACTCAGCATAATCTCTTCCAGTCCTGTCCATGTTGCTACAGAAGTTGAGTGAGTATTCATCCTTTCTGATGGAGGCATAATACTCCATAGTGTATACAGACCACATCTTCCTTATCCATTTGTCCGTTGAAGGGCATCTTGGTTCTTTCCACAGTTTGGCGACCGTGGTCATTGCTGCTATAAACCTTGGGGTATAGATGGCCCTTCTTTTCACTACATCTGTATTTCGGGGGTAAATACCCAGTAGTGCAATTGCAGGGTCATAGGGAAGCTCTATTTTTAATTTCTTGAGGAATCTCCACACTGTTCTCCAAAGTGGCTGCACCAACTTGCATTCCCACCAACAGTGTAGGAGGGTTCCCCTTTCTCCACATCCTCTCCAACACATGTTGTTTCCTGTCTTGCTAATTTTGGCCATTCTAACTGGTGTAAGGTGATATCTCAATGTGGTTTTAATTTGAATCTCCCTGATGGCTAGTGATGATGAACATTTTTTCATGTGTCTGATAGCCATTTGTATGTCTTCGTTGGAGAAGTGTCTGTTCATATCTTCTGCCTTAATGGCTAAATTTTAATAGTATGAAATTATACTGGAGGAACAAGAGTGTCTTGGCACTATCAGTTACTTGTTCTCTCCTGTATTTACAATAGTATACAACAGATGTACAAAATAGAAATACATTTTCAGCTAAGATTGGTGTAGAAACAACTTATATCTGGTATCTGGGTACTTATTTTTTCTGTAACTCTATGAACCACTCTCCATAAATCTTTACATTTTCATTATAATGTAATCAAAGATGGATTCACTACTGGATCAAAGGTGATTTATCATGGAAATTGTTTTACATGGTTTCAGTGTTTTTCATTTTCAAGAAATTGACATTGGACTTTTAATTTAACTACACCATGGGTGTCTGGGTGGCTCAGTTGGTTGGGCGACTGCTTTGGGCTCAGGTCATGATCCTGGAGTCCTGGGATTGATTCCTTCATTGGGCTCCCTGCTTGGTGGGGAGTCTGCTTCTCCCTCTGACGTCTCCCCTCTCATGCTCCCTCTCTCTCTCTCAAATAAATAAATAAAATCTTAAAAAATAATAATAATAATTTAACTACACTAGAAGAGAAGAATTTAAAAATACAACTTTACTTTTTAAAAATTCTAGTGACCTAAGTGGAATTAAATAACATAAAATATAATTATTGTTTACTTTATTTAATATTATAATTAGTAGTATAATATGTGGTTCTATGATTATTAAGTTATGGTATAATCTAATAATATTCTCTTACTAAATTTTTTCTAAGCATTTATATAATTTAAAGGATAAAATTTATTTCTAAAGAGATATAACGCATATGTTCTTAGTGTTTGTGTTAACTACTAGTCAGTTTTCTTATTTAGTTAATTATTTTCAGGTTCTTCATAATTGCTAGGAATTATTATTTAACATTTTTTTCTTATAAAACCACATTAGATTGATAAATTTCAACATATAAAACACATAACAAGATTTTTTCACTTGGAATTACAAATTAATGCTTACTTATTTTTGATAGTAAATATTCAGATATTAGCAATTAATCTACATGTTACACACCAGAAATGTACTTAAATGAATATATAACTATTGATCCTTCTGAAGGTCAAATCTTTAGCAAGACCAGAGAAAATCTTTTAGCAAAATTTAGTGGTTAAAGATGGACTTTGAACTATCTCAAGTAGGTATTGATTCTGTTTTTACAGATGGAGAAATTGAAGTAAGTGTAACCCTTTGAGAAAATTTAAGAAATTTTCCTCTATTTAATATAAATCTGATGAGCACAAGCAAAAGTTTTAACCTGACAAAAGTCCTTTTTCCTCTACATATTTAGGCAATGAAGTTTGAACTTCTCCATTTGCATTATTTTTAGGCCAAAATATCTCAGGTCATTCTTTCATTCAACAAAAATTTGTTACACATTTTTTCAAGATTAGCTACTACCTATTTACAATGCTAGGAATATTTTAGTGAACAACAACGTCCTTACTTTCATCAAACATATATTTTGTTGAATGACAAGAAGTTTTAAAAATCAATACATAGATAATACATATGAGTTAAGAAGACAACATAAAATGAGTCAAAAGATGAGAAGTGTTATTTTAGATTAATGTCACAAAATTCTCTTTGATGAAGTGACATTATAAACAGAGACATCAATGAAACAAAAGATAACTTTTAAATCTTTAATATAGAAGTTGTTTCTAAAGGTGCAAATGAAATATGTTCATCAGGTTTTTTTTCACCTTTACCTGTGGGTTTTGTACTTTCATATGATTTCATATTACTAATTAGTGTCCCTTTGTTTCAACTGGAATAACTCTCTTGAGCATTTTTTATAAGGTCAGTCTAGTGATGATGAACTCTACATTTTTTTTTAATTCACATTTAGAAGTTTGTTGTTTTTCTTTTTTCACTCTGAGTATATCATGCCACTCCCTTCCAGCCTAGAAAGCTTCTGCTGATAGCATTTTGGGAGTTCCCTTACATGTAGGAAGTTTCTTTCCTCTTGCTGTTTTTAACAATCTTTCCTTGTCTTTAACTTTGGCAACTTAATTATTATGTATCTTAGTGTGGGTCTTTTTTAGATTCTCTTATTTGGGTAGTTGGGTTTACTGAATCTGCATATCTGTTTCTTTCCCCCAGGTTAAGGGGAAAGCCATTACTTCTTTGAGTAAGCTTTCTGCCTCTTTGTCTCTCTCTTCTCTTTCTGAGACATTTATAATGCACATATTTGTCAACATGAGGGTATCCAATAAGCCCCTTAAGCTATCTTCATCTTTTTATTCTTTTTTTTTTTTCCTGCTCTGATTGGATTATTTCCACTGCCTTGCCTTTGAGCTTGCTGATCTTTTCTTTCATTTGGTCTAGTCTGATATTGAACCCCTCTTTGGAAATTTTTATTTCAGTTACTGTATTCTTTAGCTCTATAACTTCTGTTTGATATTTTTTATATTTTTTATCTTTTTGTTGAAATACTCACACTGATCATACATTGTTTTCCTGACTTTGGTGAGCTTCTTTGTAACCATTATTTTGAACTCTCAATTGGGTAAATCACTTACCTCTATTTCACTGAGGTTGGTTTCTGATTTATCTTGTTCTTTTGTTCAGAACACATATCCCTGTTTCTTCTTCTTCTTCTTCTCCTCCTCCTCCTCCTCCTCCTCCTCCTCCTCCTTCTTCTTCTTCTTTTCTTTTGGACTCTCTATATTGGTTTTTGAGGAATGGATAGAACAGCCACCTTCCCCAGTCTTGACAGACTTGTGTAGGAGATGAGCCTCATCAATTAGTCTGGCCTGAGCTCCTGATTGCCTCTCAAACATTTGTGATTATCCAACCTCCCCCCACCCCATCTTTGTTAATAGTGGCTCCCAGTACAAGAGGTATGCCCAAACCAATCAATGTCCCAATGGTTTGGGAAAATGCCAATATACCTGCTCAGGCTCCTGGAAGACTACTAATTGCCTGCCTCTTTAGTTCCCTGATGCAGGCGAATTGGAAGCACAACTTCCAGCAGTAGCTGGGAATAACAGGGTGTTATATCTGCAGTCTAATTCCCATTGGGGAAAAAATGGGAACTAGGTGTTTTTGCCTCCTGATTCTGTGCTGAACCAGAGGGAATAGTCACTAGGAGAATCTATGTACCCAGATAGAACCACCATTTTGTTCTGTGTATTCCCAGGGGATTAATGAGTATCAAGCCCCATCACCACCCAGAGCTAAGTGGTTTGGGAAACAGACATTAACAGTGGTGTGGTGGATCAGTGCACGGTCTCCTTTAGGGGAGACTGGTGATTTTATTTCACCCTTGGAATGAGCTGTGCAGAGAAAAAAGGGACATGCCCACCAGCTCTTTGAAGAGCCTAGAAGGATCCAAATCAGCTCCCATATTCAGGATGATTAGAATATAAAACCTTGAGCAGCCACTGAGAAAGTATACAGACAAACCCTTTCCAAGGTGAAACTGAAAAATGGATATTTTTGCTGGCTCCCTTTGCACTAAGACTGGGAAAGTCTTAACTGCAAGAAGTGCACAGACACCTATTTGAAATTTGATTTTATTGTTTAATATGGTCCTATGAGATATGAATGCCAAGCCCTGTTGGCTGTCAGGGCTAGGAGACTTGAGGGCTCATTCCTCAAGTAGTAGCTATTACTTGAAAAGTTGGGGTGCTAGATGTATAGACTTGCTCCTTCCAGGGAGTTGCTGGCAACTTAGTTTCATTGTCAGAGTTAGATGGAGGGAGCAAGTAGGGAAAGTGCCTTGTTCTTTTGGGTTCCAGGAATGATCCTACTCAGCACATAGATGCAGGCTAATTAGTGGCTAGACCCTCTGGCGGCAGCTGGGGAAGTGTACAGTCACACTCCTTCCAGTAAAAAACTGGGAGATGGACATTTTTGTCTGCTCTCTCTGCAGTGAGAGAGTGCTTATGAATCTACTTAACAACTGTTTCTTTGTTAGTTATAGTCTGTGGGACTTTTGTATTAATCCTTGTTGGCTCTCAGAGCTAGGTAATTTGGGCGTCCATCCCTCAGGTGGCAACCTTAAAATTTGGGGAGCTATATATGTGGTCTAAGCTCTTCACTCCTCAAGGAAAACCTGGGTGTTGGGAATTCCCTCAGGATCGTAAGATATTTTTCTGGGGGTGTGATTTGTGGATAGAATGTATCTCAGCTTTTCCTAACCATTTTGATTTAGGTATTTTCTCAGCCACCCGATATGTAGGAGTCACTCAGCTAGTTTCTGGATTTGTCTCAGAAAGGAATGCATCTGTGTGTAGCTATGCATCCATGGGAGGAGGGCAAGTCAGCAGGCTCTGATGTTGCCATCTTCCTATTGTCTCAACTCATTTATATTTATGTGTGAACTGCTTTAAAAAAGACTCAATGAGAGATACACTAACAAAGTAAGTTTGTTGTTGTTTTTTGCTTTAATTTAGTTCTGTCCTGAGTATTAGAGCTCTCTGGGATGGAAACCACATAAACATAAATGATATGTGGTATTTTTAGCTTTATGAAATCCCTGGATATTTTAAAAATGAGATATAAATAAAGGCAATTCTTATTTCTTCTTTACTACAAAATATAATCCAAATTTGTCACTTAATTAATGATATGTATATTTGAACTCTTAATTTCAAAGAAGTTGAAATTCAAACCAACAACACTGATGTAAGGATATGTAGGAATCATACTAATATAAACAGAGAAGTATTGAATCAGAAGCTCTTAATCTAATAAATGTCTGACATAAGCCTAAAGCAAAATGAAAATATGAGAATCTCTACTCTTTCTCAAGGCACACGCATATATATAAAACCCAGACTATAACACAAGAATATTGTTAAAATATTTATAATCTTCTTCTGTGCATCTTTTTCTTTTTGCTGATGGTCTTCAAAGGAATAAAGTTCGATTCTGGTCATTATTGCTGCAATAAATTAACTCATCCATTACTCTATTTTTATTAAGCACTTTTGAATGTTGAATATATATTCTGCTATAAGTAATTTTTAAAGTTTATGTCTCAGGCACTGTACTTATGTCTAAAGAAATGCATGGCATTAAACAGAATTCATTCATGAGAGGGTTTATAGTTTTTAATAGGTAAGACAGACAGTCAAGCTAATTATATAAAAATGTGATAATGTAATAACTTTTTAAAACAGAGAGATTGTGGGACGCCTGGGTAACTCAGTTGGTTAAGTGGCTGTCTTCGGCTCAGGTCATGATCCCAGTGTCCGGGGATCAAGTCCCGCATCTGGCTTCTTGCTCAGCAGGGAGCCTGCTTCTCCCTCTGCCTCTGCCTGCCACTCTGCCTGCCTGTGCTTCCTCGCTCTCTCTCCCTCTCTCTCTCTGACAAATAAATAAATAAACTCTTAAAAAAAAAAAAGAAAGAAAGAAAGATTGTATTCAAAGGTAGAGTAGCCCAGAGAGGGGAATTTATTTTTTTTTAAGATTTTATTTATTTATTTGACAGACAGAGATCACAAGTAGGCAGAGAGGCAGGCGGGGGGGGGGGGGGGGAACAGGATACCCGCTGAGCAGAGAGCCCAATGTGGGGCTCGATCCTAGAACCCTGGGATCATGACCCGAGCCGAAGGCAGAGGCTTTAACCCACTGAGCCACCCAGGCGCCCCAAGAGGGGAATTTTTAACTCTCCATGGAAGAGCCAGGGTTGGATTTCCAGAGGATGCCTTAAAATAGGAATGGAGATAATTAGCTGAGGGAAGATTACCCAGGCGTGGAGAGAGAAATAGTCTTTCATGTGAAAATGAATGTGTACACATAACATTAGGTGGCTAGTACAAAATCAGGACAAACTGGTATAACATACTAGCATATGAGAATTTTATCCTAACCATTTTCAGAAGACAGCTAAGTATTTGAAGCAACTAAGTATCATGTTAACACATTCTTGTCAACACTTGGTATCCTCAGTCTCTCTCTCTCTCTCTTTTTTTTTTTTTAAACTTAAGTCTTTCCAATGGGTATATAGTGATGTTTAATTTTGGTTTCCCTTTGCATTTCCCTAGAGACAGATATTAAGCAATGTTTCTTGTGCTTTTTGAAAGAGATATCACTTTCTTTTGTGAAGTGTCCATTTTCAAAATCTGTTTGTATTCTCCTATTAAGTTGTAAGAATTCTTTATATATTTCAGACTCAAGTCCCTTATCTGTTGTACTTGTTGCAAAAGTTTCCTCTCCATCATCATGCTTTTTCATTTTTGCACCAATGTCATTCTTTTTTTTTTTAATATTTTATTTATTTATTTGAAAGACAGAGATCACAAGTAGGCAGAGAGGCAGGCAGAGAGGGAGGAAGCAGGATCCCTGCCGAGCAGAGACCCCGACTCAGAGCTTGATCCCAGGACCCCAGGATCATGACCTGAGCCAAAGGCAAAGGCTTTAACCCACTGAGCCACCCAGGAACCCCTGCACCAATGTCATTCTTAAAGCAAATGTTTTTGGTTCTGATAAAGTCTAATTTACCGATTTGTTGTGGTTTTGCTTTCTGGATGCTATTTATGGAATCTTTCCATGCCTCAATGTCACAGATTATTTTCCTATGTTTTCTTTTTTCTTTTTCTTTTTCTTTTTTTTTTTTAAGATTTTATTTATTTGACAGAGAGAGATCACAAGTAGAGAGAGAGGAGGGAGCAGGCTCCCCGCCCAGCAGAGAGCCCGATGCGGGATTCAATCCCAGGACCCTGAGATCGTGACCTGAGCCAAAGGCAGAGGCTTAACCCACTGAGCCACCCAGGCAGCCCCCTATGTTTTTTGTAGCAGTTTTATAGTTTGAGCTTTTCCATTTATGGCTATTACCCAGTTGGGGTAAATTTGGTCTAAGATAAGTTTCAATGTCCAGATCCATAGAGATATCAAATTATTCCATTATTATTTGTTGCAAAAACTTTCTTTTTCCAATTGATTGAGATTGGCAACTTTGTGAAAAATCAAATGACCAAATATGTGTGGAGCTGTTTCTGGACTCTCTATTCTGTTCCAATGATCTGTTCTGAATATGTCTATCTTTTTGTCAATTCCAAATGATCTTGATGGTTCTACATTTTAAAGATTGTTCACTCTAACCAAAGTGTCTATTATTTTTTTTAAATTTAAGAATCAGCTTGATATGCTCCACAAATAACAAATAGCATGGAGGACATGGGGACTTAGAGTGGAGAAGGGAGTTGGGGGAAATTGGAAGGGGAGGTGAACCATGAGAGACTATGGACTCTGAAAAACAATCTGAGGGTTTTGAAGGGACGGGGGGTGGGAGGTTGGGGTACCAGGTGGTGGGTATTATAGAGGGCACGGATTGCATGGAGCACGGGGTGTGGTGCAAAAATAATGAATACTGTTATGCTGGAAATAAAAAAAAAAAAAAAGAATCAGCTTGAAAGTTTCTGTTAAAAAAAAAAAAAAAAAACCTGCTAGTGATGCACCTGGGCGGCTCAGTCAGTTAAGTGTCTGACTTCAGCTCAGATCATGATCCCGGAGTCCTGGGATCAAGCCCCATGTGGGGCAACCTGCTCAGTGGGGAGTCTGTTTCTCCCTCTTCCTCTGCCCTTTCTCTCTACTGCACTCTCTTTCTCAAAGAAACAAAATCTTAAAAAAAAAAAAAAAAGCTTGCTAGAATGTTGTTAATATCTATAGATTAATAGAAGATTGGGGTGATTAGAATCTTTCAGACCATGAATACCACATTCCAACAGCCACTTGTTACTTTCCAACGGCACATGGGAGAAGAATGAGGCACAACCAAGTCAGCTTCAAGAGAATAGGAGCAGGAATTGGCAGATGAGAAGACTGCTGCCCAGAACAATAACTCAGTCCCGTATTTATTAGATACAAGATAACAGTCAACCAAGGAGTGGAAGAAGATTATAAACAAGCAAGATATGCCTGATCAAGCAGTATAAGATTTGTGGTTGAGTAAACACATTAAAAGGAATCATCTAATTAACTATGGTGATCTCTGGAGTAAAGGAGATGACAGAAAAATGAAGCAGGCACTGTTCCACCCTGAGTGGGCCGGGCGTTCCCAGCTGCTCAGCTTCCAGGATGTATACCATCCTCTCCCCCAGAGGCCTGTTGCTGGTACTTGTTCAAATATGTTTGATCAGTACTTTGTTCTGAGGGATGATTACACATGAACGTGATTAATTGTTATATTTCTCTACATTTTCCAATTTCTTTGAGCAGTGCTTTGCAACTTTCAGTGGAGAGACCGTAGATACCTTTGTTAAATTTCTTATTAGTATTACACAATTTTTGGTGCCATTACAGATGTAATTGGTTTTATAACTTCATTTTTCATTCTTTTTTATTTTTTTGTTTTATTTTAAAGATTTTATATTTATTACAGAAGGAGAACAAGAGAGGAAGCATAAGCATAGGGCAGCTGGAGAGGGAGAAGCAGGCTCCCCGCTGAGCAGGGAGCCAGATATGGGGCTCTGGTGATCTGAGCCCAAGCCAGACTCTTAATGACTGAGACCCCCAGGAGCCCCTCCCTTTTTTATTATTAAATAAAAATACAATTGATTTTTAAAAATATTGACCTTGCATCCCCAACTTCCAAATATTGACATAGAAGTTACAGTTTTTTAATATAGATGTTTTGGAATTTGCTAAGAAAACAATTATCTGAAATTAAATTAGTGTTGCTTCTTCCTTTCCAGTCTGCATACCTTCTGTTTGTTTGTTTGCCTTATCATAATGGTAAAGATCTCCAGATCAATGTTCAAAATATGTTTGAAAGGAAGCATCCTTCCTCTGTCATGATCTTTCATTCTGAAGAAATTCTTCTAGCATTTATTGTAAAGGAGGTCATATGGTAACAAATTTTCTTCATTTTTATTTTCCTGAATATGTTTTTAAATTTTTAATTTTTTTTAAGATTTTATGTATTTATTTGACAGAGAGAGAGATCACAAGTAGGCAGAGAAGCAGGTAGAGAGAGAAGAGGAAGTAGGCTCCCTGCTGAGCAGAGAGCCCGATGCTGGGGTTCTATCCCAGGACTCTGGGATCATGACCTGAGTTGAAGACAGAGGCTTAACCCACTGAGCCACCCAGGCGCCCCTTAAATTATTCCTTAAAAATGTGTCATTATCTTTTTTGTGGTTTCTAATGAAAAAATATGTAACTTTCAAATAATCATTTCTGTATTATGTAATGTGTTACTTTTCTTTGACTACTTCAAAGAGGTTTTTTTTTTTTTTTTTTAAATGTCTGGTATGCAGTGATTTCATTATGCTGTATCTATATGTGATTTTATTTGTTTGGGGTTTGTTGAATTTCTTATACTTGTATATTTATGTTTTTCACAAAATATGGTAGTTTTCAACCATTATTTCTCCAGTCACTTCTTATGCCCTATTATTTCCCTCATCTTCATTGTAAAAGTACTATTTTTTCCCATAATAATCTTGTAGAAATATACTTTGAGATTTTGTAAATATCTCATTTCTCCTCATAATTTTACCTATTAATCTTAGTATCTGTTAATCATTCTTGCTTACAACAGGTATTACTGAGGTATTAGCCAAGTGGTGTTAGCCAAATGGTGATTTTCTTTTTCCATTATTTTTCAATGTTCATTAACTGGTATTTTACTATAAAGAACTTTCTCTTTTTTCATCAGTAATTTATTTCTTAGTTACTTATGTATCAACATATATTCCTGGATATTTATTTTATCTACATGTGTTAATCTATCACTAACTCATATGAGGCCATTGGGAACTACTTCTAACTGGTTCCTGAATCATTTTGTCATGTAACTATCATTTTTTTTTAACCTCTTCCTTTCTTTGAGCCATAAGATAGTCAAGACTCATTTTGTTCTTTTTCTTCCCCAACAATGAAATCAGCTATTCATATGATGATTAAAAAATTAGGAGGGAGAAAATTTATAGTGAAACTAGAATTAAGTGGTAAGAATTCTAAATGCATAACCTGTTTCAGACACTCGAGGAATCTTTTGGTCTTTCTTATCCATAAAATGATACCTGACTTGTTTGTTCTTTACTGTGATTTAACCAACTATTTTTATGAACAGTAAAGTTTCACATTTATTACATTTTATTCAACATAATTACTATATCCAAGTAAATCTGAGAGTTTTCTAAATCCTTTTATGGCTTTTAACTCCCTCCCATAGAAGTCAAGTAAAAAAAATAAATTTCAATTTGATGAACAAGTAGTTTCTTAATCTCTTTGAACCAAGGCAAAGAAGTGATTTGGGGTTGTAATTTCTCCTGAGAAAATAGGAATTCCAGAGAGAAAATACGTTCAATGACCTTTTAGTAATGTGCTGCCATACCCTGCCAAAAACTCACATTTCTGTGAAATGTAAAACGTTTCTGCACAACACAGAGTACCAATGCTGAATGATAGATTAAAATCTATGTAGCAGGCATTAAATAGTATTAAACCTGGTAAGGGTTTATTCAAGTATAGAAATATAAATTATTTTACTCCTACATTCTTTTAGAAAATATTTACTATAGAGATAACTTTTACAAAGTTTTAAAAAGTATGTGAGTTCATTCAAACTTTACTCAATTTTGGAGAAACTATCAAGACAATTGTGTCTGATCAGTAGCTAGACATTACTACTTTTTCAAGAGTCTCTAAATTTGCTACTTTACCTTCTATTGACTGATAAATTTCAAATACGGTGACTTGATAAGTGCTGGTTTTATATAGAATTGTTTTTTAAATATCAAATGACAACTACAATAAAATTCATTTTTTACTCCTAACTTTGATCATTTATTGATAATGTGTTTATAAGTTCATTTTGTGTTCATTTGCCAGAAATTTCTATTTTGCATTTATTAGCATCAAGAATACAGTAATATATAATGTAAAGGTGATTATTGATAATAATGTACATACTGAGAATTCAGAATTTAAAAGGAATCTGAATGGTCTAAATAATAGTTATTACAGTAAAATAAAAAGTGAGCTTAATGATAAATTGGCAAATACTTTATGTTGAATTTTCATGGTAATATATAATTTGAATATGTTCAGAGGACATTTCCTATAGGTAGATGCATAATGATATGGGGCCCAAAAATGTTAGATAAGGAAACAAAAATATATTCATTATTTTTTTATCCAGTAGGCAAAGTTAATCACTCATATTTTATTATGGATACACTGATGGAAAGACCAGTGAGAGAAACAGACTTTCATTGTAAAACCAATTAAGCTAGCAAATATAAAGAAATACACATGGTACCTATCACAATTCAGTAGATGGAAGATTTAGGGAGAGGTGCTCTTAGGAAACTAATTATAAGAGTTGATACCTTGGTTAAATATTTACATTCTAGACACTAATAAATGTGATGGGATAATAGATAAACATGGAAAAGATACTCAACATCATTAATCATTAGAAATGGAAATTAAAACCACAATGTCATACAACTATTAACATAAATATATGTAAGAGTCACCTGGGTGACTCAGTCAGTTAAACTCTTGTATCAGTTCAGGTTATCTCAGGATTATGAGATTGAGCTGGTGTCAGGCTCAGCCCTGGGCATGGAGCCTGCTTAAGAGTCTCTCACTCCCTCTTTTTCTGCCCTCCCCCTCCCTTTTTTCCTTCCCTCTCGCTAAAAAAAAAAAAAAAAAAAAAAAAAACGAAGTTAAAAAAAAAAGAAATTAAAAAAAAAAAAGAAAGAGTAAATATATTTAAAAAGCCTGACCATAACAAGTTGCCAGTGATATGGGGGAACTAGTACTCTACATACACTGGTGAAAATGTAAAATGTTTTAAGAACAATCATATAGCTACCACACAACACATCCATTTTACCCATTTTACCCATTTTACTCATTTGCATTTATCCAAGAAAAATGAAAGTATATTTTCATTCAAAGACCTGTACATGGATATTTTAGCACATTTATTTGTAATGGCCCAAAAACTGGTTAAAGAAAATGTCTATCAGTAGGTGAGTGGATAAATTATGATATATCCATACAATGAAATTTACTCAACAATACAATGAACTATTGATAAGTGAAATGAAATGGATAAATTTAAAAATAATTTTGTGGAGTAAAAGAAGAAAAAAAAAGAGTACATTTATGTGATTCCTGTCATAGAAAATTCTAAAAGTGCAAACTAACCTATTGTGACAGAAACTCAATCAGTTATTTCAAGAAAGATGAGGAGGTAGAGCATGGCAGAATTATCAAGAGGCACACAAAAATCTAATGGAAGAGATGGATCTGTTCATTATCTTGATTACGGTGATGTTTTCTGGGTGACTACATATGACACAAGTTACTGAATTATATATTTTAAATACTTGGAAGTTATTTGTATGATAATTATACCTGTATAAGTGTGATTAAAAAAATAAATAAAACTAGAGTCCTTCATCTATCTTACCTTGTTCTTAACACAGTCCTGGTTCACAGATGTTGCTTTTTAGTAGAAAATCTCATTTTATTTAAGTTACACTAAGTAATCACTGTTTTATAATAAAACTTCATAAGACAATAGAATAATGATTACCATCAGTTGGGGAGGAATAAATGAGGGTACAAAGGGTGGAAAAAATAAAAGAAACACTGTTATTAAGATTGGGATTTGAGTAAAGCAAGAAGAACTAAAAATGAATTTGTTATTTAAGAAATTGTGTTTTGGGGTTTTACATAATCCTGGGAGGAAAAGATGGAAAGAGGCATGGGTGAATGTTGGAACACAAGCTGGATCCTCGCCAATGTGGCTGGGGTCGTGTGGAATCCTGTGAGAAAACTCCAGGAGCTGGAAGGCAGGAGTCTTCCTGGGTGGATACCCGGAATAAACATGGGAGGATCCCTGGAGGGTTTCCTTGTCTTTAGATAGATCTGATAAATGTGGAGAATCCTTAACTTGCTCTTGTCATTTAGAGCTAAGAGATATTGTCATTTAAGGCTAAGAGATAATCCTTGTTCACTTGTCTCACTTGATTGCCTACACATAAATCACATCTCACACATAGCCCATGCTCTGCACATAAATCTATATATGTTTGTAATTGGATCTTGTGGGAGGTATAAAAGAAGAGATTGTAAGAAATTAAGATGTCTACTTATGATCAGTCGGTAGTCACTTCAGCTCTGATCACCAGGATCCCCACCTCGCAAAGGTGACAGGTGAAAGAGGGCTGAAGGTGACAAAAATTAATTGTTCATCATTAAGTCCATTAGTTTCATCCCCCTATTAAATAAGATTAAATCTATCTGGTATTCTTAGAATTTTGTTCTCTTTTGTTTTGTTTTTCTTACTCTAAGATTATGTGATTGGTGACTTTTTTTTTTTTTTGAGAGGTGAAGGGGCAGAGAGAAGAGGTAGAGAATCTTAAGCAGGCTCCACCCCCATCACAGAACCCAATGTGGGGCTCTGTCCCATGATCCTGAGACCATGACCTGAACCAAAATCAAGAGTCTGACACTTAACCAACTAAACCACCCAGGTGTCCCTGATCTGTGACTCTAGAATAGAACTGCTAATGGCCAGGAGTTCAAAAATAATTCCATAGCCCTTGACATAAACACTGTATTTATGTCCTGCTAATTCAATTGCATAACCCTTTATGAATACCATGTTAAAGAAAAAATTACTGGCTCATTTTAATGAATAAGTTTCTCTTAAAAATGTCCTACTAAAAATAAAATGTATGTTGTAAAAGAAAGATAAATTTCAATTGCTCTAAATTTTGAATAGGAAATCTTTCATTGAGTATAATACTCTTAATTCATCAACTGAACTTGGTCATATTAAATATGTATTCACATCTGTAAAAGGAAAATAATTCATTTCAATTTGTAATAAGTATCATAAAACATAAAAGATTCATTGTAATATCTTGAAGCAGATCACTATTTATATTTATAATTTTCAGAATATTGTTGTTAAATGAAATGAAATATGAGTTTTGTACATTGAAAGAACAGATAGAAAACCTATTATATGTCTTTGCTTTTGTTCCAGTAAGAATTTTATTATAAACAAAGAACAGTGTTATGAAATCATGTGTAAAAAGAAACAGGAATAAAAGTGCTAGAAGAGTCTCTAAAGCTTATCTCTTAGCTATGAAAACAATATTAGAATGATAACCTTTAACAATTTTATGTTGAATCATTTTGAAATACAGGTTTTTCCAGCTATCTAAGAGTAGAGTGTATGAAACATGTCATACACCAAAATCACATAAAGAGCAATACAATTTCAAAAAAGTGGAATTCTTTTGATTAATGAAATATAGCTACTAATGTAGGTCTTTTGCAAAAGCAAAGTGGTATAACACAAACTTTCAAAAGTGAGGGAAACCTGTACCCAAGTTTAATTTAGAAAAATATTCACTACTCTTATTTTTGTTAAGATTTTATTTATTTATTTGAGAGAGCAAGAAAAGAGAGTACAAGCGTGAGAAACAGAGGGAGAAGCAGACTCCCCGCTGAGCAGGGAGCCCAATGTGGGTCTCAACCCCAGGACTCTGAGATCATGACCTGAGCTGAAGACAGACGATTAACTGACTGAGCCACCCAGGTACCCCTCATTATTATTTTAAAAAAGGAAAAAAAGTTTATCCAGAATTAGACTGCATTAAGTATCTAAAAAGTAATAATTGCATGCAGGCTGTGTACAGCTTGCACTTTGAAGAAATTTGTAAGAATTAAATGCTAGACTGTTCAACTACTTCCAAAAATCAATGTGGAACGGGGTCACAGACAAGCACAGCAATTCTTGTGCATGGATGGACAATTATAAGCTAAAGGAAATGTTTAAATGTTTCACTCCCCTTAGGGAAATCTCTGCCTCAGAATTCTCACTACCTTTAAAAGAAAATCATTTCCTTTGAAAGAAAACACTTTCAAAGCCTTCTCAGACTGTGAACTGGCATCAGAAGAAATGGGCTTCATTCTATGGCTATTTACATAACACTTACTACTTAATAGGAAAATAAACATGGTAAACCATAAGGAGGGAAAGGAAGTGAAAGATAAGGATGAGACAATACAGAAAGAAAACCAAAATGGTTTGTCAAAAAAAAGAATTTAGGATTGTAAAGAACTATTATCTCTTGCCTCAGACAGACATTTTTGAAGTGTAAATGATTCAATAATGAATACTTTATTTTACAATATCCAACTCCCAGCTATCCCACACCTAATTATACATTTCATAGATAAACCAGCTCTTAAGATTTTTATATCAGTTAACAAAATGATAGAAAAAAATAAATAAAATATTTTATATAAATTTTGCCAAACCTATTAGAACAATCTTTACCAAGGACTAAATTAATCAACTAACCTGTATATGCTTAGACATAAATTGTTACCATTCTGCTGTCAATAATAAACATCTCAAAATGTTTACCAAAAGTTGGAGGAAGATTAGAAAAGAAATTCCAATTAATCAATTCTATTTTATTTAGCATCTGTTTAAAATGGTTTAGAAGATGGAGGAGCATGACTTAAAATTGCACTTTCATCCAGGACCAGGAGAATCTATGGACAAAGAAAAAGCAGAGACTTCTGGGGAGGTGGCAGAGTAGACCAGGAACCTAAATTCACCTTGTCCCATAGATACACTTAGATAATACCCATATCAGTGTAAATAACCCAGAAAATGACCCAAAGACTAGCAGAAAATACTCTTCATAGCTATATGTATAGAAGAGGTCACACTGAAGAGGACAGAAGTGTGGAGACATGGTTGGGAGCCAAACTGACTAGTGGGACAGTCTACAGGGAGAGGAATTTCATGGGTGCAGAGAGAGGAAATGGACAGAACATACTAGGAACCCCAGGCACAAGGGACTCACACAGGGAATACCAATATCCATAGCACTCGGTTTTGAAAACCAGAGGGGCCTAATTCTCCAGTTCTTACAATCAGTGGGGTTTAACACCTGGAACTTTAAAAATCAGTGGGCTTGGTTCTGGCAGAGCCTGAGGGTGAAAGGTAACTAAATCCCTACCTTTAAAGTGGCAACACAACAAAGAGCCCTGCTGAGATATAGCACTGAGGGAGCCCTTTGAAAAATGCTTTTGGTATATGGGAGGGAGATTTGCTTACTAGTCATAGAGAGTGCACAGGAGGGGCAGAGATCTTTAGGAGACTTCTTCAAGAACTGAAGAGCTGATGGGCCATTTCCCTTCCCTACCCTCTAGCCTAGATACAGGGGAAAAATGCAAGAACCAGTTCAGTCTGAACATTCTCCACCTAATTTGCTAACAGAACACCCTACTCCCTCATTCTTCTGTAAAATTTTCCCCTCTGACTGGCCCTCTGTAGGAGTTTATACGAAGTGGTGCCACAAGCATGGAATTATGCAAGCAGTACCCAAAGAAGCCAAAACCATTTCAAAGTGACTCCAATCCCAAGGAAACAGGAAAATAACCACACATACCAGTTCAACTGTGGTTCTAGCAGTGGATTGGGGGTAGACATCTGGATGACTGCAGGCCTCAGCCACCAATGAAAGCCTCCCAGGTGCAATACAGGGAGAGCACCTAGCAGTTCTGTGCAATCACAGCTTTGGCAAGTCCCTGGTCAGACCCAACACAAGCTCAAGTCACCCCAGATTGGCCCATTAACAACACAAAAATCAAATTCTGCCAACGACAGGCAAAGAGATTTATATAGATACCTGGACTGAAGGCAAACATAGCTCAGCCACAATAGCAGGGCACACAGAACACACACTAGAGACATCACTGACGTGTCAAGTTCTGGTGAACAGGAGACAATGACCTACAGGGCACCACAGGACTTCTTCATAAAGCCACTGTATGCAAGAGCAGGAGACATAGCTAACACATAGAAACAGACACAAGTTAGATAAAATGAGGAGAAAGAGAAATGGTCTCAAATGAAAGAACAGGACAAAACCACAGCAAGAAAGCTAAATAAAATGGAAATAAGAATGCTTGATAGAGAGGGGCGCCTGGGTGGCTCAGTGGGTTAAGCCGCTGCCTTCGGCTCAGGTCATGATCTCAGGGTCCTGGGATCAAGTCCCACATCGGGCTCTCTGCTCAGCAGGGAGACTGCTTCCTTCTCTCTCTCTCTCTGCCTGCCTGTCTGCCTGCTTGTGATCTCTCTCTGTCAAATAAATAAATAAAATCTTAAAAAAAAAAAAAAAGAATGCTTGATAGAGAATTTAAAGTTATGGTCATAAAGATACTCTCTGGACTTAAAAAAGAGTAGAGGACCTCAGTGAGAGCTTCAACAAAGAGACAGAAAACATAAAAAAGAACCAATCAGTAATGAAGAACTCAAAACTGAAATTAAAAATACACTAAATAGAATAAATAGTAGAGTAGAGGAACTTGAAGAATAAATAGTCATCTGGAGCTAAAGACTAATGGAAAGCAATCTAGCTGACAGGAGGAAGAAAAAGGACTAACCAACAATGAAAATAGATTAAGTGACACCAACAAGCATAACAACATTTGCATTATACGAATCCCAGAGAGAGAGAAAAGGGGGCAGAAAATTTATATGAAGAAATAGCTGAAAACTTCCTGAAATTGGGAAATGAAACAGACATCCAGATCCAGAAGGCAGAGAAAAACCCCAAGATCAATGTAAGGAGGTCCACACCAAGACACATAGTAATTAAAATAGCAAAAACGTAGTGATAAAGAGAGAATTTTAAAAGAAGCAAAAGGAAAGCAAACAATTATGTACAAGGGAAACCCATAAGGCTAAGAGCTAATTTTCAACAGAAACTTTGTAGGCCAGAAGACAGTGGCATGATGTATTTGAAGAGATGAAAAAAAAAAATTTTGAACCAAGAATCTAGCAAAACTATCTAGCAAAACTATCATTCAGACAAGAAGGAAAGATAGAGTTTTCCAGACAATTGAAAGTTAAAGGGATTCATCACCACTAAATCGACCTTACAAAAAGTGCTAAAGGGGGTTCTTTCAGTGGAAAAATAAGTCAGTAAGTAGGAGTAAGAAAACTAGGAAGCACAAAAACAGTAAAATTAAGTATATCTATACAAATCAGTCAAGGGATTAATAAAATAACATAATGTATGATACTATATATCTAAAATGTGGGGAGTAGAGGAATAAAAATTTAATGCCTTCAGAATGGGTTCAAAATTAAACAATCATCAACTTAATGTAGACTTATATGCATAAGATGTTATATGTAAACCTAATGGTTAGCTACAAATTGAAAACTGGTATTAGATATGTAAAAATTAAACAGCACAGATAGGAATCCAAATATATCACTGAAGAAAGCTGACTAATCATCAGAGAAGAGAGCAAGAGAAGAAACAGGGAAGAACTACAAAGCAACAATAAAACAAGAGACAAAATGGCAATAAAAACATACCTGTTAGTAATAACCTTGAATGTAAGGGGGCTAAACACTGCAGTCAAAAGATGTAAGGTGATGAGATAGATAAAAAAGAAAGACCTTTCTATATTCTGCCTACAAGAGACTCATTTCAGACCTAAAGATTCATGCAGATTGAAAGTGAAGGGATGGAAAAGCATTTTTCATGCAAATGGAAATGAAAAGAAAACCAGACTATCAATACTTATATTGGACAAAATAGACTTTAAAACCAAAACTGAGACAGAGAAGGATGCTACATAATTATAAAAGGAACAATCTAGCAAAAAGATAAAACAATTTTAAATATTTATGCACCGAACATGGGAGCACCCAAATATATAAAGCACATATAAATAAACATAAAAGAAGTAACAGATAGTAAAGCAATAATAGAAGTGGACTTTAAAACCCCACTTACATCAGTGGATGGATCATTCAAAAAGAAAATCAACAAGAAAACAGTGGCTTTAAATGACAAACTGGACTAGAGAAAGCCAGCAGATATTTTCAGAACATTCCTTCCTAAAGCAGCAGAATACACATTCTTCTCAAGTACACATAAAACATTCTTCAAAATAGAGCACATGTTAGGCAACAAAACAAGTCATAACAAGATAAACCATAAGAGACTCTTAATCTTGGGAAACAAGCTGAGGGTTGCTGGGGGGTAGGTGGGAGGGATAAGGTGGCTGGGTTATGGACATTGGGGAGGGTATCTACTATGGTGAATGCTGTGAATTGAGGGTATCTACTATGGTGAATGCTGTGCGTTTACAGACCTGTAGCCCTAATGCAAATAATACATTATATGTTAATAAAAAAGAAAAAAAGAAAGAAAAAAGAAATGAATGAAGTCATATCATGCATCTTTTCCAACCACGATGCTATGAAACTAGAAATCAATAAGAAAACATCTGGAAAGAACACAAGTATATGGGAGATTAATTAACATTCTTCTAAACAGTGAATGAGTCAACCTAGAAATCAAAGAGAAAATTAAAAAAAAAAAAAAACCATGGAGACAAATGAAAATAAAAACTCAATGGTCCAAAGTCTCTAGGATACAACAAGGCCATATAGGAGGATTATCAGCAATACAAGCCTACCTCAAGAAGCAAGAAAAATCTCCAATAAAAATTTAGCCTTACACCTAAAGGAACTGAAAAAAGAACAAACAAAACCCAAAACAAGTAGAAGGAAGGAAATCATAAAGATTAGAGCAGAACTTATATGGAAACTAAAGAAAAAGCAGTTGGACAGATTGATGAAACTAGGAGCTAATTCTTTGAAAACATTGACAAAATTGACAAATCTTTAGCTAGACCCATCTAAATAAGAGAGAGGATTCAAATAAACAAAATCAGAAATGACAGGGAAAAAAATAACAATTGACTCCTTAGAAATACAAAGATTTTTAAGAGAATATTATGAAAAAATATATGCCAACAAATTGGACAATGTAGAAGAAATGGATAAATACCTAGAAACATGTAACCCCCGAAACTGAAACAGGAAGAAATTGAAAATTTGAACAGACTGATTACCAGCATCAAAATACTCTCCCCCCAAACCCCCAAAAGACCAGAACCAGACAGCTTTACAGGTGAATTTTACCATGTATTTAAGGAAGAATCCATTACCATTTTTCTCAAATCTTTTCAAAAAAATAGAAGAGGAAGGGAAGCTCCAAATTCATTCTATGAGGCCAGAAATACCCTGGTACCAAAGCCAGATAAAGGCACTACAAAAAAAGAGAACTATAGGCCAATGCCTCTGATTGAACATAGATGCAAAACTCTTCAACAAAATATTAACAAACAAATTGAAAAATAATAAATAAAAATTTATTCACCACAATCAAGTGGGATTTATTTCTAGGATGCAAGAGTGGTTCAATATTTGTAACTCAGGCAACATGATATATCATATCAAAAAGAGAAAGGATAAAAATCAGATGATCATTTCTATAAATGCAGAAAAAACACGGGACAAAGTATGACATCCATTCCTGATTTTTAAAAAAATTTTAAACAAAGTAAGTTTAGGGGGAACATACCTCAACTTAATAAAGGCCATAAATGAAAAATAGTTAACATCACACTCAATGATGAAAAACTGATAGATTTTCCCTAAGATTAAGAACAGGACAAGGATGTTCTCTCACCAATTTTAATCAACATAGCACTGGAAGTATGAACTATAGCAATCAGAAAAGAAAAAGAAATAAAGAGCATCCAAATCAGTAAGAACTACAACTTCCAGTATTTGTAGATGGCAGACACTCTATATAGAAAACCCTGAAGACTCCACCAAAAAATTGCTAGAACTGATAAATGAACTCAGTAAAGTCACAGGTCACAATATAGAGAAATCTGTTTCATTTCTATGTACTAATAATGATGAAGCAGAAAGGAAATTTAAGAAAACAATCCCATATACAATTGCACCAAAAAGAATAAACTATCTTGGAATAAACTTAACCAATGAAGTGAAAAACCTGTACTCTATAAACTACAAAATATTGATGAAAAAAATTAAAGATAACACAAAGGGAATTGGATTGGAATCATGGATTGGAAGAACAAGTATTGTTAAAATAGCTGTACTGCCCAAAGAAATCTACAAATTTAATGCAATCTCTCTCAAAATACCAGCATCATTTTTCACAGAAATAGAACAAATAATCCTAAAATTTTTATGGAACCACAAGAGATCCCAAATAGTCAAAGCAATTTGGAAAAAGAAGAACAAAATTGGAGGTATCCTGGATTTAAAGATGTATTACAAATCTGCAATAATCAAAACTGTATGGTATTGGCACTAAAATACACACAGAGATCAAAGAACAGAATAGAGAGCCTCAAAATTTACCTGTGCTTATACTATCAATTGATATAGGACAAAGGAGGCAAGAATACACAATGGGGCAAAGACAGCAGCAAATGGTGTTGGAAAGACTGGACAGCTACACACAAAAGAATGAAGCTGGACCATTTTCATACACCATAGACAAAACAAACAAACAAAAAAACCTCAAAATGGAACAAAGACCTAAATGTGACAATGATATCACAAAAATCGTAAAAGAGATCACAGGCAGTAATTTCTTTAACAACAGCCATAAAAATATTTTTCTCATGGCTCCTAAGGCAAAGAAAACAGAAGCAAAAATATCCTATTGGGATTACTCAAAATAAAAAGCTTCTGTGCAGCAAAGGAAACAATCAACAAAACTAAGAGATAAACTACTGAATGGGAGAAAATATTTGTAAATAATATACTCAATAAGAAGTTAATATCTAAAATATATAAAGAACTTATACAACTCAACACCCAAACAACAAATAATCAGATTAAAAATGGGCAGAAAACATGAACAGACATTTCTCCAAAGAAGACATAGGAAAAGATACTCAACATCATTTACCATCAGTGAAATGCAAATCAAAACCAACAATGAGATTCACCTCACATTGTCAGAATGGCTAAAATCTAAAACAGAAAAAACAAGTGCTGACAAGGATGTAGGAAAAAAGGAACCCTCATGCACTGTTGGTGGGTGGAAATAAAAACTGGTTTAGCCACTGTGAAAAACATAGAGATTTCTCAAAAAATTAAAAAATAGGGGCACCTGGGTGGCTCAGTGGGTTAAGCCTCTGCCTTCGCCTCATGTCACCATCTCAGTGTCCCGGGATTGAACCCTGCATCAGGCTCTCCACGACGCAGGGAGCCTGCTTCCCCTTTCCCTTCTACCTGCCTCTCTGCCTACTTGTGATGTCTCTCTCTCTGTCAAATAAAATTTTTTTTTAAATGTTAAAAAATAAATTTAAAAAAAGAATTACCATGACCCAGTAGTACCATTACTGGGTATTTATCAAAAAATATAAGAACACTAATTCAGAAAGACATATGTACACCTATGTTTATTACAGCATTATTTACAGTAGCCAAAATATAGGAACAATCCAGGTGCCCATCAATAGATGAATGGATAAAGAAGTGGTATATGTATCTGATAGAATATTACTCAGCCCTAAAGAAGAGTGGAATCTTACTATTTGCCACAGTATAGATGGATCTAAAGATATAATATGAAATAAGTCAGTCGAGAATTACAAATGCCATATGATTTAACTTACATGAGGAATTTAAGAAACAAAACAAATGAAAAAAAGAGACAAAGACTTAAATAAGGAGAACAAACTAGTAGTTATTGGAAGAGAGGGGAACAAATGAAATAGGTGAAGGAGATTAAGAGTACACTTATCACAATGAGCACTGAGTAATGTATAGAATTGTTGAATTCCTATATTGTACACCTGAGATTAACATAACACCATGTTAATTATACTAGAGTTTTAGGGGCGCCTGGGTGGCTCAGTGGGTTAAGCCGCTGCCTTCGGCTCAGGTCATGATCTCAGGGTCCTGGGATCAAGTCCCATATCGGGCTCTCTACTCAGCAGGGAGCCTGCTTCCCTCTCTCTCTCTCTGCCTGCCTCTCCGTCTACTTGTTATTTCTCTCTGTCAAATAAATAAATAAAATCTTAAAAAAAAAAAAATTATACTAGAGTTTTAAAAAAATAAATTTTTGGCCGGAGGAGTCAAGATGGTGGAGAAGTAGCAGGCTGAGACTACTTCAGCTAGCCGGAGATCAGCTAGATAGCTTATCTAAAGATTGCAAACACCTGAAAATCCATCGGCAGATCGAAGAGAAGAAGAACAGCAATTCTGGAAACAGAAAAACAACCACTTTCTGAAAGGTAGGACTGGCGGAGAAGTGAATCCAAAGCGAGGGGAAGATAGACCCCAGGGGGAGGGGCCGGCTCCCGGCAAGCGGCGGAGCAACAGAGCACAAAATCAGGACTTTTAAAAGTCTGTTCTGCTGAGGGACATCGCTCCAGAGGCTAAACCGGGGAGAAGCCCACGCGGGGTCTGCGTGGCCTCAGGTCCCGCAGGGTCACAGAAGGATCGGGGGTGTCTGAGTGTTGCAGAGCTTGCGGGTATTGGAACGGGAAAGCCAGCTGCAGAGACAAAGCCGACAGTAAGCTCACAGCTCGCTGTTACCTTGAACCGGTCGCAGGCTCGGTGAGCTCGGAGCGCGGCCGGAGGTCAGGCAGACGGGAGTAACTGAGCGCTGGTCTCTGAGGGCGCACTGAGGAGTGGGGCCCTGGGCTCTCGGCTCCTCCGGGCCGGAGACCAGGAAGCCGCCATTTGTATTCCCGTCCTCTGGAACTCTACGGAAAGCGCTCAGGGAACAAAAGCTCCTGAAAGCAAACCCGAGCGGATTACTCAGCCCGGCCCCTGCTAAGGGTGGTGCAATTCCACCTGGGGCAAAGACACTTGAGAATCACTACAACAGGCCCCTCCCCCAGAAGATCAACAAGAAATCCAGCCGAGACCAAGTTCACCTACCAAGGAGTGCAGTTTCAATACCAAGGAGAGCAGGAGAATTCCAGAGGAGGAGAAAGCAAAGCACGGAACTCATGGCTTTTTCCCTGTGATTTTTTTTAGTCTTGCAGTTAATTTAATGTTTTTCTTTTCAATTTTTTGGTTTTTTTCTCGCCTTCTGGAAAAAAATTTTTTTTAAACTTTTACCTTTTTCTTTTTTAACGTTTTTTAACTAGTTTATCTAATATATATATATTTTCTTTTTTATATTTTTCTTGTTTTCTTTTTTTAAATTCTTTTCTTTTCTTTTTTTTTTATTTTTTCGTTTTTTTTTCTCTCTTCCTTTTTGAACCTCTTTTTATCCCCTTTCTCCCCCCTCACGATTTGGGATCTCTTCTAATTTGGTTAAAGCATATTTTCCTGGGGTTGCTGCCACCCTTTTAGTATTTTACTTGCTCCTTCATATACACTTATCTGGACAAAATGACAAGAAGGAAAAATTCAACACAAAAAAAAGAACAAGAGGCAGTACCGAAGGCTAGGGACTTAATCAATACAGACATTGGTAATATGTCAGATCTAGAGTTCAGAATGACAATTCTCAAGGTTCTAGCCGGGCTCAAAAAAGGCATGGAGGATATTAGAGAAACCCTCTCAAGAGATATAAAAGCCCTTTCTGGAGAAATAAAAGAACTAAAATCTAACCAAGTTGAAATCAAAAAAGCTATTAATGAGGTGCAATCAAAAATGGAGGCTCTCACTGCTAGGATAAATGAGGCAGAAGAAAGAATTAGTGATATAGAAGACAAAATGACAGAGAATAAAGAAGCTGAGCAAAAGAGGGACAAACAGCTACTGGACCACGAGGGGAGAATTCGAGAGATAAGTGACACCATAAGATGAAACAATATTAGAATAATTGGGATTCCAGAAGAAGAAGAAAGAGAGAGGGGAGCAGAAGGTATACTGGAGAGAATTATTGGGGAGAATTTCCCCAATATGGCAAAGGCAACGAGCATCAAAATTCAGGAGGTTCAGAGAACGCCCCTCAAAATCAATAAGAATAGGCCCACACCCCATCACCTAATAGTAAAATTTACAAGTCTCAGTGACAAAGAGAAAATCCCGAAAGCAGCCCGGGAAAAGAAGTCTGTAACATACAATGGTAAAAATTTTAGATTGGCAGCTGACTTATCCACAGAGACCTGGCAGGCCAGAAAGAGCTGGCATGATATTTTCAGACCACTAAACGAGAAAAACATGCAGCCAAGAATACTATATCCAGCTAGGCTATCATTGAAAATAGAAGGAGAGATTAAAAGCTTCCAGGACAAACAAAAACTGAAAGAATTTGCAAACACCAAATCAGCTCTACAGGAAATATTGAAAGGGGTCCTCTAAGCAAAGAGAGAGCCTACAAGTGGTAGATCAGAAAGGAACAGAGACCATATACAGTAACAGTCACCTTACAGGCAATACAATGGCACTAAATTCATATCTCTCAATAGTTACCCTGAATGTTAATGGTCTAATGCCCCTGTCAAAAGACACAGGGTATCAGAATGGATAAAAAAACAAAACCCATCTATATGTTGCCTCCAAGAAACTCATTTTAAGCCCGAAGACACCTCCAGATTTAAAGTGAGGGGGTGGAAAAGAATTTACCATGCTAATGGACATCAGAAGAAAGCAGGAGTGGCAATCCTTATATCAGATCAATTAGATTTTAAGCCAAAGACTATAATAAGAGATGAGGAAGGACACTATATCATACTCAAAGGGTCTGTCCAACAAGAAGATCTAACAATTTTAAATATCTATGCCCCCAACGTGGGAGCAGCCAACTATATAAACCAATTAATAACAAAATCAAAGAAACACATCAACAATAATACAATAATAGTAGGGGACTTTAACACTCCCCTCACTGAAATGGACAGATCATCCAAGCAAAAATCAGCAAGGAAATAAAGGCCTTAAACGACACACCGGACCAGATGGACATCACAGATATATTCAGAACATTTCATCCCAAAGCAACAGAATACACATTCTTCTCTAGTGCACATGGAACATTCTTCAGAATAGATCACATCCTCGGTCCTAAGTCAGGACTAAACCGGTATCAAAAGATAGGGATCATTCCCTGCATATTTTCAGACCACAATGCTCTAAAGGTAGAACTCAACCACAAAAGGAAGTTTGGAAAGAACCCAAATACATGGAGACTAAACAGCATCCTTCTAAAGAATGAATGGGTCAACCGGGAAATTAAAGAAGAATTGAAAAAAATCATGGAAACAAATGATAATGAAAATACAACGGTTCAAAATCTGTGGGACACAACAAAGGCAGTCCTGAGAGGAAATTATATATAGCGGTACAAGCCTTTCTAAAGAAATCAAAAAGGTCTCAGGTACACAACCTAACCCTACACCTAAAGGAGCTGGAGAAAGAACAAGAAAGAAACCCTAAGCCCAGCAGGAGAAGAGAAATCATAAAGATCAGAGCAGAAATCAATGAAATAGAAACCAAAAAAACAATAGAACAAATCAACGAAACTAGGAGCTGGTTCTTTGAAAGAATTTAAAATTGATAAACCCGTGGCCCGACTTATCAAAAAGAAAAGAGAAAGGACCCAAATAAATAAAATCATGAATGAAAGAGGAGAGATCACAACTAACACCAAAGAAATACAAACTACTATAAGAACATACTATGAGCAACTCTACCCCAACAAATTTGACAATCTGGAAGAAATGGATGCATTCCTAGAAACATATAAACTACCACTACTGAACCAGGAAGAAATAGAAAGCCTGAACAGACCCATAACCAGTAAGGAGATTGAAACAGTCATTAAAAATCTCCAACCAAACAAAAGCCCAGGGCCAGACGGCTTCCTGGGGGAATTCTACCAAACATTTAAAGAAGAACTAATTCCTATTCTCCTGAAACTGTTCCAAAAAATAGAAATGGAAGGAAAACTTCCAAACTCATTTTATGAGGCCAGCATCACCTTGATCCCAAAACCAGACAAGGATCCCATCAAAAAAGAGAGCTATAGACCAATATCCTTGATGAACACAGATGCGAAAATACTCATCAAAATCCTAGCCAATAGGATTCAACAGTACATTAAAAGGATTATTCACCACGACCAAGTGGGATTTATTCCAGGTCTGCAAGGTTGGTTCAACATCCGCAAATCAGTCAATGTGATACAACACATCAATAAAAGAAAGAACAAGAACCATATGATACTCTCAATAGATGCTGAAAAAGCATTTGACAAAGTACCGCATCCCTTCCTGATCAAAACTCTTCAACGTGTAGGGATAGAGGGCACATACCTCAATATCATCAAAGCCATCTATGAAAAACCCACCGCAAATATCATTCTCAATGGAGAAACACTGAAAGCTTTTCCGCTAAGGTCAGGAACACGGCAGGGATGTCCATTATCACCACTGCTATTCAACATAGTACTAGAGGTCCTAGCCTCAGCAATCAGACAACAAAAGGAAATTAAAGGCATCCAAATCGGCAAAGAAGAAGTCAAATTATCACTCTTGGCAGATGATATGATACTATATGTGGAAAACCCAAAAGACTCCACTCCAGAACTGCTAGAACTTATACAGGAATTCAGTAAAGTGTCAGGATATAAAATCAATGCACAGAAATCAGTTGCATTTCTCTACACCAACAGCAAGACAGAAGAAAGAGAAATTAAGGAGTCAATCCCATTTACAATTGCACCCAAAACCATAAGATACCTAGGAATAAACCTAACCAAAGAGGCACAGAATCTATACTCAGAAAACTATAAAGTACTCAAGAAAGAAATTGAGGAAGACACAAAGAAATGGAAAAATGTCCATGCTCCTGGATTGGAAGAATAAATATTGTGAAAATGTCTATGCTACCTAAAGCAATCTACACATTTAATGCAATTCCTATCAAAGTACCATCCATCTTTTTCAAAGAAATGGAACAAATAATTCTAAAATTTATATGGAACCAGAAAAGACCTCGAATAGCCAAAGGGATATTGAAAAAGAAAGCCAACGTTGGTGGCATCACAATTACGGACTTCAAGCTCTATTACAAAGCTGTCATCATCAAGACAGCATGGTACTGGCACAAAAACAGACACATAGATCAATGGAACAGCATAGAGAGCCCAGAAATAGACCCTCAACTCTACAGTCAACTAATCTTCGACAAAGCAGGAAAGAATGTCCAATGGAAAAAAGAGAGCCTCTTCAATAAATGGTGCTGGGAAAATTGGACAGCCACATGCAGAAAAATGAAATTGGACCATTTCCTTACACCACACACAAAAATTGACTCAAAATGGATGAAGGACCTCAATGTGCGAAAGGAATCCATCAAAATCCTTGAGGAGAACACAGGCAGCAACCTCTTTGACCTCTGCCGCAGCAACATCTTCCTAGGAACAACGCAAAAGGCAAGGGAAGCAAGGGCAAAAATGAACTATTGGGATTTCATCAAGATCAAAAGCTTTTGCACAGCAAAGGAAACAGTTAACAAAATCAAAAGACAACTGACAGAATGGGAGAAGATATTTGCAAATGACATATCAGATAAAGGACTAGTGTCCAGAATCTATAAAGAACTTAGCAAACTCAACACCCAAAGAACAAATAATCCAATCAAGAAATGGGCAGAGGACATGAACAGACATTTCTGCAAAGAAGACATCCAGATGGCCAACAGACACATGAAAAAGTGCTCCATATCACTCGGCATCAGGGAAATACAAATCAAAACCACAATGAGATATCACCTCACACCAGTAAGAATGGCTAAAATCATCAAGTCAGGAAATGACAGATGCTGGCGAGGATGCGGAGAAAGGGGAACCCTCCTACATTGTTGGTGGGAATGCAAGCTGGTGCAGCCACTCTGGAAAACAGCATGGATGTTCCTCAAAGTGTTGAAAATAGAACTGCCCTATGACCCAGCAATTGCACTATTGGGTATTTACCCTAAAGATACAAACGTAGTGATCCAAAGGGGCACATGCACCCAAATGTTTATAGCAGCAATGTCCACAATAGCCAAACTATGGAAAGAACCTAGATGTCCATCAACAGATGAATGGATCAAGAAGATGTGGTATATATACACAATGGAATACTATGCAGCCATCAAAAGAAATGAAATCTTGCCACTTGCGACAACATGGATGGAACTAGAGCATATCATGCTTAGCGAAATAAGTCAAGCAGAGAAAGACAACTATCATATGATCTCCCTGATATGAGGAAGTGGTGATGCAACATGGGGGCTTAAGTGGGCAGGAGAAGAATAAATGAAACAAGATGGGATTGGGAGGGAGACAAACCATAAGTGACTCTTGATCTCACAAAACAAACTGAGAGTTGCTGGGGGGAGGGGGTTTGGGTGAAGGGGGTGGGATTATCGACACTGGGGAGGGTATGTGCTTTGGTGAGTGCTGTGAAGTGTGTAAACCTGGTGATTCACAGACCTGTACCCCTGGGGATAAAAATATATGTTTATAAAAAAATAAAAAATAAAAAAATAAATTTTTAAAAATAAAGGTAATATTTGAGCTAAAAAAAATTAAATTGCACTTCCTTTTTCCCTGGAGTTTTAGAATTAATACTATGCTTTTTCCTCCATGATTGGAGAAAATTATATTGTAGTGGTCTCAATAACAGTGTTCAATGTACATGTGCTCTTTTACTTAAAGAGTACTTTTACATAAGTAAAAGATATATATCCAGAATTTTATTCTTTTTTATTCTGGATTAGAATATGAATATATAATACAATTATATCCATTATAAATGTAAGGGATATTAACATTTAAAATATATGAAATTATCAATTAAGTTTCTGGAATTATGTTTTATAGAATCCATTAGTCTAAATGAGAACCAAAATGGGCAAAAAAAAAAAAAAAATCTCTTGTGTTCTTTTATGATCATTAAGACGTCATCATACTTTTCATAATCGTTTCCACACATCACCCTACATACCTACCCCCATGCATTTTTGGATGACCTAACTTTCCAAACTCTAAGACCTTTCTAGTTTTCTTCACACTCCCTAGTAAAGTATCTCAACAGAGTGTCTACTCTTAACAAATTCCAGAGCATGTCCGTCATAGCCATTACAAAGTTTTCTTGAGTACCTACCCACTGTGTAGAACTGATTTTTCCAGTACTTAAGGAAAGAGCTAGAATTGGGTGAAAGAAAACAGCCCAGCATTATTTAAAAAAAAAAAAATGGTAAATACTTCTTTTCTCTATTCTTTTTCTAGAGCAATGTAGATGTTTATCCCCTCATTGAATCTGCCATAGGAAAGAACCAGTTATTTGATGTTTACTTCATATCCTGGTTTTCTATTTCTCCTGTGAAACATTTCCTAGAGACTTTGAAGTAGATCTCAGTTATGGTTGGTCCCACTAAGAGAGATTTTTCTTTTACTTCTCAATTTATTACTTTATGTCATGACCATTCAAAATGTGGAATGACAATGCATCAGATGTATGTAACTGTGGCTCAAAATGAATGATACTGTGAGTGGTGGTGGTTAGAGATTCACATTGAAACATCCCTCGAATGTAGAAACCACACTTCAAATAGGCATATTATATTCAACAGCTACTCTTATGACAAGGAGACACTGTCAGAATTTTTATTAAAACTGATGCTTCTCGGGATGCCTGGGTGGCTCGGTGGGTTAAGCCTCTACCTTCAGATCAGGTCACGATCTTAGGGTCCTAGGATTGAGTCCCGCATTGGGCTCTCTGCTCAGCGGGGACTCTGCTTCCCCTCTCTCTCTGCCTGCCTCTCTGCCTACTTGCGATCTGTCTAATAAATAAATAAATATCTTAAAAAGATTTAATAAAAAAAAACCTGATGCTTCTCAAGACTTTATTATAACCGTAAAAAAAAGGAATTAGTGTTATCAGATATAAGATAACTATTCATGAATATATATTTGTTTTTATGACAGGAAAACAAAAGGAAAATAATTAAGTTACATAGATTCGTGGTAGATACATTTGTTTTCTTAATATCACCTCAGATTGTCAGAATAGATTTGAGGGCCTTTTATATGTGAAACACAATGTGCAAGTTGTTGATTTTATATTTTAAAAATATTCTGTTATATTTCCCAAAGAACAAAAGCAATCTAGCAAGCACTCTTAAAAGAAACACAATATATAGCAAAATGCTTTAAGCAGAAGCTACTAGAGAAGAGCTTCTGTTCTCAAATAGTCATAGGGGTAACCAAAGTGCATCTCCTGTTGAGGACAGGCTGGGACTTTTGCCAAGAGTTTGATTAACAAAGTTTGGACTGCCGACCAACCACATAGAGACAAGTACACTTGCTAAACATGATATTAGTCTTTCAGGATCCAGACGGTGGCAATTTTTTGCATATATGATAGCATGTTAAGCTTATTAAGAATCATAGAATTAACTGTGTAGTTATATATCACATGTGTATTAGTTTACTGGGGACACCTTAACAAAGTGACACAAGATTTAACAAGGCCATCCTCCCTCTGAAGGAGTAGAGGAAGGATCTGTCCCAGACCTATCTCCTAGTGTTTAGTACTTCCATGGTATACTGTGTATATCTTCAATCTTCACGTGGTATTCGTCCTGTGTACATGTCTATGTCCAGATTTTCCCTTTTTATATGTATACCACACATATTGGCACCCACCCAATTTCAGTTTGACCTCATCCCAACTAATTGTATCTGCAATTAACTTACTTTCAAAAAAGATTGCTTTCTGAGGTTCCCAGAGGCTAGGACTTTAACAATGTGAATCTTTAGCAGGATACAATTCAACCCACACCAACATATAAATGTTTCCTACAAGCAAAAGATTAATATATTCTCACACTCAGACTTTGGAATAGTATTTTTAAGTCTCACATTATTCATGCATAAATCAAAAATGAAACCCACTTGTTTGTCTCTAATAAAGTTCCATTTTGGGGGAAATAACCATGACTTGTAGATGAGCAGTAAGAATGAGTTCAAAAGCTACTTCTATAAGATTTTCAAGATTTCAAATCCAGTGCCTTTATCTATTAAGCAAAATTTGACCTTGAAATGTGCTGTTACTGAAGATTGATGGAATATGTGTTCACTGGAAGAGTTATTTGATTTTTTTTTTTTGAGGGCATACAGAGAACCAATCTGAAATTGGCTGAAAGCTAACTCTTTCAGAATAAAAGTGATATAATTAACTCATTTTCACTTTATCTGATGATTTCTTAACTGACAAAGCCCTGTGAAACCACTTCTAACAGGAATGGAAAAAAAAAACAACAACACCCCTTTTACTTTTATAAGAAGCGTTAGCAAACAATTGTGGCTAGGCTTTAAAGTTTACACCTGTGATGCATATTTTATACCCAGTCAACATCAAAGGGAAAATAAAGGGCTACTGATTTTCCATTTTATTGTACCTGTATATTTCTTCCTATGTCTTTAGTTTCAAAGGCTTAGAAAGCAAAGCCACTAGTTCCTCAGATTAAGAAGGGCCAGACCTTTTAAAATATGTATGATCAGATTTTCAATAAACCTAAACTGCAATAGCCTCCCAATTCATTTTTTTTAAAGACTTTTATTTATTTATGCCTTTGAAAAAGAGAGAGAGAGCATGAGTGGGGGTAGGAGCAGAGGGGGAAGGAGGGGGGAGGGAGAGCATCTCAAGCAGGTTCTGCACTGAGTATGGAGGCCTGAGTGGGACTCCATCTCATGAACCAAAGCCCAGAGTCAGACGCTTAACGGAGTGAGCCACCAAAGCCCAGAGTCAGACGCTTAACGGAGTGAGCCACCCAGGTGCTCCTCAATTCATTTTAACATGAGAAATATTTGCTGATTGCTAACAATATGAAACACATTATATAGCAAGCACTATGAAAAGTACAAAGGAGAGTAAGATATGGTCCCTTGCCCATGAAGATGCTATAGTTCATTTAGACAAATGGAAGTAGCCAAACTAGAAAACTAAAGACAAGAGATATCACTGTAGAATTCATTTTTAAGTACAATATTAATTGTACTTAAATTAATTTTTAAGTACAATTTTTATAACAGTAGCAATAATAGTATGTTTAACAATGATATGGTGCTTTTTGTATGCCAAGTGCTGTTCTAAATGCTTTATATATGCATATTTAATCTTTTTTTTATAATTTTTTTTAAAGATTTTATTTATTTATTTGACAGAGAGAAATCACAAGTAGATGGAGAGGCAGGCAGAGAGAGAGAGAGAGAGGGAAGCAGGCTCCCTGCCAAGTAGAGAGCCCGATGCAGGACTCGATCCCAGGACCCTGAGATCATGACCTGAGCCAAAGGCAGCGGCTTAACCCACTGAGCCACCCAGGCACCCCTGCATATTTAATCTTAATAACAATATCATGATATAGATACTCTTATTATCCCTATTGTGGCAATGAAAAGAAATTGAGAAAAAGTAAGATTATGTAAGTTGGTTTCTGAGACTGAACAGTTAATGAGTTGCAGCTGTGATTCAAACTTAGTGAGTTTGTCTGCAGAATCTTTCCTCTTGTCCATTACCATGTGCTGTTTCTCTACTCTTCAAATCTCCGGTATCAGTTGACAAATTAGGGTATTTTCAGTCTGGACACTAATACAACGCACCCCAAACAATAAAAATAATCAAAAACATAAAAACGAGGAGAGCTCCTTGTCACCAAATCAAAAACTGAGAAATGTCTTTCAAAGGTTATAAACTGGACCAGATTAGGAGAATACTCGAAAAAATATCAGATGCTATAGATATCGAATGGGAAGGCATTGCTAGTTCCCCCTCTAGCAAATCCCTCTCGGACCTAATTTAAGGGAAAGTTTTCACAAAAATAAGTGGAAATTCCAAGGAATGATCCTTACTTGGAATAAGTCTAAGGGAAAGAACAGATCATGGAAGAAGAAAGGGCATCCTTGAAAGACAATTCCAGCTACAGAATAGCTGAGTCACGGAGCTAGAGAAATGCCATAGGAGCTATCTCTACTCCAGCAATCCATCCTTTTAATCTAGAGGAAAACTACCTGGAAAAGGTAGGGTCAAAGAATGAGGGCAGGAATGATCATCCACACAGCTGCTATTTACAGTGAAGTGAGCAGAAGTACAACAATGAGAATCTGGCACATGGGAATCACCGACTGATTTTTTTTTCCCCCCTGAGGGAGAAGATGACAATAATTAGGGGAGATTTGTTTAGAAATTATTTTACTCCGGACTTACAAATTGAAATTTCTGATTGCCTTGGCTTACTTCCACATCCCATTTCAGAAGTAAGTAATACACAGAAAAGAAGCAGCACAAGGCCTATCCCAAGATATTTGTTTTTAAAATCAGGAAAAGAACATAATAAGCAAAAAACGACCCCCCCAACCATCAATGCTATCAAATCCTTGTAAGAAACAGGAAGAACACTCCATATTTTGTGCTTTTTAAATATAATTATTACAACTATGAAATGGCCCACTATTCAGACCCAAAGGAAGAAGAAATCCCTACCAGATAGCCAATTATAAAAGAGACCCTTTTGACCAAGCTGATTAGTAAAAATATGGCTCGAATGAATCGTACACACTCATCTGCCTAACTAATCAGGATGAATGCTGGCATCCATTTATTTCTGGCAAGGTCAGAAACCTCAAGTTCCCTGGACATCCATTTTCACTAGGATTTTTAATATCAATCACATGTCTCCATCTTTTAATCTGACCTACCCTTTCTAACTCTTCTTTTCCTTTTATTGTGCCCTCAGGTATTAATGTCTGAACTAGCAAACTCCTGCATACCAACAATCTTTTATTTGAACTTTTTCCAGTCCTTCCTATCCAGGCTGAAATGGCTTTTCCCCCAAAGGCACCACTTCCTGTTCTCAAAGGGAAGCTTTTTTATCTCTCACTTTCCAAATATGTTAGGCTCTCTTTGTTCTTCTCTGTATATTCCCCCGTCTCCAACTAGAGCATCAGGAATATGGGGCAGGAAAAAGTAAACATTTTTTTAAATGCAGTATAAATGCAAGGTAAATAAAGATTAGTAAGGGAAACTTAAGTAACTGAAAGGAATGAATTAATTTGGTAAACTGGCCATTTGAGAAGGCAACTTGAGAACTGGCCTGCTTTCCAGTTTTATTTACTTGGAGATCCCATTCTGAGCCTTTTCTTCTGTTTTCCCACCTCTTCACAGATGAGCTCGTTTATTCTCAATGATTTAAAATAGCTTTTCTGTGCTAAGAATTCAAATATGCATGTCTCAATCCCAAGTCAATCCCCTACAAACCAAATTCATATAACCCAACTGCCTACTTAGTATTTCTATCTCGGGTCCTTACACACATATATCCAAATCAAAACTTATTTTCTCCCTACCCACCACTCAAACCAAAGTTTCGCTCAGATGTTTCCTATTAATAAATGGTGTCACTGTTTACCTGGTTGCTCCACACCAAGTCAAGGTTCACCTGTGATTCTTCCTATTCTCTCACGCACCTGTATTGACTCTATCTTCAGTGTCAGGAGGGTCTATATCCAACACATCTGAAATCTCTCTGTCTACTTTCAGGCAGCTCCCCTCCCACAGCCTGTCATCTCTCACTTGGATTCCTGCATTACTGAGTTAACCCTGCCCCGCAAATAGTCTCCCTGTATCTACTTTCTCCAATTTGCTCAAACTGCAATAAATTTGCACATGAACAAATCAGATTGCTACTTCCTTGCCTCGAAACCTCTAAAAATTTCCTGTTGAATTTAAAGTTATATCCATTCTCCCTACTGAACTGAGGTTGCTTTGAAGTAGGGGTCAGCAAACCATTCTCTGTACAAGGTGAAATAGTAAATAATTTAGGCTTTGCAACCCCTGTGCCTGTGCCACTGTAACACAAAAGCAACCGTAGGCAATATATGAACAAATGAGTGTGGTAGTGTTTCAATAAAATTTTATTTATGACACTGAAATTTGAATTTCACATAATTTTACATATTATTCTTTTGATTTTCTCCCAACCATTTAAAAAAAAATCTTAACTTGCAGACATGTAAGTCAAGTACAAAATGAGGCAGTAGGTAGGATTTGGCCTGTGGGCCATAGTTTGCCAACCCATCCTAAATAACTACTCAAGATTACTGTCATCTCTTTGTACCTCTTTCCCCTAGATCACTGTGCCCAGCCATATAAGCCTTCTTTCTATTTTAAAATATTCCAATCTTCTCTTTATACAGACCCTGTGCATTTATTCTTATCTTGATTTAAAATATGGCTTCCCTTATGGTGTGAATTGTTTGGCTTATTACTTATTCTTTATCACTCTACAAAAATATGACTGCTTTGTAACTTTGGTTTTTTTTCTTCTCTAAAGTACATTTTTATCCCTCCCTAATATCCTTTTCTCATAGCACTTATCACTCCAAGAAATTACCTGCACAATACCATGCATATAGTAGTTACACAATAAAAGGATGGCAGAAATAAAATAATAATTCTTCATACTCACATATAAAACAATGGGAATGTGGAATATTTGAAAGACAGAAAGTAGCATACCATATTAAATATAAATAATATAGAATAGTCACCCTTAACATACACATTAACGAAGTCCATGCATTTCAAGGAAAAGAAAGGAATTTATAAGCATCCAGGTAATGGAAAAAGTCACATATAAAAGAGAAAGTAATAGTTCTAAGTTGGTCTCATAATTTATTGCAACTTTTAGGATTAGAAAAATGTGTAATGATGTTAAATTCTTGGTGAAAGACAGCTTAAATCAGGGCATTACTTCAAGAATATCAAAGACTAGGACAAGAATGGTAGTGTGAGAAGTTCCATAGAGACCATTCCCAGCTAGACCATAACTGGTAAAAGTTATTTTAAAAAATAAAGTCTCTGGAAATTTTTCTAAGGACAAATAGTTAATGAAGAAATACTTATTCAAGAAAAAGTCTAATTCTCAGTTAAGAACAGTAAGAGTCTATGGCATTTGAGCATTGACTCACTATCTACTCTCCACCCTCAACTCAGCATGATAGAAACCACTCTGGCTCCTTCTTTGCCCAAGTTCTTATCAAGGACTATAGTATCTCTTCAGAAGGGGTAAACTGCTAGCATTTCACATCCACCAAGCTCCATGTTGCAGAGGTTAAATTATAGGCAAATGCAACTGAATAGTTAGGGAGTCCCTTTTGCCACCCAGCCCCACTTGTAGGTTGAAGGCTGTGTTTCCGGTACAACAGGTCAAAAACACTAAGATGCTAATCCCCCGTCTTCAGTTTGCGTATAAAGCAGAGATTCAACTCTGAGAACAGAAAGTCAAAAACATCAGAGGCTACCATCCCAACTGAACAACCAACTCATGAAGCAAGAGAGTCACTTAAAGACAAGTAGACTAAACTATTACTCATTCTTTAGACTTATATCATTATAAATTTATAAATCAAAGATATGGCTCTCAGTTTATAAATCCTTAATCATACTTCCAAAGATATATAACTAAGAAAAGTTATTTGGTTTTACTCCAAGTCTTATATTTAAAGAAGAAAATCTTTTTCAATAAAAACTATTATGGATTCTTAATTATGTCATTGTGCATTGCAGATATATCTGATATTCAAATGTGCTTTTTTTTTTCAAATCCATTTCTATGAATAAAATAAATGCCAACTGTTAGATAGGAAAATTTTAAGACTAGATATACTTGAATTCAACAGACATAGATGTACAAATATGGCAGAGGCTCTCAGAAGTTTGGACATGGGGGTATGGAGTGATTATAGCCAGATGACTATTTTCAAAGAGAAGTTCCTGTCTACTTTCAGTTACCTCACTTCATATATATTGCTGAATTTGAATTGCTAATATTTCTTAAGGACTTTTATGTCTTGATATTAGCCTAGCACTTTTTTCCCACAATGTTTTTGTAAGATTTGATATCAGGTCTATGTTCACTTCCTAAAACATAGTAGAAAATGTTCATTCCTCTAAAAGACTTTGTATAAGTTTGTTATTATGTCTTCCTTAAATGTTTGTTGGAATTCATCTATGACACCATCTGGACCTGGAATTATCTTTGAAGATTTTTGTTAACAAATGCAAATCTCCTTGACTGATATAAGATTATTTTGATTTTTTATTTCATGTGTGCCCATTTGTAAGTTATGTATTTCAGGGAATTTGTTCGTTTCATCTAAGTTATTGGATTTATTGTTACAATGTCCACATTTAACCTATTATTATTCTGATATCAATAAGATCTGTGGTGATAGTTGCTCTATTATTTCAAATGTTGGTAGTCTTTCTCCTTTGATTTTACTTCAACCCCATCTTTTTCTCTCTCTTTCCCTCTCTCTTCCTCTTCCTCTCCCTCTTTCTTCAGTTTGGAAAACCTTAAAAAATTGCCATCTTTTAAAAAATTTTGGATAATTTTCCAGAATCTTAATATTTAATTGTATCTCAGATCTCTCTGCATTGCCACTCATTTTTCTTACATTTAGATTTAATTTCTGGAGTGATTAGTCTCATCCAGTAGTATTCTTAAAAAATACTGAAGACCCCAAAAAGTTCTTGTTTCTTTGAGTTACATTTATTGACTCTATATTATTAAGTATGAAAACTGAGGTAATAATAAAGCACAAAATACCATTGACAACACATAACATTAACCATCTGAGTATATATGTCATCATAGGGTAATGTGGCCTCTGGAGAACTCCAGAGTAGGAACTCTTAAAAGAATAAAAGTGAAAAAAAAAAATCTTAATATTACTGTGAAAATAGTTGTGATATTTGTGAATCTTCTAAAAGGGTCTCAGGGACCAAAAAAAAAAAAAAAAAAGAGTTCTCAGACCATATTTTAACTACCATACAGGTAGGGCACAGAAGTTCTTCCAAAGTAGCTATATTTGAGAACCAGATTTTGTTATTTTGTCCAAATGGACATCCTCTTCTTTAATCTGCACATTGTTTTTATTTGAATTTGTATCTATAAATTACTTTGAGGTACTTGAAAGTTGACCTGTCATCAAGAGATGCACTAATCATTTGCCAATAACAGCTCCATTGTTTGTTTTTTATCACCGTTGTATGTCTTGCCTCTTCAAATGTATTCATTAGCTATGCAACAGAATCTCATATATCCTTAATAAAAAACTCTGTGTAAATCATATATACTCTAAAATTTAACAGTTTGTGGATTAATTTGTATTCTGGACCATATTCTCTGGGGGTACCTAATAGTCATTATAGAAGCATATATTGGATTTTTCCATAAAGATGCATGAATTCTATAAAATTTTCTGAAAAAAAAAAAGCAGTGAAGTATAAAACAATGCTTTACAATACTGTTTTCTTTTCTTCTTGCCTATATTATTTTAGTAACACCATAAGCAGCCCTTATAATTTTGTGAAACAAACACTTCATGCTATATGTGGTTTGCTGATTTTTTAAGAAAATTGGTGGTATGATTTTCTACCAAATAATGCCAATACCTCTAATCAGACTACAAAAAGAGATGTATGCCCTGGTAACAATGAGTATACCCAGTACCCAAATCTTGGTCTCCAATACTATTGTTTCAATAACAGGAAGCAGAGTTCCTTGCTAATTCTAGGACTAGAGCTTAGAATATCCAAGATGAGGCTGGAGCTTCTTATAGTACTGGGAAATAAGGACATGCTCAGATACATAAACATATATACAAATTGAGGTATGTCAAGGGACACACTGAAAAGAGCTCCCTTTGGCCAAAGCTAGAACAGTTTGAGCAACAAAATAAGTAATGAAATGTTAAATTATAACCCATGATATAATAGTAATATCAATGAATCTAAATTCATATAAATAAATGACTAAATAAATAAGTAAATGGATGAATATAGACAAGTCTTCCATGCAGAAGAATTCTAAATAATTTATGTAGACACCTGTGAAATGTAACTCTCTTCTCCTTAGGTGTGGGCTTCATACAACGATTTCCTTACGTAACTGTGGAAATGGAAGAAAAGATTAACTTTAGAGTGGCAGAATCTAAAATCCAGTACCTTGGCTAGGCTGCCAAGACTAGCAGTGATAAGTCATGTTATACCATGTACCCTTGGAATAATGTGAGGAGAATGGTACTTTCCTGCTGTATTATTCCTCTGAAATCCATAAACTCTGTGGAACCATGAGAAAAATCACACAAATTCAAATCAAAAAGCAGACTATCCAACATCAGACCAGTACTCCTTAAAACTTCAGGTTATCAAAAATAAGAATAGTCTGAGAAACTGTCATACTCTACAAAAACCGAAGGAGACAAGATGACTATGTATAATGTGGTATCTTGCATGGGATCCTGAGGAAGAAAAAGAAAGGACATTAGGGGGAGGGGTGGAGAAACACCTAAGGAAATATGAATAAAGAATGCTCTTGAGTTAATAAGGTATCAATATTGGTTTCTTAGTTGTGACAAATGTATTGTGCTGATGTAAGTTGTTGTTGGTAGGAAACTGGGGGTAGGGTAATGGGAATTCTACCACTTTCATAACTTTTCTGTAAATCTAAAACAATCCTATAATATTCTGCCCCATTTCAATGTCATTTATGGCCTTTGTTATCAACTGATTACTTGTGTTTTTCTCTGTGGTTATTTATAAAATTAAATCCTATGCAAAGCACCTTGAACTCTTTAATAAAAAGACATTGAATATGTAATTCAAGGAAACATATGCAAAATTTTAATGTTATTTCCTCTGGAGAAGAATTATACATAGGGCACTTTTTAAAGCTTACTTAGTATAGTTGAGAGTTTATAACTTTATTTCTTTTCTCTTGGATGTAATATTTAATTCCCAGACTTTTAAAACTTCTCTGTGCCATAGTCTTACTTGTGTATATGCAAAGCAACACATGCAGGTTACTGTGAGGTGGGTGGAAACAAGTCCCCTTCTACTCATTATTTTCAAAAGCAAAGCACAAACAAGGTATTTGGCTAAGCCCCAGTTCTTGTTTTCCATTTCTGTCTCACCTTAGTTTTATTCATGAGTTGCCAGGCTTTAAATTTTTTTTCATTTCAAAGTGAATTCTGCTTTTTATTCATTCTTAGGATTCAAAGAGTACAAACATTAACAATTTCTGTATATCGCAAATGAGGCTTTATGATGAGGAACAAATCTTTTCAGCTAGGAACATTTTAAATTTGAGTGAACTCTGACAAGCAGCCAAAATGTGTTTACAAAAGTTTCCACTGGAGGAGCTCTCACATTGAGAGCAATGGCTAAAAACAGCATCATCACAATAATAACTTCCTCATAGAATTATTTTGAAAGTAAAATGTGATCATTTTCATAATGTGTCTAAATTGTGAGGGAACATAGATGTTAGCTAATATCATCATTAAGATGTTCTAGTAAAAATATTATTACGTCCTCTATGTATACATAAATACACATGTGCATATTCTTATACATATATATGCATATATACATTGTATATACACACATGTATTATGTGCATACACACATGTGTGCATATATACTGTACATACCCATGACATATATACAAATATACATGTGTACATATGTATATATAGTCATATGCATGTATATGCATGTGTAGTTATATACATTCCTCTAGGTATACATATATATATAAATTATACATACCAACGAGTCCATGGCAGAGTCTCTTCAAAAATAGAAACTCCTCAATCTTAGGAGCTCTGAATTCAGTTTGTCAGGGCTTGATTATATAAAATATTAGCTGTTTTACTTTGAATTTTATTTATTTTTTTTACTTTTTTAAATTTTTTATAAACATGTATTAAGGATTTACTAAAAAATATTGTACTATGTAAGAATTTTGGAATAAAAAGAGCCATTTAATATATAATTCTATCACCTGCAATACAGTAAAAAGTATTCCATGTTTCAAGATGAATATGATATATATACCTATATGATATATACACACAAGCACAAGTAGTTTCTAGTTAACATTCATTTTAAACAATAAGAATATACTTCTGAAAAAGTATTAAGAACAAGAAAAATTTTAATAAATATTGTATGAACTATGACAGAATACTAAATGTATATTCAATATATTTAAACTTTAAAATCATGTATTCACATGCAAATAGACATTTGGAAAAATAAATTTTAAAAAAGTAAGTATAACAATTGTTAACAGTGTTTATCCTGGAATGTGAGATAGTATTTTTTCATTATATATATTTGTGTTTTCCAATAATTTTTAATATTTACATTTTTATATTTTTTACATTTTTAAAATCTTGTTTACAAATAAATACAAAGCAACAGGTAAAAAAAGAATAGAAAGAAACTATACCCCATATGATTTATAGATTTAGTAGTTGAGAAAGTAGTCCTCTAATCAATGGATTTTAAGTTATGTTAATGAATGTTGAACAAGTTGTCTTTCGGTTTTTTTTTTTCCCCAGAAGAGTAAAAACAAAATGAAACAAAACATTTATTTTGGAAAATGTACTAATTCCTTATTAGTATTTACTCATTCCTTTAATTAGGTCAATTATTATTTGTCTACCATGTATCTGACATTATTTCAGAAATTGGGTTTGGTCCTGATAATTTAAAAAGTCTAAAAATGCAGATGTTGATCTTTTCTTTGGTTTCTTGTCTAGCCAGTACCAAATAACATGAAACTTAATTTTAGATGACTATGTAAGTGGGTGAATATTTGGATCTGGAATTAGGAAGAGAATATAATGTAAATGTACACTGAATTGGAATATACCTCGGCAGATGAATTGGTAATAGTCACTAAGGCAGTAGATATAATTGTCTAAGAAAATAATAATTGAAAAAAAAAAAGTTTAGGGTAAAGCCCTCAGAAACTTCAATATGTAGTGATTGTATAGAAGAAGGAAAAGGAGCAGCCAAAAGAAGTTATGGTGAAACCAAGAGAATGCAGGGTGATGGAAGTGAAGGAAGGAGCTTGTTTCAAAGAGAAAGTGATCAAATGTGTTCAATGAAACTGAGAATGAAAGTACCTGAGAGCTAAATAAATAAATAAATACATAAGTCCACTGGGGGTCCTTAGAGACCCCTAAGAGAATAGAATTAGTGAAATCATGGAGTAGAATCCAGCTTAGGGTTAATGAGTGAAAAAGGTAAGGAAATGGAGCCCGTGAATGTAGGTTTCTACCTCTCCGATGAATTTGGTTAACAGAGTGTCCACACTGCATTTTTATTTTAAGGTCAGGGCAACCTCGCATATGTTTAATATCTTATAAAATATAGGAGAGGCACTTAATCAATAGTACAAATTTCTGAGAATTTAGCACGTGGCATTTTAAACACTGATCTAAGATCAGCAATGCAGTTCTATATTTTAATATGAGACAAGATTTAAAAAATGCTCCAGAGGTAGAAAGATTTGGAAATTTGATGATGGGAAATTGATGGACTAATTGGTTTCTATTTTATCTCCTAAGTAGAAACAAAATCATATTTTGAAAAGCCCAGAAAGGGACTAAGGCAGTCCGAAGTTAGAAGGAAGATTGAACCTAGACACAGAATGAAGTATGAGAATGACCTGTCTAGAGAAATCTAACAGAAATGAAAATCATTACGATGGCTCAATTGAAGTCAGTCATGAGAGTCAGTATAATCTTCTTGGTTGTATCATTTTCCCCACTAGTCCCTGATTGCAGGAAGTGAAAAGGCAGAGAGTAGTTTCCAAGCTGAAATGAAGTACTGTCAGATAAATATTATAAGAGGACAAAGGTGCAAAGTAATTAAAAAGAATATCAAAAGATTGGTAAGTAATCACCTGTCCAACAAAAATTTTTGAGTGGCTACCATCACCATATTAGGCAGTATGTATACAGAGGAGAATTAGACAAGTTTCCTGCCCTTAGCTATGTCACATTCAAATTTATTACACAGGTACTAATAGAGTTAATTATAACACTAATGATTAAGTGCTTTCATAAAAATATTCATCAAGTATATTGCTGGCCCAGAAGAGGTTTTCCTAACCATGTGGTGGTGAGGTGTTGTAGGTCTTCTGTGGAGTTAGTCAAACTGTGATGTTAAGTCCTCCAGACTGCAAAGTCTGCCCAAGACTCCTGATCCTAACTGGCTTTCCACAGCAATCAACCACTGACTATGAATAATGTGAAGATCCCAGGCACCTCTAGCTCCCAATTGCCCCAGAGCAGAGTTTTGAAGAAAGCTGCAAGTGCAAATAAAAGCAGAATGCACAAAAACTGTAAGATTTGCACAAAGAACCAGAAATCTAGATTAAACACATAAGTAACACAGCATGTGACTTTTAAGTACAACTTTTTTAATTTGCCAGCATAATCTTAAAGAGGAACAGTTGTGAATGACCAATCTGGCTTGAACTGCTAATTGCAGTGAAATAAAACATTGGTTGTGTTTGTAGCAACAAAATAAGAACTATTTTATATGTTTTATTCATTAAGAAAAATGTATTATCTCTGATAAGAGAATCTTTGAGGTAAGGTGACCCCACTGTGGTTTATTTGGCTCTAGTTCAATTCTGTTTAACCAGTTTGCCAGAAGCCAATTTTCCAGATTTATAATCTTTACAATTATTAGTAAGATTTGAGGTTTTAGAAGATGAGAGATTTAGCTGCAATTAAAAACTGTACCATTTCGTCTTTTATTGTCTCCAATATGCATTTTTCCTTAGGTTAGCATCAGTCACTTGTGAATAGAGTCACGATGGAATAGTTAACAATATGTATTTTCTTCATATGGTAAATAAAATCTTAAGTAATTTATGATTTCTAATAATTTGCATAAGCAAGCATTTGATATATCTCAATATGAATTTAGAAGAAACAAGATCCTTATCCTCTTGTTTTGCTTGTTCAATTTCCCCACTCAATATATTTTTTTTATTTTTTATTTTTTTTAAAGATTTTATTTATTTATGTGACAGAGAGAGAGATCAAAAGTAGGCAGAGAGGCAGACAGAGAGAGAGGGGGGAAGTAGGCTCCCTGCTGAGCAGAGATCCCTGTGCAGGGCTTGATCCCAGGACCCTGAGACCATGACCTAAGCCGAAGGCAGAGGCCTAACCCACTTAGCCACCCAAGTGCCCCTCAACATATTTTTTTAGAGGAGGGACTAAACTGAGGGAGATTGGTGAATATACAATTTCAAAATATTTTTTAAAGTTTTTGACAATGTCTTCCGCTATGTGCAAATTTCAGTCTGTCTCGTTCTAATTTAACACTGGAAACCTGAAATATATTTATGATTTTGGAAAAAGAATGGGAGAACAGGCTGCAGTATAGGTGTATTATAAGGTATATTATAAGAATTTTAAGATAACACATATATGTAATTTTAATCACTTTTAAATCTAAAGATTTACAAATTTATAAATTTTTTAGTTGTTTTAAATGCAAAACCAATTGGGAGTCTTAGTATCATTCACCCAAGAAGTAACAAGGCCCTGAATGAAGGCAGCAGCTGTGAATTTGAAGAGGGAATGGGTATGAAAGAGATATAGGAATTAGAATCAACAAGAGGAGTTGGTGGAAGGGTATATGGGTTTCTGGATTGTGTTTCTTGCTGGATGCAGTTTCATTCATAGAATAAAGGATATAAAAAGTATAAGAGGAAGAGAAGCATTTATGTGTATGGAATATAATGAGATAATTTTGGTTGCTGAGTTTGAGAGACTCATTCACTCAGCAAATATTTATTCAAAACCTTCTTTCTGTCAGACACTGTGGCAGTGTGGGGGAATAGATCAATAAAAAATATCAATGGCACATCTATGCCTTATGAGAAATACATGAGCTCTCTCAATGTGGCTGTCTATTATACAGTTGTATAAAGAAGCTTGGATCCTAGAACATAGAAAACAGATGTAGGCTGGAAATAGCAAATTAGGAGGTATTTTTGTATAGTTAAGAATAATCAAAGAGAATGAAAGTCTCCAAAGATCAAAACTTGAGAGGGCACCAATATAGAAAAAAACTATACAAAAGAACTTAAAAACCCAGAGATGTGATGAAGTGAGTTATTTAAAATCATAAGCTAAATTTTTATTCTAACAACAATTCACGACAATACAAATCCAAATAAATGTATTTTATATATTTTGTTTTCTTTAATGAACTTCAGATGCACTAGGAATTGAATAAAACACAATTGCAGATTTATGACACATTCTCATAACTGATCCATGTACATTTGGTTGCTTATTTGTTTATTTGTTGGTTGGTTTCAAAAACAATCTAATGCATAAAATTGGAAACATAGTGGTAATCTCCATCTTATATATGGTCCCTTCATCCACTATCTGTCTTCTCCTACCTATGGTAAGCATTATTTTGAGGTCTGTATTCACCATTATATATATATATATGCATTCCTGGAAAGTATAGGTATATTGTCAGAATTTTAAAAGAACATATATGCACAATTTTAATTACTATTAAATATAGAAATTTATAAATTTATAATTTAGCTGTTTTAAATGTATAAAAAGGTTATATTTTATATGATCTTCCAGGAACTTTTTTGAAAATCAAGTATCACTGATTCATCCATATTGTTGAGTTTGCTGTAATTTATATGTTTGAAGAACTGTGTGTTTTATTATAGGAACAGATCCATTCATTAATTCATTACATTCAGGGACATTTTGGTGGTTTCAAGGTTTTGGCATTTTTAAGTTTTGCTGCCATGACTTTCTTGTCTATGTCTCTTTATTTCCTCCAGCTGGACCTGAGTCAGAATTTCTCGTGTGTACATTAAAATACCACTGCATGGGCACCTGGGTGGCTCAGTGGGTTAAAGCCTCTGCCTTCCGCTCGGGTCGTGATCTCAGGGTTCTGGGATTGAGTCCCCCATCAGGCTCTCTGCTCGGCAGGGAGCCTGCTTCTCCGTCTCTCTCTCTGCCTGCCTCTCTGCCTACTTGTAATCTCCCTCTGTCAAATAAATAAATACAATCTTTAAAAAATAGAATAAAATACCACTGCATGATCAGAGCATGTGATCCCAGGACACTGGGATCATAAGCTGACCTGAAAGCAGACACTTAACTGACTGAGCCACCCTGGTCCCCAAGATTATTTTGATGAACAAAAGTTATCAGTGTCAATGTAGACAAATAAATCTTATTTTAGTCAGTACATTATGCATTTTCTTTATGAAAACTTTCCCTACCCCAAGATTTAAGGTGTATTATTGTCTTTATTGACTTTATTGTCTAATAAGAGTTTTGATTTTTTTCTTTAACATTTAAATTGTTAATCCATCTGAAGTTTGTATTTGGTGTGGGATAGAAATCCAGATCTAGTCTTCTGCATTTGCATAACTATTCTATCTCCATTTATTGAACAGTTCCTCCTTTACCCCTAATTTGACATGCTAGTCTGTTTCTTATTAAAGTTGCATTGGTCTGTTTCTGGGCTATTATATTTCATTGGGCAATTTTACTAATGCTGCACAAATACCACAGTCATAGTTGTTACAGGCTCATAACCGATCCCAGAATCCAAGAGGACAAATCCCCTACCCTTCATAAGTGTCCTGGATTTTCTTGGAACTTTTGTTTTTTGAAATGTTTTCATTATTTTGCTGCATAACAAACTACTCCAAAAACTAGAAGTTTAAAACCAAAAAAGAAAACATTTATTTTGCTCATGAACTTACGAATTGGCAAGATGGTAGAGTGACAGCTTTTTTCCACTTATCCATTGTCTAAATGAATCTGGAATCATCTGAAGAGTTGTTCACTCAACATGTCTTGCAGATTGGTATTAACTGTTGGCTGGGACTTTAGCTAGGGTTGTCCACCAGTATACCTATACATAGCCTCTCCATGTGGCCATAACTTCCTTGTAACACAGTGGAAATATACCAGATAAAAATGTCCTAACACAGACAGAGAGTGAGAAGAAGAGCAAGAGAGAGAGGAGCTAGAGTGAAGCTATATTGTACTTTAAAGGTCTTAGAAAATATGCACCATCGCTTTTGCTGCATTTGTGAAGCCAATCATAAAGGTCTACCAGTTTTTAAAGAAAGAGGAAATAAACTCCAAGATTTGGTAAAGGAGTGGAAGATTCTGAAAAGCATAAGGGACCAGAAGTACTGCAATGTCATTTTAGGAAAATTGAATCTTCCACAAAGATTTTACATAAAATCTAGATTTGATTTGGATTTTCCATGTATCCAAGTAACAATTTGCTGAAGAAAAAAAGAAAAAACAGTTTTAATCCTACCATTTAAATGTCAGCATCAGCTGGAACAAGCAAAAATATTTAAAGGGCCCAGATCCTTCCTCAACAGATTAGTCTAAAAGGATGAATTTGGAGCTTAGAGGTAATAAATAGTTAACCAATATTTGAAACTTTTGATATTTTGGAATAACACTACAATGAAAATGTTGTAAAGTTGTTTGTGGAGATTTGCTTTCATTTCTGGTAAACGTCCAAGGATAGAATTGCTAGACATAGAGTAGATATAGGCTTAAATTTATGAAAGACTACCAAAAAGGTGTCAACATTTTAGAATCAGCTTGTCAATTTCAACAAATATGCCCACAAAGATTTTAATCAGGATTACGTTGAGAATTGACAATATTAGGAGAATTGACATCTTTAATACTATTGAATCATCTAATCATCTTATCAGATTAGATGATTCAATAGTATTGATTATATCTATTTATTTTAGATATGATATATCTATTTATTAAGATCTTCTTTAACATCTCCAATAATGTTTTATATTTTTCAAGGTAAAGTCTTGCACACAATTTGTTGATTTAGTTTTAATTATTTTATGTTTGAAATGCTATTATAAATGGTAATTTAAAAGATTTCTTTTCTAATTGCTTGTTGCTAATATATAGAAATGTACTGATTTTTCTCTATTGATCTTGTATACTCAGACCATGATATATCCACTTATTAGTCCTAATGATTTGAGGGGTAGAGTCCTTGGAGTTTTCTGATTACACAATCATATTTTTCATAAATAAACATTTTTATCTTTTTCTTTCTAAACTTTGTTTGTTATGTCTCTAACTTGCCTTTTTGCAAGTGCTAAAATTCCAGTACAAGGTGGAATAGAAGTGGTATATGCAGACTTCCCCCCCCCCCTTTCCAATCTTGGAGGGAGGAAAACCATTCAATATTTCATTGTTAAGTATAATACAAGGTCAGATTTTTATATTATAGCTATGTTGTCCTCATAAAATGAATTGAAAAGACTTTCTTCTCTGTTCTGTAACAGTTAAAGATTAGTACAATTTCTATAATGTATGGTATACTTACTAGTAAAGTTATCTGAGCATGGATTCTTTTGTGGAAAAAATGTTTAAATACAAATTCATTTTTTAAATTGGTACAAGTCTACTAATATTTACTATTTCTTCTTATCATAAATTGCATGTCTGTGGGAGGAAATTATCAAACGAACATGAATGTTGGTTGACAGGAAGCTAACCCCAGACACTCAGAGGCTCTTCTCCCTCTCCCCAGTCCTTGGAATGCATCATCAGCCCACTGTTCCTACAGACAGAGGCCCTTTGCAGGAGGTGGCTTTTGAGAGAGCAATGTGTTGTTGAGACTCTTAGGCAGTATACATAACTGAATCCAGGTAAAGCCTCTATATAAACATTTAAGATTCTGGCAGGTGGGTGAGAAGATCCACTTATCTGTGGCCACCAAAGATGAAACTTTTAAGTGAATTCCTTTGCTTATTAGACCCACCACCTATCAGTCTGGAGTGGCCTACCTCTTTCCTCACTCTCTCCTTCCCCTCTCTATATTGAGAACAGTTTCAGGTTTCACCCAGGGAACACCTGAGGTTTTGAATCAACAACATTTCAACTATTATACTTTTCATATATAACATTTCCATTTTATTTATGGTTTCTTACTCATGTTTTATATTGGTAATATATTCCCTTATATCTTTTGGGTTGTTTTTAAAGTTAATTTTAAATTCTTAAAGTTTAAATTTATGCTTTACTATTTATACTTCTGATAGAACCTATACATTTTTTGTCTGTTGTTTTGATAAAATTTGCTCTTCAAATGTCTTGTTTATTTGACCTATGAACTTATTTTTCTCCTGGAGATATCAGCTATTCTGATAGGACTGTAGAATAGTGAAAGCTGGTCCAAATTAGCCCCAAAGAGCTTGAAGGATGGGCAATAGATGTCTCATATGTTCGAGTGTCCTAGGCTCCAGATACCATCGTCATTTTTTACCTTACCAAACAAATCTATGTCAGGGCTTCACTCTTTCTAACATCACCTTTGTAATACCTCTTCACTTCTTCATCCCACCATTAGAAGAAAACAATCCTAGATATTAATTCACTAGCCCTGGATGGTTGGAAGGCAAGAAGGGGAAAACAACCACCCAAGTTAAGGTAGTAACCTTCTGTTTTCCCCAAGTCCTTGAAAGCACAGAGTTTCTGCGCTGTTCTAAATTTGTTCCTGAGGACATTTGAGCAAGAGTTTTGAGTAAATCCCGTCATGCAAGACAATGGCTGAGGAAAAGCATGACTAGAAGTTCAGAAGTCTTCCTACTTAATCCTCATACATCCATGTTGGGCTTCCTCCTCCCTCAGGTCAAGGCCACTATTCACAAACAAGTTCAAAGATCTGCCATCCAAGAATTTCTCAAATTTCCATACTGGTTTTTGACTATTTATTTAAGATGGGACTTTGGCCATAGAACTAGTTAAGACATAAACTTCATTAGACTAAAATTTCTAATTTGAATTTGAATACTGAAATCATTAAGTAAATTCATTTTTTGTCTGTATTTTTATGTATTTTTAAGTTTTTATTTTAATTCCAGTTAGTTAATAATATAGTGTTATATTAGTTTCAAGTGTATAATACAGTGATTCAATAATTCCACACATCACTCAGTGCTCGTCTCAAGAAGTACACTCCTCCATCCCCATCACCTATTTCACCAATTCCCCCATCCTCCTCCTCTCTGGAAACCATCAGTTTTCCCCTATAATTAATAATCTGCTCCTTTACTTCTCTCTCTCTCTCTTTTTTCTCTTAGCTCATTTGTTTTGTTTCTTAAATTCTACATATAAGTGAAATCATATGGTATTTGTCTTTCTCTGACTGACTTATTTCAGTTAGCATAATACTCTCTAGATCTGTCTATAAATAAATTCTTATTTTGGGTTCATATACATTTGATCTTACACACTAGAGATAATCAAACACCATTGATATCTGAATTTCACAACTTAAACAAATAATCTGATATTAAAAATGTTAAATTTTTTCAGCTAAAATTGTCAGAATAATACGGAAATTAAAATTATTTTGTGCATTATGATATTTCATTGGCTTTAAATCCATTCTCTTTTTTTCCCCCCATGGAAACATTTTCAGGGATTTCCTACTCAAATTTGGAATAGAAGTGAGTTGTGATATCAAAAGCATTTTACGTTAACATTTTTTGTGATATTTAAAAAGGCAGTACACAAAAAGAAAGTTCAGAGACCTTGTTAGCCAATTAGTCAACCACCACATAAGTTAGAGAATAAAGCAGGGATTTGGCAGTTATACTGGTATAAAATGATTTTAAAATAATCACAAAGGCTTTAACACCAATTGCCAATCCTTGTCTGAGTTAATAGGTGCCTAAAATGGGACTTGATCGGTCATAAAATATAAGAATGCACAGATTTAATATCTTGCCTTTACTTTTTTATAAGTTTGGTTATGCATTTAATATTGTCGAGTATTTCTAGGTAGTGGTGTGGGCGTGTTTTCAAGCCCTCCATACCTATCCTGCCAAATCAGTGGAATTAGAATTTTTCAAGTTTTTCAAATTTAGAAATTATAACTTTTAATTTAGAAAGTTTTCTCTGATTCCTTTGAAATTCTCATTATTTAAATAATTTTTACCCTTTTATTGGTTTTACTGCTAGAAGCCATAATTCTAATTATTCATCTTGATCTTCCTCCTTCAGATTATTGACTTTCCTGAAATATACTCTAATTCATTGTTAGCCATCCATGATTCTTTAATGTTAGGTCCATTTTCAAAGGAACGAGACTGTGACAAAGTGAAAGTTACGTAAAGCCTTATTCTATGCCAAGCATTAGAAGTTAGACTGACCGGCCAGGGGAATGAGGCTGAGACAGAGTGAAAGTTATATAAAGTTTTATTCTATGCCAAGCATTAGAAGTCAGACTGACTGGCCAGGGCCACCTCCGAAGAGAGCGCCCCCCCCTTTGGTCTTACAGGCTAGTTTTATAGGGCACAACCGCAGAACTCTACATATGTGGCTTTGGCTGACTGGATGTCTTTTACCTGTCTGGCCTTATTTTAGGTGTGCGCTTTAGCAACAGTTACCCAGAACCAATATCCCTAACTGCTAAGGCATTTATTAAACAATAAAATGGCTACCTAGGCAACATGGTAACAACAAAATGGCTATTTAGGCAATGAAATGGCTATCTAGGCAACATGGAGTCACTCTGGCTAAGCAGGCCCAGGCAGGCCCTAGGGGTTTAACAAGTTTTAACGTGGAATAGGCCCCAACAATAACATCATTAAAAGTCAGGTCTTCTTAACAGAGCCAAGTCATAACATTCTGCATGACAAGGTAGATCTTAATCATTTGGACCTGTAGCAAATTGAGGTAGTTCTTCCCAGCCACATGCATCAGAAGCAATTCCTTCCAAGGCAATGCCCCCATAGGCCCAAGAGAAATCTCTGGTTGTAGTGGGAAGAAACTACACCTGAATGAGCAGACACGCCCATCCTTTTTCTTCACATTTTTGTTGGCCCATGTCCAAAAATATGAGAATGGTATTTTTTCTCCTAAAAATCCTAAAGTTTTCAGATGAATATGTGGGCTTCAAAAGCAAATTTGAACAGGCACTCTTTGGTGGAGAGAAAGTTGGAAGAGAGTCAGTAATTCATGATTACCTTGCTATATTCACAGGACACCTCTTCTCAATCCTACACATGATTGCTGAAGAGGTAATGTTGGATGACTATATTTTTCATTGTCATATCTATAACAAGCATCTTCCAACAACAGAAAGTAATCTGACAGCATTAAAAAAAAAAAAGTTAATATAGTCTGAATCCCCTTTGAGAAGTAAAAATAAAAATCAAACTTAAAAATATTTGGGGTAAAAATTAAAAGGAAATGGATTATATGTAATGATGTTCCACTCTCTAATTATTTTCTTTTCCCATTATTGAAAGTTTAAACGCAGGCATAAGAGTAGCTCTTGATGACAGGTGACAACTTTTTCCTGTAATGTAGCTCTGATACTGAGTAAAGTTTATATCAAAGAATTACTCTAGCCAACGTGCTTTTACTCCTTCACATATCACTGAACTTTACTTCATTATGTCTCTTATACTGACTGTTAATGGATTCCCAGGTCAGGAATAAAAAGGTCTTAGATAATATTAATAAATTCACCAAAATCCCAACATATTAATATCCAATATTGAATTTTTATAAATTAGTGATAAGGAATACAAAATGGTATAGAACAAAGACAAGAACTTGAAACTTTATTAAAATACCAGAATCCTATCTCTAAAACTGAAACCAAAATTACAAATGAGTTTATACAAGTTGTCATCTCTCTTGGCCTAGACCCACCATCAGTAAAAGGGTAAAATAGAAATAGGTTAATCATCAAGTCCGTTTCAGGTTCAAAGTTTCACAGTCAAGTCCAAGAATAAACAGAATCCAGAGATTCTGTGCAAATAATCTGAGATAGATATAGAATGAATCTCTGGGTATAGATTACCATTTAATGGATGATTTGGGATATTAGAAACTTTCTTGTACTCTTGAAATCACACCGTACATTTATTCAATTTATTCTCCTGCAAATATTCATGAACAAGATTCTTCAGAACTAAACAATGGTCTTTATAATGTAAAACTTGATAAAAAGGAAAAAAAAATATGCTTTGGACTGAATATGTGCATGTCATAGACCTGTGAATCTTTTAATAGCTGTTTTATCTCAGACAAATCAATCTAATCTCAATTTCCTCACCTGTAAAATGAAGATGATACCATATATTATATCCAAACAATAACCTGAGATTTAAAAGGATGGATGGACTTTACATCTTACAAATGTAATGAGCATATGCCACCATCATGCATTTTTGCATACTCAGTTGTCAAAATAAAAGTACTTTACTACTTTCAAATTTTCATCTTTCTCCAGCTGGGTTTTCAGGAGTGTTTTATTTTTTTATGATGCTCATTTTTCAATTGAAAGTGCAGCAAATAATTTAATATATATCATTTCCTCCCAGATAGCCTGTTTTCAGTTGCTGTGTACTTTTGGCACAACAGCACAGAGCTCTCCATTATAAGTGTCACCTCTGATAGATACTATTGGCTATCAGGCCACTGGCATCTCTGGCCCATGGAGTAGGTCAGCAGGCAATTTTGCAGAGTGTCTGAGCATTCTACAGGAAGAACTTACTCAGCAGCAATACCAATTGCTTTTACTTAAAATTTAATTTGTATGATGAGTGCTTAAAGCAAGTTTTTACTCTTACCACCACATCAATAGCTTCCAAGAAGAAATTTCAGAAGCATAAACAAAAGGAAGATGAAGAGGCAGAAACTTAATGGGAAACAGTTCGGATGTGAAAGGCCAATTTCTTCTTTGCCTTCTCCGACTAGCTGAGACAGCCCATGTACAAGTTTTGACTACAGCAGTGAATATGTCATAGGTTCCTTTTTTTTTTTTTTAAGATTTTATTGATTTATTTGTCAGAGAGAAAGAGAGAGGGAGAGCACACAAGCAGCGGGAGAGGCAGAGAGAGAGAGAGAGAAGCAGGCTCCCTGCTGAGCAAGGAGCCCCATGTGGGACTTGATCCCAGGACACCGGGATCATGACCCGGGCTGAAGGCAGCAGCTTAACCAACTGAGCCACCCAGGTGTCCCAAAGGTTCTTGTTTCTTTATCTTCTTTTCTTTTAAAACTACATTCCTCCTAAAAAGTGAAAAGAAATATTCTCTCTGATACTAGATGTGGTATATATACACAATGATACTAAAAATATAAAGAATACGAAACAAACACAGGTAGTCAGAGACTAATTCAACCACTCAATCCATAAATCAGAAGTCTCTCTGAGTCTTTTCACAAGGAATGACATGCATTGCAAATCAAAACCATAATGAGATCACCTCACACCTCTAGAACGGTTCTCATCAAGAAGAGACAATATTGGTGTTGACACCAATTAAGTGTCAAAATTAGGTGTTGACAAAGATGTGGTGAAAAGGAAACCATTACATATATTGATGAGACTGTAAACTGGTCCATTCATTGTGGGAGGTTCCTGAAAAAAATTAAAAATAAACCTATCATATGATCCAGCAATTCCACTTCTGGATATATACCCACAGGCAATGAAAACAGGATTCTGATGGGATATCTTCAATCCCAAGTTATTGCAGTATTATTCATAATAGCCAAGGTATGGAAACTCATATGCCCATCAGTGAATGAGTGGTTAAAAAGATGAGGAGCAGGCAGCAGTTTGGGTGGTGAGAGGAGTGGGAAGAGTGGCATCCTCCAGGCAGCCCAGCTTCTTGAAGGCTCTCCCCACCTGCCACCACACTACCACCACACCCAAGAGAAAGGTCAGCTCTTCTAAGAGGGCAGAGAAAGAGGAGCCCAAGAGGAGATCCGCAAAGTTGTCAGCCAAATCTGCTACAACAAAAGTAGAAGTGAAGCCAAAAAAGGTAGCAGGAAAAAATAAATCTTCAGACCAAGAAAGTGTAAACAAAAGGGAAAAGGGGGAGCAAAGGGGAAACAGGCTGAAGTGACTCACCAAGAATCAAAAAACTTACCTGCAGAAAACCGAGAAACTAAAATGATGAAACTCCAGCCGCTGGTGGATGAGGAGAGAAAGAATCCAGTCTGATTAATATCATATAACATTTCTTAGCAGGGGTCCCTGTCTCCCTTTTTGTAGAATTCATAGGAACATTTTTATCAACTATTTAGTAAATACAAGATTTTTTAGTAGCTCTAGAAGCATTTTTAAGAAAGAGGGAATCCCACCTCATCCCATTTTTAAGTGTAAATGCTTTTTTTAAGAGGTGAAATAATTTGCTGGCTTATTTTTTGATACAACCAGAATATAGTGAGATATTGATTACGGGAGGCTTTGATTGTCTTGGGTGTCAGCTTAACATTCTATAGATGGGGTAGTTTTTGTATCCTAGAATGCAAAGCATACTAAGTGGCAATTTGGAGTCAGCCATGCATTTAATGTCTTGAACATTTTTTTTTTTAAAGATTTTACTTATTTGACAGATAGAGATCACAAGTAGGCAGAGAGGCAGGCAGAGAGAGAGGAGGAAGCAGGATTCCTGCTGAGCAGAGAGCCCGATGCCGCGCTCAATCCCACGACCCTGGGATCATGACCTGAGCTGAAGGTAGAGGCTTTAACCCACTGAGCCACCCAGGTGCCCCTTAATGTCTTGAACATTTTAAATTACTTCTATTCCCGTGTTGTTTGGGTAGAATTATTTCCTAAAGAAAACCACTCCTTGATCTGTCAGAATTTTGTGTACTCTATAGCATCTTGGTCGTGGTAGTCTACTTTTCCTACCAACTTTGTTAATATGCTGTGCAAGGCTAAAAATTTGAGTATGTAGTGTATATGATGTTAAATTGTGAATTAATGAGACTTAACAATGTAACAGCATATCAACATTTAAATACATTCATGCTTGATGTACTGTTTGTAAAATTTGTCTCCAAATTTTAAGCTGGAAGGTCACTGGAATAAATTTTAGAAAAGAGTCACAACGACACGATTTTCTAGATTTTTGGTACACACATTAAGTGTTTTGTACAAATTGAAATGTTTGTACTGATCTTCAGGACAACCAATAAAAACTAATTATGAAAGAATTTCTCAAAGCATTTTTAAAAAGATGTAGTACAAAAGCACAATGAAATATTAGTCTGCTAGGAAAAAGGAATCTATCCTTCCATTTGCAACAACATGGATGGACTCTGAGAACATTATGCTAAGTGATATAAAACAGCCAAAGAAAGAGAAGTACTGTATGATATCACTTACATGTGAAATCTAAAAAAATTAAACCTGTAAAAATCAAAAGTAAAATAGTGGTTACCAGGGGATGAGTATGGAGGATTTAGAGTGATAGTATTTAAGGATACAAACTTATAACACTTGGTAAATAAGCCATAGAGAGCTAATGTGCAGCATAATGAATATAGACAAATTACAGCAATATAATTATGTGATAGGATATTAGCATGTATGTATTTGTATTTGGGATATGTAATTGGATATATGGCAATCATATAATATATGAATGTATCAAAGTAACATAACTGTATATCTTAAACTTACACAATGGGACTTGCCAAATTTAGTAAATAAAAAAAAAAAAGATGTAATTAAGCAGTGTAAAGTCATTAGAGGGACAACTCTGGTGTGCTGAAAAGGATAAAAGGAGCAGTAATTGATTAAGGAATGGAATAAGTTACTGAAAGTGAGGTAGTCAGTGATAATGTCTACTTTGTGGTCTTGGCCAAATTTTTAAATTCAAGCACCATGGTAGGTTTTGACAGTTAAACCTGTGCAAATGTAATCTTTTAAAATTTACTTTGCTACTGTAGGATTTACCCTGTATTTTAAAGGGCTGAAAATAACATCTTCATTATGAGAAATTACAATAACATTTACCCCATTTTCTCATAACCCTTCCTAGCAAATGGAGAGCTCTACTTACAATTCAGGTTTAGATCAGATAGACTGACATAAAATAAAATACAGAATTTTAATGAATTTCCTAAGTCACTTTCTAAAACCAAGATTTTACATGACTTCCTCATACCCAGGATTTATACTATTAAACAACCCAGTACACCTACTGCATCTATCCCAGTGTTTGAAAGAGACAGTGGCATTTATTAATAAGTGTTTGTTGAACTCATTATTAATCTTACAATATATTTCTGTTTAAAATATAGGAAATAAAATAAAATAAAATAAAATAAAATAAAAATATAGGAAAACCTTTGCCTTTCACTTTACATATAAGCCAAGAGTTATTTAACTTTTTTAAAACAAGGATTATTATGTGTGGTGATTGTTCAGGTTTAATGTTTAGGGGGAAAAAGAAAAAAAACCTTTGTTTCTTTTTTTTAGGCAGTTGGAGGGGTCAGAAGGAGAGGGAGAGAGAGAAACTTAAGCAGTCTCTGTGCCCAGCATGAAGTCCAACACGGGCTCAATCTCACAACCCAGAGATCATGATCTGAGCCAAAATCAAGAGTCAAACACTTAGTCAACTGAGCCACATAAATGCAGCCCATAAATGCTTTATTTCTAAATTAAAAAAATAAGATTTTATTTATTTATTTGACACAGAGAGAAAGAATGAACAATGAGGGGAGCAGCAGGCAAAGGGAGAAGGAGAAGCAGGCTCCCATTGAGCCCAGTGTGGGGCTCAATCCCAGGACCTTGGGATCATGACCTGAGCCAAAGGCAGATGCTTATCTGACAGAACCACTCAGGTCCCCTAAATTTAAAAATTTGAATTAAAATTTCTAGTTGTTATTCAGCCTTTTTGTTTAAAAAGATAAACACTGTGTACGGTTATTGGTTTTTTTAAAAAAAAAGCCCTCTACTTTGAATATTGATTCTAGTCAATAAGATAAAGCACCCCATACAGAATGTAACTATTTTCAATCATTGCATTTTTTGAATTTAATATCTACTGTTTATTCTCAATATAAGTGACACAATGCACATCTAAATTAATGCTGACTTTGCTTATACTGCAGAATATTACATGGGTTTTCTGACCTTTTTAAGAAATTGGTCTAATAAAACTTATTAAGTTAATACATTACAATCTATTGGAACCAATTCATGACTTGAAACAGAATCCCTACATTAATTCCATATTACTACATTAACTCTGATTAGCTGAATGGCTAAAAGGACAGAGGGTATATTAGATAAGCCAAAAAAAACTTTGATTTTAATCTGCTTTTAAAAATTATTCTTAAATATAATCTAGTTCCAGCTTTAGGCAATATTTTAAATGAACTGAAAATGATCTATTTCTCCATTTCTTAGTGACATGAATGGTTTTTTTCTCCCTAGATATCATTGATCCTACTATGGAATAATACTAACATTGTAGAAGATAACTAACTGAATGTGTATTGACACTGAGAATGTCTTTCTAAAATATTTTATTACTGATGGAGACAATCTGTCCCATTTGAATCTGAACCCTTAGCCACAATCTCATCAATCACACAGAGATGTGGGTGGTTTTGGGTAGCTGAGTTGGAGACAGGTGATGATCATGGTGAAATTCAGACTTACAGATTCAGCAAAGTGTTAAGACATGAGTCATTCTGTTCTTTAAAGGTACAATGAAATAAGGAGACCAAAGGAAACCAGAAGTTGTGCAGTAGAAGGTACAACAAAACTGAAACTTCCCAGAGGAGTAGAAAAGATGATCAGTTCTGCTCCATTTGCTCCAGAGAAACCATACAATTTAATTCCTTGGATACCTCTGTTTGATACCGTCCAAAAAGGGGGATGAAAATGTCTCTTCATTATCAGAGAGCATATCTCAGTTAGGGCAAGGGCTGCTTATTTAGTAATTTGGGAAGAAAATGGCTGATTTGGCCATACAGTCACTGGTATGTTTTTTAGATACAGTGACTTGTAGCAATATTTTGAAGGGTTTTGTTACCAACACCTTGCACTTTGCAAACCCATTTTACTTTTGAAGTATTTTCATATTTTCAATTACTTTATTAATGACCTACCTGTAGTCATTTGTTGAAGTCTGTCTTCTCCAGACTTAGCTTCATGGTGTCAGGGCCTACCTTTTTTGGTTTTATCTTCCTCTCTTTCTTAGTTTCTGGTATAACACTCAGCTTATAGAAGATACTTAATTTATACTATTGACCTAAAGAAATACTGACTGACTCTCTGTTGCTAGATTCGATGTTGGAGCTGTTCATATGTATTTCTGGATTCCTAAAGAATCATGTCCACAGCAGGGATTCCCTTAATTTCAGATTTCCCTAGTAGACGGCATGAAATATTTTCCTGTGATTAGTTTATTATTATGAATTTTAGTTTAAAAATTCTGTTTATTCAGTTGAATGTTAACTAATTGAAATTTATTGAATTGCTATAGTCATAGCTATAAACTTGAATACCGTATCCTAAAATTAAATGAAAAAAATTCTTCATTCACTCATACTTGTTGAGGACTCTTAATATTTAGGCACTTTCAGAATACTTTGCATAAATTATCTCATTTAAATGGGCCACCTTAACACATTTAAACTTGACATATGAGAAAAGCAAATGAGAAGAAATGGAAATATGCATCTATCACTCTTTAGTGGGTTCACAGTGCTCAGAAAGCTATGCAGATACGTTGTCAGTACGAGATATAAAACAATGGTATTTAACCACAGTTTATGAACACATACAGCATCCAAAATATGATGCAAAATATTTCCAGCTCTCCTTATCAAATTTTCTGTGTGTAGAATCATTCTTGAAAACATGATCTAGGAATCTTCTATTGTTTCAGTTCCTACTTCATCACTGCCTTGTTCACCTATGTCTTTTCCTTCACTCTGTATTTTCCCCACCTTTGCCCAGTCCTACAGATAGTCTTTTCTCATTCTGGAAAGAGACAATTTGGCTGAGCAAGAGGAGAAGCAGCTTGGAATGTTAAAGTCATCTCACTGGAGCAAGCCAATTCCTGTTGTTCTATTGTTAATAGGAGTTTTTTGTTTTTGTTTGTGTGTGTGTGTGTGTGTGTGTGTGTGTGTGTATTACTTTGCTAACCCTTCTTCCATGCATTCTACCTAAGAACCACTTTCCAGGCTAAAAAAAGGGGCAAAAGAAAAAATTGTGCCTATCCTATCATACCCATCACATAATCCTTAAAGGAATCATGAGGTTTAGACCTCAGGAAATCGAAAAGCACTTTAATGAGCTCCCTGGTTGTTCTTAAGAACATTGCTACTTCTGGAAAAGCAGACTCAACCTAACATGCATGTTTCTGTGAAGTAATTTAGCTCATGTACCATTGGTATGTGAGAGATGATGCCAACAACATGTGAGATAGTATGGGGTCATTTGTAATTCCCCAGTGCTCCTAGGGCTTTATTCACCAAATAATAGCAGTTGATGCAAAGCACACCAACACAAGCTGGCCCTGCATGGACAAACATGGTATCATAGAGCGTGTCTAAAAATTTTCCCCTTGGATTGCATATTGGAAATATTCTCCCAAAACTTAGTCTCTTAAAACAACTTGTATTTTATTGTGGTTTTCTTGGAGAGGGGGTTTCTTTACTGTATTACTTTACTGTCAGCAATACAGTACTTCTAAACTGGGTCCTCAAGCTAAGAATTTACCCCAGGGCTGCAATCAAGGTTTAGACCAGGACTGCACTCGTCTCAAGGTTCAGCTACAGGGAAAGTCATTTCTAAACTCACTCCCTTGGCGGTTGGGAGATTTCAGTTCCTTGTGGGATTTTGGGCTGAAGGCCTCAGTTCCTCCTTAGTTGCTGAGCCAAGATATCATGCCATGTGGGCCACTCCCCAGGGCCACTCAGAAGGTAGTAGTGAGGAAGTGAAAGAACAAGAGAGAAGCAAGACAGAAACTAATATCAGAGTGACATCCCATCCCTGTATTCTCTTCATTAGAAGCAAGTCACTGAGAATGGCCCATATTCACAGGGCATTGATATTAAGAAGCTGGGTCATGGGGACCTATTTGAGGGCTGCCTACCTACTAGACATCTGCATATTTTCCTCAATAATGGAACAATCTGAATTATTTTCTTATTTTTTCTCCATCTAGCAACATCACCTCTTTCTCCTTTGAAAGGTAAAATGTTTTATTTAGTGTAGTACAGTAATTCACCTATTCGTGAATTGCATTACAGTCTCCTGGAAAGCTTGATAAACAGATTACTCAGCCCTGACCCAAATTTCTGTTTCAGTTGGCCAGGGGTTCAGTGAGCCAAAGAATGTGTATTTCTAAAAACTTCCTAGGTGATGCTGATGCAACTGGACCACTAATTTATTTATTAGGAATCTATCATGTCTTTTGAATGTTAATATTTTAAATTGGTACTTATATTATTTTAGGTTACAAAGTTGTATAGATATAGAATGAACTACATGAGCCTGTTTTCCCCATAATCCTGGATATGTTTAGTGTTTGGTTTTTCAAAAAATAAGATTTTTTTTCAAGAAAGCATACATTTATAGTATTATGATCTGTGTCTGAAAAGCAAAGCATTGATAGATTTTGCAAAAATAGCTAGATAAATAAATAAATCTATCTTATGGGTGATAAGTAGGCATATGGCAATAGAATCTCATAATTTTATTTTTAGTTCTGTAAGAATAAAATGGTTAATTCAGGGAATGCCAATACCTGCCATAACAATTCTAGTAAATACATTTTTTAAGTTTATGAGATGTTAAGAAAGGGAAGAAAACAAAAATGGAGACATAGCAATAATTGATGGTTTCTTCCCTTTCTTCACATCTCATAGACTTATAGCTGTTCTCACCTTGGAAAATGAAAGGCCTGGAAAAATTTAAGGACTTTTTCCTTTTTACTTTGTTACTTTTCCATGTGCAAGATATTTATAATCATTTCTCAACATTTTTTGAAAATATATTCTTGCAGCCTAACAGTAGGAATACAAGTATAAAACTTGAAAATAATATTTTCTAGTTCATTATATATTTATATATAAATATATATATTAAACATATATATATATATATATTTAACCTCAGGTTAAGCTGACCCAAGCTTTTCCTGGTAGGTGGCCTTCCAAAATGACTAAATCAGGAATGGGACCAGTAATCTCATTCATGAAGTCTTAGTTTTGCAACTCAGCCCAAGGTTAATTTTATGTGCAACAAAAAGGAAGGGGGAAAAAAAAACAAAAAACCAACCTCCTCTAGATTGAAACGTCATTTACCATTGGTACAAAGAGATAATCAGAAAGAATGCATCTGAAAAAGAACAAGCATAGGGTGCTCAAGTGTCTCTGAGGGAGCTGTGAGTCAAATTTGTGTCACCATTCAGACAGGTCCCAGATCTACAAGGAATGTGCACTGTGAGCTAGGCACCCCTCTGTTTGGTGCACTCCCCTAAGTGCCAAAGGTGAGGTATTACGAGCAGCACAGATGGCAGGGCTTGACAGAGTCAGAAAAGACCAAAGGATACCTCTAATGAAATTTTCTGAGTTAAATAGAGGATTAAAATAATTTTAAGGTCACACTCTATTCAGTTAGAAGGTTACAATTCTTTATGCAGAAGTCAGTCACTCTCAGGTCAGTTTATAGAGAACAGAAAAACCAATCTGTGTTTAAAAAATTAGGAATTCTTCACAGTTTAATACTTTCTTTCTATGTCAAATGAGCCATCTTAAGACTATGTATTTTTTTTTTTCAACATGGTGACCAGAGGGGCACCTGGGTAGTATAATCAGTTAAGCCTCCCACTCTTGGTTTCAACTCAGTCCTGATCTCAGGGTCGTGAGATGGAGCCCCATGGAGAGTCTGCTTGAGATTCTCTCTCCTTCTCCCTCCAACTCCATTCCTGCTCACTCTCTCTCTCTCTCTCTATCTCTCTAAAATAAATAAATAAATCCTATTAAAAAAAAAGAATGATGACCATAATCGTGTATTTAGATAGAATAATTACAGTTTTTCTCATGCAACAGGATGTCACGGACAATTTCATATTCTAGGAGATTAGGACTCTGCCTCGTTTCTTCACAGTGTGGAGGTTTTTAATGAAATTATAGGGTGCTAGATTTGGCATTCTGTTTACAATTTTGCTTTTTCTGGGTCCAAGACCAACCAGATTGCTAAATATCATGCCATGGAACTTAACTATATGGCCATTTGATAAAAATGTTATACCGTATCTTCTTTGTAACCCTGAGACAATAAAAAAGTGAGTCTTAGTCGTCATTTCTGCTGTAATAGTGATGGGCAACAAATAGACTGGGACGAATCGCTCTACAGATTGATGAGTGTGACCCTAGCTGTACATTTTGAGCATTCAAAAATGCTATTACTACCAGGTAGCATTATTACTAAACTTATTGGAAGATGGCAAAAGTAGTATTGGCTTTAATTTGATCAATAAAAGATAAATACTTACCTAACAGACTTCAGTAATCTTGTTTCTCATTCCTCTCTTGCCTTCCAGGTTTGCCTTCTCTTTCCTGTTAATAATAGCTCTTTTCAAACTTCTAAAAGTAGAAAATCATCAAGGTTTAGTCTTGGATCTTTGCTCTTCTTTCTCCAAACTCACTCCTAATCCTGTTGCGTGATTTCTAACCTCTATGTAAATAGATGACTTCAACACTTTTATCTCAATATCTCTCTGCTGACATCCAGTCCTATTACATTCTGCCTGTACCTTAGTACATTGATATTCCATTATCTCATATTCATAATGTACAAAATGAATTTATCAGTGTCATTTCAAATATGTTACTTGTGATGTCTCTACTTTCCCCCAGCTACTCAGATCTGTTTTATCACACATTTTGCAGTATTCTAATTTCATAACTAATTGTTTTTTAAAGTTTCATTTGCAAGGTGTTTTGAGGTCTGCCAAATTTAGAGATGTCTCCCTAATCTGGGCCAGAAGATGATTATCTTTTCTTAATTAGATGAAAAATTCAATACTACAGCAAGTGGCGGGCTGTCGAGGCTTTTGCAAGCTCTCTAACTGCAATCAAGTTCAATGTCCGTCAAGATCTAGATGTTACTCCCACTTTTCTCAGTGTTCTGCCTGAGGAGGACACTTCATTGTTCAAAGTGCCCTGAGCCACTGAACTAGAATTGCTCCTTCTGAAATTGGAATAGATCGAAGGGTAGTGACCTAAAATTTAAAGATGGTCTTCAGCAAAACAAGAGGATGTTTTATCTCTCATTATTCTTCTGCCTGGAGTAGAAATCTTGGATTTGTAGGGAAATTTATTTCAAGGCTTCTTTTTGCATTGTATAGTTAAAAAAAATGTTTTTCTCTAATCCATTTTTGGGGACTTACATATCCAAAGATAAAGAAGGCAAATACCTAAATAAAAGAATTAGTGGCTATTTCTCATTAATCCTAAAGTCTTGCAGTATGTCTCTCAGGAAAAATTTTCAGAGATGGTTAGTTACTCTCTTCAGGACAACAATGATCATCTATGAATATCTTCTGTTTCAGTCAATTAAAAAAATCTTTAAGTGATCAGTATGTGAGGTTTTGGGCCCCCTTAAGCTATTTTCCAAAATATCTTTAATAGCATAATGTGATTGTGTTTCTTCTCTCCACTCTGATTGCTATTGTAGTCAGAATCCATTGGTCTCCAAACGCTCTGGCTGTTCCTTTCTTCCACAGTTTTATTACACTTTATTATAATATTTTCAAATTAGACTTTCAAAATGTCACTTGTAGCATCAAAAGCCTTTAGTACCCGAGACCTTCTTACATTCTTGGATTGACAATGGGAACCCTCTAGATTGTGACCCTATTGTCCTTGGAATCTTATTTGCATTTTCTTATACCCTCAACTTTCACCAGTGTAACCAATTCCCTTTCTGTACATATTTGTTGTATATTCTTCCTCCATGACTTCATGGTTTTGCTTTGCTTTGCATTTTTACCCCCCATTTTTAAAATTAATCTGTCTTTCAAGATTGTTGGTGGGTGCCACTTTCTCCATGAGAACATTCCTAATCTTGTTGACACATACCTATCTTTCTTTCCTGTAATGTGATTGCTTTTATTTCTCATTTTAGTTTTTATTTTTTAGAACAGAAAATATACAAAGTAAGGGGCTTCAACTACTCTTTATACTATTGGACAGTAGGAAAAGTACTTTCTATTTTCTGGGGGTTTTTGATATGATGAATACAGCATGCTTGATTTTTAGTTAATACTTATTTGTTGATCAGTGTTTTAAAAAATTACAGATGGTTCTCCTCAGGAATGGATAATTAGAGCATTTTTTTCCTGCTGTGTTTATTATATGCTTATCTTTATAACAAACACAAAAAGAGTAAGGAGAAAGGAAGTGTGTTTATATCCTATAATAAACTATATTTTTAATTAACATATTATGAATTTATTTGTTCTCTTTCCTCTTGACAAAGCAAAGGTCTTTGCTTATATTTGATCTTTGTATGCTTATTAATTTAAAAATATTTATAAACACTATGATTACATTCTTATCTTCTTAGGTGTATTGCTCTTGTCTATTTTTGGAAGAATGTTTTACACTTTTATTCTCTGAATGAGCAAAACTACTTCTTCCTTCTCATTTGATTATCATTTAAGTGAATGAGTCTGTCTCTATCTTACATAGATCCTAAATAGATAACATTAAGATTTTCCTTCACCTGCCAGCATAACCATGAAAAATTTTAAACTTTAATCATCATCTCTTTCTGATTTTATGTGGTAAAAGTTAAAAGCTAACACTAGCTTTTTAAAAATAAACAAATTCCTAAAATAACAACCTCAGTCTACATCATATTCATATGTACCATATCCTTATTTCTTATTTATATTTATACATTTCCAAGAGTGAAATGTTTTTACAAGTCAGCAAAGAGATCTTATACTAGGTCAGGTAAAGGCAGTAACAGAAAATATAAATGTGACCAAAGTTTTTGTATGGTTCCATAAAAAGCATGTTGGTTGCTTAAGAGATCTGGATCATTTCCATTATTTGACTTAAAAGGCATCAAAACAGTAACAAAATCTCATGTTTAAGATTATATGGGAAGACTCCAACAGTGTGCTATTACTGAGGCTAGCAATTACTAAGGTTACATTGTTGGTAAGACCTTATTGAAATTGTTTAAAAAGGAAGCATGTAATCATGAGAGAAATAATGTTCTCAAAGTGTTGATTCTGTGTTTCTGCTATAGTACATATTAACTGTTTTGACATGGTCATATGTAATAATGAGGTTATCAGAGGGAATGCTTGGTATATTTTTTAATTTAAAAGGGTCTTTATGTCAAACGACTTCATTCTTTCAAGTTAATTACGTCCTGTTTAGGAAGTATTATCAAATGCCTACACTATGTCTGAGTCCAATGAGATAGTGTATGTCTTTACACTGTTCTTCATAGAGTGGTCTTGCTGCAGTGAAGTAACTTTAATATTGTCCAAACTACATATCCATGGATTTCACCCAAAAACTTTTAGAACACCTGAGTTGAAAATTGGTAATTTCCCTTTCTAAGAAGTGTTTCACATGATTTCTTTGCACACTAACATTTGACAATTATTGGGCTAGTCATTAAAAGCATGGATCATTATAATTATACCAACTTGATTGGAGTCCAGCCATTTTATTTGTAAGCTTGTTATTTTTACTTGGCAAATTAACCTGTCTATGTTTCAGTCTCCTTGGCACATGTAATCTCAGTAAAAAGAGAAAACAATAGACTCTCGGTTATATTGTTTTTATGAGGATTAAGCAAACAGCACATTGAAGTGCTGAACCAGGGTTCCTAGAACATTTGACCTAATGTATTAGATCCTAAGATCTGTGTTCATTAGCAAGAATACAGTGGTAGTCTAAATATACCAATATTCTTTTAGCTGGATTTTAAAATCTAGTGGAATTTTAAAGTTTAACAAGAATTCAAAAAATATTACCTCTTCTGTTGATGATGATGAAGATGACAAGGACAGAAGCCTAAAAAGCTAAAGGAAAATAAAAACTAAAATAGAATCAAATGCTATCTTTTAGAAAACTGAGGTTTTTGGTGGGCGGATGGTTGGGTTAGCCCAGTGGTGGGTATTAAGGAGGGCACATATTGCATGAAGCACTGGGTGTGGTGCATAAATAATGAATCTCGGAACACCAAAAAAAGATAAAATTACAAAAACAAATGAATAAAATTAAATTTTAAAATATTTTATTCATTCATTTGACAGAGAGAGACACAGTGAAAGAGAGAACACAGCAGGGGGAATATGAGAGGGAGAAGCAGGTTTCCCACTGAGCAGGAAGCTTGTGTAGGGCTCCATTCCAGGACCCTGGGATCATGACCTGAGTCAAAGGTAGACACTTCACAAATAAGTGAAACCATATGATAATTGATGGAGGACATAGGGAGTTAGAGAGGAGAAGGGAGTTGGGGGAAATTGGAAGGGGAGGTGAACCATGAGAGACTATGGACTCTGAAAAACAATCTGAGGGTTTTGAAGGGGCGGGGGGTGGGAGGTCGGGGTACCAGGTGGTGGGTATTATAGAGGGCACAGATTGCATGGAGCACTGGGTGTGGTTCAAAAACAATGAATACTGTTATGCTGAAAATAAAAAATAAATTAAAAAAAAAAAGGTAGATGCTTTATGTCTGAGCCACCCAGGTCCCCTAGAAAACAATTTTTGAAAGGAAAAAAAAAAAAAAAACCCCAGGTAGAGGCAAAGAGAAGTATCTTTCTCTCTCTTCTCTATGTTTTATACTTCACATGCTTCAGCGATCTCTTGTTCCAGTTACTTGTTTTTTTGTATTTAAAGGCTGCTGGATCTCATCACAGTGACCCAGAAATGATAGATTTGGATCATGCATTCATCTTTTGGAAAAAATATGCACATCCTGAGAGTTTTAAGTTTAACATAATTACATGGCTATTACATTTTCAGTAGAAATGATACTCTGTCTTTATTTATTTTATCCTTCATAATTCCACCTTTATTATCTTTCTTCCCCCAAGGTTTGCAAAGAATCAGGACTTGTCCATTGCACACAATAATGGAAAAATGAAGGAAGATCTTCATTATCATGAGTCTTATATTCCAGTGACTGGGAATAGGATGATACAGATGATAAGGAAATATACACATAAATGAATAAGTAAGCAAAGAGACTAATTTCAGATAGTGATAAATGCTAAGAACAAAATGAAACATGGTGAGATCTTTGAAAGCAATGGGTGAGCTACTTTAGAATAGAGAATCAGGGAAAGACTGAATAGTTAATGTGCCTGGAGGAATAAATTGCTTGAAGAATTTGTCATTTAGGAGGATAAAAAAGGGTATTTCAGACAAAAACAAAAACAAAACAACAACAAAAAAAAACACCAAAAAAGGGGAAATAACCGTATCTATATAGAGAAAGCCAGAGTAACTAGAGCAGCACGAGCAAGTGTTTCCAAGATTGGTTTAAGAGGTAATTAGGTACCTGGTGATATGTGCTCTTGAAGGATATGATAGAGAATTTTCATTTTTTTCCAAGGAGCAGGCTTAACCATTAGAGAGTTTGGGCAATGGAAGGACATAGTCTAATTGATGCTTTTGAAAGAAGAGATTGGCTGCTGTATAAATGGTGGAATATAATGAGACAAGAATGGGGGAGGGTGTGAAGATACCATTAAGATATAATTGTGGGGCACCTGGTTGGCTCTGTTGTTGGAGCGTGTAACTCAATCTCAGGGTTGTGAGTTTGAGCTCCATATTCAGTGTAGAGATTACTTAAAAATAAAATCTTAAAGGAAAGATACAATTGTAATAGTCTATGTGAAAGATGATGGAGTTGTGGGCTTTGGTTTACCAGACAAATGCCAGGATTGCAGAAAATATTTTGAAGGTGGAGCCAAGGAGATGTACTGATAGATTGAATGTGTAGTGTAAAGGGAGTGAGGAATCTATAGCGATCTAGATTTGGGGAAATAGCAAATAGTTCAACAGAATGTTGCATTTATTGATAAAATTAGTTTAGCCATTTAAAATCTAAAATGCATGGAAGTCGGTAGGGAGTTCAAAGAAAAAGATAAATTTGAGTGCCATCTATGCATAGATTGTAATTAAAGTCATATGACTTGATTGATTATCTAGAGAGTGTACCCAGAAAAAGAAAATATTTGGAGTACCACAGTGCCTAGAAGTCTGGTAGAGGAGAAAGGGAGCCATTAAAGGAGACTTTGAAAGGAAGATAATGAAAAAGAAGAAAATCAAGCATTTTGGGTATCCTTGAAGGCAATGAAAATGTGTGTTTCAAGAAAGGACTATAATCATGTATATCAAGTGCTGCTAAAAGTCAAGTAAAATAGGTCAGTGAATTAACCACTGGCTGTGATTTTTTGTAATCTTGAAAAGAGATTTTTCATTGGCCTTGTGGGGAGAAAAACCTCATACAGAATGGGAAGTAAGGAAAGGGAAAGAATAATAAAAATAGACAGTTCTTTCATGGGAGTTTCCCATGAAAGAGCATGGAAAACTGGGGCAGTGACCAGAAGGAATGTGGGGTTATGTGATGATTTTGTTTTAAAAGGATCATATTGAGTAATGTTGAATACCAATTGGAATAATCCAGCAGAGGGAGGAAAAATCCTTGCTGCTGCAGGAGAAAAAAAGAAACATAATTGCAGAAGTAATATCCTTGAGAAAAATTATTTGAAGTGGAATTCAAGACACAGATGAAGGGGATGACTTTAAATGGAATCAGAAATTTGTCTTTTATCATAATAAGAATTATATGGTATAGAAGGGGGTGGGTTAATAGAATTGGTACAGGTTTTGTCTAAAGGAGCAGTATATAGATGTAGTGAAAAGAAGGGCCATCTGTACCCCAATGTTCATAGCAGCAATGGCCACGGTCGTCAAACTGTGGAAAGAACCAAGATGCCCTTCAATGGACGAATGGATAAAGAAGATGTGGTCCATATACACTATGGAGTATTATGCCTCCATCAGAAACGATGAATACCCAACTTTTGTAGCAACATGGACGGGACTGGAAGAGATCATGCTGAGTGAAATAAGTCAAGCAGAGAGAGTCAATTATCATATGGTTTCACTTATTTGTGGAGCATAACAAATAGCATGGAAGACAAGGGGAGTTAGAGAGAAGGGAGTTGAGGGAAATTGGAAGGGGAGTTGAACGATGAGAGACTATGGACTCTGAAAAACAATCTGAGGGTTTTGAAGGGGTTGGGGGTGGGAGGTTGGGGAAACCAGGTGGTGGGTATTGGAGAGGGCACGGATTGCATGGAGCACTGAGTGTGGTGCAAAAACAATGAATACTGTTATGCTGAAAATTTAAAAAAAAAATTAATAAAAAAAATAAAATAATTTGTGTATAGTAGCCAAGGCGGGGGGGGGGGGGGGAGAATAAGAAACAATGGTTGGTGATGATGTGGTAAAAAAGGAACCTTCATGCACTGTTCACGGAAATGCAAACTGGTACAGCCACTGTGTAAAACAGTATGGAGGTTCTTTAAAAGTTAAAAATAAAATTACCTATGATCCAGCAAACACATTACTCTCTATTTACCAAAAGAAAACAGACACACATAGTCAACATGATACATGTACTCCTTCCTGTATTTATAGCAGGATTATTTACATAGCCAGATTATGGGAGCATCCCAAGTATTCACCAACAGATGAATGGATAAAGAAGAGGTGGTGTGTGTGTGTGTGTGTGTGCGTGTGTGTGTATATATACATACATAATTTTAGCCATTAAAAGTGAGTCAAATGTCATTTGCCATGACATAGGTGGAACCAGAGAGTATAATGCTAACAGAAATAAGTAAGCCAGAGAGAGATAAATACCATATGATTTTGTTCATATGTAGAATTTAAGAAACAAAACAAATGAGCAAAGGGGGAAAGAAAGAGACTGAGATAAATCAAGAAACAGACTCTTAATTATAGAGAATAAATTGATGGTTACCAGAGGGTAGGGACTGTAAGGATGGACTAAATAAATGATGGGGATTAAGGAGGGCACTTGAAATGATCACAGGGTGCTGTATGAAAGTGTTGAATCACTATATTGTATACTTGAAACTAATATAACACTGTATGTTAACTATCTGGAATTAAAGTAAAAGCTTAGAAACAAATAAATAAATAAACAAACAAACAAATAAATAAATAAAGGAGCAGTATGAGGATAAGTCAGTAACATAGTGTGCAAACATATGGACAAGAAAAGATCCTTACCCTTAAAAATTTAGTCAAATAATTAACCATAATAACCTTTCTTGTATTGCATATTATCCTTTTCAGTAATATTTTAATTATATTTAGTTATTATATAAATTTTGGCAACTTTACCTGCTTTTATTATCCAGCAAGTTGTTATTTTTTGGTCCTTGCACTTTGATGGCACAGGAGCATAGATATAAGTTTGCCTCATTGCACTTACCCATTTTTGTAATCATATGTTTGCAAGCTGTTGGCATAGATTGATATTCCCTGTCATTTTTTCTGACACCATTTAAATCATAGCAATGGTTTAATAGTTTCCTTAAAATGATGCTATCATTAATTCACTTTCTCAATGAGAAGTTCTATTTTAAGGATTATATTGTGTTCAAGGGATATAGAATTTTTTTTTTGTCTGAATCAATGAGGGTTATGTCCTTATATGAGATTCAGTGGTTTATTTTAGCTCAAATAAGATCATGTCAAGGAAAATACCATAGAGTAGTTGTTAACATCCTAGATTTAACATCAGGTAGATCTTAGTTTACATAGCATTCCCAGACTATTAGAACTTGGAAACATTTCTTACACTGTTTCTTAACTTTCTCACCTGAAAATAAGGACAATACTTCTCTCTTTCATTACAGTGATAGTTTGATGCTTAAACAAGATAACATTTGTAAAGCAAACAATGCAGTGTCTGACATATTATACGGCAAACATTTCGTTGCTATTACTGTAAGTATTAACATCACTGCTACTAGCAGAAAATATTTGAGTGCGTATTACCTATTATGGTAGAGTTTAAACTTTTTAAAGTTTTTAATATATAAATTCCTTTAAATCCTACAGGAGTACAGAGTAAGTCTTTTTTTTTTTTAAAAATGATATACAAAGAAATAGAATAATTTTATGAAGGTCACCCAGCTAATAAGTGGCAGAGCACAGGAAAAATTCAAATTCTGACAGTCTTATTCCAAAGCCCAAATTCTGAGCTCCTACTCTCTGCTGAATCTCACCACTACTATTTGTGAGGGGGAAATATTCCTTCTCTTTTATCCTGTTAAGATGGAATATTTTCAGTTGTCTTTGTTCCTTATACATCTTAATAAAGATAATTGTAGCAATGAAAATCTTAGTTATTGCTTTGTTCTGACTGGATTTTTCCCATTTCTGCAGAAAGAAAGAATGTTTCTGTACCCTGGGTATACTCAACATTTCATAGGAAGCAATGACAGAAGTAATCATCCCAATTCTACCAGAAGTGGTTTAAAGGTTATTTAATTGTATGAAGGATAAAATTATAAAAGACAGATTTCATCTTCCAGAAAGAATTCCTTAATTTTTCCATGTGAAGGAACATGACCTCAATGACCTACAGGAGTTTTATTTCATTGGTACCTTATTCACTATTATCGACAGTAAAAGGACAACACCTCATGTTTTTTGCTTGACATTATTTTATTTGGAAGATGTGTCTTTCCTTACTCTCATCACAAAAATTGCAAGAGCTCAGACTTATCAATAAGAAAGAAGTCTTGATTCTTTTCTAAGCATTTTTCCTTTGCCTAAAGGCTTTCCAACTATCTTTGTAATATGGCTTACGTAACTACTTTAGTTCAAAAGGCTCTGAATAAACATAGCCACCTTGATGTCATGTGATATAGAAAGTGATGCGTGGTGCTGAGGCACAGAACTGGATTTTAATATCAAGTAGATTAGTAAAATGCTCTTTTCCCCTCCAAACAGGAGTGACTGAGAGCCCCCTGAAATTATACCTCATATTTGCCATAATCAAAAAGTATTCACATAGACACTGTTGAATTTCCTCTGAAGGTGCTAATAAACTGATCACTGAATGATCATTGAATGATCATTGAATAGCGTTGAGATAAATAACTTTGAAGACTTTGGAGTCAAAGAGATTTTCATTCCAATCCCAACTCTACCACTTACCATCTATGTGATTCTGGACTGTAACTTATAATAATACTTCATATTTTTTTTAATCAGGTAAGATAACACATAGAACCTACTTGGCACTCTTTTGAGAAAACTGCAACCAATCAATAGTAATAATAGTCATATATTAGAATACTTTTTTTAAAAGGTTTTATTTATTTATTTGACAGAGAGAGACATAGCAAGAGAGGGAACACAAGTAGGGCGAGTGGAAGAGGGAGAAGCAGGCTTTTCCCTGAGCAGGAAGCCTGATGCAGGGCTCAAGCCCAGGACCCTGGGATCACGACCTGAGCTGAAGGCAGACGCTTAATGACTGAACCACCCAGGTGTTCCTAGAATACTTTCTTTTACAAATATCATAAAACCCAAGCTAGACCAAATTCTAAGGAAGTATAGTGATTCATGTACATAAACTAAAGGACCAAGGGGAGGGTAGTCCTCAGGATTGGCTAACTCAATTGCTGTTGTGCTATGTCTATGGGATTTTCCTCACTGTGTTCTCCCTTGCTTTGCTTTATGAGGAGGGAGATTTTTGGAAAAAAATCCACGTTGCACACTCTCACACCACATTGTCCAGAGAAAGAAAGAGGAACTATGTCCTTTCTCCATATATAAGTCCCAGCAAATATGCCATGAAGCTTTTTGGGCTGAACTGAGTAACTTTCTCATATATAAATCATTCCTGGGGGCTAGATAAATGTCTTGGACTGATTGGCTTACGGCTAGACTGTTGTGTCAATCATTGCAGCAAGAGTATAGGAGTTACCCTTAACCAGTAGCTCAGACCTGGAACTCTGAAACTAAAATTAGGGTACTTTGGGGGAGGGGAAAAGTCAGGAATAAATGCAGAGAAGGCAACAAATAATGTCCATTTGGCCTTATTTTCATGATGAGTGGTCCTGTGGGTTTTTTCTTCTAAGTAATTGATGATGTTCTTAATATTTTTCAGTGAATTATCTAATGATATAACCAAAATTATAAACAAATGTTATGTTTTAGCCTAGTGATGGATAACATAGCAAAAGGCCTTGAAGTCTTAAAGTCACAAAAATTCAAATACAGTTGTTCAAATACCTGTTTCAAAGTATAATAATAGAAAGATACTTGGTAATTCTTTTTTTTTAAAGATTTTATTTATTTATTTGACAGACAGAGATCACAAGTAGACAGAGAAGCAGGCAGAGAGAGAGAAGGAAGCAGGCTCCCCACCGAGCAGAGAGCCCAATGCGGGGCTCGATCCCAGGACCCTGGGATCATGACCCAAGCCGAAGGCAGAGGCTTTAACCCACTGAGCCACCCAGGCGCCCCAGTAATTCTTTTTATATAAGCTATGAGTTAACACATAACATTATATTGTAGACAAATAAACTTGATATTGGTATCTGAAAATTCTGTAAAGTATACATTTATTAGTGGAATCTGAAATATGTAATTATAATAATTACATAGCAATTAAAATTATATATGTATAATTATATAAACCATATATGCACTATTATATTGGATCAGTATTATATTAATTTTTTCTTAGAGTTATTGGGATAATTTTTCCCTAGAGTTATCTGGATAATTTTTCCCTCATTTCTCAGTAAGAATATTGATGAGTTAATTAATTAATATCAAGTATAATCCAGCTTTCTGCATAAATCTAGCTACAAATGCACAAGTGTTTTGTTGATCAAACCCTTGTGTTACTACGACTCAAGTGTTTTCAGGGTTTTTCTTTCATTGTGCTGTTTAACACATGATGAAGATATATCTCTATGTGTCTATGAAGTCTGACATCCTGATGGTGTAAAGTTTACTTTCATCTGTTGAGATTTTGACCCAACTTTCAATATTTATTCTCTTAATGATAGATGGTATCTACCAGATGGTATCTGGATACTCAAATAAAAAATACTATATTTTTTAAGTTGTTTGGATTTATTCATATATTATTTTTATTTCATGAAACAGCAAAAAACATAAAAAATAGTAAAAGTTGTAAAATTAGAACATAGAATAAATTCAAGCAGCATTTGAGAATTGTTTTCTATTTCTGGAACTTTTGTAATATCAACAGATTTTTTGATAACCAGGAAAAATCTCTTACAGAGACCTCTTTCAGTTAACATAAAATTTGAAGGTCGTATTTCAGAATATTTTTATCAATTTGACAGAAGAGAAATGTGGGTACGTGTATTATATCTGGATAATATCAGATCTAATTTTCCCTATTTGTAAATAAGGTTCATAACTTTCATCATTCTAGAGTTGTGCTACAACCCCACAATTTTTGACCCAGCCTCTGTGATTGGCTAAGATACAGGAAGCAGATTCAATCTAATCAGATCATTCCTTTTGTCATCTTTTATAGTGCATTTCCTCTACTTTTCCTTCTATTCTTCACAAAGGCTTAAGAGCAGGTAGAAATGCTGCATTTGCCCTGCATCTAGTTGTGGATACAGAAGACTGCAGTTTTATTTCACAAACAGGTGTTACAGCCACAAAGATGAAAGACCATACTCTCTGCTAAAATCTGAACTAAGAAATTGTACAGCACTTTCTACCTAAGGTTGGCAAACAAACCTCAAGATTGGTTTCCCTAGAAGCAGATAATGATGATATCCATTTGGTTAGTATAAAAAGCCATGCCCCTTTTCTATTAGTCTAAAAAGGCAAAAGACTGCTCCAAATGACTTTATAGTCATTTGGGGAAAACCAAAACATTCCACATCCTCTGCCTACTTATTTTAAACAGGAAGTTTCAAGACACTGAAATATCTTAGCTCAGAGTAGTCATCCTTGAAATAGCTGGAGAGCAGTGTAAGAAAAATATTTACTCTCCTAAAAACTGCAAGACAAAGATGCTACACTGTGCTCTATTAAATTTAAATTGATTAGTGTCCCACACAACCAGTGTGCACAGGCTGGGCAATGACAATCAGCCATGAAGTGGGGGCTGCCAGTGGCAGTTCCAGAAACACAGCAAGGGATTGATTAAAGTGAGCTTTCTACCATCTGTGGTCACGTTATGCTTGGGATCGTTCATATATCTGCAGGAACAGCAGTAAATATGCCAACAAAGGCAACAGGTTTCCTTGAAGCAGAGAAGAAAGGGGAGTCGATCAAGCTAAAGCTATAGCTTAAGTCTGATAGAAGAGGATTCATAGAAAAGAGCTGACTTTGGCATTCTGTGTGAAAAGACCATCGGGGATGGAAATACTATGCTAGAAAGATAATTCTTACTTGGAGGATTTATGATTAAAATTTTAATTCATTCTAATATTTGTCCAATTAAATCAGTTATAGGCATTTTGGCTGAGAGTCAACCTTTACATTAGGGAACAATATTTTTTAAAAGGGTTTGGCTGAAAATGGTGGCTCCAGTGTTTCATTTCATTTGGATGAGAGGAAAAGGAAAAGAAAGAGAAGATGGAGGAGAAGATAAATAATGGGGAAAAATGTGACTTTTTTATCAAAAAGCAATGTTGCATATTATTGGACAATCTCTTAGTTCCATAAAATTCTTTTGTAGAAGTCATAATTTTTGTTCATTCATTCATTCATTCATTCACTCAATAAATATGTATTATGTGCTTACTTTGGATATAATGTAAGTGATGAAGCTCTAAGGGAGGCAAACACTTTGACCTCCAGAAGTTAACCCTTCTAGGTATATTAAAACCTATGAAATTATGCAAATAGCTATTATAACTATATTTAGGGGTGTTTCATGTGCTTTGATTGGAATAGTCCAGCAAAAAAGTGACACCGCGGACGGGCGTATAACCATATTGTCAAGTAATAGTTCTTTTTCTTTGCAGTAACTATTCCATATCTCTTTCTTGGTCTTCCATTAGATTTTTTTTCTTCTCACTTGCACATTGTAATCTTATGTTATATTTTACACAGATAATGGAAATTATTCCAAAAGATGTTTATCATCTCCTCACGACCAAATCTACATGCATCTGCCAGGAACTTCTCTCCTTTTTTACTGAAAAAATGGGGAAAATTTTTCTTTCTCTTGGCAATGGTGAATCATTTCATATATGTTACCTTCTCCTGAAGCAAGTGGTCCCCCTGTACTCGGGCCATCTGGAGCATTGCAGGAGCAACTGTGGACCTGAGCACTTATGTAGTCATTGATAATCAAACAAATAAGCAAATAAACAAAACCCTCCTTAACCCCATGTGTCCATTCAGTTTCTTTCTGGTATTCTTTATATCGAAAATTCTTACTGTGATTTTCTACATATGCTTTTTTCAACCATTTCCTTATCTCTCATTTAAAATATTCTCTTCAGAATACTCCAATCAAGTCGCCTTCTCTGAAATTGTTATTGTCAAAAATCAACAGATCTACTGCATCTCTCTCTTTCTCTCTCTACCTCTCTTATTTGAAAGCTTCCTTCTTTGAACTCTATTTTTAGTTCCCTTTATGATTGATTTCAGAATATCCTGGCTTTTTTCCTATGTATTCCTGATTATATTATCTCTCAGCCTCCATTGCTGGCTCCTCTGCTTCTGTCTGACCTAAGAACTAGATTCTGTTTCTTCTTCTCTTCCTTCCTTCTCCTTAGATCATCTTATCCAGTCACATGGTTTTCATTACCACATATGTACTAATAAAACAAAATTTGAATTCTAAGTCTAGCCTTCTAATCTTGGCGTTTATATTTGAATGTTTTATTGGCATCTTAATGTGTCCAAAATTAAATTCTTCATTCCTTTCTTCCCCAGTCTTCCATTTCAATAAAAATTCCACAGGACAATCAATTTTATAGTAAATAATTCAGGAGTCATCTGGTTTCTCCTCTTTGCACCTCCCATAACCAACACATTGATAAATGTCAGTAATTCAATCTACATATCCATAGAGAATCTATTGTCTTTTGTTTTCTCTTCTGCTACTATCTTAGAGTAGGTCACCTTTCTCTCTCACCTGAATTACTGAGATAAGCTCTTATCATTTATCTTTACCTCCCACCTTTCCTCTCTAACCTTTTCCTCCTCAGAAAAGCAAAATGGTCTTTGTAGAAGATAAATTATTTAATACACCTGAATAAAACCCCTCAAAGTACGTAAAATAAAATCTATACATTTCCGTGGTTTACAACATTCTAAATAATGTGGCCTCTGATTTTGTCTTTACTTTTTGTCTCTACTTTTGACTGTTTTGGTCTATTACCCTCTCACTCACAGACTCCTTGGCTTTCTTTCAGTCACTCATATAAAAGTCTTATCAAACAAATATCCTTTTGCCTATATATTCTACCCACTTTCTCTTTGTATGATTGCCTCTTGCTTATCTTTTAAGGTTGAATGTAATTGTTTTTACTCAGTTGTTTTTGTTTGTTTGTTTTTACTGTCACATCTTGAGTTGGTCTCACCTGACATTCCTTCTCACAGGATGCTGTCCTTTTATCATAATTTTTAATTAAGGGTGTCTGGGGGCTCAGTTGGTTAAGCATCTGACTCCATTTCAGCTCAGGTCATGATCTCAGGGTTGCGAAATGCAGCCCTGAGTCAGATTCTGCACTCAGTGTGGAGTCTCCTTGTCCCTCTCCCTCCTCCTCTGCCCTTCCCTCTGCTCACACAGTCTCAAATAATAAATAAATAAATAAAATCTTTTAAGAAATAATAATTTTTAATTATATTGTAAGTGTTTATATACCTATCAATGGTTGATTCTAGAAATAATTGTTTCTAGAAGGTAAAACTTATAAGATTAAAGACCATTTTTGTTCTGTTCATAAAAATATAGCAAAGTGCTGCCATACAGTACGTGTTCAATAAACATATGTTGAATATGTATTCTATTCAATATAGCAGACTAGGACACATGTCTCACTTTATTTCTTCTCTTTCTTAATAATCCCCACTTAAAACTGTGGAAGAAACTTAAAGAGAACATAAAGATATTCAATTACTGAACAACTTTTTATTTTTTTTTATTTTTTTTTAAAGATTTTACTTATTTGACAGAGAGAGATCACAAGTAGAGAGAGAGAGGAGGAAACAGGCTCCCTGCCCAGCAGAGAGCCCGATGCGGAACTCGATCCCAGGACCCTGAGATCATGACCCGCGCTGAAGGCAGAGGCTCAACCCACTGAGCCACCCAGGAAGCCCCTGAACAAAGTTTTAAACAAATACTTGAAAAATCAAAAGGAAACCACCATCATAGATTAACTAGAGGGAGCAGAGGAAGCCACAGTCTACAATAAACACTAATGTGGCTGCGTTCAGGGAGAGGGCCAAGTCAAGCAACAAGTTCTACAAAGGGAGAGCCTGAGATATGTAGCTGAAACATGGACACTAATTGAAGTTTTTTAAATTGAACAGTTGATTTATCCATATTTCTCTTGTATATCCCATATGGATAGAGAAAGACTTTCAGCCAGTCACTTAAGCCTAGGTAAAAATTTTACATCTTTATTTTCTATGGAAATGATAAAAATTATCTGTAAAGTTAAAGCTAATACTGTGAGGTTTTTGGTTGTCCGTTTTTGTTTTTTAAGATTTTACTTATTTATTTGTCAGCGAGAGAGAGCGTACACACAAGCGGGGGGTGGGAGGGAGCGGCAGGCAGAGGGAGAAGCAGGTTCCCCGCTGAGCAAGGAGCCTGATACAGGACTCCATTCCAGGACTCTGGAATCATAACCTGAGCCAAAGGCAGATGTTTAACCTACTGAGCCATCCAGGCATCCCAATACTGTGAGTTAATCATACCAAATCAAAATTTTATTTGTTTTAGCATTGAGGAGTTTTCTAGGGTACCTCCCTATTACCTTAAAGCAAAGCCAGTTGACTCTATTTACCTAAAGACAGAGAGGTCCTCTTTACTGCCTTAATTTAAGATATAAATAGATAATAAAACATCACCCAACAATTAACACAAAAGAGAAATCCAAGGTAACTGGAAAAGAATGTCCTAAAGGAATTCAAAAATATATCATAAAATATTAACAATTAAGCAAACCTTGCATTAATATTCCTAAAGTGATTAAACTGGAATTATTAGAGACAAGAAACCATTCAAAATATTAAACCTAGAACTACAATTCAAAAATAAAACTGTAAGAAAAGAAAGATAATTTTGAGGGATGTTCAAAAACTGTAGAACAGGGGCGCCTGGGTGGCTCAGTGGGTTAAGCCGCTGCCTTCGGCTCAGGTCATGATCTCAGGGTCCTGGGATCGAGTCCCGCATGGGGCTCTCTGCTCAGCAGGGAGCCTGCTTCCTCCTCTCTCTCTCTCTGCCTGCCTCTCTGCCTACTTGTGATCTCTCTCTGTCAAATAAATAAATAAAATCTTAAAAAAAAAAATCTTTCAGCTTTAAAAAAAAAAACTGTAGAACAAGTATACACATACATATATATGTATATATGTGAAATATAATTTTTAAGGAACTATAGAAGTTATTGAAAATCAATATAGAATGTTTTCTATTTGACCACTTAATAGAGAGGTAGAAATTAGCAGAGACAAGGAAGCCAGAGTTTTGTTATTGAAGAGACTATAGAGGCCAGTTGTAGGCAAATAGGCTTTAGCAATGGAATGTAAAAAGGACCCAGGTGACCACCTGGCTAAACACAGACATCAGGCAACCCACCTCAAAGAACCCTCTAACTGACAAATGGACTACTAACAACTAGGCACAGTTACCAAAAGAGAAAAAATTCCATATGTTGCCATCCCTCCTCATCTTTCCCCTTTAAAATCAGCCCCCCACCCACTGCCTCCTTGCGGACAGCCTCTCCTCTGCTGTCCTGCCTGCTGCTCCCTTGTGGTGTATTCAATACACTTCTATTTCATTTCTTCTGCCTCAGAGTGAATTCTTTCTCCTTGGGCACCATAAGCTTCCACCAGATCATGACCCAGCATTTGGGGTTCACCATCCAGTGAAGAGACACCACAAGAACCTAAAGAATTCCAAATTGAATGAAAGGTAAGACTTATGACTGGCTCTATGATTGTAAAATGGCAGCATTCAAAGTTTTTTATTATTTTTTATTATACCCTGGAATGGAAATAAATCAATATAAGATATCCATTAATAAATGAGGATGTAAATGATGATAAATTTGTTAGTTATACTAAAGGCTAAAAGATTATAGAGAAAAACCCTCAGAGCAATAAAACAAAATATATTTTTAGCCTTGATTTCTATACCCAGTCAAAAATGTCATCAAATGTGAGGACAAAACAAAGATATTTTCAGAGCTATAAGTGTTATCTCCCATGAAACCTACCTTAGGAATTAAGTGACTGAGTAGTCTAGAAAAAAACAAGGCTGGTAATCGTGGAACAGGGGCAGGGAAAAGACAGAGATTCAACTTCTCTTGGAGTCCATTGCAAGATCGGGGCAACAATTCAAATTGGATACAGGAGGGGGAAATGGTTGGCCACCATGAGAGAGGATTTAAGAATAATTAGCAGATATAATGGAAGAGATATCAAAACAGAAACTTGGAAAATACAAAGGCAAGGATAAAGGTGCAGAATTTTTAAAAAGAGATAGAAAATAAGCAGAAAGTATATTTAAAAAAATGGAAGTCAGAGTCCAAATGAAAAATAATGTTTGATCTCAGCAATTTTTTTGATACTGCTGGACAGCATTTTGTTTAATAGAGGTTGAAATTTAGTGTTTAGTGCTGCTATGAAGTAAGAGTTTTCATATTTCAACTTATAAAATGTCTTTCCAATCAAATAAGAATTGTTAAGTACTGATATCAATCCACAAGCTTATTTTAATTGAACATATTCATCATTTCGAAGTCATTTATAGAATTCTATCATATTCTCTTGATAGTCACCTTTCAGTATGTCATTCATTATGTTGCAGATTAATCACTTCTATTTGAAGGATCAGTGGAATCTCCTCAACTGTACAGTCAAATGAGTTTTAAAGTATAAAAATTTCCTTTACATTTGCATCAAGGTCCAAAAAAACCACAGCTAGATCTGTGTTTTAGTTCAGGAAATACATCCACTACAAATTTGCATGGGAATAGAGATCCCATCTCCTGTTTTAACTTTTGACAGCATGGAAAGTATTTCAAGTAGCCCACCTGACATTACTTGTGATTCAAACAACATCAGTTGTTTAAATGACTACACAACAGCATAAACTCCACATTTAAGCACTATTCTGCCTATAATTTTAGGTTGAGTTCATTAGGAAACATCAAAAAATAATATAAAAATGAAAATGAAAAAAAAAATTTTTGTCTGTAGTTAACAGTGGTTGAAGCAATTCTTTTCATTCAGGAAAAAAAGAAAACCTTTCGGTCCAGTGCTCAGAAAAATCCCAGTGAAATTTTACCATTGCTAAGCTATCAAACTTCTGTGAAAGTAGGGCAGGTCAGATTATTCAGCTTTTATTTCTATCAAAAATTGACAGAACTGACCAAACATAAGTCTGTAAGGGATGCTCATAAGAACAAGTGAAACTCATAACAATTACAAGTGATGGTGATAAAGCCTTTGCCTGCATGAATATTACAGTAAATATCCATAGACTTGACCCATATTACATTTTCACAGGTTTTGTACCTTTGTTCAACTTTTCCTTTTTCTATGGCACATATATTTTTATCACCATCTGTTGTAATATATCTTAACGGATTCCACTTCAGGTTGTGCTGAATTCATGTTTTCTCAACTTCTTTGAAAGTCGTCTTGCCTGACCACAGATAACAGTCATAGAAGCTGATTCTTTAATCACTTCAAACTTGGCTTTGAGTCCTCAAAGAAACACAACATCTGAGCAGTATCAATATCATCCGTTGACTCATCAAGAGCCACAGAAAATCACTTGAAATCAATTGCTATGTTTTCTTTTTAATTGAGTATTGCTGTTTTACCCAAGTATTCCAATCTTTGAACAATTGCTCTCGCCAAAACCCTGACTGACTTAATCAAGTTTTGTTTTGTTTGGTTTGGTCTTATTTGTTTCTGGTTACCTTTGTTTGGCCACTGCACTAAAACACAATTTAATTAACTCACCATCAGTAAATAGTTTTCCTTGCTTGGTTTACAAATAAGCCACTCAGAAACTTAATTTTGTTCCCGTCTCATTTTGTTTTTATTTTTATGAAGAAATTCTACCATTATTAAATATCCCATTTAAAGCTTTCTAATTTTTCACTCACTTTCTTTCTTTTTTTTAAAAGATTTCATTTATTTATTTGACAGAGAGAGACACAGCGAGAGAGGGAACACAAGCAGGGGGAGTGGGAGAGGGAGAAGCAAGCTTTCCCCTGAGCAGGGAGCCTGATGCTGGGCTCAATCCCAGGACCCTGGGATCATGACCTGAGCCAAAGGCAGATGCTTCACTTAATCCAGGCTCCCCTTTCAGTCACTTTCTTTTGAATATTGTCATGAGTGTTCAAGTAGATATCAATGTATATTGATTCTTTAAGCACAGCTATAATGTCATTGAATAAGAAACACCATCTTTGTCATCTAATTCTATAGCAGAATAGCCTGCACACCACTCTGCCTTAAAATCATGACATTTAAAGTCCACTTTTCTCTTTTTTTCTTGTTTTGACATCATGAGTATGCCCAGGTAGTAAATAAATAATAAAATAACACAGTACAATAATACATGTGGCATTCACAATGCTGTCAGGCTGTAACAGTGTCACTCTGACAGCAATGCTCTGAGCAGCAATGCAAAGCTGTGAGAGCGCCACATATGGTCTTTCCTGCAATTACCCAACTCTGTCATTTCAGCACAGAAGCAGACAGACACAATATGCAAACAATTGAGCATGGCTGGGTTCGAATAAAACTTTATCAGTAGATGCTGAAATTTGAATTTAATCGTGATGTGTCACAGAATATTTAAAAAACATATTTGTTCAACTCTTTAAAAATGTGAAAACCGTTCTTAGCTTGCAGGTCTACAAAAACAGGGAGCACACTGGATTTGGTCCATAGGCCATTGTGGATTCCCCGATCAACTTGGACTATATCCACAGGCTTCCTCACCCACTGAATTCTGGTTGGGTCTGTCAGTAGGGAATACGGACAGGGGACTGGTGAAAGGGAGAATAGTGAGTTTGGGGTATCTATTTTCTTGTTGCTGCCCTCTGTCTGTGTGATTGCTACAGAATGGTTACATATCTCACCTGAAGCTTTTAAGGATGCATCCCTCTGCTGAAGGTTTTAATTCCTGTCAGGTAGCCTTCTAAACACAGCTCTCTCTGTCTCTAGGTTACAGTAACTGCTCCTTACACTTGTTCCTTCATGCATAGGGGTAGTAAGAGGACTCCAGCTTTGTGGGCCCTGGCCTTATGCGCTGCCCTTATGGTTCGCTACAATGTGACTTTATAAATGGTTAATAAACCTATCTTAATTTTAAAAATATATTTTCTGTTGAGATCCTAACTGGTCCAGATACTGATACTAATTTCTCAGATTAAGTATATGATAACATGATTTTCTATCTCTCATACATACATATTAGGCACTTGCTAGATGTAACTGGATATCCAAGTCCTCTTTTTCCTTGTATACTTTCTTATTAAAACTATTTGTGGTGAGCTTAGTTGAGGCTGGCAAGTGAGAGGAGGGTGGCGTGAGGGAGACAAAGAATCTTTACTCTGAGAGTTAATTCCAAAGTCTTGCAACTAAATTGTCTCTCAATTTTCTCTGATTAAGTTTATGGTTTAATATGTTCTTTAGTTAGTGGTCTTTATATAACTTCTCCTAACTCTCCACTGAAATGCCCAGAACAAACACAGACTAAGTAATGGCAACTCAACAGCACCAAAATTTAGGAATTATTTGCACACTATTGCCAGAGTTGGAAAAATTTGCACCATTTAGAAGGTAGATGGAATTCAGTTGAAAAACTAATTTGAATTTCCCATGAATGTCAGGTGCCAGAAACAGTAAAACTGCTGGCCTGATTGAAGACAGGAAGGCCATCTGTTTCTCCCCCTGTCTCTTGGGATAGAAATGCATTTTCTTAACCAATCAGGGCACAGTCATATCTGGAAAATATCAATGTTAGTTTTGAGACTGTTTTCTATTTTATTAAATTTTTAATAAGGTATAAAGAAGGAAGCCTAGATAAACTAATTCCAATTTTTTTAAAAAATGTATTAATTCAACAAACATCTATTGAACATCAACTATATGTCCCTATATTAGCTTGTTGGGAGAATAAGACATTGGTCTCTCAAAGACACTACAGTTTGGTGTGAAAATAAAACAGAATTTAAAACATGGTGTGAGATAGATAAGAACATAGGGCTTAGGAGGTCAAGGAAGATTTCCTGAAGGAAGCAATATCTAAAAGGATATATGAAGGGTGATTAATGTTGGCTGAATAAGGTGGCATGCATTAGAGAGATGTGTGTATGCATAGTTCTGAAAGAAATATAGTCCCCATGCAAGAGCATTTAAGAGACAATAAATGAATAAAATTTGGAAGGAATGTCTGTCAAATAAAAAATAATTTCAGACTTTATATATTTATATACTTATTTATTTTTGTAAGAGATTCTTTTCTTGAAAGATTATTTCAAAAGGACAGGAATGGGACCATGGCAAAGGGAAGAGGATTACCACTGCAATAGAGAGGACATTGCTACGAGCTCCTCAGGGTTCTCAAGGGTTAGACAAAGGGTTTTTCCTTTAACAAGGCTGCAAAGAACCAGGTATGTGGGGAGTGGGATGAAAGGTGGCATGGTTGGATGGTGGATCTGAGACTGTTTTACTCTGATGCCAGCTTATGCTCAGGAGAGGCCCTTTCGGAGAAACTGTAATGATGGCTCAGGCTGAAGGTGAATCAGATTTCAGGGCAGGAGCAAAGAGAAACTTAACCAAAGTTTGGTTAATAGGCATTTTGTTCCCATTGATCAGTGGGGCAAGCAGTGGGGCAATCAGTGGAGCTAATCATTTATAAGCAAAGCATGGAATATGGAGAGTCAGTGTCTAGCCTTGTCATAGGTAAATGACTGCATACCAGTGAGATCATATGATAATTGTCTTTCTCTGATTGACTTACTTTCCTTAGCATAATATCCTCTAGTTCTATCCACATAGTTGCAAATGGCAATATTTCATTTTTTGATGGCCATGTAAGAGTCCATTGTAGATATACCACAGCTTCTTTATCCATTCATCTGTCAATGGACATCTGGGCTCTTTCCATAGTTTGGCTATTGTGGACATTGATGCTATAAATATTGGGGTACAGGTGTCCCTTGGGATCTCTACATTTATATCTTTGGGGTAAATACCCAGTAGTGCAATTGCTAGGTCAGAGCGTAGCTCTATTTTCATCTTTTTGAGGAACCTCCATACTGTTTTCCAGAGTGGCTGCACCAGCTTGCATTCCCACCACAGTGTAGGAGCTTTCCCCTTTCTCTGCATTCTCGCCAACATCTGTTCTTTCTGGACTTGCTAATTTTAGCAATTCTGACTGGTGTGAGGTGGTATCTCTTTATGGTTTTGATTTGTATTTCCCTGGTGTCAAGTGACGTTGAGCATTTTTTCATGTGTCTGTTGGCCATCTGGATGTCTTCTTTGCAGAAATGTCTGTTCATGTCTCCTGCCCATTTGTTGATTGGATTATTTGTTCTTTGGGTGTTGAGTTTGATAAGTTCTCTATAGATTTTGGATACTAGCCCTTTATCTGATAAGACATTTACAACTATCTTCTCCCATTCTGTCCATTGTCTTTTGGTTTTGTAGACAATTTCCTTTGCTGTGGAAAGCTTTTTATCTTGGTGAAGTCCCAATAGTTCATTTGCCTTCCTTTCCCTTGCCCTTGGAGAAGTTGCAAACTCTATCAAAATACCATCACCTGTTTTCACAGAACTGGAACAAATAATCCTAATATTTGTATGGAGTCATAAAAGACCCTGAATAGCCAAAGGAATGTTGAAAAAGAAAACTAAAGGTGGTGTCATCACAATTCCAGACTTCAAGCTCTATTACAAAGCTGTAATCATCAAGACAGTATGATATTGGCATAAAAACAGATACATAGATCAATAGAACAGAATAGAGAACCCAAAAATGGACCTTCAACTCTATGGTTAACCAATCTTAAACAAAGCAGGAAAGAATATTCAATGGAAAAAAGACAGATTCTTCAACAAATGGTGTTGGGAAAATTAGACAGCCACATGCAGAAGAATGAAATTGGACCATATCCTTACACCATACACACACACAAAAAAAAATGGAAGAAAGACCTAAATGTGAAATAAAAATCCATAAAAACCCTAGAAGAGAACACAGGTAACATCTTTGAGCTCGGCTGAAGCAACTTCTTCCTGTACATGTCTCCTTGAGTCTTTTCTAAGTCATATGGGGAAAGGGGGTTCCTTGTCATAAGAAATTTCTGAAACACAAAGCATTGGGGATAGGGAAGGATTTCTTTAACCATCTCTGTTTTCTAGGATCACAGTACTCACTGAGGTATAGTTCAACATTGTTACTTTAATGTACTGTATCTTCACTGGAGTTAGATTTACCATAAACTCCATCTATATAAAATATCAGAGACCAATTCTTGTGGATAAGAGATGACTCTACTTAAGATCAGCAGAACCAAATTTAAATATTTGCCAGATGCTGGGAATCTGATTTGGTAAAAGCTTACTCGGGCACAACCTCCATCCCAAATTGTATGGTTGTCATCTGATTGATTTAGGTACTGAGTACTGCTATCAAATTACCTTAATTCTTCAGAGCTTCTGACAATACTTTCCTTGTGTGGCCACATCTTCTAGAATGCAAAGTGCCATCAGCCATTACCCCTATTTCATGCCTGGTGACTTCTTGAGCTTTGAAGATCCAAATGACTATGTGTAAGTTGATGAAGTGAAATGAGGAAACAATGTTCTCACTATCTCAAAAAGCAGTACTTCCCCAGGAGGGAAGAGTATTGAACTTGGTTTTACAGACCTTGGATTTTTGGGCCAGGGGACAGTTATTGGGGGTAAGATGACTTTTAATCCACTCTTAATTATGTTTCAGCAAAGAGACACCAGGTAAGAACACTATTTTCTCTAATTTTTGCCATATTCTGGCAATGGGTAGATCTCTTTCCTTCTCCTTACCTAGAGTTGTTGTGAGATTTTATGGTGTTGTTTTCAGGGTCTTCTTGGGAATTTTCATGAGAAATCAGAAGAGGCAGTATTAGGCAGATGGCTTGCCAAATGCTATTCTTAACCAAAAATCGTAAACTAAAATCTTCTTCAAAGAGAAAAATTCTGTTTAAATCAACAAACAGGAAGGCATTTTAGGTCCTCAACAGAACTCTGAAAAAGCTCAAAACAATCTATAATTCGATATGACAGTTAGATCAGCCTTAGAATCAGGCAATTAGCCTATGCCCATAAGATTTGGATGAAATAAGTTTGGGCTAATGTAACTCTGTCTAATAAAGAGTCACAGCACATGAATTAATGCATATGAAAACTCCTTGTCATCTAGCTTAAAGAAAGGAAATTGACCAAGATAGCCTTAAAACTCTCTTCAAACTAACGGAACTTTTATTTTTTTTAATTAATTAATTTATTTGACAGAGAGAGAGAGAGAATTCACAAGTAAGCAGAGAGGCAGGCAGAGAGAGGGGGTGGAAGCAGACTCCTGGCTGAGCAGAGAGCCAATGTGGGGCGTGATGTGGGGCTCGATCCCAGGACTGAGACCATGACCCGAGCCAAAGGCAAAGGCTTAACCCACTGAGCCACCCAGGTGCCCCCTGACAGAACTTTAGACAGGCTTCTCCCAGAAGCCTCTGACTTCTCCTCTTACTGCATTTACTTTAGAATACTTGGGATTGTAAATTCTTCCCCTGACCCTTTGAGATATAAGTTCCCAGCTTCTAGATAGTCTTACAACAAGGGATGTCTTTCTTAAGGAATAAGAGTCATCCCTATGAAACTAACCACCAAGAAAGATAGTGTCCCTGTATTGTAGTCCCTGTGGGAAAATAGAAGCCTAACTTCAGTTGCCAATTAGCAAACACAAATGGTCTAATCACATTGACTGCCTCCCCACAACTTCCTCCAGTAGCTTAGCACTAGCTCACCTAAGCACTGAAAACTCTCCCACCATTTATTTCAACCCAGTTGTGTTTATTCTCTTTCTCCTATTGCAATAGTCTTGAATAAAGTCTTCCTTGCCTGTTTAAGATTGGTATGATTTTTCTTTGACAATGTTTTTACATTTATCTTTTAATAGAAATGATGGAGAATGTGTTTTTAGGTAGATGTGAACTCATTTGTTTCTCATTTTTTAATTAAGTAGTTACTGGAATTTATCATTTCAATTAATGTTCCAAACTAGTGGAATTTAAAAAAACTCTTTTTTAAGACAAAACAATGGAATTTGATGAAAAGAAGGTCCATGTAATGTAAGTAAAAACTAATGAGACAATATTGAAAAGAAAGATATTTTATTTTATGAATATGAAGTTTTCCCATTTCCCTCTTTCTTTTCTTCCTTCCTATCTTTCTTCCTTCTCCCGTTTTTATAGATCTTTCCTCTCAGGTAATTACTGATAGCTTAAAGGACACCATCTGCTTTCCAATATGTTCTGATTATCATTTATAAACATAAAAAAATTCAGTGAACTTTGGGAAATTTCACACAATTCATAGTGTTTATACTAAACACAATTTCTGTTAAATTCATAAAATGTCTTATCACATTTAAGATAAAATGTATGTCTTAACCTGTTTTACTTGCTTCATACTTTATTCCGAGTCAAAGAAGAAGAGGGTGATCTTTAAATATTTGGGAACCCGGAGGTCTCCCAGACTGTCTTGATTCTGCCAGTCTGTACAGTCATTTTTTTTTTTTTTTTTAGTTAATTCCAATAAATCTTCCCCCCCACACTCCCTTTCTTGTTTGGCCTGCTTTTTTGTTGTTATTATAATTTTTGCTGATATTGTGGGCTAATTCATTTGTGGAGGACATTGCTATCATTGCTAATGGCCCTCCTGCCTTATCCAAAGACCAGCAATAGTGATTTTAAAACTCAAATGTACATAAGAATTACAATAGGAATGTGTTAAAAGTGCAAATATCTGGACCCACTCTAAGTAATTCTGACTTGAGTACAATCTGGTAGAATTTGCATTTGAAAAAGAAACATTTGATTTAGGTAGAAGGATCAACTATGTGGAGACCTCAAGATAGAGTAAAACATATGAATCAAAGGAAATTAGAAGAGTAAATACATTGATTGTGGGAGACTAGGTAAATAGAATATATATGTATGTATATTAAATAAGAAAACTAAATGAGAAAGAGACACATATCTGCCCCTGGGCCTGTAGGCCTTCTGTATGAATTCATTTTCAAATTCTCCTGGCTTTATCCAACTCACTTCAGAGGGGAGCTGTACTTCAACCATTCTGTTCTTTTAAAATAAAATCTATTAAAGTTGAGATTATTTAATAAATTAATTACCTATCATGAAATGATCCCCCTTTCCTTCTTTGCCAGACATATATGTACCCTTTCATTTAGTCATATGCTACTGATGATATCCCAGGATTTTCACTCCATTTAACCCTAAGAAGACTGTAAACAGATGCTTTCACCTAATTTGTCCTCAATCCCCTTTCTAGAATGCTGATTGTTACTCTATAATACTTCAAATAAAGTAATAGATGCATGCATTTCTTTTAGTTCTCTTAAGTGAGGCAGTCAGTTGGGAGAGCTAAATGATAAATGTGTCAATAATGTGGCATCATGTAGTATATATTATTGACTGGTTCTTTGTCAAAAGAATAAAAGAAAATAATCATGAATATAAATAGGAAAATTCTTCTTTTCTTTTCTTTTTTTTTTAACTTATCTCTATGCCCAATGTGGGGTTCAAACTCATGACCCCAAGATCAAGAGTCACATGCTCTACCTACCCACTGAGCAAACCAGGCACCAAAGGAAATTTTTCTAAACAGCTTTTTATGGTTAGAACTTCCAAAATCTAACATTCTCATAGAGACTGTTCATGACTTCTGCTTTAAGAAACCAGATCTATGTACCCTTCTATCTGAATATGAAACAGCATTTGAAAGGGCATTCTCTAAGACACTGTAATGATAAAAGAGAAAGCATAGAATTTGTTTTCCAAAACCATCTGTATGACAACAAATTATTTCACCTTAAATTACACATAAATATTTAGATCAAGTTACTACATCATCTTTAGGAATTATTCAGAACCATAGTGGGCATGTCTTTGTAATTGGTATTGTCATTAAACCCAACATAACTCTTAAGTCTTCTGCGGACTTGTTTAAAAGATATCATTTCACATTTTGAAATGATATGAATAATGATTAAGTATCAGATAGTGTATATTTTTTCCTAAGATTTCTTCATTTCTGTCCTATTATAAAAAGTAAGTAGAAGTATATACCTACATTCATAAATACAATATTCATCAAAAGCAAACATAAAGGGAAGTACTTAGAAGAAGCAAAGCATGTTTTTAGGACTTTACTTGAACTTTTACTGGTTGCATCCCCTCTTTTACTTTTTATTTTTTTAAATATTTTATTTATTTATTTGACAGGCAGAGATTACAAGCAGGAAGAGAGACGGGCAGAGAGAGACGGAGAAGCAGGCTCCCTGCTGAGCAGAGAGCCCTATGCCGGGCTTGATCCCAGGACCCTGGGATCATGACCTGAGCTGAAGGCAGAGGCTTTAACTCACTGAGCCACCCAGACACCCCACATTCCCTCTATTAGGTCATGTGGGCAAGATGAGCCAAACGGTATTGGATTAAGTCCCTAACTATTCCCCTCCTCCCCACCCCGTAATACCCTACACCACTCCTTTCTCCCTCCTCCCATATTCCACTCAGAGCCACTTCCTGTCTACCTTTCATTGGGAGTTTGAGTAGGATCTATTGGCCTACTCAAGAACAATTTCTACATGTCTAGATACCAGAGACAGAAACACAGTATAGTACATCATAACATATGTATACTTCTCAGTGATTCACTGTCCCAAAACACATTAAAAGATGGATTCTTTTAATTATCACACTTTGGCATTGACTAAATAAGGTGAAGTAGGACCAATATGGGTGGGAAATTAGGTTGCTAAAGATTTGTGGTTAGTGATAACTTGCCAATGCAATTGGCATTATCTTGCAATTATGGCTTCCAACCCAACTTTCTAGCTTTGTTTGTCTTAAATTCTTAATGCAGACAATCTCCCAACATTTCTTCTTTATTATGTGTTGTATGTGTTTACTCTTAAGAGTTTATTGTTTTCAGACCTAATGCTGTGTACTTTGAATACCTTCCAGCTATTAAGATCATTATTTCCAGGAAAGTACAATTTTTTACATGCTCAATCTCATTCAACCTATTTTACAAAGTTTACCTACTGTTTCACAATTCTCACTGACAATGTAGAATAATTATCATAAAGTAATTCAAGCAATTTTTATTTTTCAGACTTCTCACCAAGATTTTACTTAATTTCTGTGTTAAGATCAGTATTTAAACACCAAATTATTAATACATGCATATTCATAATCTAAGATCCTTTGTCCCCCAAATTATCTAGATGAATCCACCTGTGATGCTATGTTTTGGGGGCTGCCTAAACTATTTAGTTAGTTGCCACTCATTTTCTTCACACTCTCATGTTGAGCAAAAATAATTAAATAATATTTCATTCAAGAAACATTTATCAAGCACCTACTGAGGACCTGAAGCTAAACTGTACTGCGTGAAAGCTGACTGTGCGCATCTCTTCATATCTCTATATTATGTGTGACATTATACCAGCAGTTTGAAAGTGACCTTGATGGGAGTACTTACAACATGGTAATGGACAAATGGACTTTTTTTTTCCCCAGGAAAGATGATTTACCAGCACACAGCTTATTAAGTGCTGGATACCATCCTTCCCTCAAAGAGCTTACTGACAAGTAGCTGGAAAAGATAAGTAAACCTTTGGATTTTCATCCTGAAAAGATAATTCTGGTGCCAGTATGAGAGTGATTAATTCAAGCATGAGGCTAGAAATGTCATCAGAACAGGCTCCTAGAAGTGATGTGGAATTTAAGTGAACGGTGCTGGCTACCTAAATCAGGAAAATGACAATGGAGGCATGCAGATAGGCATAAAACTTTGTAGGAAACTGACTTAGAACTAGTATATTCATCTTGCACCACCACCCATGAACTGAACTGCAACAGGAACGGTCCTGGTATACCAGTAAACTAAACGAAAGATGTGGAAAAAAAACAGCTTTCAGACATTGGACAACAAGAAGCACCTGAATTATTTTTCTGTTCCTAATGACATCCATACTTTTAGCATTTCCTCATTTTAGATTTTGAGTCTATTTGAGTCAATTTTTGAAAAAAAGCGGTCTCGTCATGTCATTCTCTTGATGAAAAATTGTGTCATTTTTAGAAACAGTGTTGTAATAATAATCCAGTCATACAGTGATTTTTGAAGCTGGGTCACACAGGAAGCTGTATGATATTTGCTCTAAGCATGCTCCATGTATTCTTACATGTGGTCCTTACATTATGGGGAGGTACTTTACATTATGAGGGAGATACTGTTCCCCTCTTAATGGATTGGAAGACTGAGCCACAAAGAGATTAAATAACTTTACCAAAGTCTTAGAAAATAGGATGCTGGGCGCCTGGGTGGCTCAGTGGGTTAAAGCCTTTGCCTTTGGTTCAGGTCATGATCCCAGGGTTCTGGGATTGAGCCCCGCATCGGGCTCTCTGCTCAGCACGAAGCCTGCTTCTCCATCTCTCTCTGCCTGTCTCTCTGCCTACTTGTGATCTCTGTCTGTCAAATAAATAAATAAAATCTAAAAAAAAATAGGATGCTGATATAATGCTAAGTGAAGTCAGTCAGTCAGAGAAAGACAAATACAAATATCATATGATTTCATCATATGTGGAATTTAGGAAACAAAATACACAAGCAAAGGGGAAAAAAGAGAGGAGAGAGAGGGGGAGGCAAACCATGAAACACTCTTCACTAAAGGAACAAACTGATGGTTACCAGAGGAAAGAAGTGGGGCATGGGAAATAGGTGATGGGGAGTAAGGAGGACACTTGTCACGATGAGCACCTGGTGGTGTATGGAATTGTTGAATCACTGCACTGCACATCTGAAACTAATACAACAGTGTATATTAACTAAACAGAATTAAAATAAAACTTTAAAAAAAGGAAATAAGGGTGTTCAAATTCAAATTCAGGCAATTTGCTATTAACAATCACTCTTAAAATCATAAAACCCACTTACTCTTCAAGAAGATACTGATTTTTGCTTTTTTTTTTTTTTTGCCTATTTTGAAGTCCCTCATGTCTGAATCCCAACATATATTATCTAAGTCATCTTTACTGTTTCTCTACAAGAAAATTCCTTTTCCTCACTTGTAAAATGCAATACTCATCTCATAGAATCGTCTAAGGATTAAATGTGGTAATCACATACTTAAGTTATAGTAAATATTCTGTATTAGTTCTCCTGCTCCTCCTCTTTCTTCTTCCTTCCTTTGTTTTGTTCTTTTTCTGTTTCTGTTATTCTTACACTTATTATTATATTTTTCATGTTAAACTGAATAACACTGTAGCTCTTTAATTTTCTTTACCTAAATCCATATAGTCCACTGTATGATTTTTGTGACATGTCCTATGTTCTCCTTTGTTTTTATACTTTCACACATTTTTCAGAATTAAGCTTTACATATTTTATAACTTGCGATCCCTTACAAAAGAAACTTTGCCTTAGATATTGTAGCACAATGCCATTCATTGAATAGATTTATATAGTGTCTACTGGGAAATAGGTGGCATTTTAACTTATGGATTTTGAGGATCCATTGGAATTTTAAAGGTCAGATGTTTTAAATCAAATCCAATGTTATTATTTTTTACTTCATTGATTAAAGTTGCAGATATAAACAATAGAAGGTCAAATATGATTTCTGAAATAAGCTGACATAAAATATATAAAGTCAAGATGAAATTCCATGAAGAAAATATAAGGTAATTAAGTTAAGAAGATAAAACATTTTGTATAAATACAAATAAGCCATTTAGCCTCTTGCAAAGACCTAAGAAAAAGTTTTAGGCACCCTGGATTACAAATTAATTATGTCATTGTTATAGTTTCAAAGGAAACAAAAGATACCAGGCTAAATAAATTGTAATGAAATATGTGGATACTTTTTTGCTTGGGCTTCCCAGTGTGAAAACGGGAATGATGATTAGTGACCTCCATCAAACTGAAAAAGTCCAGGTAGTTTTCTTAATCAAAATTTAAAGGATTATTTTAACATAGCAATATACTAATAACTAATTTGATAATTAGTTGAAGTGTTTAGATTCATATTATTTGATAACCATATACATTTTATTAAATGTTAAGTGCCAGTATAAAAATGACAATTTGTGTAATAATAGATAGATAACGACCACATGGTCTTTGCATAAAGGACAGTTCTTTGCCCTTCTGGTTTCTATTCTCTTCTTCTTTCATCTTTCTTTCTTCCAGGCTGTCATGTACTTAACCTGAGTTCCCATTCCTTGTTTAGTCAAAGTGTATTGTTTATTATATTGAATCACAGCTAATGTGCCCAATGCTTTAAAGTCATAGTTTGTTTTCTGCACATTTTCCTTAGTTTTAATGTATAGACAGTGGGCTATATTTATGTGCTTTGTTTCTAGTTCTTCAGCTTAAATGTACAGAAATACTAGAAAAATAACCAATATTTATAGAGTGCTTTGTAGTTTGAAAGCACTTTCACAGGTGTTGTTTCTTTGATATTTAAAACTACCCCATTTCTCTCTTCTTAAAAAATAACACCAGAGTTTTTGATTTGCTTAAGGTCGTATAGCTTGTAAATGGCAGAGCAAGGAGTCAAAGTGTATCTTTCACAATCTGCAAAATCTCTGCTAAATGACTTTCATAGGTGAAATACCAGGAGTTTATAGACTTCCTTGCTTTTGGCAGGAAAGAAAAGATTTTCTCTCACTAAATTTTAAAAGGAAATTCTTTCCCATGGTTCAGAATACATAATAGGGTTTTCTTTTATTCCTTGATTAAGATCACCCAACTTCAGAAACAGAGTCCTCCAAGTCATACCCACTCTGTGTTGGAGGGTGAGCTGGTATGTCTAGTACGAGACTGGATTTGAACAACAAGGTTGGCAGTCTGGCAATGAAGTCTCACACAACATCTAGATTTTAGTTGGACTTATCAAGGAATGGGCCCTTACCCTGAACATCTACGAGTATGATCCAACCTGATTTGTGGGGCAGACCAAACATCTAGTTCATTGACAAAAGCCCAAAAGACAGAAAAATTGTAATGGGACTCAACAGGTACAATATTCACCAGAGCTAGTGCAACATCCTAGACTTCTGCCCCTGAGATAAGATTGCCTCTCCATTTTTAGTTCAGCATAGCTGGGGCGACACTGAATTTGTTCAGTTTGGGACTCCATCAGATTTTAACTTAGTCAAAACATCAGTGGTCCAGACCTAAGAATTTAGGAGAACCTTAGTGAATCGAAAACCCTGTCAAGCCAGTTTTGCTTTCAAAGGCCATGGGTGGGTTAGGGATAACGTTTCCCTCTAAATTATAGCTGCCATTTTTTTCATATAAAGCTGCAGTGTTGCTGGGGCTTAGCCTGCTGCATTCTCGATTACACAATTTCCATTTAATAAGAGAGGCTTGTTGGCCCTTTCTACCTTATTTGTTGTGTGTAAGTAACCTTGTTACTTGACATTGGGAATAGCAAGGTGGAGAGTCACACACCTCCATGGTTCAAGGGCTCAGTCTCAATAAGGGCTCCATTGACAAACCAAGAGCTCCTTTACGAAAGAGTTTTCCTGGTCACCATGTCAGGGAGGACATGACGGCAAAACATGATGCCATGGTGTAAAGGCTGCTTTTCACTGTCAAAGGCTCCCATGGCAAATTCATCAGCACCAACGTATGTAGTTTAAATAGGGTATGAGGGTTGATTGGCTTTAAAGCACTAGTATTGCTTATTGGTGTGGGGGAGGGGGGAGTTCCTGCTGGCACTTACAAGCATTCACATTACCAGTGTGTAAAATATCCATATGACTAATTATAGATTCAGTAGTAGAAGCCATAACAGCGGCACATTGAATTGGCTTGAGGGATTCCACCCACAAGGTTCCTCAGGTTTCCTTCCCCACTATGAGCACTGCCTAAAACGCATATGTTAAACTTGCGTACCCCTTCCTTTCATGGAGCCAAGTATGGTGGTGACTTCAGTGACTTTATCCAGCAGAGCCATAAATTTTGTGATTCTCCCCTCCCCAAAGCTCCCCAATATCCTCCTGGAGACCAGAAGCACTGGATCCCACCCCTAAAAAGCTTTCTCTTTAAAGCAGCCTTCTCTTTAAAGGCATAGCGGGACAGCAGAGATCAGTGGGGAAAGAGGGAAAGACGCGAGGCACGCCAATAAGTAAGGTGCATTTCTGGCTTCAAGGGGTGCTGCACTTGATCACAGGAACTTATCTATGTTTGTTTCACAAGAATTTATCTGTATTTCGGGGGTCCACTGGGTCATTCTCCACTGGGTCACTTTGTCAGCATTGTAAATGATCTGGAGCAGCAGCAGACTCAATTCCAATCAATGCCTAATCAATGGTTTCCCATGAGAGGTTTGTTTTGTTTTCCCTCAGGAAATGCTTCCTCAGAGGATCAAAGCTCCCTCATAGCATCCAGGAGCCATTACAAAAACAAAACGAAGCAAAACAAATCAACAAAACCTTCAGATCTTTTACTGTCATCTTCAAGTGGGTCTGAGATGGGCATAATAGCCTGTAAGAGGGGCTGAGCTATATAAGACAGCCCCATTATTTCCATTCTTTCTGAATGAGCACTATATGCTCTTCCCCTTTCCTCTGAAAGGAAATAGCCAAACTTTTCAAAGTTCACCTGGTTTCTGCCCAAAGCTCCTGTGAATTCTCCTCCTTTCGTACTGGTATAGGTTACCATCTCTAGAACTGCTGTCTGAAACAAAGCAGAAATCTGTCCTCCTAGGACTAATCTTTGTACTAGTTGTTACAGTCGGTGGACCTGAGGCTGCTCACCATATTGGGGAGTAAGTCCCTCCTCCACCCTTTCTCTCCCTCCTTCCCCATTTGTCCCTATCTAGTGAAGAATTAACCATCACTGCACGCTGTTCAGACAGCTGTCTTTGAACCTATTTTCCAGTGGCCAGCATGCAACTGTGCCCCAATTTCTTTTCGTTAACAGACAATAAAGTTGAGAACCGTTTATTTTCTGGCTGACCAAACAGTTTGATCGGCATGTTCATTATCAATTCTCAAAGCTTTCCTTTAAATTCTGTCAACCTGCATGGCTCTCATTTTTACTCTACCTGAAATCATGGTCTCTCCCACTTTATCCCAGCTTCATTGCTGAAACATCTTTCAAGAACTGTGAAGAGTTTGAGATTTTACCTAACTTGCAAGGTAATAAGTTAGCCTGCCATGAAACAGAGACAAAGATTCATGGATGCTGGGAGAAGACACAATACTCCCAATTCAGAGATAAAGGACTTTATTTCTCATAACAGTACCAGGAGTCAGAGTCCATGAAATTTTGCATACATTATATGAATCTCAGTTCTTCCAGGGAGACATGCAGAGGGCAAGATGACCACTGCAAACAATACGTTTCAAGAGAGGAATCCTAAGCTTAAGAAACTTGAATCTTCTATAATGGGAAGTAAGTATGTTTGCCCTTTGCTTATATAGGAATGCTGTCTTGCTGAGCTTTAGCAGCAAGCAAGCCTACTCTTTGCTTCAGAGTGAGACACTACGCCTTCCAAGTCTGATTATTATGAAACATCTTTGAAAACAAAGTCCAGAACAAAAGCAATTAATACCTCACTTACGAGACATGCAGATATACAAGAGATCCACTGAAAACTGTTCCCTAACAATAATAGTAATGTGAAATTATCACTAAACATAATTCATAATTTTGATAAAAATTGTCATAGACTCATTTAGGGAATTAAGAATATCTTTCCTAATAAACAAATACTTCCCATGTACGTTTCATGCTGTTATCTATGCAATGAAAATGAATGAATGTCTCTTTAATGTATTTTATTGAAGTTCATATACTTGTTTATATTCCCCAAATTAGCTAGTAACATTATGGCTTTGTGTTCTGAGAAACAGTGCTAAAATGTTTGTTGAACAAGAAAGGATAAAAACAAGTCACAGGGGATTGCCTGTGAGCTGGACAGTGTCAAGCAAAGCTGGTGAGTTCCTGCTTGGTGTACCTTGGTGATATCGAAAGAAGGAGGGAGTTACTGATGCTCAGAGGGCCTTAAGTCCTCATCTGAAATAGATTAATATATGTTTACCATGTAATAGCATGCTTTAGATAAGAGAGCTAACAAGTATTGTATTTGGTAACATCTGCTTTTATTTTATTGTAGTAGTGACTTAATAGGATCCATATGGAGTGAAGAGAGTTGTTTCACAAAATTACATATTGAAACTCTGTTTTGGACGGATGGAGCAGTACTTTCCCCCTCAAAGGTGGCATTTTATGGTAATTTACTTCTTGCTAGCTAAAAACTATGATTTTTTACACAATTTGGATCGTAAATTCTGATTTAAGGTAGTGATTTCATTACCAACACATTTTTGTGAATTTGTAATTAATTTTACAATGGTGCTCAGCATATAAGCACATAATGAAGCAAGTATTTTTTAAATATAATGAAAAGGAATAATGATTTCTTGATAACAAAACTCACAATGTGGTTACATTTACCAAACACAAAAAGACTTGAGATTTTTAAAGCCATGTTCAGGATAAGAGAAATACAATAGATGGAAACAGTCATACTCTTCAGAGGTGATTTTCATTGAAATTATCTATTAACAGAGACAAAGTATTCAAATTTTGGTTCACTTCTGTCTTCTCCAACCTGAAGAACTATTTCAATGTAGAAGAAGTGAGAGAGAGAGGAAATCCATGATGTTTGAACAATTAGCAAAAAGTAATCTTTTTACATATGCTCACGAGTTCTATATCCTCAAATCTTTCCGTCTGTAGTTTCTAAATGTAACAAAAAAAATGATTTAATGGAAAAAGTAATGAAGTAAGAGTTAAGAGAGCAGCTGGTCTAACCTTGAGTAATTTGACTGGAATTAATTTTCTGGTAATCAAATGAGGTGATTAGAAATACACTTGTCTTCTTAAGCCTTCTTTTGGATTAAGAAATGTGTGGGCAAGTTAGATTGATGAATATATCTACCTTCTTACTAACCAATTGTGCTTCCTGTCTATAAATAATATTGAAATTTTTAGGAAATGTGATAATAATGAGTCCACAGTCGTGACACTGACCAAAGACATTACCCAAGACACCTTAGCATTTTGATTGGAGAATCACTGGAAAAGAATACCCTGCCTTCTAATGTGAGTCCTCCTGAGACATGGACATGTCAACACGGTGACAACAAGGGGTCCAACTGACCATCTGACTCTCACAAGATTCTAAGGGTAAACTGACAGTAATTGACCATTTTTAGTTTTTATAGGTCCATATACTATTACAAATTCCCTATGAACTAGCTTATTTTGGCCCAGTTCAGCAGACAGAGATCTTGAACACATAACAGCAAGTAAATGGAAGAGCCGGGTGTCTTCACCATTTATATGACATCGAACCTTGTTTCCTATGCACTAAGTCATACTATTACTAAATAAATAATTAAATGAAATAACATTGCTCTTCCTGGATGTCTCTTACCTATCTGAATAGCTTTCACAGCTAGCTCCTTGAGGATAAAGATTAAGGCTTATTCATTATGGTACTTAGAGCCTAGCACAAAATTTGCACACACTAAGTGCTTATTAAATAACGATTGCATGGAACTAAGACCATATCAAAAGTTTATGGAATGTAATAGTATTTTTCTCTTCAATGTAAAAGATTTTTATTTAGATGAACACTTGCAGCTCTCACTAGTTTTCTACTTGATCTAAAAATCCAGAGTATTGAGATGTTTCAACATGTAATAAGTATGGGAAGATGATTTGAGAAAATAGGAAAAACTAGATGAATTCCTGAGTATCAGCATAAATATTTTCATGGATTATTTGGGAATTAATTGCAAATGAGCTATTCTCATTTGCCTGTTTAATTAAAAATAAAAATGGTTGGGGTGCCTGGGTGGCTCAGTGGGTTAAAAGCCTCTGCCTTCGGCTCAGGTCATGATCTCAGGGTCCTGGGATCAAGCCTCACATCGGGCTCTCTGCTTGGCAGGGAACCTGCTTCCTCCTCTCTCTTTGTCTCTCTGCATGCCTGTCTACTTGTAATCTCTGTCTGTCAAATAAATAAATAACATCTTAAAAAAAATAAAATAAAAATGGCTCAGGGTGACTAGTTGGCTTAGTCGTTAAAGCATGCAAGTCTGAATCTTAGGGTTGTGAGTTGGAGCCCCATGTTGGGTGCAGAGATTACTTAAAAAAATAAAAATATTTTTTAAAAACTGTTAAAAACTCAATAAAATAAAAAGTATATTACAATACATGCTATAGTAAAAGCTTTAAAAAAGAGAAAGGGTGTCATAATGGTTCAGATGAAACACTTGAAAACTTGAAAAGAAAAAGGAAAATGAAATGGAAAGCAAAACATGACTGACTAAAGAAAAATTATTATATATGAAAGATAAAGGAGATCCATCAAGTACATATTAAGGAACAAATATGTACATAGGGAACAAAACAAATGAAACAAAAATATTCGATGATATGACAGAAGGAAATTCGCTGAAATAATATCTCTGAATTTTACCAGATTAAGTAGGAGCAACACTTTCTGGGGAAACTGACCAAAAAAAAAAAAAAAAAAAAAAAAGAATAGGCTTCCAATATCAAAACTAAATAAAATTACAGATTTTTGAGCTATAATAGATATATAAAGAACTATATATTTAATGTGTACAATTTGATGAACTTGGACATATGGAAACACCTCCCAAACCCTTTATCACTATCAAGGTAACAGACATATCCAGTATCTCCCAGACTTTCCTTGTATCTCTTTGTACATAGCTCACTCCTAAGTTTTCACATGAATCATTGTCTTTCCCATTAGAATGAGATTATAATAAGGATATTCTCTAATCTTTTCACTAGTTGTATTCTAAAATATAGTTAATTTGGGGTTGCTGTCATCCATGAATTCATTACCATGCAAGTCGCACACCTCTACTGCATTTTGTTTTAACTCATCTCTATCATATTGAATCTGCCTCCTGATTAAATAAAACTATTGCTGGTTTGCTAATTTTGCTACATGAAGTGAATATGGGTTTTTTTGTTGTAAAAAGGGGTTTGAAGCATACTACCCCTCTACTTGCTATGTGAAATTAGGCAAATTACATATCTTCTCTCATACCATTAAAAGTTGTGGATCTGTGGCAAGGGAGATTTGTGTACTTGGTGATCAATTGAACTAAAAATGGTTTTGCCATCACCTTTGTAATTTCCACTCTTAGAATTCTATCAAGTTAGCCAACTGATAATTCAGCTGTAATGTGGCACACTGTGTGCAGGCTCCTGGTAGCTCCTGAGAAAGAAAGACGCAGCCCATTGTATCTTCACAGGAACTGCAGCTGATTTAAGTCATAGGATCTCCACTTCTGTCAAGACCTCCACTCCTTTTTTTAAATTTTTTTTTTAAATTTTATTTATGTATTTGACAGAGATCACAAGTAGGCAGAGAGGCAGGCAGAGAGAGAGAGGGGGAAGCAGGCTCCCTGCCGAGCAGAGAGCCCCATGCAGGCCTTGATCCCAAGACCCTGGGATCATGACCTGAGCCGAAGGCAGAGGCTTCAACCCACTGAGCCACCCAGGTGCCCTGAGACCTCCACTCCTCTTGCCATTGCCTAGACTCTTTGCAACTCCTTTGTTATTTTCTCCATCATTTCTCTTTTGTTTGTTTTGCTTTCTCTCTCTCTCACATAATTCTCGGGTTTTGAACAATTATTTGTTCTGTGGTACGAGGTACACCAATTTCTAAGCTTTAAGCATAATCCTTTTTCATACATTGTACTTGGCTACTTTCAGTTGCTAGATCACAGGTCACTTTTACAGAGCCAGGAACATTTGTTAGTTCTTCTTCTTCCTGTTTACTTTCTCTCTTCCTTTAGCACCTCCTCCCTCCCTTCTAATCTTCCTTCCTCCCATACCTGTTCTCCTGTAATTATGATTGTACTTCTTTCCTTAGGTTTAAGGAAGTCTAAACTTTGCTCTCCAGATAAGTGAAATGAAGCTCTTGTTAATATCACATATATATATGTGTGATATTATATATATATAATAGTATATATATACACTAAATAAATATATAAATTATATATATATAAAATACACACATTATATCTAATTTACAGATATAATTAAAAAAAGCTTTAAGTTATTGTACCTATTTGTACCCTAAGAAGACTTGCCATATAAAATATAAGATTCCCAGTCAAATCTGATTTTCAGATAAGCAACAGTTAATTCTTTAGTGTATATCCCAATAATCGCATGGGAAATAATTATACTAAAAATAATTTGTCCTTTACCTGAAATTCAAATTTATCCATGAGACCTGTTTATTTATACGCTGAATATGGCAATCTTAACTAAAGTATATTTTACAGGTCTAATAGATACTTTTTTTTTTTAAATCAAGCAGCATTAAAAATCATTTTATATTTTTTTGAATGATTTATTTATGTATTTTAGAGAGAGAGCCTGTGCATGCAGGAGCAGGGGGAGGGGCCAAGGGATGAAGAAGAGAAGGAAAGAAGCAGACTCCCTGCTGAGTGAGGAGACCAAGTATGATGCAAGGCTCTATCTCATGAGGCTGAGATCATGACCTGAGCTGAAATCAAGAGTTACAGGCTTAACTGACTGAACCACCTAAGCACCCCAAAAACCACTTTATAATTTTTAACATTACAACATCTCCACCAAGAAGATGTGGACCACATACACATTAAGAAAATTAGAAATTGCCAAATTTAATTGATAAAACTCTTTATTGATGTATATTATACTTGTTATCATAAAACTACCTATTTTTACTCTTATGATAATTCATTATTGTATTTTATTTAGTATAACTTATCTTTAATTCATTTTATTGGGATTAAAACCACAAATATTTGTTTAAAACAGGTAGTCACTTTACGCTGAATCAATAACCTATTTATTCTAAACCACTTGGACATTTTATTAATTTCCTTGAGCAACTGATAGTACAGAAGAAAAATCAAATACAAGAAGTTTGCAACTCAGCAGATGCCGAAGCTTAAATGATTTAAGGGGATGGTTATAAAACATGATTTTTTTCTTCTTCTTTCATAAAAGTAGTAGTCCTTAGGGTAGAACAATTTCACATAGGCGTCAACATGAAAAGCTATTTTTGCATAGAAGTTATCTTTTTAAGTTATATAATTCATGAAGAAAAGTGATTATCGTGTGCTGCTACACCTACTCCGAGAAAAAAAAAAAAAAAAAGCATTTGCCCGGATTAAAAGCTTTCCTCCCCTTTCACATATACGCTATGATGACCCCTAGTGGTAAAGTCAGGCAAATGTGCCACGCTTAAGCAGACACAGCCAGATAGATACACATGCGTAGTATAGCTTTTAAGAAGATTAATGTGGGTATAAAAATTTACCTTACTATTACATCAGTCCATGTCTTCCTTTGAATTTTATTCAGAGTGATCTAGGAAATACTTTCATTTCCTTAGTACACTCAGAATATGAATCTTAACTAAAGTAATGGGGAAAAGATCAGGTTAAATTGTATTTATACCTAGTTCAATATTTTAAATTCTGACTTTTTAAAAAAGATTTTATTTATGTATTTGACAGACAGAGATCACAAGTATGCAGAGAGGCAGGCAGAGAGAGTTGAGGGTGGGGAGGAAGCAAGCTCCCTGCTGAGCAGAGAGCCCAATGTGGGGCTCAATCCCAGGACTCTGGAATCATGACTTGAGCCAAAGGAAGAGGCTTTAACCCACTGAGCCACCCGGGTGCCCCTAAATTCTGACTTTTTGCAATACAGGTACTGGTTATGGCTTTTGAGTTAACGCCAATTTATATGTTCACAGTGTTTGAGAAATTTAGGATACTTCAGAAATCCTCTGATTTCAAATTCTACATTTCTCATAGAGACTATATGGAGCAAAGAATGGCTGGGAGGCTTAATTCAGTCAGCTATTTACTGACAGAGCTAGAACTATGAAGTAGACTGCAGACTACTGTCTCAGTGTAATTCTCATACCTGGAAGTGCCTTCTTACAAAAAGGTCACAATATTTACTGTAATAGGGAAAAAAAAGCAGAAATGTGTGGTTCTGTATAGGGATCTAATAGTCATTAAAGTAAGCCTATGATATCTTTCCTGAAGGAAGGTATTAATCTTATTCTTTACATAATATAGTCATACCCCAAGAGGAAAGAAATAAAGTCCTGCTTTCTGATTAATGTTAAGGTACAGCTAAGTATATATATCAATGACAAATAAAACTTGGAAGGTTTTAAAAATTGAATTTAATAATCTTAAGCCATTATGTTATAATAACAAAGGATCAAGAAATATAACCATACAAAACTCTGAAAATATAGATTCCATTTGCATAGAGAATTTTACATTCAATTTTAGTATGGAATTTTAGTAAGAGCTCATAAATATTTAAATAATTATGATGTAATAAAGGTGTTTTTTAAATTTAAAATCTTGGGGACATGGTAGAGAGGATTCAAATCCCAGAAAGAAAAATGAACTAGCTAATCTTTACAGAGTTAAACTTTGAGTTAAATATTTTTTGGCAACTATATGTATGTATTATTTTGTTTAAAACAATTGCAGCCTCATGAGGAGATTTTCAGGTATATTTTTCTGCTCCTGGTCAGAATCCTAAATCAAGAGTTTTCATGTTTTTAATGTTCATTTTTATTTTTATTTATTTTTTAAAGATTTATTTATTTATTTTAGAGAGAGGGTGTTCCTGCATGCCTACAAGTGGGGGAGGGGAAGAACAGAAGGAGAGGGAGAGGAGTGGGAGAGAAGTAGACTCCCCACTGAGCTGGAGCCCAATGTGGGACTCCATCTCATGACCCTGAGGTCATGACCTGAGCTGAAACCAACAAGCTGAGCCCCAGGCTCCCCTAATATCATTTTTTTTCAAGATTTTATTTATTTATCAGCAAGAGAGAGAGAGAGCAAGCTCACAAGCTGGGGCAGGGGCAGGCAGAAGGAGAAGCAGGCTCCCTGCTGAGCAAGGAGCCTGACACGGGACTTGATCCCAGGACCCTGGGATCATGACCTGAGCCAAAGGCAGATTCTTAACCAACTGAGCCACCCAGGTGTCCCTCCCCTAATTTTATTTTTAAATGAAGGTAGTTGAATGGCTTTGCTGATAGCATATTTTATGTGTGTGTGTGTGTATAAATTCAAAAATTATTTGCTACATAATTTTGATATGGACAAACTATGAACAAGTTGGTCAAAATCCAAAAGATCATATGTGCTTGGAAACTCCACTGAATATTTTGCTTTGTAAAGTAGTCAAACTCCCATCTTTGGATGTCTTCAAGAAGTAGTTGAATGACTACTCATTAGGAATATTTAGAATAAATGTTTTCATTGGGTGAGAGCATGAAATGAGACATCTACTCCTTTCCATTCAATGAAGTGTTTCTGTAGTTTTTAGATTAACAATTGAGTCCTCATAGTCCTATGAGGTTTGGCTTTAATCCAACTTAAATGAAAGCTTAAAATTAAGCAACGTTTCATATAAATTATATCCAGCTAACTTCATTACCTTATTTTCCAAGGTAAAATGAACATCTGAGTAAGATTCTTTAAAGGTAGAAAAGTAAAAGTTATCTTAAGAATGACTACACTAAATAGATAAAGAAGATATGGTCCATATATGCAATGGAATATTACTCAGCCATCAGAAAGGATGAATACTCGACTTTACATCAACATGGATGGGACTGGAGGAGAGTATGCTGAGTGAAATTAGTCAAGCAGAGAAAGTTAATTATCATATGGTATAACTTACTTGTAAAATATAAGGAATAATATGGAAGACATTAGGAGAAGGAATGGAAAAGTGAATTGGGGAAATCAGAGGGAGAGACAAACCATGAGAGTCTGTGGAGTCCAAAAAACAAACTGGGGGTTGGGGGAGATGGATGAGCCTGGTGGAGGGTATTAAGGAGGGCACTTATTGCATGGAGCCCTGAGTGTTTTACATAAACAAAGAATCTTGGAACACTGCATCAAAAACTAATGATGTATTTTATGGTAACTAACATAACACAATAAAAAAAAAAGAATGAATGACTACATTAAGAATTTTTTAAAAAGTAAAAGTAATTAAAAATGGGTAAATGCAGAAGTACCTTTGATAAGGACAAATTCCAAAAAAGAGTTAATCATGTTCCAGAATTATTTTATAGTATTTTATAGTAGCTCTTTTTTTTTTAACAAGATTTTATTTATGTATTTATTTACTTACTTACTTATTTGACAGAGAGAAAGAGAGAGAGAGAGCGAGCATGCACCTGTGTGTAGAAGCAGGAAGAGGGGTAGAGGAAGAAGCAGGCTCCCCTCTGAGCAGGGCGTCTGATGCAGCGGGAAGCATGATGAAGGGCTTGACACCAGTGTCCTGGGATCACGACCTGAACCAAAGGCAGACGCTTAACTGACTGAGCTACCCAAGTGTTCCTTTTATAGTAAGTCTTAAATTGCGTCTCTGGGTAGTATATTTGGTTGTCCTATAGAAACTGTAAGAGTCTAAGCCAAGGCATAGAATATTTTCCTGACTCCCTAGGTTAATACGATGATAATTTTACTTAAAATACATGAGGACAATTGATATAGAAGAAAATCTTGGGTGTAAACAATTTAGATAATTTTTCTCTTTCATTTTTAAGACTTTCTTTTGGATAAGTTAGTTTTAGTCTTATAAAGAACAGTCACATATTTTACCAAAAAAACTAAGTAATTACTAAATGTGATATCACATTATGAATTGACACTGACTTAAGCTCTTATATAAAAACCAGAATGCTTACATTTTGATTATATACTCACAAATTCTGTAAGTCTTAGCTCATTTGAAATGACTGTAGCTATTTTTTTTCAAAGAAGAAATAAATTCTTATAAGCCTTCACATTTCCAGATATTGATTACTTTATAATTTGCAGTGAATCAGTCATTTATTTTTGGTCTTGCCTAGAAACACTATTCCAACAAAAATGGAATCAGATATCTTAACAATATTACTAAAACAATGATAACATCTAACATGTATAATAGGGAAAATGAATCTCTTGGGGGCAAGGATTTTATAAATGTGTATGAACAGGAACTCCCTATTAGACTATCAGACCATTAGAATGCTCTACTCTTCAATGAAGAGGGAAACAGTCAGATAGTAAAAGTTACAGTAGATAACCAAGTTCATTATCATACTAAGTTTGTTACTAATAAGCAACAGATGAATGATTCTGCCTATTTGAGAATTAAGGGAGTGAGGTTAAATCATTTCAAAATCATGAAACGTACAATGGAAGCACTAGATACATAGAACTAAGTTTATTCAACATCTTTTTCATCTTTCTATTACTGTCTTTCTTCTAATTATAACTGCAGTGATATAGGTTAATTTACTTTTATTTTTGTTCTTATATGTAGAAAAGGACATTTCAACTTAGATGTTTAGTTTCTCATTACTGTGGGAAATTAGCTTATAAAAGATTTTCTGAACTCCATAAGTTTAAATTCCAATTCAATGCCTCTAATTTAATATAAAATATTCACTTCTATATCATACATTTTTATTGTGATCTTACGGCTTTTATAGGTGCCAATCTAATTTCCTTTCTGTTTTCCATTTTCTTTTCTTTGCCCATGAAATAATGAAAAGCACATTTAATATACCACTCAATAGTTCAAAAGGGGCTAATTATATTTTGATAACAATGTTAAAGACTGCCATTCTATAGCGCCTTTTCTTTTGCTAAGAAATGAAAATCTTTATCATTTCTATTAATACCAGTTAAACACACAGCACTTGTTACTCTCTAATATAACCTATTAGAAATGTTCTCATAGTGTCTTCACTCTTAACATTTCTTGTTTTAACTTCCTTTGTTAACAACAGTCCCAATGAACCTTTCCTGCTTGCTTTCTGCATGTATAGCATGACATAGTCACATGCTGTAATAATTCCTTATGCAGTTTAGCAGTTCAAAATTTATAGAAAGGGTCTACACACAATACTTCATTTAATCTTCACAACTGCCCAGAGAGTATGACATCCCATTTTATAGATGAAGAAAATGAGATTTAGAAATATGATTTCCCCACAGCTGTGTAGTGTCTAAAGGTACCTTAATTCCTTTTCTCCATTTAAAAAAAAGATTTATTTATTTATTTATTAGAGAGAGAGAGCACGAGCATGAGCATGGGGTAGGAGGAAGGACAGAGAGAGAGAGAGAAAATCTCAAGCCCACTAAACTTAAAACTAAACTTAGATGTTTAGTTTCTCATTACTGTGGGAAATTAGCTTATAAAAGATTTTCTGAACTCCATAAGTTTAAATTCCAATTCAATGCCTCTAATTTAATATAAAATATTCACTTCTATATCATACATTTTTATTGTGATCTTACGGCTTTTATAGGTGCCAATCTCTGACCTTAACCTTACTTTACACACCCCCTTGGTGTCCAGGCCTGACAAACCATTTGTAGTTCTTCAGATACTTGTAATGTTTACTCCTCCATGGCACACACGTCTGAAATATCCTTCCTTTTCTTATCTGACTGGTCAATTTCTACTCTTTCTTCAAGATACCCTTTGAAAACCAGTACTTTCATGGTGCTTTCTCCAAGGACCTCAAGGAAAATCAAATGCCTTCTTTCACCCTGTTCTGTAGCATCTCACATATGTAATTACCTGAGTCCTTACAACAGTACCATAATTATTACGTGTCGGTCACAGTATTTTTTTTTATTTATTTTATTTCTGTCAGTATTTCTAGAATCCTGAATACATATTAATTCATTCATTGCTCATTGAATGCCCACCAAAGACTTTAATAAATGTTCGCAAAAATTTATTATTACTAATCATTAATTTGATATTAACTTTTGAATTTATGATTCCCTATTCTTATTTCCTTGTTTCTTGGCTCCTTAAGGGCATAAGTCTCCAAGGATACCTCACTAAAATAGACCCTTATAGTTTCACCGCTGGACTACAACCTTTTAAAACCATTACTTCTTTGCACTCAGTTTGTCCCCATCACCAATCCTATGTATAATTCTGAAGATAATCTTTCTTAGTATCTATTCCTATCTAAAATGGTTTAGCAATCCTTGTTTGACTATTGATGAAATGTTAACTCAATATTTCATTGCAAGCCCCTCCCCAAATCTTATCCTCCACATCTCTTTATTCTGAGCATAGGTATTTTCTTCAACAAACAGGTTGCTTGCAGTGAGAAATCCCTCTTTGCAGATAGCTAGCAGCACTCAACTTGCATTCCACTTCCTTGACTAGGTCTGCTAAAATTCTGGCTCATTTAGCAAGGACTTCCCCATTTAGAATCATTTTCTAAGGTACAACTTGCATAAATTTTTAAAATCTCCCTCCTTTGAATACTATCTCAAGGATTAGGAAAAGGGTATAATTTTTTGTGTGTTTCTTTCCCCTCTCTAATTTTGCACTTCGCTAAATATAATGTATACATTAAAATGATTGTTGATTGACAAATACTCTCTACCACATTTTGTTACTTTATTTGGCACACAACACAATAACTTGTATATAATGATCTTGCTTTCTAATCATTGTGTTTTGTTTGTTTTTTGTTTTTATGTACTCATTCCAACCTAAGGGTTATAAAAGTGTTAAGAGGAGAAATGGATTCCTATATGGAAAGTCACTGTCATGTAGCAGGAAATGCATTGAACTGGGAGTCAGAAAACTCAGGTCCGAGTTCTGCTATTTGAATGGTTTCCTGGAATGTTATCTTTTATTACCATCCTTTCTCCATCCGTGAAACAAAAACAAAATCCTCAAGAATGTTGTGAGAATTAAATGAGATACTATGTGTGAAAATATTCTGCAAATTTTAATATGCTGTACAATATAAGGTATTTCTTCTTATGTCTTCAAGATTATTTTATGGATAGCATATGTGCATAGGGCAGTCAGTCAGAAAAAGCTGAGTCTTGGGTCAAAGTAGGTGGGTCATATTTCCTTCAGTTTTTAAAGCATTAGCTACAAAATCCTATTCCTTTGCTTTTTTGTTTCTCTTTCCTATACATATTATGACAGTCCAATGCAATTTTTGGCAAAAAGTTTTCCAATGTTTTTTTCATTTTCTTACCAAATATGACCTCTTGCAGTTTTACTTCTTCTTTACTAACTCATCCATGAAATTTGCCTTGTCAATTCTGCTTCCATCTTACCGAGGTAGCTGTCATACCTGGGAGCAGCCTTTATTCTCAACCTCGCCTGCATTTCTTTCCCGTGGGCTCCTCTTCCCCTCTGCTGGCTGCCAAGGAGAAGCACATTTATTGGCATGGCCCCCAAACAGATGCCTGCCTGCTTCCCTTCCCCCTTTCTCTTTCAGCCAAAGCATCACCTGCCAGGGGCTGGCGGTTGCTGCCCCCGCTGTCCACTGCCTCACACTGCTGCTGCTCCAGTCCTTTTTGGCAGCCTCTTCTGAAGTTCCCCTGCCCGCAGCTCTCCTGTGCTGCTTGCCAGCAGCCTCCTCCTCCTGCCTGCAGCTCTCCTCGCTCCCGCCAGCGTCTCCCCCGCTCGGTCTGCGCGCAGCCTCTTCCTCCCGCCCTTGCCAGCTGCTTTACTCGCCTTTCCTCAGGCTGCTCCCCCTCCTTTCTTCCCCAGACCTTCCCCTTGCTCTTGCTAGCAGGGTTTCTTTCCAGCGTCCCCACCCTCCTTGGCCCGGTGTTTTGTTAACGCCCGGGACCACCTCTCTTGGGTCTCAGTGTGCGTACGTCCAGCGGATAGTGCATTTTTGGAAAGTGAGCATTTTCTTCCCGCTTCTGTATTTGACGAGACACCAACCCTCAAACCCCATGCCTACTCCCTTAGTCCGAAAAGGTGGGGTGTAGTGATGGTAGAAGAAATTCAGGGAAACAACAGGCCACAGGCTCGGTCGGTGGACCCCAATAAAGTTTTGGACGCTCGGGACTTGCCATCGCAGGTTCCCAAACTTGACCAGCCTGGCAACCTACGCGAGCGCCCAAACAGCGCACAGTGACTCCGGCGCTCCCTGATTCCCAGCGCCCCCTGACCTTCCAGGGACGCTTGACTGAGGACGCCAGCGGCTCTCCAGCACCAGGCCTGGGCCATTCCCCAGCCCAAGCCAGGGTCCGCAGCCTGAGCCCCACCCAGTCCCCGGCTGGGGAGGGGCGCACTTGTTTCTAGATGCTCCGGAGTGGGTGGGCGAGATGAAAGGTTGGAGCCGCCCAGGTTGCTGGGTTCTAGTCTCGGGGATGAGGGGGTGGGCGGCTTGCCAAGGACCTCCTCCCAATCCATGGCCCTTCTGAAGGTCTGGCCACTTCCAGTGCGCGCTACAGTAGCGGTTCCCCTTCACAAGCAGTCTCCTTTAAGAAGAGCGCGCGCGCGTATGTGTGTGGAGTTGTGTGTGTGCTGATGTGTAGATATATGTGTGTGTGTGTGTGTGCGCGCGCGCGCGCTGGTGTGTGTGTGCGTGTGTGTGTGTGTGTGTGTGTGTGTGTGTGCGCGCGCGCGCGCGCGGGCGCGCGCGCTGAGGGCCGGAGAGTCAGGCAGACCCCGGGAAGGAGGAGTTATGTAGATTACGGATGAACATTCTGGAGGGGAGAGAGGAGAGGAGGGAAGGAGAAGCAAAGGCGAGAAGCGAGGAGCGGCGAAGGCCCTTCCCGCAGAAGCAGGAGGCGGCAGCGGCGGCGGCGGAGGAGTGGGCGGTGGAGGAGGAGAAGGAGGAGGAGGAGGAGGACGAGGACGCACGGGCTGGAGGCGGCGGCGGCGGCGGCGGCGGCGGCGGCTGCTGCTGCGGCTGCGACTCGGCGCTTTGAGCCGGAACCGCCGGTGAACTTGGGCGCCACGTTCCCGGTGACGGGCCCCCGAGGATGGTGAATGCAGGCTGCTGCTGACCCTGCCTCCGCCGCCGTTTCTCGGGGGCTGCTGAGTGCTGGGCCCTCAGTCTCCTCCCCTTGCCCGGCTGTGGGTGAACCTGCAGGCTCCTTACCCACCGGGAGGACTTTTTTTTGAAAGGAAACCAGGGAGGGAGGGAGAGGGAGAGAGAGAGAGAGAAAACGAAGGGGAGCTCGTCCATCCATTGAAGCACAGTTCACTATGATCTTACTCACATTCAGCACTGGAAGACGGTTGGATTTCGTGCATCATTCGGGGGTATTTTTCTTGCAAACCTTGCTTTGGATTTTATGTGCTACCGTCTGCGGAACGGAGCAGTATTTCAATGTGGAGGTAAGAGTATGAGAGCTTTTTTCCTTCTCGCTTGCCTGGGCTGCTCCCTGAAACATTTCGTTCACTCCTGGGATCTGGTCAGAGCAGCCTGGGTCTCTGCACATTGTTTCCTTTGCAGCCGCCCAGACCCTGGTTGAGTTTCCCTGTGTCTTAGGTGATGGATGCGCGCGAGACTGAGAATCCGTTATCCCCAGCAGCACAAAGCACGATGCTGCGCGCTCGGAGATACATTTGTAGCAGGTCCATGCTTGTCACCCAGGTTAGAGGCGAAGTCCTACATATAGCAAACGTGTGGCTTTAATAAAAGCAGTTTGAGTGTATGATGGATAAACTGTTCAGGAAATACAGAATTCATTGCTTGGCATCATGTGCTTCCTTGGTATTGTTCCTGAAATCTTTCTCCCCGTGTTCTGTGCCTAACAAAGGAGGTTAAAATCAAAGAATCTAGAGGAGAGCGTGGGAATACTTGATATGTTTAATAACATTACTTTTTGATAAAACACTTGACTAGACAGTCTTTTTCTCATTTAGACATAACTTATTACACTGCAACTAGATCTGACTACAGAGAACATGAAATCCATCTCTTTTAAAGTGTCTTCTCTTCCCCTCCCCCGCCAACTGAAAATAAAACGTGGCCCAATGTAATAGTTGCGAGGTGTGTTTTTAATCTGATTTCACACTCTCATGGTAAAACTGAGAGGTTTTAGTCTGTCATTTGCTTTACTTTGATAGCTTTGGGAACAGCAGACATAAAGCAGAAGGGAACTTGAGGATAAGGACTTGTCAGACCTCTGCCAAAGTACTCTTCCTGTCATCAACTCAGCACTAAAGCCAGTAATGTGCAGTAAATCAATGAAAGTGTGTATACACCTGGGCTCTAACTCCAGTTTATAACATACACAGTGGAATACAAAGACAGTTAGAAGGTTTTAGTAAAATATACTACTTTTGATGAAATCTTCTGTCTTCTGACATCTCCAAAGAATTACAATTAAATCTCTGAAGAATAATGTGATTTTTAAAATATTGTTGATTCTTTAAAGCTTACTGTCATTTTGCTGGGAGTGTGTGTTTACACAATAGCAGGACCTGTTGCACAGCATTTAAACATGTTTCATGTAACAGATTTATATACAAAGTGTGCATAATAAAGGCCATGTGTGAGGCCGTATTCTGAATATAACTGTTTATATAAACTGTTCTTAGGACTCCATGTAATAAGTGATGGTTGGTAGAGAAAGTATTTGAAAAAGTAAGAGCCATTATCAAGAGTTTAAAAAGTTTACAGATGTTAAGTATGATTGTATTACACAAAAACCCCATTTTGAAAACCAAAACTGTTTAACCTTTTGAAAAATACAACTTCTGAATAAAAACAGAGATGCAAAGGGGCCAAAAGTCCAGACTTCTCTTGATAGCAAATTTGAACTTTTAGAGTTCTATGCCACCGATGAATTTTTCTATCTAATACTAAAATCAAGAGATGATTTAATATTGAAATGAAGGAGTAATGAGTTCATAGACTGAAGGAATGAAAATGGCAAGCTGTTGTTTATATTGTAAGCGAAGGGCCTGTTACTTCAGTTTGATGGTAGTAAAGTGATGGTGGTAAGTTGGGGCATGGGGAAGGTGGGTAAAAGTAAGTGCTTGGTTTTATTTTGCTCACTCTGAAGCAGAAGGGAAAGTCTGGATTGATGGCTACTTGCTTTGGTAAAGTCTTAGATTTGCTTTCAGAGATTGTTGGGATAGCATCAGTGTTTGGATGATTATTAGGTTTTCTTTTTGAGACTAGACATACATTTTATTGTATTTCTTTATAGTTTGAATCCCTCAGTTCAATCAGATATTATTATGCAAGAAAAGCTGATTTTACTCAAAAAGAGATTTCACTTCAATTATACATGATCCCGTCTTTAATATGTATGTGAAAAAAATGGTTCATGGAAAAAGAGGTTTTTTTTAGAGTATTTAGTTATGTCATCCATATTTATTACACAATGCAAATATTTAATTATGACTGATAAGGGGCTGGTGCCATCTGAGACCTTACAAACCTTATTTGTTACAATGGAGATTTCCTAATGACTTAGATTAGATTATGCTTCATAGTTTGTATTATTTCCAGTTAGTTTTTTTAAGCACTTGAGCATATCCTTAGTTGGGTTTATGTACTTCCTTATGTGTAATGATAACCTCTATCTTTCTTTTTTTAATCATAAGAGTAGCTGCTCGTTAATTCAACATACTGTGAAGAACATGGAATGACAGGATATTTTCTGACATGAATTTCTGCCTGATTCACCTTTATTAGATATTTCTTTTTGGTAGGAAGCTCTAATAGGAAGAATATCTATCACATATTCTCCAGAAAAGCACTTATACTGTGTTCTTCATTCTTGGTTGCAAAACATACACTGGAAATGCTTGTTTGATTGATTCTCAAGGACAGTCTTAAAATAAACAGTAATGGTATCAATCATGCATGAAGCTCACATGATCATAAATTTTTTTTTCCAGCAAGCACACCAAGTTATTATAGTTGGAACGAAGCTTCTGAGAGATGCTTTTTATGCTGACAGCTGAGATTACAATGTTTTATTCCTCACTGAACTTCACAATTGGTGGGACCCTTCTACTTTTCATCCCTATAATTTAAGGTTCAAAAACATTTTCCCCCTGGAGGTGTGGGCATTGAGTAGAAATATTCATGTTAACTCTTTCCTACCTTATTCTTAAGAATATAAGCATTTATAATTTTCAGTTATCAGAATAGGAGCTTAATATGTTTTAATATGCTGATGAAAGCTTGTTATAGAAAAAGAGTACATTTTGTTTATTTTTGTTTTTAAGAAACAAAAAGAAATATCTCAACAGCTAAGAAAGGGTCAGACACTACCAGAAGTAGTACTATAGAAGAGATTCAATTCATTCTTCTCCTTATATGTTTTAGGAAGAACACTATTTTTAATGCCAGATTTTCAGCATATATTTGTTTAAAGATTTTTATACTCTATAGGATGCATTTTTGGGGAATGGGCCTTTCGGTGTGTAGTCATTACCATGACATTAACATTAACTAAAAGTCAAAGACTGCTATCATTGGACAGCAGTCTGAATCAGAAGTGTTCATTGGTCAGATGATGCTAAATTGTTAACAAAGAATCAGGATTGAATCTCTGTGCTCTAAAATATCATATTGTCTCTAAAATAATGGTCTTAGAGGAATATCCATGATCCTGGAGCTCTTTATTTTTTAATTTTTGTGGGGTTTTTGGACACTGCAAGCATTATTGTTATGAAATTTGAGATAGACTATAGTTCATGAGGGACACCGGGGTGGCTCAGTGGGTTATGTCCAACTCCTGGTCTCAGCTCAAGTCCTGATCTCAGGGTCCCGAATTTGAGCCCCACATTGGGCTCCACTCTGGGCATGGAGCCTAGTTTAAAAAAAAAAAAATATATATATATATATATATATATATATATATACACACACACACACACACATATATATACATATATACATATATATGTACGTGTATGTGTATATATATAGTTCATGAGGGTAGTAACATTCATCATCACCTTTGATAGTTTGCCAAATGTTAAATATATGAGCAACATATTCCTTATTGTTTCTTAAAGTATCACACACATTTCTAATGAGAAAAATTATTTTAAGCCAATTTAATGGTAAAATAAAAATGTGATATTCTGAATGATGCCCATATCAAAGCATAAGAAGATGATTACTTTTTTGTGACAAAAATTCTTGATAAAGTAAAAATTTATTTTTTTGTTTTTCATTCACAAAAGAGGAGAGATTTTAGATTTTTTAAAGAAGATGTTTCATGACAAATACTATGTATCACGAGTGTAACCATTTCCTACCTTGCAGTATGTTTCTTTAACTGGTTTCATATTTTATTCACCTTTATCAGGTTTATCTGAATGTACTTGAAAGTCAGAATAATGAACATGCCTTATTTCATTTGCTCATGGAAGGTTGCTGACGCTGATCTGGTCAGCCCCCTTGAGTAAGGGACTGTTTTGATTACATCCCATAATTCTCAGTGTAGCAGTTTTTACTGGGCAGGAACAGGGGCTATGTGACTGATTCATGAAGGTTTTTATTTACTGCAAATTCCAAGCTTTTCAAGACATCCCAGGTGTGCTGGCCATTTGGAATGCTCATAAGGACCAAAAATTATGACCAGGAGACCAGAAGACTCAGTAGCCATCAGGTTCTCCTGTGTGTCCCTTGATGCTTTTCTCTGTTCAGAGATGCCTGGTCAAATTCCCCAATCTAGGATTATTCGTGAAACTCTTGGAGGTGAGTGTAGGCCAGCAAGGGACATTGTCTCTTACTACCCCTGAAAAAGCTACAAAGAACAATTTTCTAAGTCTATTCTTTCCTGTAGAGTTGGGTTTCCTCTCTCAGGGTCTTCTTCCCCATCAAGTAAGGATAGAGTTGGATTCAGTAGCAGCTTTTTTAATCTCTGGAGTCAGGTTAAAAGTGATCTAAAGTTTTTACTTCTTCTTATTCATGCTATTTTAGGTTATGAACATAAAATTTTAAGGTTCTTGTTTAGTGGTATAATTCTTTTCTCTGAAGTTGCATTAATCAATTATTTTATGTCAATTTATTTTACTGCCTGACCTACCCCAATTACTCAAAATGTACCTGTTTAGAATATTTTGTAAATGACCATTTGGAATTATTTCAGGACCAAAAAAAAAGCCATTGGACATTTGAATCAATTACTTAAACTTGTTCAGTGTCAAAAGGAAAAGATTTTGTTATGCTCCTTCAGGAAATTTCTGATCCTTCAGCATGAATATGCAAATTGAGAAAGTCACTTTTCATGTTACTTTCTGTCACAATTTAAGTATCTGTGACTATAATTACATCCATCAAGTTGTTTTTTATTATGTGGAGTAGTATAATGATTAAGATCACATATTCTGGCTCCAGATCGCTGGATTCTAATCCCACCTCTTTTACTTGCGAAGTTAATAATGGACAAGTTCATTAATCTCTGAGACTTACTGTACGTGTCTGTAAAATGGGGATATTAATAGTACCTGTATCATAGAACGTTTTGATGATTAAATGAATACATGTATATCGTATTAGATAGATGGATAGATAGGAACATACCTTCACCTAGTTAAACATTCAGTACTTTTTAAATATCATTATTAGTAGGGAAAAAAAAGGATGCTGATAAAAATGTAAATTATCATGATAGCATTTAATTACATAAAAGTCTATCAGGTTAGGACATACCAGCTGGTCCAGGAAGATTTTATTTTAATACCTTTTTCATTTTTAAAAAGTGTAATATACTGAATATCAACCACTAACATTAGTACATTTTCTTCCCGTGGGCTTTTCTTAGACAGTTTAGCTTAGGAATATGATTTGCACATTTTGTCTTGTCATCTGTTACTATCATAGAATGTCAAGTTCAGCTCACACCTTCTTTTACAAGACTGAGTTTACAGAAATCTGTTCATCTTGTAATACCATGGAAAATAAATAGGCCTTATGATTCAGTGGGCTTGTTTATTTTAATTGGCTCAAGGCCCATGTGCTTCCTATCTACAGTAGTGGGATTCAGTATATAACTTAGGCCAGGTCTTTGTTCTACCCCTAATCCAGAACATAAAAGTCTTTTTTTTTTTTTAATTAATAGGGGAAGAGGGGGGATGGGCAGAAAGAGATATTAAAGTGTTTTCTACAGTGACAAAGACATTTTTAAACAGCAAAGATCTTCTTGTAACACTGAGAATAAAAGGTAGCTAACAATATAATGTGATGGAGCCCTACTAGGCCAGAGGTCAAGGAATACAGGCTTTAACTGATTCTTGTACTAATATAGCTTTGATCTTGGACAAGTCATTTCTTTAATGCCTGCATCTGCAAAGACAAAAATTAATTGAAACTATCATCAAAGACATTTCCAAATTTGAAATTCTATTGTATTTAGCCTCCAATCTTTAATTTGTATAGACAGAGCAAAATTGTACATATTTACCATATAAATTTGGGGGCAACTAGATGCCAAAGGTAGAGTGTTCAGATTTTTTGTTTAAAAAAATTTTTTTCTGAAGTGGATATCATGAAGACATACAGAATGGGCAACTTATTGCTAACATTTGTTATCATCTGTAATGACACAGGCTGTTCCATTTTGAAAATAATCCTAGCCTTCTGCTGAGTAATAAAAACATTGGCAGCAAATTACATGTAATTTTGAAATCAATTTTTGGCCAAGGTAGCATACTTTAAAAATTTAATGTTAAAAACATGGATTGATGTTATTTTGAAAAATCTATATCATCTATAAGTTGGCACTTTGATCTTAAAAAGGCAAGGTGAAATAGTATCAAAATTTATTATTTTTTTGTGTGTGTGGTGGGAGAGGGTCTCAAAATTCAAATCTATCTATTATCTACAAAAAATATACATGTATTTTGTAGTGAAATGAAGTGCTTATACTGTCTATCCCTTTCACCCATTGTGGGAAATAATTTTGGCACATGCCTCTTTGAGGGTTATTTTTATTCTTCATAACACATCTGATTTTGAATGTGAAAAATCAGATTCCATTTGTTTTATAAAATATGCAGCCTATGTGAACAGCAAAAATATTCCATGCTATAAGGATAAAATACTAAGTAATAATATGTGTGATACTCAATTTTTTATTTGCCTTCTTTTTCTTTTTCATGGGAAAGTTATTTATAGATTTTGAGGTTATTCCTAAAACCATGTTTGATTGTTGCTTCCTGTCGTTTAGCACTCTGAATGGATGTTCTTTGTCTTAGTGTTTCACCACAGTCGTTTGGCATTATGTATCTTTGGGTTTGGATCAGTGGAATATGTTGATGAGCCTCTTAACAGAAGTTTAGCCAAGGGAGTAAGAATAATCCCACTATGGCCCCCTGACCTTTGATTAAATGTGATCTGCGGGTGTAGTCTACAAAAGGAGGCTAGAGGGAGCTATTGAGCTGTTTAAAGACTCCAATAGAGTAGAAGAATTTGGTTTAAAATCAAGGACACTAGGTGCAATCACATGCCTTAAAATGAATCATAACCAATCATAGAGAGTTTAAAGAAATCAATGAACACATGGTTTATGATTAAAGATGTGAGATGGGTTTACTGAGAGCCAGTTGGCACCCGTGATTACATATTTGATGAACTAAGAAGGAAATTAGCAGTTTTCAGGGAGGCCGGGAGTTCTGGGCATGACTGCTTGGCCAAGAATGTTTTAATGCAGGACTGCGTTATATATCCCTCGCTTTTAGGTGTAGAGTAGGTCATAAACTATACATATAGTGACAGGTGCTTTTGAAGTTCTTATTTTAACTAAAATGTCTAGTGAGATATTGTAGTCTTAACAGATGAGAGGTGGGCTAAAGTTAAACGGATCGTGCCTTTTAAGTTACATGTAGCAAAAATCCAATTTTAAAAGCTTGTGAGACTAAACGTATCTTATTTTTAATGTTTACCATAGGCCTTTGTTGAATACATGTTTTTCAACAAAAGCAGATTTTAAAATACAGGTTTTACCTATTCTTTTTAAAAAATATGTATGAAATGAGTCACAAAAGTGTGAAGCTGTTTTTTTCTTTAAATAGGAACCTCAGACATGTTTTCAGTTGAGCAGTTTATATTGTGACCTCGGGTAGAAGGAGGGAGGATTAAAAAAAAGGCAGCCACTAATGCAAGGGGCACACCAACATTTAATTAAGATATTATAATTTCCTTGCAAGCATCATTCAGATTTTTTAAATGTTTCTTAATCTAGTCAGTTAAGTGAAATACGGGTAAATGAAGTAAGACATGGCCCCACAGTTATTCTCTGGAGAAATAGTCCTTGGAATGATGTATTCAAATGACCAAATAAACCCAAATGAACTGCTCACTGGAATGGAATTTTACAGTATTTGTTTTAGTCACACTTAAGGGGGAATAAACTGCTTCTTTTTAAGGGAAGCTGGATACTTTTATGAACTTTATTTCACGTCCCCAAATTGCACGCACCTGAGGTGATGTCAGTGGAATGCAGGCTTGTGCCTCAGCACAGGCTGATGCAGAGTCAGACCCTGAGTGATGTCAGTGGACGCATTTTTTTCCATAGGAACTTCCACAGTTGAATTCATACCATGTGTTAATAGTTTCTCATTGTTTATACTGATTAGATATTTGAACTTATTTTGGGTTTCTAATGGCTGTGCCTTTATTCCCTCTTTACTTTAAATAATTGCTAGGCAGTTCCTCCTTCTGGTCCTACTTGTTTTTTCTCGTCTGGGGTCTGGAGGGACTTCCTATTTGAGATTCGACTTACAGGCCTTCAGGCTTGAAAATCAGATAAAATTTTACAAAAAGCCAGGTTTGCATCCCTCCCTTGTTTCTTTGTGAAGAAGTAAGAATAGATTCAAATGGCTTCTGGAATCAAATGTATACTCAATGATTTGTATGAAATTGAGAACAAGTTTAAAAAAATCACTCGCGGTTACAGATAAAGCTGTTTTAGCTGTCTGGGTGTTTTAATACTGTAACAACTCGGATGCTTGGGTGGCTCAGTGGGTTAAACCTCTGCCTTCAGCTCAGGTCATGATCTCAGGGTCCTGGGATCGAGCCCCACGTTGGGTTTTCTGCCCAGTGGGGAGCCTGCTTCTCCCCTACCCCTCTCTCTGCCTGCCTCTCTGTCTACTTGTGATCTCTCTCTCTGTCAAATAAATAAATAAAATCTTAAAAAAAAAATAAAAAAACTCTATTCATATAACTTACTGATTTACTCCTGCGTGTGGATTGAGTGAAATTGTTCCATGGGTGACTCAAGCAAATCACTTAAGCAGTCCTTGCCTTATTTTGACCATTCATGAAATTGATTTGTGATCTTTACTGTTTGTCTGTAGCACAGGTTATGTAATTACAGCACTGAGAAAATGCCAGGCAAAATCCTTAAATAAGAATAGGGTGTATCTCAGTGCCTTCATTCCCACCAATGAGATGACCAGAGTTTAGAAACAATTATGAGCTGGCATTATATTCTAATTAGACAAGATCCAAATAACCAATAAAACAGAGATATATAGATTTGGTTTTATTGAATACCTTCTTTTAATAATAAAAACAATGTTAATTAACACTCGTTGCACATTTGCTGAGGGCCTGATTATGTTCTACGTGCTTCATATACATCAACTCCTTGAAATTTTATTACAATCTTGTGAGTTAACACTGCTGTTTCTCTTCCACAAATGAGGAATCTGAGACACCCAAGAGGTTGAGGAACTTGCTAAGGCCACATAGCTGTGCTCCTCCCACAGTGGAGTAGCCCAGAATCAAAGCAGACAAGTTGGCTGTAGAGCCCAGGCTCTTAACCAAATAGAGGCAAGAATTTCCAATTTCCCAATAAGACCATGTGATCTAGTTCCATGGTTCACATCTTTTGTATTTCAAACTGAAAAGAGATAATTAATATGTATCATGAAAATGCTAGGTCTACCCTAGCATAGAGTCTTGTCTGGAGTAAAAAACTGAATGGGCTGCTGTTGATTTGATTTGTTGATTCAAGATCGAGTATGTGCGCTCAGTAGTTTTCCTCTTGAATACTCCTTATGATTTTTTGCTTATTAGAAAGTTGCTAACCTATGTTTCATTACATGTAATATTTAAAGTGACATAATTTCAAATTTATCATAGTATTTCCTTTTTCAGCTGTTTGCCATGTTGCAGGTTTTTCTTTAAATGTGATTTTCAAAAGTTTCAGGAAGATGTGATTACATTTCAAGATGAAAAGAATAGAACACTGGAGAAAATATAAAGGAAAACCCGTGTCAGGTCTGTGTTCTTGTGCCCTGAGGGGAAGAAGGTGTATGTATACAATGACTATCTGGCATGTTCTAAGAGTTTTGGAATTTGTTATTTTTATATGTTGCATCAATTGGATAGAAGCTATAAGGAAACCAGTTTATTTTATTACTTCTAATATATTTAGTTATAATAGAAATGAGAACTTTCTCAGAGGTAGGTTAATTTTGACATGGATCCGTGCTTCAGAAATTAGTGAGCACCTTCTCACTCTTTGAGAATAGACCTGATATCCGGTTATTGTCTTTGATGTGAAGGGAATGGAAACTTCAACTTGGTGGTTGACCAAAGGCTGAAAAACAAAATCTTTGGTCCTTAAGATCATTGCTGTGGATAGCTTTCAGGCTCACTTAGTTCATTCATTAGCCTTTCAAGGAGAACCGTTTCTAGACCCATTTACAAAGGTAAGAATCTAGCTGATTTTGGAACATTTCTTAGTGTGAAAATTCATCCAGCTGTCTCTTACCTCCTCTAGAGGCGGTATATCATAATGGCTATGTGCAAGAACCTGTGAAGATATGCTTAAAAATCTTAGCTGTATCCCTACAAGCTCAGTGAACTTGAGTGAGCCAGGTCATAGACCATGTGCTCCAATTTCTTCATATGTAAGGTACAGATAATAGTACCCAACTCATGGGTTGTTGTTGTAAGATTAAAGAGGTAAGGGATAATGGGGCAAGATAAATAACAGGCTCTTAATTTACTGTACCTTGTGAAATAACGAAAATATAGGGAAGAAATGGTTTTCAAGTCATTGGACATCAGATAGTGAAGGGATGTCATCCCTAAGAGATAGTAAACAAACAGAGTGAACCCTAAAATTGTCTCAGTTGACCACCTTGACGGGGTTTCCAGACAGCAGTACAGGAAATGCAGAACCAGGTTGAGCCAGGCAGGCTCCTGTGTTAGGGATGGAGCTGAGGATAGGAGGAGACCAAGGTGGCTAGAATTCACAGGTCAGAATTCCGGAAAAGAGAGAGCTACACAGAGCAAGGAGCATTGGAGGATCTGTAGAAAGTTCCCTTAAATATTTAGTTGACAACTGATCTGCTCATTCCTGTGAAGTAGCAACTAGGGGACAGTGAAAGAAGCAGCTGAAGGAATCAGAAGAGACAGTGCTTGGTGCTCACATAGGGCTGGGGATAGTGCCCATTCCCATCAGCCATACTTGGAAATCTCATTCGTTACAGGACAGAGGGTAGAGTACTCAGAACTGTCCTGCTCCGGTAATGGGAACAAACAAGTCCTGGACTGAATACTGCTTTAGTTCCGCTTAAAAAGTCTTAAAAGCAATGGGGCACCTGGGTGGCTCAGTGGGTTAAGCCGCTGCCTTCAGCTCAGGTCATGATTTCAGGATCCTAGGATCGAGTCCTACATCAGGCTCTCTGCTCAGCAGGGAGCCTGCTTCCCTTTCTCTCTCTGCCTGCCTCTCTATTTGTGATCTCTCTCTGTCAAATAAATAAATAAAATCTTTAAAAAAAATCTAAAAAAAAAAGCCTTAAAAGCAAGATCTGAAAGGATCGAACTATTTCTAAGTGACTTAATTGCTTCCCACAACAAAGCTCAATAAGATATGCAGGAATACAAAAATATGCAGTACTCAACAGTTTAAAATTCACAATGCCTGGCATTCAATTAAAAAAAAAAAAATCACCAAGCATGTAAAGAAGCAGAAAAACACAACTCATAATGAGGAGCAGTGTCTATCTAAACTGATCCAGAAGTGACACAGATGTTGGAATTAGCAGATAAGACTATGAAAGCAGTTGTTATAACTGTATTCTTTGTTCAAAAACTTGAGACATGGAAGATATTGAAAAAGACTCAAATTGAATTTGTAGAGATTGAAACCACAATATATGACGTTAAAGACACACTTGAAATTTATAACAGATTTGACATTACTGAAGGAAAAAAAAAAGTAAACTTGAAGTCAGCAATATAAGTTACCCAGCGTGAAACACAGGGAGAGAAGAACATTTATAAAGTGGAACGTGGGATATATGGGACAACTTCAGGTGGCCTAATATATGTGTAATCTGAGTTCCTGAACAGGGCAGAAAGATTATTTGGAGACATAATGGCTATAGCGTTACCTAATTTTTTAGAAAATCTGTAAGCTCATGGATCAAAGAGTCTCAGGGAATCCCAAGTGTAAGGATCATGAAGGAAACTAAACCAAGACATACTGTAATCAAATTGTTAACATGAGTGATAAACAGAAAGTTTTACGAAAAACTTTACAAAGTAACAATACGGAAAAAGACATTGTCTTCTATTTTTTCAAAGACCTTTAATATCTGGCTTAACAAAAGATAGTTGGGCTTTCGTATTTACTTCTGCACACTTAAAATACTGTAACTCATGTAGCCTGTGGAAAACTGCGCTGCCAATTGCAAGTAAATGAGACTGAAAAGACAAATAGCATCATTAAAATAATTTTGCCCTACTGGATTCCTGTAAGAGTTTTAGGACCCCCAGGGGTTCCTGGACCAAACTTTGAGAACCATTGTTTGAGCAGGTATTGTTTTCTCTTTTCCTCCTGGATATATCAAGATCCATGTACTTTAGTGTCTTCATTAGAATGCTTAAATCCTTCATTTCTTTTCTACCCCTGTACTCATCCCTTAGTAACCAGCAAATATTATCTGGCCTTCTCTAATCCCCATCTGCACCCCCACCAGAAAATGAGCCCATTAGGCTTTTTTTTTTTTTTAAGATTTTATTTATTTGAGAGACAGAGATCACAAGTAGGCAGAGAGGCAGGCAGAGAGAGGAGGAAGCAGGCTTCCTGCTGAGCAGAGAGCCCGATGTGGGGCTCGATCCCAGGACCCTGGGATCATGACCTGAGCTGAAGGCAGGGACGCTAACCCACTGAGCCACCCAGGTGCCCCCCCTTATGCTTTTATAATGACCTTCTCTACTACTTATTCTTCAAAGTACCTTTCATAATTGTAATCACAGAGTGTTTTACCTCAAAGTTGCATACTGGTGTATGTATGTAAGACAAAAGGCTCACTTTTAACGTTACTGTTGAAAATTCATTTAATAGCTCATTAATTGCTGTAACTTGGCACATGGACACTTAGGAGCCAAGTATCAACATCTTTTGTTTCTCTGTGCCTTTGAGTTTGGTCTTCTTGTCCTCTGGAATCACATAGGCCAAAATTATATTTGCTGGAGGAAAAATTTAAGGGGATTGGAACTAAATAATTTTTCTGTTTCCCTGGAGCATATGGCTAAATTTGGTAAATTAAATGCATGTGCCAAAAACCTGTTGTACAAGGTTCTTGTGTAATAGATTCATGTCTGACTCTCACAGTAAATTATAACTCTATGATGAGACAGTATATCTGCCATGGTCACCACTATAATTCATGAGCCTAACACTGCCCTAAGAAAAGTACAGAGCTCAGTAGATATGTGCTGAAGGAGTGAATGGATTACATCATCCCTTTGCATAGGTGTTTTTAGTTTAAGTGATATTTTCTGACCCATTTCGATAGCTGTTACCTCCCTTAACTCATTTAGCCCTTATTGGGTGAAAATATGGTACTTGTACCTTACCTTTGCTTCAGTTACTTTATTAAAAGTATTAGCTTCTAATAATCAAAGGTGTGTTTATTTTAATGATCACTGGTTAACTGGTAAGGAGCTAGGACTTCCAGATTTTTTTCTCACCATCTCCATTATGTTACATTAGTATATCTGGTATAAATAAGTACTTTATATCTTCCTTCACTGGTGTAACATTTATTTAAGTACCCACTGGCTTGACATTTAAAAAGTTGGTCTCTTTTTTTCAGAAATGTGTATCCAAATAGGGAAATAAATATAAAGGAAAATAACTTTGTTTTAGTTCAGTGACTTCAATTGTAGCTACCGCTATTAATAAATGGCAACTTTCCCAAGATAGTTTCCAGGAAAGAGCAAAAACAGTTTTACTTGTATTTCACTGGACATCTTGATTCATTTCAATCGCTCTTTTAGCTATACAGATGAGAAGAATATTGATATGCTATCAACTTTTGCATCCATTAGCATGAAAACCCTAAGAGTGCATAATCACATAACAATTTGAATTTCTAACTTACATTAAAATTAGATCGTGTGTATTGTTCTAACAAGTACAGTATTGAAGACCCATGAAGAACTGACTTAAGAGATGTGAAAATTTTATGGATTTTCTCTTGCTGAACACCTACAGATTGGTAATTGGCAGGGTAAGAACAGGGAAAATACGACTTTCTTCAGTCTTTCATTGATACATGTACTGTCTATCTAGATTACATCTTTCTTAGGAGGAGAGGAAATGTAGACCTCCGAATATTAAACAGTCCATCATTCACTTCTGCATTTACCAGGAAAAATGAGTCTTCTAGTAAAGCATCATATTAGGAATGGCAAGAGTTACAGAGTCTTTTGGTTGAAGACAGCCATCTGCCCAAGGGCTATAGGTTTCATTCATTTAAACAACAGTCTGGTTTTCTTTTCTTCTTGTTACTTGAATAACTTCCAGAGATTTGTGTAGACACATATATACCCTTCATTTCTCCTTTTCTTCCGTTTCATGGAAATACGCTATTTAAAATGTTCTATGTATTTTTTAACATAAACATATGCTTTGGAGAATTTTTCATATCAGTATGTAAAGAACAACTTCATACTTGTATGGTATCTTATAACTTATGTGGTAAGTTAACAACATTATTATTGCTGGACAAATTAGGTTATTTTCAAGGTTGTTTCTATTATAAATAATAATACCATATGCTTACTTAAGCATGTGTGAGTTTATTTAACAAATATTTTTGGAAGTGTAGTTGCTCTCTTATTGGTTGTATATTTATCTGTAATTTTGGTGAATTCTGCCAAATTGCTGCCCGCAAAATACATCAGTTTACCAGTTTTCAACAGTGCTTGGGGTGCCTGGGTGGCTCAGTCAGTTAAGTGTGGGACTGTTGATTTTGGCTCAGGTTATGATCTCAGGGCTGTGAGATAGAGCCCTGCATCTGGGCATGGGGCCTGCTTAAGATTCTTTCTCTCCCTCTGTCCCCTTCCTCCCCACGGGTGTGTGCGTGCATACTCTCTCTCTCTTTCTCTCTCCCCATCTAAGAAAAAAAATTTTTTTCAACTCTTGGAGCTTAAGCATGGTTGATTCCACACACACCTGCCATTACTTAAGATATTTTCCCTAATCTGCTGGGTGAAAAAAATAATTTTATGCAAATTTAAATGAATATCAATATTCAGCATTTTTCCCTCTTTTAAAAAAGTATTTATTTATTAATCTATCTATTTATTTATTTCTCAGAGAGAGAGAACGCACAAGCAGGCAGAGTGGCAGACAGAGGCAGAGAGAGAAGCAGGCTCCCTGCTGAGCAAGGAGCCTGATGTGGGACTCAATCCCAGGACCCTGGGATCGTGACCTTAGCCGAACGCAGCGGCTTAACCGAGCCACGCAGGTGTCCCAATATTCAGCATTTTAAAAAATACTTTAATCCACTTACATTTTTATTGCGAAGGTTTCCATTTCCTGGCATTCTTTATTTTTGTCTTCTCTTTTTCACTGATTTATAACAACTTGTTTGTGTTAAGTTGACCCCGTGTAATAATGAGTTTGTTGATATATTTTTGTTTTGCTAATTTATTTTTTCAGATTAATTAGTCATTTATATTTTGACTTCTAGTTTTGTATCATGCTTTAAGAACTAGCCAGCATTTTAAAACTGTTTTTAAAAACACTCATTTCTTTCTTTCTTCTTCTTCTTCATCTTCATCTTCTTCTTCTTTTTTTGGTTTAAATCTTTAAGTAAAGTACTTCGGTGCAGGTACAGAAAATTGAATCTAACTCATTTTCCCCAAAACTGGTTAACAGAGGCTTTAGCAATACATCTTTTCTCTTAGCACTTGGGTTTTCTTATGGACTAATAACTATAAAATACAATGCCTTAAGACAGATTTGATTTGATTTGATTTGATCTGATGGATTCATGGGTGGTGCAGGGCACCTGTGTTTCACAGCTAGGCTAGGGCCACTCTGCTGTGTGTATTGCATGTAGTCTTAAAACTAGAGGAAAACTGGAACATGTTCCCTTGGTGGTGGTAAAAGCATTTGAGGACAAGCAGCCACATATGATGCCTCTGAAGTCTTAGCCTGTTAACCAGCACACAGTGTCTTCTGACCACATTCTTTTGCCCAAGCAGGTTGGTTACATAGCATGGCCCAAGGTCAAGGAGTTTGGATACACTTGCTTGTGATGAGGCTAGCACAAGAGTGTGGATGTAGGAGGAGGGAAAGGTTGGGATCAGTAATTTAATCTATAATATTCTCACTAATTTTTTTTTTTAAGATTTTACGTATTTATTTGACAGACAGAGATCACAATTAAGCAGAGAGGCAGACGGAGAGGAGGGGGGAAGCAGGCTCCCTGCTGAGCAGAGAGCCCAGTGTGGGGCTCGATCCCAGGACCCTGGTATCATGACCTGAGCCAAAGGCAGAAGCTTTAACCTACTGAGCCACATAGGCTCCCCATCCTCACTGATTTAAAAACTGCCTTTTTAATATACTAATTTTCACAAATAATTCAACCTATTTTTGGATACAGTTTTTTCCCACTGATATATTTAAATCTTCCTGGGACAATACCAAACTTATTCCTTTCAGCAGTGTTTTGTAGTTTTCTGTAAATTTGGGAGTTTTTTTTTTCTTTTTTTGTTGCTATTTAGAATGGGAACCTCCACTATACTTACCAAGCAATTTGTTTTTAAAGAACTACACTTATTATGGTGAGCCTTTTTTTAATGTATATACAGTAATTGTCACTTCACTAGGGGTATACCTGAAAGTAATATGTCAATTATAATTTAAAAAGTAAAATAAAGAGCACCTGGGTGACTCAGTTGGTTAAGGATCAGACCCTTGATTTTGGCTCAGGTCATGACCTCAGAGGCATGAGATTGAGCCCTGCCTTGCGCTGTGCACTCAGTGTGGAACCTGCTTGAGAATCTGTCCCCATCTGCCCTCCCCCGTCCACTCACTCTCTCTCTAAAAAAAATAAATAAAATAAAACAGACCTTGATATTTCCCCCTCAAAAAGCAAGAAGAAATGCTATTGACCTTTATATATTAATTATCAAATGCCCACCTTGTTGAATCATCATATTGTATCATATAATCCTTCTGTAGAGCCTCTTGAGTAGTCTGGACACATGGTCATATTATTTAGACTTAAAGATAATTTTACCTCGTGTTTTCTCTCATTATTTTGGATAATTGTACTGAATAGATCTTTTAGAACAGTACTAAGTAATTATCGTGATAGTAGGCACGTTGTCTTTATTCTGACATTAGGGGAAGTGAATACCCATTTGTTTTCAATTGTTAGTTAACCTTAAAAATATTTAAAATCCTATTCACTTTATCCAGGATAATTAATTCTCAAATCTTGTATATTGTCTTTAAATTAAAAATTGATGGTGAGACACAGCATGACCAACATGGCAAGATATTGAAATTTGGTATATTATCAATATCCTCTATTTTTTCACTCAGTTTTAATGTGGTTTTTCTTTTACTGTTTCTTTATAGTTTCATTGAAAGTTTCCTTAAAGTTTGGATCGCTGCCTTAGTAGTCATGGTATTTCCATGGAATATCACAGTGGTGGGTGGACAAAAATTGTCTTCTGAATGAAACAATGAATGGATTAATTTTGTGATAAAATTTGGACATTTCATTCAAGACTTTCATTTAAGACTTCTGGATTCATGCAACAGAAAGCCAGTTTGAACCACCTTCTCCAGTATAGGAGGTTAATTGGAAAATACTGGTGTAGGTCAGAGATCGTGGGAAGGGGCTGACCAAACAAGCAGCAGCAGATATCTTAAAGCTGAGACCTTTGCAGAGCTTTCTGTCTTACCCTCACTCCTGCTTCTCTTTGTTGGTTGCTTCATTCTCTTGTTGCAGATTGTCATTTTCCATTTTATACGGTTTCCTATCACCTGGCAACCATTTTTCTTTATCACTTTTCTTAGAGAAAATATCTTCCCTCGGCCCATATGCTTATACTTCCAGCTCTGCTATGAAAAGCCCTAAAGAAAGTTTCTCATTAACCCAGTTTGGATCACTTGCCTATTCCTGTAGCTGGAAATACTTTGTGGGACCATGAATGGCAGCTCCTGTATAATCTGATAGTTGGAGTGGGGGAGTAGTAGTTTCCTCAGGAAAGAGAAGGCATGTTGAATAAAATTTTAGCAATAGATGTCTAAAGCAGTTCAATTGATGTATTTTTTTTTTTTCTTTTCTGCTTTTCCCTTTTATCTCTTTTCCCCTTCCTTCAGCATTTCCAACTGCCCTCCCCTCCCAACCCCCCCACATATACACAGTGACCTTTCTGGCTATTTTTTCTCTTCCCCTTTCTTTTTTTTTTGTCATTATCCCTCAATTTCTCCGAACAAGCTAGGATTAAGGTGTGTTTTCTGCTATAGGATGTTGCCTATTTAGAAACAATTACCATGAGTAAAGTTTCAGTGGAAAAGGAATAATAATAGTCACCATGCAAAAGTGACTCTGTATAACAGAGCCCAGAAATTAGAATAGATGTGGCCAAGTTTTGTGGCAGAGTCACTAGTGTGACTGAGAAAATCACAAAGCCAGGAGGCTTACTGTCGGGTTCAAGCAATAATTTTTGAACTTACCCTCAGTATTTGTGCTCAAGAGATGAGAAATAAATAACTTTTTTTGTTCCAGAAACTTCTTCAACTAATTTTATTTGACATGTAATACCAAAGTGCTGAGACTCTTGTTCTTTGCCCCCCCCCCATTCTTCTTTTTCCACATTAGGATCTTAACCATAATTTAGATCAGCACCTTTTTATTTTTTATTTTTATTTTAAATTTTTTAAGAGAAAGAAGGAAAGAAAGAAAATTTAAGAGAGCGAGAGAGAGCACAAGTGGAATGGGGAGTGGGAAAGGGAGAGAGAATTTCAAACAGACTATGCCAAGCATGGAACTGAACGGGGGCTTGATCCCATGACCCTGAGATCATGACCTGAGCCAAAACCAAGAGTCAGATGCTCAGCTATCTTAGCCATCCAGGTGCCTCTAGACCAGTTCTTTAGATGAGGAATCTGAGGACCTGGTTGTGGGCATAACTTCCCCTAAGGCTTCACAGAAAGTTTGTGGTAGAAACAGATAGAAACCTGTTTCCTCTCCGAAAAAGGGTTTGGGATTCCCATGTTCTCACCAGGGTTTATGAGGAAATGTGCTGATGTCAAAAAATGGGCATTCCAGTGATATCACAGAAATTATCATCACGATGTGTGACTGATAACTATTATTTTATTGTTATTTGGATTCTTGCCTATTGTTGACAGAAATACCTTGTGAAACAATAAAAAGTTTAGCCATTTGAATATTGATATATGGATTTATTATTTATGTATTTCCTGAAAAACAGTTTTAGTAGGGCAAAAGGATAGAGAGAAAATAGTAGGACATTACCAAATACCTTCTAAATGCACACTTGGACAAGTTCATTTTGTCTCAAATCATTTTATTAGAGATACACTTTCTTCATCTGTAGCAAAGATGTTTGTGTGGTAGCTATGATTCAGTTATCACAGTTCTAGGCACTATTAAATAAGAGCATCTTTGTTTCATCTTTGTTTAAATTTATCTGTAATGTTACAATTAAACACATTTCTAACTATATACACATAAACTCATATCCATGCATATATATGTGGGTTCATAAAGGAAAGATATAGAATACAGCATATGTATGCATGCATATATTGAAAGAACTTTCTGAGCTATTTGGGAAATTAGCTTTTTATATACATCTTGGGATTTTCATCTTATTTTTAAACTTTGTAGCAAATAAGACAGTGATATTAAAGGGAGATAACTGTTTTCCTGCTTCCAAGAAAATGTAAAGAAAAGGATCACTTACGCTTCCAGAGCTCGCTCTTTTTTTTTTTTTTTTTTTAAGTCTTACTTATGGGGTTTATTGCAGTTATAAAAGGCAAGGAGGCAGAGATGAGAAGGAGGGATATTGAGGAAACAAAGGGAAGTCTGAGAAAGGACCTTTTCCCCACTGCCCATCCTCCCTGGAAGAATTGATGTTGCTAAAAAGAATATTTATCTTTTGTTGTAGATTATTGTATGGAGCCCTATGAGAGGTAAGCCTAGTCTTTTATTGAGTTAGGTTTAAAATAAGGATGATATTGTTTTTATGTCAAGGTAGGGTAAATGACATATTAAATTGGAATGCATTAATATGAGGCAAAAATAAATATTCAAGTAATATTGCTTCTCACATTAGTCTTTCAACTTCCTGATTCTCTCCACCTTTGAAACATATGTTTAGAAAGTAGTAAACGTTACAATTCTTGGTCTTGTTTTTTCCCATCAGTCCATTGTTTTGAAGTCATTTTTGTGCTGGTGACAGATGGTATTTCATTAGCTGGTAGTAGAGTTACTCTAATTCCAGACTCTGAAAGAACAAGCCCTTCATATCCAGCCTTTCCTTAATCTTAGAGGATAATTTACAAGATAGAAAAATGGAATAGAATTCCCATCATAGGTTTTCCTGATAGAATGTATGTTTTTTAATGTTCTGAATAAAGGTATGGCGGCTGAAACCATAAGGGTATTGCCCACTCTTTCCTAGAGAGGCCACTTGCATATGGTCTGCATTGTGTTTGCCTTTTTAATGTGAATGTTTTTTGCATTTTCCAGCATGGCAGACGTTTATACTTGCTTTAATAGAAAGGAAATATAAGACTAAATATATAGATATGCATTCTAATTTGTGTCTAAAACACACAAAAAGTGGATGTTAAGGCCTTCACTGTGTATATAGACTGGTGAGACAAGGGATGCAGCCGTAAAACTAGAATAGAAAATAAGGCAGTGTGTTTCCAAGTCCTGATGTTTGTAATATAAACTCTCATTTATAGACTCCTTTATAGACTCAATTATAGGAGTTTGGAGAGGAATGACTTTGTGACTAAGAGGGCTCTTATCTGTTTTCTGAAATACAATTGACTAAATTAAATGACTAAATTTTTTCCCAAGACTTAAACTGTTGCAGGATACAATACAACTAGTCTCATAATATCATTATGAATCACCTCAAACTGACTCTTCGGATGAAATAGTGACAGTTGAGTTCTTAAGTGGCAAGATATTGGTTAATATCTGGATAGCTTCAAAATTAGGAGGGAGTATTATTCACTTTTATGTTTTTATTGTAGGAATGTCTATGGTGGTGCCATTGTTGAAATATTCTTTGAGGTTGTGTGGAAGAAGTGAGTGATGGGGAATGGGACTTCAGCTCCAGGATCCTTTCCTTTTTGGGTTAGTTCTTCCAGGTAGGATCCAGACAGAGGATCAAAAGACAGAGTGTTAGCGAACACTAAGTGAAGAATTTGGAGTTTGGAGGGCTTTAATTTTTTGCTTTTTTATTTAAACATCATGTTGGTACAAGTGGACAACCAAAAGCAGGAAGCAGGAGTTTATATGTTCATTTACTGAACAGAAGAGATTAGGCCATGAAAAATATGAATTAGTGTGTTTGCAATATATTCTCCTCAAATTGGGAACAGATGCATGTGTATCTACAGAGTGTAGATAAACAGGACTGAGTTTTTCACAGAGTAAACTCAGCTTTATCCCTCTGTCTATCGTACCTTTCTCTCATGGAGATGTCTCTACCTCATTTCCCCCAGGTTGTGTAATTTTAAAATGTTAAACTTAAGATGAAAAAATTTGCATTTGTACTAAGAAGATTACAACCTACAAATCTAATGTTAGATATGAGCTAAGGCAATTTTACCTATAGGTTTTCCATGCTTAAAAAATTTAGCAGATGCATTTAAAGTTAAATGCAGTCATATATTGAAATTCAATTTGATTTTTCAAACTGTGTACCCTTACCATTATGACATGTATTTGAAGTAAGATAACACATCTTAAACAAGGTAGATGACACTCATTACTTACATAGGCAGTCATAGAATAAGTAGCGCTGAATTGAAAAGAAGCTGTTAGTATTTTTTTGGTTCATCCTCGCTTGCTGTCACTTTTTGTGCAGTGAGGCTGTGGGTGTCAAACTCACTGTGCAGATGAATCATTTGGAGGAGCTTATCTAAAGTGATGATTCCTTGGCTCCTTCTTCAGAAGGTCTATTTCAGGAGGTTTGAGGTAGAACTTCAGTCTACATTTTGAAAAATGTCCCCCCTCCCCCTCCGTGATTTTTTTGCTGCCGAACCATCGATCTGGCTTTGGGAAGCATGGTTCTAGAATTTCCTCAAGGATTGTTATCTGAGCAATTCCACGTGTTTTCTATTTCTTCCTCTAAATTGAATTCAGGTTTATTGGCCTGTAATTCTCTGGTTCATCTCTTGTTCCACACGTCAATTTGGCAATTACAAGCAGTACATTTTTTACCTCCCAGTCTGCACTTTGATGCTTACATGGATCTGCTTTCTTATGTTATTCCTTACATGGGGGGTTTGGGGAAGAAGAGATAAAAATGTTTTAAGGCTATTATAAGTTTTAACTGAATGTACTCAAAATGTTTCTATCACATTTTTTCCTTCAGTTCTCCTAATGGTGACCTCTTACTGGCTTGTTCCCCTTCTCTCTTTACCTTCTAATCACTTTGAACAGGCAGAAGTATACGTTAGCTACCTTTCTCAATTTACTTACCCATCATTTTCTTTTTTTTTCTCTACCCTTTTTAAGAGACCTAGATCTTTGCTTTGTGTGCAGCTGAACTTACTGAATTCATTCGTATACGGTAAAATTATAGTGTTGGTTTGCGTTGGTTGCATTTGGTTGGTTTGAATATCTTTGCTCTAGTTGTCATCTTCATAGACATAGGTCCTTTGCCCTGAAAAGAAGCCAATATTTATTGAGCACTTGCCGATGTGCCAGACTGTGCTAAATGTTTTATATATATATATATATATATATATATATATATATACACACACACACACACACACACACACACACACACACACATATATATATAAAACCTTATTCAATTTTTAACTTTCTGGGAGGTATAAAATATTATTACCATACTCACTTTACAAACAAGAAAACTGAGTTCACTTAGAAGTTGAAAAACTTGCCTAACTAATAATAAATGTAAAAGCTGGGAATCAATTCCAGATAGTCTAACTCCAGAGCACACTTGGGCAACCTTGCACAGCACATACAGTAATAAGCTGGGGTAGACATTCTGTTTTGACTCTACCAAGGACCTCACTGGCAGAGCAACATCTTTAAGGAAGATGTGCCATCATTTTTTTCTCTAATGGACAGGTCCTTAAAACATCCTGATCTTTGGGGTTGGCCATATTCTGAGAGGTCATCTCTACGGTTAGCTGAAATGACATATGTAGCTTTATTCTCTCCAGTACCCACAGGGCACTGTTCTCAGGTCTCAAAGATTTTCTTGGTTATTACAGAGAAGTTGTCTGAGTTTGGGAGAAGCACATGTACAGGGTTTCTTTGCCAGACGTTAGCATTTCTTCATTAGAGCACTCTTCAGTCTTCTTCCGTTAATAGTCACCACTGGTGACAGTGGTACCCATGCCTACCACATTGCCTTTAGCAAACTTGCCTTCCTGATTACTCTCAGGGGTCACCTTTCAGACCGGAGTACGCATGTAGAGTGTCAGGCATGTGTACATAGCTTTGTGGGAGCCAACCCTTTGGACGGTTATATTTTTAGCCAACTGATAAAAATATAACTATGAAATATTAAAACTGTTGAAATTCCATTAAATACCATATGAACCATTGTGCAGTGCTGGTGGGAGTGTAGATTGGTACAACCACTGTGGGAAAGAGTGTGGAGATTCCTCAAAAAATAAAAAATGGAATTACCATATGATCCGGAAATTCTTCTACTGGGTATTTACCCAGAGAAAATGAAACTGCTACGGATCCCTATGTTTACTGCAGCATTATTTACAATAGCTAAGATATGGAAGTGGCCCAAGTGTCCATCGATAGGTGAATGGGTAAAGAGGATATTCTATAAACACACACACACACAGGAATATTACTCAGCCATAAGAAAGAACAAGATATTGCCATTTGTGATGATACAGATGGACCTAGAGGATGGACCTAATAGTAAGATAAGTCAGAGAAAGACAAATACCATATGATTTCACTCATAGGTGGAATTTAAGAAATAAAACAAATGAACAAAGAAAAAAAAAGAAAAAAACTAACAACCTCTTAAATACAGAGAACAAACTGGTGATTCCCAGAGAAGAGGTGCATAGGGAGATGATTAAAATAGATAAAGGGAGGGGTGCCTGGCTGGCTCAGCTGCTGGACCACATGACTCTTGATCCTGGGGTTCTGAGTTTGAGTGTGTGTAGAGATTACTTAAAAATAAAATCTTTAAAAATTTTTCTTTAAATTTAAAAAAATAAAATAGATAAAGGGGATTAAGAATACATTTATCTTGATGAGTACTGAGAAATATATAGAACTGTTGAATCATTATGTCATATACCCGCAACCAGTATAGTACTGTATCTTAATTATACTAGAATAATAAAAAAAAACACTATTGAAATTCCAGTGTTAAATACCATAATATTACCATTTCTTTACAGTAAATATACCAGAAATTCATTTTTAATTTTAAAAATAATAATTTAAATGTTTGTCACAGATAGTAACTTACTTTGAACTTTAATTTTGAAGAAAAATGTTACCAGCTATCTCATTAGTAGTAAATGTGGTTGAAGCCACATTGATTTAAATCATTGTTGACTTCATTTCAGATATCGTAGAATTCTTGAAGGTAGGTTCTTTTATTCTAACAGAGCCTGGCAATTAGTACAAGCTAAATAAATGATTATAGAATGATAGAGACTGAAGAAATTTGACCTGGGAGATAGTATTTGATGATAAGCACATTCTTAGTATTTTATCCAGACCATTGTCAGCACTTGGGAGTAATGTACAACATATATACAGATATATGTATGTATTTCCATTATGAATCACTTTAATTCATCAAGCAAGATATTATACATAAGGTTTTATTTTATTTTTCTTTTTTTTCCCCCTCTGTATGCCTGTTATGGTACTGTTTCATATCTTGTTAGAGAAAAATGGTGAAGTACAGGGTTCATGGTAATATCATCTGCATATAAAAATATATCCCTTAAAAGCAGTGTATTACCATCTGTGCTTCACTTATAATTTCCAAAGAAATTACTACACAATTTCCAGAATTACCTTACTTCTTTAGCCGACATGTGTTTTATGAAAACAGATTAAGGGTTGGAGAGCATTTCTGAATTCTTTCCAGAAACCACCATGGTTATTAGATTTGAGGAACAATTTGAAAAAAAAAAAAAAAAAGAAAAAAAGGCATTTGAAAATATCTTTCTTTGATAGACTCAGCCCCTTTGGAAAATTGAGATCATAACTCAAAAAAATGCTTAATTTAAATTGCTATTTTAAGGTATAAAATACGTTCTCTATAGTACAAAGTTTTCTCTGAAAGCATCTATGAATGTGGGGTTTATTGGGCTCTGTCAAATCTGTAAGTCTGTCACCTTTCTCTTTCATTCTCTTATCTTCTCCAACTTCTTACATCATGGTTTACTGTTACTAATAGCAGTTTTCACTTGAAATTACTGGGTTTCGCACAGCTGTTATTTTTCCTTCCTGGGTTTTTGGAGAAGCTACCTTCTGTTTTCTAGGGATGAGCAATCAGGTATTTGGTTATTGATGGAAAATTAGAATGCAGTGTGGAGCATATCTTCCAAATGAGAGGAGACTAATTTTACATCTAGGAGAAAATGTGGAAGCAGTATGTGTTCTTATTAACTACTAGTCATGTTTGTGAATTAGGATGAGTTTTGACTCCTACATCCTTCATGCCGTATCCTAGAGCATGTGTGATATTTTGTAAGATGCAGGGGATACTTGCAACACTAATCCCTTGAAAACTGGAATTGAGATATAAGTGGATGTTTCTCTCCTGTATTTCCCTGCTAATAGTGAAAATATCAGGTCCAACAAAAAGAAACACAAACCAACACACACATACACACAGGCAATACAGGCTTAATCATCAATTTGTGTGTCCTCGTAGTATGGATTTTAATTTCAGATTGTTGATTTAAGGGACTGTGACCCAAGCCCAGATGGACTGTCAAGAAAGCTATTATGTGCATGCACTTGGAGACATATAGATAGAACAGTGAGGTTTACTTCGTTAATGGAATATTAGGATTTATAAAGCCCTTTTACATAAAAAACTTAAAAACACAAATATCTTTATATATTAATTTCAGTAACTTTTTATTTATGCTGCTACATGACTATACATAGCAATTGGACTGATGCTTGGTCTAGTTTTGAAGTGTTGAAGCATGGGCTTCAGACTTCTATTTATTTTTCCTTTTCTCTCTTTCCTATCAAATTGGAGAGTGCCTAGAAAAGTATCTGGCATATAATAGTTACTCACCAAAAATTGGCTAATAGGATTTGTAATAATTAGGAACACTTTATGTAAAGGGTGGAAATCAAGAGAAGGCATTCTCTGGCCTGAATTTAAATTCTCACTTCACTATTCCATATGTTTTTGGACAAATTGCTTAAATACTCTGAATTATTTTGTTTTTCTAAAAAAAAAAAAAAGTTGCCTGTTTTATGGATAATAGGATTTATCTCGTTGAGTTTTGAGGATTGAATGAGATGTAAAAAAAGATACAGTATACACTGTAATATATTTCCAATACACCTTTGTTATGTTTTTCACGGTCAAAGAAAATGGATGATGCTCACTTTTAAAAGCAATGTACTAGAATTTTTAAAAGTGTTTATTATTATTGTCATTTAAATTATAATGTTATTTGAAAAAATAGCTAACTAAAGTAGAGTTAATTCTGATTTTTTTTTTAAGATTTTATTTATTTGTCTGACAGAGAGAGACACAGTGAGAGAGGGAACACAAGCAGGGGGAGTGGGAGAGGGAGAAGCAGGCTTTCCCCTGAGCAGGGAGCCCAATGCAGGGCTTGATCCCAGGACTCAGGGATCATGACTTGTGCCAAAGGCAGAGGCTTAACCCACTGAGCCACGCAGGTGCCCCCCCCCCCACCGCTTTTTTTAAAGAGAGAGAGAGCACACATGCAAGCAGGGAGCAGGGAGGGGGAGAGGGAATGGGTGGAGGAATTGGGAGTGAGAATCTTAAGCTGGCTCCACGCTCAGCATGGAGCCCTATGTGGGGGTCAATCTCATGACAGTGAGATCATGACCTTAGCTGAAATCAAGAGTTGGACGCATAACCAATGGAGCCACCGAAGTGCCCCAGCAGATATTTTTAATTGATAATGAGTCTGATTATATAGGGGCTCATTTCCAGTTCACAGCTAGTTTAAACTTCCATCAATCATCAATTGTTAGAGTTGTCTTTTTTAAAAAAGTAGGTACTTTGGGGATGGGGAATAGCTTAGATCACTATCAGCTAAGTAAGTAGTGAGGAGAAACTGTAGAGAGAAAGTACTAAAACATAAAAATGCGTTCTCAGAATTGAGAAAACTTTGTTTAGTTGTTTAATTCTCTTTTCTATTTACTTAAAACCATCTATGGTGTACTAAGTATTGCTAATGATATAACCAAAATTACAGTTGTGGTATTTCATTCATTTTTGAAGTCTTATTTGTAGTTTTCATAGCTGAGTATTTATTACGTGCTGTTCACAGAACTCTAGAGAGCTAAACAGATAGACATCAGGACATTGTGAGTCATATGTGTCACTTTATACATATATTTTCCAGACTCTTCAGATTCTCAAAAGAAGTTCAAAACTCACCATTAACCAGTAGTTAAAACTAATGTCATTGTGTGTTAATATTTTTTTTAAATGGTGTAATACTTAAACTAAAAGAGGTTCACAAGTTTTTTTGTTAATTTTTAATTCATAAATATAATCTCTTATTAATGCTAACCTTTCAACAAAATGTTTCTATGCATGTATGATGGTGGTGATTGGATTAAATGTTTACAGATTGCCATATTTAGGCTTTTATGAATACCAGTGAAGGAAAACCTGTTTGGTTATACAGATGATAAACACAACCTATTTCATTAAGACCTCAGACAGTGATCTTTAATGACATAGATTTACTTTTCCCAATCATGTGATTTCTGTTAAATATTTACGTTCTAATATTTATTGATTTTTTAAAAACTTGTTTTAAAGATTAAAAATTTTTTTAAAAGATTTTTATTTATTTGACAGAGATCACAAGTAGGTAGAGAGGCAGGCAGAGAGAAAGAGAGGAGGAAGCAGGCTCCCTGCTGAGCAGAGAGCCCAATGTGGGACTCGATCCCAGGACCCTGAGATCATGACCTGAGCCGAAGGCAGAGGCTTTAACCCACTGAGCCACCCAGATTGCCCTAAAGATTAAAATCTTTTTAACTGCCAGTTTGGGTGTGTAACAACCAGTATTATTTTACGACTGCTTGAGCTAGAATAGTGTTTTCACTCAATGCTGAGGTTCTGTGGAACTAGTTCTGAGGAACTGGTTCTGATGTACTGGTGTTCACAGAACCCTAGAGAGTTGTCTATGAGGATTTCGAGAGGCTGTGAACTCTCAAAGGCAGTATTTGTATATGAATATACTCTTAGGGTCTTTTCTTCAGATTCTGAAGGGGCTCCATAACCTCCCTGACATCAGCTAATAGTTAAAACTACTGATACTGTGACCTAATATTTAAAAAAAGAGTTAACAATTAAACTCTAAGAGTTTTGAAGGATTTTGCTGACATCTAACTTACAGATATAATTTCTTATTAAATGTTAATCTTTTCAATAAAGCAGGTAATTCTTTTGGAATAATTCTTACTTAATAACTATTGATTTTGGCTTTTGATTTACTATTTTCAGGAAGAGGCACCCATTGTGCAATGGAATAAGAATGGACTTTGTATCCAAGCAGATCTATGTTAACAGTAACACCTCCTCAAAATACTAGCTGTCTATAACTTTAGGGAAATGCTTTAGCAATTCTGAGTCTCTGTGTCTTTGTGTATAAAACAAGACAGTAATGCTTACCCAGTATTGCTAGTATGAAGATTAAAGATACATATAAATCTTTTGGTAAACACCAAATTCTCAAAGCGTAACTGTTAATCACATTAAATAACAAAACTTGTTATCTGTTGAAAATACAATTTGATATATTAATTTTTTGTTTCCATTTTAATCATTTTCCTTGAATATTAACTTAAAAATGTAATCAAAGATTATTCTCTAAAAATCTAGTCTTTGCCTTCCCTTAGACTTTAGCTTTTATTAATTTGTTCACTGCAGGTATATTTTTCTACTTAAAGAGAGCTTAGTTTGCCACTATCCTGATTTGGAAAAACACATGCTTCCCTGCCTCCCTACGCTAAGACACTGAGTTCACTTTTGAATTCTGGTGAAAACAGACTCATTGATCAGAATCCTGAAGTGCCTGTCCAAGGCATAAAATCTTCCTGTAACAGGAAGGCTCTTTCTAGTTTATTTCTCTTATTATAGCTCCTTGTAGCTTTGGTAGTAGCTACTGGTTTTGGCATATAGCCATACTTGTAGGTTAATAAGGGCTTTAAAACATTTCAGCCACATCCTAAGTAGAATGTACTCTTCAGTCCTGTTTTCCTTAAGAATTGACCTTATTTTTGAACAGACATGAAATGCCAAATCAAACAAGGTTTTAGTCATTGGAATTGGATAATTGGATAATCATTTCTGTTCTTAAATAGTTAGGAAATTTTCCCTATCACATATGTATGGAAAGAAAACGTGAGTAAAAAATATATCCAGCGTAAGTTATGGTTTCTTCTGTATTTGCTTTTGTCTTTCAGAAGGTTGCAAACAAGTCAGGTGTCATGATTTGATGACTTTTTATTTTTTAATCAATTTGGCTTTTTTTTTTTTTAATCAATTTGGAATTAGTGTTTAGCTTTCATGTGAAATGCATTGGGTATTCTCTCTCATCCCTTCCTCCCTGGTTTCTGCCATAGGGTGCTGTGGATTTTAATGCCTGGTGAAGAAGCAGTTCCTCACAAGTGAGGAGGAACTTACTGAGCTGTTGTTGTATAACTCAATTTAATACATGTCTAGAAGGTCATAAAACACTTGAAATAGAAAATAGTGATAGAAAAACCTTAGCGATCTGTAGACTTGAGGTCAGAAGAAAGTTCTGGGATTATAATTCACTTCACTTTCATTATACAGAGGAGAAAATTTCAGTTCAAAACAGTTAGAGACTTTCTTAATCACACATTTATTAGATGGAAGCCCCTCAGCTGACAGGGCTCTTTCCATTGTGCCACACACCACACAGCAACTTTTCTATGTATGTGTCATAGGGTGACACGAACTGATCCATAATGCATGCGTTAACACCTAGGTAATCCTCATTTTTCATGGATTCTATATTTGCAAATTTACCTACTTGCTATAATTTGTAACTTCAGAAAGAAGCAATAGCATTTTCCTGGTCATTCGCAGACTTGCGTAGAGAAGTGAAAAACAAGGGTCACCGACATACCCATTCCCAGCTGAGGCCGAATGAGGCAGCCCCAGGCCTTCTCGACTGGCACTCATGCAGAGATGAGCAGAGGACAGAAATGGTAGGGGAGGCGCAGGACAGTGCAAGAGGCTCTGGTTCGTGTGCACAGGTTTGAATCCCAGCTCTGGCCCTGGTTAGTGGGGTGGGTTCAGGCAGGTTACTTAACACTTCTGAACCTTGTTTTCTCCTCTGTAAATTTAAAAAAATCTGTGTTGTTTTTAGGATTGAAGATTATCTAGGTGAGGTAGGTGTGCATGTGTGTGTGTATTTCCTCCAGGAGTCGTAATTCAGTATTTGCTAATTAGTGTTGATAGTGACTTTGCAGAACATAAACTGTTGTGAAAAACAAGAAATGACTATTTTTAAGTGAAATCTAAAAGAAATGTTTAGTGTAAGGTAACTAGCATTATTGTAAAAGTACTTCTTGTGTGTGTGTATGTGATGTACATGTATTTTATTTGTTCAAGCTTTTGAAATCTTTTGCTCTATTTTTTCCCTGACAACAGACCTCTGATGTGAGAATTATTTGATGACGGGCTTTATGGGTCAACTACACATGCTATTACAACTACTTTCTATTTTGCTTGCTTTTACAATAGCTTTAAATTTTTTCCCCTGATGAACAATATTGAAATTTTATAAATATCGAAGTATATAAAGTAGAACACAAAAGTGACTCATGTTCCTCTGACTATGGAATTTTCCTTTTTCCTCTGTGATCTCTTATCACTCTGATTCACCCCTCTAATGTGCTCCTCTCCCTATCCAAGCCGTACCGTCTGATTGGAATGTTCTTCCAGGTGTCTGTCTCCCAGTCATCTGACTAGACCATACTTGTTGTAAGGGCATCAGCTTGAGTCTTTCCGTCCCCCGCCCCCCACCCCGCCATCTGCACGAAGGGCCCTACCTCTTACCTACAAATTGAAATTGTCTGTTTTTTGTGTGAGTGTTTCTCATAAGAGACCTGTGAGGTCTCCCATGTAGATTCCTGAAGGTAGAATTTTTCATGCCCTTTTTTTTCTTCCCCAAAAGTGCCCAGTAACTATTTATTGAGTGAATGGATAAATGGGTATAAATAAATCATTAGAGAATATCAAATGAATAAACACATCTTCATCCACATTTCTGATTGTTTCTTTGAGTTAAATCATAGATTATGGAATTACTAAATCAAAGTTTGTGGCCATTTGAAGTTCTTGATACCAAATAAGCATTGCTCTTCTGAAAGTTTTTACCTGTTTATACTCCCAACAGGAGTTGGGAGAATTTCTATCTTACTGCATTCTCATCAACATCACTTTCTTTATATTATGTATATTTGAAGTGAAAAAATGGACTCTTCACTGTTTTAACTTGCAATAGATCCATGACTGAAAAGCAACTGAGGCTTTGAGTTGGTATTGGCAAAGTGTTGTGACTAACGTTCACTTTTAGGCAACTTCAGAACTATTATTTGCCCATGAAGTCAGCAGGTGCATTTGTTTAAATTATTATGTTTGAAATGGATGAATATCATCACTCATTCAAGAAGTTCAGACTTTGGAATTCATTCTAGATATTATTCTCTTACTGTTTAAATGACCTTAAGGAAATCATGGAACTTCTTTGAACCACAGTTTCTTGATCTATAAAATAAGCCCAGTACTAGTACCTATCTCACCATCTTTTTGTGGTGATAACTCAAAAAATGCCTGATTAGTCAAAACTTTGGGCACCTTATCTGATACGTAGGAAGTGATCAATAAACATTAGCTATTGCCCAATGCCTTGGATAGTGCCTAGACTATAATAGGTACTCAGCAAATTATTTGGTGAAAGATTGTGCTTTTTCAACAGATATTTTAGGGCCCTACAATTCATTTATCCGTTCATATATCCATTATTTTTGTTCAAATATTTATTGAGTGCCTACCGTATTACAAGTCCTAATTCCAGGGGCTAATTCCAATTGGGTTGAAGGGCTATAATGGTGAGCAGAAAGAGGCATGTCCCTGCATCAAGTCAAGGACTTGAAGCAGAGGATACATTTAAATTAAATAAAAAGAAATTTAATAGTATGGTAGGTGCTATGGATATATTTTGATATGTATCTGATGGTATGAAAACTAATGGTAGTCTTTGATCTAGCTGTTCCAGGCTTTTCCTAACAAGTTACATTTACTGTTTTCTAATATTTGAAGTACGACAGGGGTGGGGAAGCTTCCCAGGCACATAGAATAATACACAGAAGGGGTTGGGAGGGATGCTGCTGAGAACAGAGGGCTTAAGAAAGCCTAAGTGGTTGTGGCTCAGAAGGAGACAGGTAACCACTGGATGTAAGGGCTGAGATGTCCGTAGAGGGTCAGACCACACAGAGCTTGATAGGGGACTTTGTCTTTATTCTGGGAACAAGGAAAGCCCTTGCATGGTCTTCAGTGGGCAGGGAATATGAGGTTTATGTTGCAGTAGAGAAAGTACTAAAGCTGAAGCCAGAATACAGTAGATAAACCGGTGAAGTGGCTGTTAGAGCAGTCTAGGTGGGGAGATGATGCTGGATTTAAGGTGGCGGCACAGAAGCTACAAAGAAGAGGATAAATGCGCTTTTTTAACAAATATTTTAGGGCCCTATAATTCATTTATGCATTTGTGTATCCATTATTCCGTTCAACAAATAGCACTGGTGATCAAAAGCATGGAGACCAGAGGAGTGGAATATATCAAGATTGAGTGGGTCTCTGCCTCATATAACAGGCTGAGTGACAGTGACATTCACTGAGGGAAGATAACACTGGAAGAGAACACACTTAGAGAAAAAAATCAGAAGTTTGATTTGGAATATAGAGTTTGAGGCATTGTAGCATAAGATAAAGCAATTTTTAACACTTATTTAAAAGCTCAAAGAAAAGTTTTGACTGTCACATACAAGTAAGTATAAATATATAAAAGTAAAATATGTAAATATAAATATATATTTTTTTTACCCAAAGTCAAGTCAAGGCATGGAGAAGGCTACCTATGTGGGAAGGGGGGAAAGGATATTATGAAGACAGAAGAGGACCTAGAGGGAAGGCTCTTATTTTGAGTGACATTGTGTGGGTGAAGGAATTATATAAAAACTATATAGAAAAGGAGCACCTGGAGGGACAAGAGGAAAACAGGGAGTATACTGGGCCGGAGAAGTGAAGGAAGAAGTGTATTGAGGAGGAGGAAAGTGGGCAACAGGTAAGCGTATTGTTGAGAAGTGAAACAAGCTCATTGAATTCATTAGTATGGGCCACTGTTGCTCACTAATTGGTACCATCTTGGAAGAATGATGACCCTTTAATCCTGATTGGAATAAATTAGGAGTAGGCATTTGGTGAGAAAAGAGATACCATGGGAATAGAAAGATGGCTTTGAAGAGAAAGAGAAGGGGTCTCCTCTCACTGGAGGAGAGGAGAGGACAGATAGTTCCACATTTTATTTTCAAGTAGCAGATGGTTGAGTGTGCTTAAAAGCCATTGAAAAAAGTTCTGGAGGTGGATAGTGGTGGTAGTGACATTGTAAATGTCACTGAATTGTACATTTACAAATGGTTAAAAGGGTAATTGTATGTTATATATATTTTCCACAATAATACAATTTTTAAGAAGAAAAGAAGGGTTCCCCCTTTCATTGGAAAGATCCAATTGAGAGGGAGAGGTGTCATATATACGATAAAGAAAAGAGATAATCAAAAGATTTTACCTCCCAATAAAAGGCAGAAAGGGGGTGGGATCTAATGTGGTTGGAAAGATTTGCCTTAGAAAGAAGAAATAGCTCATCTTTCATAAGTAAGTGAGAAAGCAAAGGACTTTTTACAGGGTAGCCTCTTTGGATTGTATTGTCTAAGAGGTCTTGGGGATAAGGTAAAGTGGTGAGAAAGAATAAAGCACAGTGCTTGTCCTGGGAACTTACAGTCTGTCAGGGAGATAGACAAATAAGAAATAACAATAACAAATGCTAAATGCTGTTCTAAGGAAAATAAACCACTTATAGGAGCATATTAACATGGACACACAATACAGATTATTAAGAATCAGTGAAGTTTACCTTGAAGAAATAACATTTAAGTTGTAGCCTCATGGCTAAGTAGGAATTAGCCAGGAGGAGACAAGGAGGAGGAAAGAGTGTTTCTGACAGAGGAGGAAAACAAAAAACAAAAAACAAAGCCTAGGAGAAAAGGAAGTAGTTTAGGAGGAAGAGGGAATTTAAATCATTCAAGGAAGGAATTAAAGCAGCTCATATTGGCTGGAGTAGGATTATTTTAGGAAGTGCTGATGCAGAAACTTGAGCGGTAGAGAGAGACCAACCGTGCCCATTGATGAGTAACGGCACTCCACAGACTTTTTCTGGCTGGCCATTTCAGCCTTCTGTCATCTGCTCTTCAGAAGTACTTTCCAGTGTTTGTAGACCACAGTGCTGCTACTGACCTTGGTTTTCAGGAGACAACAGGTTGTGAGGGAAGGAACACTGAGTTAGGAAGCAGCAGACCTCCCTCTAGGACTGATTCTACCACACAGTGCTTGCAAGGCCTTGGATAAGTTCCTTAACTTCTCAAAATCAGTATCGTTTTTGTAAATGGAAGGAATTAAGTTAGATAATTCTTCGGATCCTTCTAACTGAACAGTTTATTATTATTACTGTTATTAGAAGCTAGATATGCACATATGCAACGTGCACCATATTGATAGTAAAAGCCAAGTGTTGACAGACATTTTTCCAAAGCTGTTTACCCATGACTGTACATCTGTGATACTTAAGCAGCATCATTTGTAAAAGCTGTTAGACTGGTGTGATAAAGCATGGCTTCCTGTATTTTGAGAGTTAATACACAGTACTGGGCTGCTCTGGGAAATGGAGCTAGTGCCTCATGCCATTTCAGGTTACTCTCATTAAAACAGTTCAAGAAAAATATTATCTTAATGGTATCATCCAGTTAATTTTCTGGCAGAATACTGCCTATGGGCAAAAATGGATGATGCTTTGGGACAGGTGATTTATGAAAATCTATGCATTTACTATTAACAATTATCATTAATTGTTTCAACATCTATTCAGTGTTCAAATACAAAATTGTGAGTTCCATCTCAGGCTTTGAAAAATATTAGGACAGCACTGCTTCAGTAATGGTAACATATGAGAAAAAATAATAAACAAGGAAAGAAAGATAAGCAGCAGAGGCATATGAGCACCATAGTTTTGTATACATAAATTTGGCAAACTTTAGACTTGAATTCAATCTCATCTCGACCTTGTTGTCTTTCATGTTCCACAGTTAAATGGAACCAAGGGAATGCCACTGAAGAGGAGCATTTATACTGTTCTTTAAATGATTTACCTCATTGCACCCAAAATCAGTTGCCAGCCAAGCCAGGACAAGAGCTGTACATAAGAAATGCTTAGCAATTAAAGGTGATCCATAAATACCTTTATATCACAATTTTGTATAGATAACCACAAAACTTAAAGCCATTTCATGCAGAGAAAAAAAAAAGCCACAGAATATTGCCAACACAAATGTAAAGGTAAGTATTGTGAATGTGAGAATCTTGAATAACTTAAAACTATATATTAAAAGAATAATATAGGGAGCCAAGTGGAACAACCCAGGAATGTAAAGGTTGTTTTAAAAGAAGAAATTTATTAATATTCTACACTGTGGTAGTTGATTACAGAGAAAGACTATGTGGTTCTTGCAGACAATGCAAAAAGCTTTTGACAATCTAACTTCCACATGATTTGTTTTTAAGAAACAAAAACAAAATAGCTTAGGAGAATTGAACTACATGCCTACCTCCTTGACCACCTGCTTACCTCCCAGCTTCGAGAGGAATAATGATGCAATGGAAGTATTTTTAGTTAATTCAGTGGAAAATTACCTAAAAGAGCTCATGTTCACTATTGCTAATATTGTTCTAGAAGAGAGCCAATCAGTACAAATAGGAAAAGAGGAAGAAAGGTATGATACATATTGGTAAAAAAAGATGGCATATTTAACATTAATTATCTAAAATATGATTTTTGCTGGAAAACTCAATAGATTATATCGAATAAATATTTATACTTTCCGGTTCATTGTATTCTTAACTCATTATTTGTATGTAGGAAAACTCTGGAAGTTTTAATATTAATCTTAATTCTTTATTAAAATCCATTATATTTCTTTAAAAACAAAATATGTAGAATTTAATTGCCAAAGAACCAGCAGGAACTGTGTGCAAAACTTAAAAACCCTGCTATGGGATATCAACAAGCTCTGGCTATGGAGTAGTCAGGAGATGCTTTCAAAAACAAATTTTGGAAAGAATGAGTAAACAAAGGAGTGGTCAGACAGGTTTTCCTGGTTGATAGTGTGGCATAGAAAGGCTTAACAAGACATAATGGGTCTGGGAAAGTAATAGTTGTCCACTCCATAACTGGGGCATCCTCTCCCAATGCTTCTGACAAGGGCAGGTGAGGCTGCTTACACAGAATCCGACTCTGGGCTCTAGAGCCTGGGTAAACACACTGATTAAGGCTTGTAGGTGACTGCCATGGGTGCCCTGGTTAAGAGCTGTTGACTGGAAGGATCACCAGCCTAGAGGAGTAGGCTGGGATTCTAATTTGATTCTGACATTATCAGCCGCAAAAGTCCCAGTATCCTTCTCAAGAAGGCCAAAGCCGTTGTTATTCCTTTATTATATCAAGTTTGCTTTAGGATCATTTGGAAAATGACCTTAACCTTCCCCTGACCCTTCCACTGATGTTTTGATGAAGAAGCAGATTGGAATGCCCTCTTACTCTTGAGAGCTCTCTCTTAAATCTTGTGCTGATCATCTACTTCTTCCTATAAGCCAATAATGTGTTTTTTTGTAGGGGGAAAGAGAGAGAGAGAGCACATGTGAGTGGGGGTAAGGGGAGAGCGGAAGGGGGGAGCTGCCACGTTTAGCATGAAGCCTGAAGCAGGGTTTGATCTCAGGACCCTGAGATCATGACCTGAGCTGAAATCGAGTCTGATGCTTAACTGACTGAGCCACCCAGGCACCCCACCAAGAATGTATTTTTATATTCCTTTTTGACTCTTTAGATGATTTTAAGATGGGTCTTAACCCATCTTTAATATGGGTCTGGGTTAAAACAGAGTTATCTGTATCACTTATTTTTCTTTTCTTTTTTTTTTTTTTTTTAGATTTTATTTATTTATTTGACAGAGAGATAGAGAGCACAAGTAGGCAGAGCAGCAGCAGAGGGAGAAGGAGAAGCAGGCTCTCCACTGAGCAGGAAGCCTATTAGGGGGCTCCATCCCAGGACCTGAGCCGAAGGCAGATGCTTAATGACTGAGCCACCCAGGCACCCCATATTTTTTTCTTTCCCCTTCAGATATTCTTAAAAGAAATTGAAGGGAGAATGGTTTATAATTCTGTATGAATAGATGAGCAGAGGAATTAAGTGAAATTTTGAAATTCCAAAGACTTTTTCTGTGACCAAGGTTTGCACTCTTGGCTTTGCTGTATTTATGGATTTAAACTCCTGGTTTGGAGTGAAATTTAATGTTTATTACTTTGCGTTGTGTTGATTTTATATGTACTACGTGAAATTGATTTAAAGAGAATAGCGATGTGCGTTTAAATATTGGGTAAGATGTCATAAGATGAGAGGTTTAGAAAAGCAGAAGGTGAATTTTAAGAAAATGTAAAGATATCCATAGTTTACACAATGTAAATTGTCCATAGTTAATTATAAATGTACATATTTCAAGAAATACATAAAAATTGGTTTAGTGCAGATTGAAATTAGTCTGTTATTAAATCATGTTTTATGTTATTCAGTTCATTGTTGTAATGACCATGAAATTGAAGTGTTAAAACTTTTGAGCATACTTCCATACATTTTATTTGGTTATTGATAACTTTCATGCATGAAATAGAACATATGCAAAACAGAAATAAAAAAGAATGTGATTTTTAGGGCGCCTGGGTGGCTCAGTGGGTTAAGCCGCTGCCTTCAGCTCAGGTCATGATCTCGGGGTCCTGGGATCGAGTCCCGCGTCGGGCTCTCTGCTCAGCAGAGAGCCTGCTTCTCTCTCTCTCTCTCTCTCTCTGCCTGCCTCTCTGTCTACTTGTGATCTGTCAAACAAATAAATAAATAAATAAATCTTAAAAAAAAAATTAAAAAAAAAAAAGAATGTGATTTTTATATATCAGTGTAACAAGAAATTGTGATATTTTATTCCATCTCCCCAGTAGATTATCTTCTACATTTCCTGGAATGAATAAAGTTTATATTATGGACCAATATTCTATTACATTAAATCTGGAAATTTCAATTCAAGTCTGAATTTCAATAGATTTTTTTCCTCAAGACAAAAAACAAAAGTATTTTACGTTAATCCATCATCTCTCTATGTATATAAGTAAATGAAATATTCAGTGCTCACTGGACTTAAATTTAAGACAAAAAATCTGAATTCTTTCTTTAAAAAACATTTTGGTATTGGGGCACTTGACTGGCTCAGTCAGTTAAACGTTCACCTCTTGATTTCGGCTTAGGTCATGATCTCAGGGTCTTAAGATCGAGCTCTGAGTTGGGCTCCTTCTGTGCTTGGAGCTTGCTTGGGATTCTCTCTCTCTGCCCACTTGCACGTGTGCGCTCTCTCTCTGAAGTATGATGTAAATAGGTATTTTTAATCTTCTGCCATTTTATTTTACTTGCTTATAGCAGCATGGGTAGAGTTCTCTTTTATATAACCACTTTTTTAATTTCACTATGTGGAAAAGTAAGTTTTGCTGATGTAGTTTGAGGTTTGGTCTACTTTTCAGAAAAGTATATTATTATTCCTGTATATATATATATATATATATATATATATATGTGTGTATAAAATAATATCCTTATTCCTATAAGGATAAATAATAGCATGAATACAACCATATTGTAGTACTAACTTCAGGATATCTTCGTTGAATTACATGTAAAAGAAAATACAGAGCAAACCATATGTGTACGAGTTATGCCGCTTAAAACAGATACAGTTTGGCTTTTTGTTGGGTCTGATAGTTCTGTAAAACCACAGGCAGATTCTTTAAGATCATCCATGGATGGAGACTGCTCAGTAGGAAGAGATGTAGGACAGAGATGGGGAATGATGGGGAGATGTCTGAATGCTGAACCACTGAGGTTCATCTCCCATTTCGGGCTTCCTCTTAATTTCTGCTGCCACTAGCATTCTGGCCTCAGGGCATTTCTCTCTCTCTCTCTCTCTCTCTTTAACACTTTAGTTCATGCAGGGCTTAATGATTCTTACCTAGAGGTATCAGAGCTCCCTGAGGCCTCTTTGTGTTTCACTGAAGACTGTTTCTTATTAGCATCCTTTCTAGATAGTATGCTGAGGAAATATGGCAAAACATTGAGCGTCCTCCAGTAGTAAGCCTTTGTTTCAAACACTCTTCCATATTTTGTTTTTTTTCCTCCTTATCACCCAAGGCAGTATCCCCTTTTATGGGGAAGTAGGGGTTGTCCCTCTTGGGACTGGAATTCATGAGGTCCCAGAAAATTCCTGCCTACAACTTTATGAGGTGGTTTTTACCTTGCCGATGCTTCCTTGCTCCTACGTGAGAACAATAGAGTGGGCAATTCATCCCGTCAAAACTCTCATTAAAGTTTCAAAAAGTTCTTTGATGTTATTCTAAAAGCCTCTGGAATATTTCCAGAAGAATGTTCTGGCAACACATTAAATCAGTTCTGCCCAATAGAAAGTATAATGTAGGTATGTAGGTAATTTTAAACATTCTAGTAGCCTTGTAAAAAAAATGCAAAAATAAACAGATTAAATAAATTTCCATATGTGTTTAATGCAGTTATATCCAATATATTATTATTTCAACATATAACTAATAAAAAATTGTTGGGGTAGTTTACATTTTTTGTACATTGCTTTAGTTTTTAGATTTTAAAATGTGGCTCTAGCCACATATACCTGTTGGCTATCAGAGTGAACATTGCAGCACTGGACCAATAATTCACCCTGTATCTGTTTCCCTTCATAGCTGTGTTATCCATGCAAATTCAGGATTATATGATGTACTCTGTATAAAGAAATGCATCATATTCTAAGTAGAACATTGTAAAATCTTCTCATATTGCTTCCTACAATGTGAAAAGTATTCCATCCCAAGACAATCCTTTGTTTCCACCAATTTATAAAAATGATTCTCGCATTTTATGTCAGAATAGTGAAATTTCAGAATTATGCACTAAACTCTCTTCATGTTCTCATTTTTTTTTTTTCTTGAGCAATTTAGAGGAGTTTTGCTTAGGTAACTTTTAGAGGCTGAGTCATTTGTTCAGGTATAACCATGGCGTATGTTCCACAGTAATTTTATGTATTTTATGCAGTACTTTTAAGATTGGATTCTCCTAATCTTAGGTCTCTTATGCCTCCCTTCACTTCATAGCCCCAGAGAATTAGCAGTCTTCGTGAAGATATGGCAGAACTAATATTACAACATACCCAGATCTCAGGACCGAACGTGGCCACTGAAGCAGTTTATGACCTAAGAGTATACAGCAGGATTTCCTACACAATAGATATGTGCTCACAATCCATTACAAATTCTATATTTTAGACCTATGTTGTGAAACTTAGTGTTACCTGGAGGAACAGATTAGCAACAACATCAGAACAGCCAAAAATACAGGTTTTAGGATTTTATTTGAAATGGTGGTGGTTTTAAAAGTATGAAACCAGGAGGAGGAATATATTTATGGGTCAGTGATGACAATTTGTGTTTGCCCTTCCTGGTCTTTTTTTTTTCCCCCCAATTATTTTTAACCATTTTTCCTGCCATATGTAGAGTTTCAGGTACATGTAGCCAGCACTGTCACCTTAGTCACTGAAGATGCTCAGTACATTTCTGGGAATTCAATGCAATCAATAGTGCTGGTGGCAAATCCCCTTCAAATACTACCATATTAGATATCATTGCATGAGTGTTTGGTTTCTCAAAACAAAAGCGAAAGTATCATTCTGAGAGTTCATTGGACCTGATGGTGATGAAATCAAGATATTATTATATTTGAAAGGTACATGTGTTGAAGATTATTCTACGCATCACAAGTGTAACACAAAGTGCAGGCTTGGTAACCAACCATAAATTTGTTCCATTTGTCAGATCTGTTGTCCAAAGAGTAGCCAACTTTATAACATATTCCTTAGTAATGGTGAAATAAACATAATGACCCTTGTGGTTCACAAAGGTATTTATGTATTATATTTAAAGTCTGGGTGAACATTAATTTTCAAAATAACCAATGCATTTGCCTAGAGTTCAGTTTCAGCCATGGTAGATCAGGAGAGAGAAATGGGTGATACATGTTTCCAGTCTGCTCTCTTCCGAAGACTTCTGTGAATCCCTTGATTAGAATCTTCCTAGAGCTTAGATGGATTTCACCCAAATAACACACCTGGGTGTAGACAGAGATCTTGAGGCTTTGGGACTTCATCCAAATAGCCTGAATAAAATATTCATAATTAAAGGGATTTGAAGAAAATACTATAATCATAGTGACAAATTAAATATAAAGGGGAAATATATCCAAAGTAATTAGTATTGAGCTGCTGAGCTTTTCACTGGTTTTGCTCATAATCAAAATTCAACATGTTTTGAAAAAGGGAATAAAAAGTTAAAATGTAAGAGTTGAACATCTTAGTTGTACTTCAGGGGCTTAAGAATAGTTAATATGTATTGCATATGTTCTTTTTCCTAAAACAGATTTGTTTAACTCTTTTAAACCATATAGTGTAATTAAGATATCTAACTTTAGGGGCACCTGGGTGCCTTAATCATTAGGCATCTGCCTTTGGCTCGGGTCATGATCCCAGCATCCTGGTATTAACCCCCGTGTCCCATTTCAGGCTCCCTGCTCGGTGAGGAGCCTGCTTCTCCCTCTCCAGCATCCCCCTTCTTGTGTTCCCTCTCTTGCTGTCTCTGTCATAAATAAAATCTTAAAAAAAAAGATATTCTAATTTTACTAATATTCAGTATACAGAAAAACATCTTTGATGGTGAAAATGTTATAAAGTGAAAAAAATGTTGACCCAACAATAAGGATAATTGTTTTAGTTAGCATATTACTGTTGAACTCCTATGATTTGTAATTCAGTTGAGTTTTTACTTAGTACTATTTTTTTAAATATGGAAGCAGAAAGAATGAGATTTGACCTAATTAACATTTAATTAATTTAACCAATGAAGAAAGATTAATTAATCTTACAGGGGTTGTCATATTTATAATATAGAGATGAGGGGTGTTAACTTCTCTTTAGTGACAGGTAATTACCAACCCCTAAGCAGTACTAGGTAAAATATGTGAATCAGAATGACTATTTCATACCCTTCCTTTCATGGCCTAAGATGTGGACTGATGAAGCAAGAGGTTTTGCTGTTGCAAGTATGACATATTTAAAGGAAATTTTTAAAATATTTTCTTTGAAATCACAGGTAACTAATATTTGTCTTCATTGTTATTTAGGGTAGTTCTCTGGAATTTTCCAAGAGACTGAGCTGAACATTTGAGTAAACATAAAGCAATGCATTTGAATGCAGAAGCAGAGAATTACTTTCATATCTTATTTAAGCTTCTGTAGAGACAATAGAATTATCCACAAGGGAAATGAGTAACACTAGAGACTAAAGATGCAGCAGACTGTAGAATATTGGCAGAATATTCAAACATTTGCATGCACACACACACATAAAAACTTTAGCATACATGTGCACACACTTACACACTATACATACATTTACATTTTTAGGGATATAAGAAGCTTCATACCACTTGCAGAGTAAGCAATATTTCTGTGTGTGTGTGTAGTGGGCACGACGTTCTTGTCGTTATTAAGATAATCTTCAGGGGCGCCTGGGTGGCTCAGTGGGTTAAAGCCTCTGCCTTCTGCTCAGGTCATGATCCTGGGGTCCTGGGATCGAGCCTGCATTGGGCTCTCTGCTCAACAGGGAGCCTGCTTCCTCCTCTCTCTGTCTCTGCCTGCCTCTGCCTACTTGTGATCTCTTGTCTGTCAAATAAATAAATAAAATCTTAAAAAAAAAAAAGATAATCTTCATGCCTTGATTTTCTGCGTCTACGTCTGCAAATTTTTTAAAGTTTATTTGCATATAATTTTAATTTTTGAAAATGCTTAATTTGAAATGTTAAGAGACCTGAGTTAGACTAGCCTTAAAAAAAAGTTGTGTGTGCCGGGTCTCAAAAAAATGATTTGGGGTGACAATTAGGGAATGGGGATATATGTGGCCATCTTTACATCTCCATTATTTGCAGAATAAGTAATAGTGCTATTAGTTGATTTTGTGAAGGTTAGTCATGAGGACATGAACTTCATAGCTTCCAGGAATATGAGAGGAGATTCCTATCTTGGCTAAGAAGAAAATGAACACCACTATATATTTTTTAAGCATACGCAATGACATTATTTATGATATTGGAGAAATTGTTCCCTAGGACTGTTGCTCCAACTATTAGTGACCATCTCTCATTGTGCAGTTCGTTAGACCCAATTCTCATATTTTGATATTAAGTAATATATGATAAGGACTGAATGGGATGAAAGGGATTCTGAAAAAAAAAAGGCTAATCTTTATTGGAACAAACATCATTATTCCAAATCTCTTCCAATAACCAGGGTAATCTAGCTTAGTCTTAAAAAGATATTAAAGAAGGCATTCCGTAACTATTTAGTCTTATTCTATAATTCTATATCAATTAATAAATAATATTTTTATTTCAGACAGTCTCACATTTATTTAGACTATCATAACTACTTTTCTTATTATTTTTAATGATTAGCTGTAGTTCCATTGATCCTTCTCTAGACACAGAAAGTAATGGGAGGATTAGCCTGCAATTTTAATTCTCATTGTTCCTTTTCCAGAGAGGTCCTATAAGTATAGCTAAAATATTTATATTCCTATCTCTTTTAGGTGTTTGAATTCCCCTCCAGTATCTTATCTGGCTAACCGTTGCTTTAACTGTAGTGACATTTATTGTTCCTTACTTCTTAATGTGATTCTGTACCTAGAAGACAATAATCTTTTTGTAAGGACAGATCAGAGAATTGGGTAATGATGAATAAATATGCATTTGTTGCATACTTTTAAGGAAAGTTTTAGCGACAAATTGTTTCAGCCTGTGTTTTTCACCTTTGTTCAGGAATGTTCTTGGTTGTGGTGTTGGTTGCTCTCATCATTTACTTTCACTCCAGGCTAACCTTAAGTATCCTTTTTCTGGTGTGATTCTTTGGTCACCTAGCACCTGGAGACATAGCAGATACTAATTCCCTTGCTTCCTTGAGGAGCACACATGAAAGAGTCCATTCAGACTGGTGTTTCACAGAGTACGAATTTAATGACTACAGACTGAATCTTTTACATTTGGGTAGTGCATCTGCTCGAATCTGTTTTTCAGTGAACTTTTACATGTCGTCTTTTTTTCATTCAGATGGTTATTTTTCTATACATTTATTCAACACATTTCTTTTTAGCATTTACTTGGTGCCAAGAAAAGTACTGGATACTAGAGTTATAAATGGAAATAAGACTGTCTCTATCCTCAAGGACTTTCCAACTTCTGTTGGTAAAAGCAGGTGAGAGTTTGGTGAGAAGTGCTAGATAACATGGGGCGTCTAGGAGCACAGAGGGAGCTAATTGTAGAAACAAAGCTTGAAAGACCAGTGAACTGTTGGCCAAATGGAGAAGAGGAAGAGAGGGGAGAAATCCAAGAGAAGGGGTGGGACAATATGTACAAAGGCATAAAGGTGATAGAACATCTGACATATTTAGGGACATACAAGGATGTGAGAAGGTCTGCAGACTTAGATATTAAAGATGGGTGAGAAATAAAATACAGATTAGAGAAGTAAAGAAACCAGTCACAAAGAGTATTACAAAACACACCTGAAGGTTTGGGTAATAATTGCCCTCCCCTACAAATATCCTTAAATTCCCCATTTCTTCCTTTATTGTAGTCCTCAGTCAAGCTTCTAGCCCTGAGTAGGCTCAGCAATCCCTAGATCCTATGTTTGCACTCAAGCAACTGAACACTGCTAAAAACAAAAACAAAAACAAAACAAAACAAAACCCCAAAAACCCCCCACGAATTTGGTGATTGGTCTTACTTTAAATTCTTCATCACAAATCTGAGATATTTTATCCTGCTGAATATTCTCCTGCCCATCCATAGTATGCTTGCTTTCTCACTGTCCAAGATAATTCTTCTGTACCTTCTTTTCCATAAAATTACTTCTCTCAAAGGTCAGTCCATCCAGGATTTTATATATGTAATGCCATCAGAACAGTATCTAGTATACAGAAAGGGATTAATAAATGTTGACAATGTTGTTGTTGTTGTTGACAATGAAGGTAACAGTTATGATCACAAGGATTTTGATGATGGTGATGCTTTGTGTCCTGTCCTGTCATCTTATCAAGGACTTTGATTCTGCCATTATTCCATCTCTATTTTTGTAACATCCACTTCTCCTTCAGTCTGTCATTCCCATTGGCATTTAAACATCATATATATATATATATATATATATATATATATATATATATATATATATATATATATATATTTCTTTTTCTATATGTTTTCTTACCACTCCCTCACCACACATTCTCTAACACTCTAACAACCAGTCAGGTGTCTACTACCATTCCACAGAATCTCATTTTTGTGAAGAATCCCGATAATATCTATGTTGCCAAGTCCAACTGGCTGTGTGGCTTTATTGTTCTTTTCTTACCTGACACCTCCATCCCTTTGGAAGCCCTTTCTTCTCTTAGTTCTATGACCAAATCCTGTCCTGGATTTCCTCTTACTGCGTCTTCCTCTCCTTCCTGGCTTTTTTGATGACTTCTCTTTATATTTTATGAGCATCAAGAATCTTTGATAATGACACTTCATTTGTTTGCTAAGTTCTTTCCTGGGAAAAAAATAACAATGTTTATCGTAGAGTTTTTGTTCTATTAAATTATTAAGGGGAAAGATTGAATTTGAAGAAGCCTATTGACAGTTTCTAGTATTTGTATGCTTTCAGCAACAATTTTATATAGAATTTTCAATGTTTGAATCAGAAAAAATATTTCATAGGTAAAATCTCTGCAAATCAGTGAGGTGTTTAAAAACATTTCATTTCAACCATTCTAATTAGGAAACTATAAGGTATATGGCCATTTGCTTTCTTTAATTTATTCAATTTAATTTGTAGCTAGAATATAGAGTTAGTGCCTTTTTGTATCAGAATTTATGCATTATATATCATCCTGTGAAAGATTAGCCCAGAGCAAAATGTCATATTCTTCAGATGAGTGAGCTCAGAGGATTCAGGACCAGTGTCTCATCAAAGCCAGGTTCTTTACTATTTAGCTATTCAAAGCAAGAGAAACAGCATTTTTTCTGTAATGATTTATTTCAAGTTAGCCTAGAAGCAGGGACTGAGCTCTGGAGTTTCATTACGGTCCTTTTTCGTTTGATTTGTCTGAAATTATGGAATCATGGGACTGACTCTTACAGTAGGCTCTGGGGAAGAAATCTTGAGGTCAGATAGTCTAAGCTTCTTTTCAATATCCCTGACATGTTCACTTTTGGTGAGCACTGCTCCCTTTACTGCGTGCTTAGAAAACATGTCTGCTAGAATTTCACTAGCGATCAATGCTCACTGGTCTACAATTTTGAAAATTCATCTCCTGCCAACCTTTTCAACATAGGTTTCACAATTGAATGCCTCTAGGCTTTGGCTGCTTTCCTATTTCTCCTAACAACAGAAATATCCACCATGGTTATGTGATCACATTTACCTGCAAATTATTCCATTTATTATATATACATATATATGATTTATGAAAGTAATTATTATTATATTCCTTAGAATTAAATTATTTGGGGTTTAAACATAACTGTAGTGACTTCTTAGTCTTCTGTCTCTGTTTTATCTTTCACTGTGTTTTCTTAAAGATTTTGCATATTTATACTTTAGAGATAGAGAAAAATTGACAGCATGAGTGGGGGGAGGAGCAGAAGGAGAGGGATAAGGTGAGTCCCTGCTGAGCGTAGAGCCCATTTGGTTCCATAACCCTGAGATCATGACCTGAGCTGAAATCAGGAGGTGGGTGTTCAACCAGCTGAGCCACCCAAGTGCCGCTTACCTTTCACTGTTTACTGTGGTTTTCCTTCATAGAGAAGTAGAAACAAAGGAGAATTCAAGTCACTCTGCTCTTCCACATATGTTTCAAGCCCCAAGCTTTATATCTTGTCTTTTTTCTTACTCCAATATGCTTTTTTTTCCCCAATATGTTTTTTTTTTTTTAAGATTTTATTTATTCATTTGACACAGAGAGATCACAAGTAGGCAGAGAGGCAGGCAGAGAGAGAGAGAGGAGGAAGCAGGCTCCCCGCGGAGCAGAGAACCCGATGCGGGACTCGATCCCAGGACCCTGAGATCATGACCTGAGCCGAAGGCAGTGGCTTAACCCACTGAGCCACCCAGGCGCCCTCCCCAATATGTTTTAAAAACATGTTCTCCTTGACCAAAGATCAGAAGATAATGAGGATAATGAAAATGGTGATGATGACATGGTGCTAGTAGTAATGAGACTGCTACTCATTCTTAGTTGATAACAACAATACTACTACTACTACTACTACTACTACTTACTACTACTACTACTACTACTACTACTATGACACCCACCACTGCACTCATACACACACATGCCCATGCACACATACAAGCACACACATGATGTTTAACTCAGCATTAAGTATATTCCATGAACTGTACTAAGGACCTTATATACACTTTCTTTAGTTTCCATAAAAGCTTTATGGGGTAGGTTTTGTCTCCACTTAGTAAGTAGGTGGACTAGTTGAGAACTTAAGTATCTCTTATATTGCTGAGCTAGTGTTCAGATCTAGCCTTCTCTAAATGTAAAGCCCATTTATATAACCATAATACAATACGTACAATACGTAGATACAGAGTCTATGCATTTAAACTGACTTTCCTACTATCTGGCAAGTTCCTTTGTGTTTTGTGACTGTCCCTCTTACCATTTTACTTTTAAGCCAACACTTTTTTTTTTTTTTTTCTTGTCTGGGACTCTCAAATTTTGAGGTCTTTTTCATTTTAGCATTTGTATCTATGGGGTCATGCTAACATTTTTATCTGAAACGTTGAGAATCAACTTCTCCTAATATCTGAATTCTCTTTTTTGGGTAGTTTTATTTTATTTTATTTTTTCAGTGTTCCAAGATTCATTGTTTATGCACCACACCCAGTGTTCCATGCAATACGTGCCCTCCTTAATACCCACCACCAGGCTCATCTAACCTCTCACCCTTCTCCCCTCCAAAACCCTCAATTTGTTTCTCAGAGTCCACAGTCTCTCATGGTTTGTCTCCCCTTCCAATTTCCCCCAACTCACTTCTCTCCATCTCTCAATGTCTTCCATGTTGTTCACAAGTGAAACCGTATGATAATTGACTCTCTCTGCTTGACTTATTTCACTCAGCATAATCTCCTCTAGTCCTGTCCATGTTGATACAAAAGTTGGGTTATCATCCTTTCTGATGGAGGCATAATACTCCATCCATTGTATATATGGACCATATCTTCTTTATCCACTTGTCCGTTGAAGGGCATCTTGACTCTTTCCACAGTTTAGTGACTGTGGCCATTGCTGCTATGAACATTGGGGTACAAATGGCCCTTCTTTTCACTATATCTGTACCTTTGGGGTAAATACCCAGTAGTGCAATTGCAGGGCCATAGGGTAGATCTATTTTTAATTTCTTAAGGGATCTCCACACTGTTTTCCAAAGTGGCTGTACTAACTTGCATTCCCAGCAACAGTGTAAGAGGGTTCCCCTTTCTCCACATCCTCTCCATAGAAGACATACAAATGGCTAACAGACACATGAAAAAATGTTTATCACCATTAGCCATCAGGGAGATTCAAATCAAAACCACATTGAGATGCCACCTTACACCAGTTAGAATGGCCCAAATCAACAAGACAGTAATATCTTAATTCTTGACTGACAATGCCTGATGAACCACTATTTGCTCATATATGAATAATTTTCTTTCAAGATTCCGCTATACACATTTAACGAAAATCTGTTGCTGTTGTTGTTGTTTTCTGTTTCAGTCAGAGTCAGATCTAGAGGAGAAACTCCTACATTTGCTTCTATTATGGAAGAATGGTGGAAAAATCCACCAGGGGTCAAGAGTCCCAATAGTGTTCTTTCATGGTAAATGGGAATTCTCATAGGTCATCAGAGGTTGAAATTTCTCATAACTCCTGTCTCCTTTCTGTAAGTTTTATAAACCATAAATTACCACTTCTTTCTTCTATCTGGTTTGATAGTCTTAGTATACTCCCCCATAGAATATCATGTTTTCCCTCATTCTTTTTATATTAAGCTCAATTGGAATTTAAGCTATATCCTAAATCCAAATCAATTGTGCCTACTTTACTTTAGTCTTGTTCATTTTGTATGCATATATCTAGCAAATGCCAGGAACTGTACCAGGTCTTGGGTATATAGAGAGGTAAATTAAGGTAGATGTACCTACTTAGTTATTTTGCTGAAATGTCTGAAACTTGTTTGGGTTCTGATTCAACTAAGCCAACTCCTTTTAGGAGCACTGGTGGGAAGACAATTCATTTCGTAAATGTAATCAAGTTTGATGAATGTTGAAAGAGATACCAGCAGACTCTAAGGCACAAAATAAAGAGCTTTAGCTTATCTAGTGTTTTAAGGAACCATCTCAAAGGAAATGACAATTGGTTTGCTACCCAGGTAAATGAATAGAAGTTGTCTTTGGGTGCTTATTTTGTGCCAAAGACATTTTATAGGCTTAGGGTAGGCACCTATTAAGTTAATAACTGCTTCATACCTTTACCACAAGGAATTTCTCTGATTCTCAGTGTCCTTGTTGAGAAAATGTCAGTGTAATAGATTATTATAAATAATCAATGAAATATCTATAAATGTTTTTGTAAACTATACATTGACTTTCAAATCATTTCTCTTGGGGCACCTGGGTGGCTCAGTGGGTTAAAACCTCTGCCTTTGGCTCAGGTCATGATCCCAGGGTCCTGGGATCAAGCCCTGCATCAGGCTCTCTGCTCCGCAGGGACCCTGCTTCTCTTTCTCTCTCTGCCTGCCTTTCTGCCTACTTGTGATCTCTGTCAAATAAAAAAAAAAAGATAAAATAAAAATTTTTAAAAAAGCAAACAAATCATTTCTCTTATTATGCTTTTAATTATATGCCAGATGCTCTATGGGTTGCAGTGGGAATACAATGATTGCAGATCATATTCTCTGATTCCTGCACAGGTTAACCACTCTTCCTTCTTTTCTCCCTGGTATTTTCAGAAGCGATCTGATAAATCTTAGAGGAAGTTTGGATGTGAGACTCTAATGTTAGATGTTCTGAATTTATTAAAACGAATTTATGAACTGAATGACTTTGGTTGTTCTTCAGATTCCTACTTGAGAATTATGACATTTTAATAATACATGCATTCATAATAATAACTACAATATTATATATTCGCACATATATATGTAGTTACAACATTCCAAAAAGTTTGAAGTACTTAAATATGAACATGAATCTATCACTTTAGTCCCACAACAACAGTGTTAGAAGGTGCTCTATAATTGATTCTAATTAGATAAAGGAAACAAGAGGTAAAGACTTTTTAATGCTTGAATCTAATATGATGTTCTAGTATCAGTGAACATTTGAAACAAATATGCATTATAAAAGAATGGCTTGTGAAATGAACTCCTTGTATAATATCTAGTTTTTCTTTAAATTCTACCTAAACGCTGTTCTATTTCAAATGGGTCTCCATCAAGAGTAACATTAAGATGTTTTAATAGAGCAGAGCAGTGACTAGTGGTATGGACACCATTCCAAGAGCTGGGTCAGGATCCAGGAGGACCGTCTAATTAACACTTTAGTTGCTGGATCCTTGATTATTTGAAGGGACTGATTAGGATAATAGCTATATATGAAGCTGGATAGAAGATGTTTTGTGTTGTAGCAGTCAGTCAGCCTACAGTGGCCCATTCAACCAATCACCAGCCCTGGTCTCGGTCTCAGTTTATTTGTTTTGCTCGATCTTCTTTTTTATGCATCTGAGTAAATATGTCTCTCTTCTCTTCTGTCTTCCTGTTTATCGCTAAGGTAGGTACAAGGTTCTTGTCCACTTTTGTCATGGCTCGCCCTGGTTGCTCTGTGATAGTGTTTCTTTATAGCGAGATCACTTGTTATTTTGCTCTTTTTCATATTTAGACTGTTCACAGTGAAAGACAAGCTGGGAAAGACAGAGGCAGGGCTGTTTGGTCTTAGCTGCCTTAGATCAGGCCCCTTTGGGTGCTTCAGAAAAAGCCTGAGTGACCACTCTGACAGCAGTTGCACCGTCTCATCAAATATTAGTCAAATCTTCAAATCTGACAAAAATGCCTGAGTGATTTCAAATTTTATCATGATCCACTAATAACGGATTAATGCTATTTTCCATGAAAAAAGTTTAATCATTATTAAGCAGTGATATTCTAATGTAAAAAATGCCTTGGCACATTACAAATATGTCCTGCTTTTCTTGTGGTCAGCTCTGCACACCCTAGAAGGATCTTTCCATTATCAGCAAGTACGGTGGTTTCTGGTTGTCTGTTATATACAGCCCAGTGCCTCAGCTTCTTACACTTGGGGGACTCTGCATAGATCAAACACCCCAAGGTCCTATGAGAAACTTATCCTGCCTTTGTGTAGGAGATGCAGCTAAGAACCAAGGCCAGTGGTCAATGCTTTGAATGTGGGGGTGTCACACTGGGAATGGAGAGAATGGAAGAATGGTAAGGGAGAATACCAAGAAACAAAGAACAATGAAGGAGTGGGAAATTGGGGAAGAAATGAGAGAGAAATACCCATCGATGGGGGAATGGATAAAAATAGTACATTTGCATTGATGACCATCATATGGACAGGAGGAAAATTAAAGCATTTACCTAAAATCCAGATGCTTGGAAGACTAGATCAATGAATTTGTAATTGACTTCCAGGGAGAAATTAGCTCTCAAAGAATAAGAAAAGCTGAACTTTTATGGCCCCTCCCCCACCCCTTTAGACCTAAGTATGTACTAGAGTTCCTATAAAGATTTTATTTGAGGGAGAAAAAAAAAAGGGGGGTGGCTGAAAAAAAAAAAAAGAGCATACAAATTATAGAAAAAGACTACATACTCCTTCAAGTTCTTCGGCATGTTTGTTGAATAGAAGATGAATTCATTTTTGATGAAAAATCCGTTTGTTGGGGCACCTGGGTGGCTCAGTGGGTTAAGCCTCTGCCTTCGGCTCAGGTCATGATCCCAGGGTCCTGGGATCGAGCCCCACATCGGGCTCTCTGCTCTGCAGGGAGCCTGCTTCCTCCTCTCTCTCTGCCTGCCTCTCTGCCTACTTGTGATCTCTGTCAGATAAATAAAGAAAAAATCTTTAAAAAAAAAAAATCCGTTTGTTGAAAATCCTAGTATATTTTGCAGGAGTCTCATACAGTTAAAACGTTGTTTAACTCTACTATTTTTCTATATACACCATATTAAAAACTGTAGTTTCTTTCCTTTGATCTCTTTATTCACAGTAGTGTATAATGATAACTCAGCTATAAGTATCAATGAATAAAAATGTGTGAATTTTAGAATTGGTTATGTCTCTTAAATATGTTCCCTTTCATTTCTATATTTTCAAATTTTTCTTTGTTAAAACTATGATGAGCTTACACAAATTTGACTGTATTCAGTATAGTATAACCTAAATTTCCTCATGAATTTCCTTTCCATATTTAGGAATAACATCATTTCACCATGTGCTATATCTGATAATTCTGCAAACTCTTAATTTTTAACATACCAAGGAAGATTTGCAACTAACCCTGAGGGGACATTCTTTTTCGTGCATTCAGTGAGTGTTTGTTAAGTGCCTGGTACTTACCAGTATTGTGCTGGCTAAATAGAAGTAAGGCCGGTGTGATTGTTAACCTACAAAAAGCTCACAGTCTGGTGTGAGGAGTCAGGAGTATTAATAAGTGCAAGGGCGTTATGTCAGCAGGCTCTTTTGGGTATTGTCAGGGCACAGAGATCTCACAGTGAATGGGAGTGGGATTGGTTAAAGGAAAGTGGTTGAAATCCAAAGTGAAAAGATTTAGTTTTAAGACTTCCCCACTACTAGGGGTGCCTGGGTGGCTCAGTCGGTAAGGGTCTGCCTTCAGCTCAGGTCATGATCCCAGTATCCTGGGGTTGAGTTCCACATCATGCTCCTTGCTCAGTGGGAAGCCTGCTTCTTCCTCTGCCTTCTGCTCCCCCTGCTTGTGCTCTCTCTCTCTCTCTTTGATAAATAAATAACTAAAATATTAAAAAACAAAACAAAACTTACTCACTGCTGACAGAAGTGTCTTGGGCAAGTTACATAACCCTTTAGACTCCACTCAGTTTTCTGAGCTGTAAAATGGCAATGGATCACCCCAAATTTTATAAGAATCAAATGGTCATGCTTTCTAAAGTGTTTTGTGATTCCCTAAATTTCTAAAGGGGCACTTGGGTAGCTCAGTCAGTTAAGCACTGGACTCTTTTTTTTTTTTTTTTTTATTTCCAGCATAACAGTATTCATTATTTTTGCACCACACCCCGTGCTCCATGCAATCCGTGCCCTCTATAATACCCACCGCCTGGTACCCCAACCTCCCACCCCCCGTCCCTTCAAAACCCTCAGATTGTTTTTCAGAGTCCATAGTCTCTCATGGTTCACCTCCCCTTCCAATTTCCCCCAACTCCCTTCTCCACTCTAAGTCCCCATGTCCTCCATGCTATTTGTTATGCTTCACAAATAAGTGAAACCATATGATAATTGACTCTCTCTGCTTGACTTATTTCACTCAGCATAATCTCTTCCAGTCCCGTCCATGTTGCTACAAAAGTTGGGTATTCATCCTTTCTGATGGAAGCATAATACTCTATCCCCAGGGGTACAGGTCTGTGAATCACCAGGTTTACACACTTCACAGCACTCACCAAAGCACATACCCTCCCCAATGTCCATAATCCCACCTCCTTCTCCCAAACCCCCTCCCCCCAGCAACCCTCAGTTTGTTTTGTGAGATTAAAAGTCACTTATGGGAGACAAACCATAAGCACTGGACTCTTGATTCCGGTTCAGTTACTGACTATCATGGTCATGAGATCAAGCCCCATTCCAGCTCTGCACTGAGCATGGAGCTTCCTTAAGATTCTTTCTCCTGGGGCGCCTGGGTGGCTCAGTGGGTTAAAGCCTCTGCCTTCAGCTCAGGTCATGGTCTCAGGGTCCTGGGATTGAGCACTGCGTCGGGCTCTCTTATCAGCGGGGAGCCTGCTTCCTCCCTCTCTCTGCCTGCCTCTCTGCCTACTTGTGAGCTATGTCTGTCAAATAAATAAATAAAAATCTTTTTTAAAAAAAGATTCTCTCTCCTTCTCCTGCCTCTCCCCCTGTCCCCCAGCTTGCACTCATACTCACTCTCAAAAAAAAATTCTAAGACATACTAACTTTTTCTCTGTGGGTCCACCTATGTAAAAGCAAATGAAAGTTTGTAATATTGGAGCACCTGGGTGACTCAGTCAGTTAAGCATCTACCTGTGGCTCAGGCCATGATCCCAGGGTCCTGGGATCGAGTTCTGCATCAGACTCTACTCAGTGGGGAGTCTTCTCTTTCTCTACCTCTCCCCCCTGCTCATGCCCTCTCTTCCTCTCTCTCTCTTAAATAAATAAACTAAAAAGAAAAGAAGGTTCATAATATTTAGAGTCAGGTATCAGTTAGCAAAATGTGGAATGCCTGAGAATGGCATCTTAGTTTCCCACAAATGTCCTATAAATTAGCACTTACCACATAAGCATCTTTCTTCCATGTGCATATTCATGTCCTGTGTTCTTCTGCTTTGGCGACTATTTTAGAATGGTTTTAGATTCTTAACTAATGTAACTGGTTTCTGTGAGGAAATGTATAAAGCAGAGGTTTTCCGGAGTCACGCAATAGCTATTTGAAGGTAATTGCCACTGATTCAGTGTGATTGAAATCCAAATGACAAAATTGGTTAGAAAAAGATTGCACTATGTTCCCTTTTTCATGCTCTAGGGCCTCCCATTTAAAAAAAAAAAAAATGAACACTCACTCACCTTGGGTAGGCACATTTCTTTTTATGTTTCTACAAGCTACCAAGTAGATGATCTCTCAGAGAGCATTAAGTGGACTTTACCACTATGAGAAAATGTCCTCAAAATTGTGAAATGCTCATTTCATAGTAGGAGGGATCTTGGGAAAAATAGGGTGTCCGATTAGTGGAAGTATGACGCCCAGCCTAAAGCCCTGGATGAGGGGGCAGGAGACCTAGCTCTCCGGTAATCATGTGACAATTTTTCTATGTTATAAAATCACAAGAGTGGGCCCTAATTCAGTATGATTTGTGTCTTTATAAAGATTTTATTTATTTATTTGACAGACAGAGATCACAAGTAGAGAGGCAGACAGAGAAAAGCTGGGGTGAGGGGAAGCAGGCTCCCTGCTGAGCAGAGAGCCCGATGCAGGGCTCCACCCCAAGACCCTGAGATAATGACCTAAGCCAAAGGCAGAGGCTTAACCCCCTGAGCCACCCAGACACCCCTGATTTGCGTCCTTATAAAAAGGGGAAACATGGGGGCGTTTGGGTGGCTCAGTCAGTTAAGCATCTGACTCTCCGTTTCCACTCAGGTCATGATCCCACGGGTGGTGAAATGGAATCCCCGGTCAGGCTCTGCACTCAGAGGGGAGTCTGCTTGAGGATTCTCTCTCCCCCGACCCCTGCCCCACTCCCTACTTGCTTGCTTTCTCTCTAAATAAATAAATCATTGAAAAAAATATTTAAAAAGGGGACACAGAGACATGCATAGAGGGGAAATGATAGGAAGCGACATCAAGAAAAGCTGGCCGCGTGCAAGCAAAGGTGAGAGGCCTGGAGCACACTCTTCCCTTGGCCCTCAGGTGGAGTTAGCCCGCAGCACCTCAGTTGCAGACTTCTGGCTTCCAGAACTGTGAGAGAATACATTTCTGTTGTTTTAGCCACCCAGTTTGTGGTACTTTGTTACTTCAACACTGCTCTGCAGGGTGGATGGGGGAATTTGTCCTTATAGAGTCCCTTCCCCTCTGCCTTAGCTGTCCTGTAATATAAGTCCTGCTTTAAATAATTATGCCAGGACAATTCATATATGTGTGATACATGTGAGTGGAGAAATGTCTGGAAAATTGAAGTCAGTGTCTCTAGACGTCTAAAAAGAAAAAAAAAACGCAATTCTTTTTTTCGGAAATTGCATCTTTCTCTGTGTTATATTTGCTTTTGAACATATTTGTTGGGATAATGGAAAATGACTTTATTCCAATGCATGGAGCAGAATTTAGATTGTCACAATTGATTTTCTGTATTTGTCACTTATATAGAAGCGTGATAGCAAAGATAGTGGTATCTAAGCACTCCTCTTGAATTCAAAAACTTTAACTTGCTCCAAAATTGCCAATTACCTGAAAAGAAGGTTTTAAAAACAAAGGGTTTTAAATGCTTGCAAAAGCCCAGAGAAATTCAGAAACCTAAATAGGAAACAGCCAACAGCCTATATCCCTGCCATGGTATTGATGGAAGCCCCCAGGCCTGCCCATGCGGATTCTGCTGAGTTGTAAGCAGCTCTCCCAGCCAGGGGCCTGGAGGTGTGTGTTTTCTGCCTCACAGATGCAAACGCAGTAAAGCATAAGTGGGTGGTTTAACGTTTGTTTCTACTGAAATCCCAGAAAAGTGCTTTAGGATTTTAAGAAGTGTCATATTGGTAGACAGTCCGTATTACCCTGCCAACCTCATGGAAACCCTTGAGAGTCAAACAAAATCCAAACACAACCTGTAAATCTGCAATGGACATATTTCAAAATTTTTATATTTTCTCGCTCTAATAAATGTGGACATAGTTGTGTTGCTTCATTCAAGCCTGTTACGTGGCTGACCTGAAAACACCTGGCAGTCTTCTACAGAGCCATATGCAAGTAAATTTTATCATTTATTAAGAACTTTATAGCTTTTATGGTTTTCATGCCTACCTTTTTTCTGTTAATAATACATCTCTGCTACGCATAGTCCTCAGTATTTATGTTTTGTTATTTCATTTGTTTGTTTCTGTCTTTGGTGAGAGTGGAGCTTTGGCTTGAATTGATCCAGAATGTAGACTTTCTTTGAACTGGAACTCTGGGTCCTGAACATTGGGATTCCTTTGTTCTGGCCCTATACTCAGTGCTGGGAAGTGCAAATAGGGAGACATAGTCCCTTGCCCTTTTTTTTTTTTTTAAGATTTTTATTTATTTATTTGACAGACAGATCACAAGTAGGCAGAGAGGCAGGCAGAGAGAGAGGAAGAAGCAGGCTCCCCACTGAGCAGAAAGCCTGATGCAGGACTTGATCCCAGGACCCTGGGATCATGACCTGAGCCGAAGGTAGAGGCTTTAACCCACTGAGCCACCCAGATGCCCCCATAGTCCTTTGTTTTAAGGAACTCATAGCTTTCAGAGCTTGCTTGCATACTACCTAAGTAATCTTGACCAGGTTACTTTTGGAAGCTTAGATTATTTATAACTGTACATTTTTTTGGAAATTAAATAATATAATGTGTCCATCATGCTTGGTATAGTGCTTAGTGCGTAGGATACACTCAGTAAATATTAGTTATCTTACTCTTCTTCCATCCATGGACAGTTATGTTTGTGTGTGTGTATGTAGTTAGAGTTATGGGTATATAGGTATAGATATATAGAGAAATGTTAATTCATGATTTCCTTAGCCTGATATATCTTTTTGCCCAGTGGTTTGTAGGGAATCTGAATTGGAGAAGGAGTTTTAATTGAGTGGTTGGATGGAAACCTATTCTGAGTAGTAAAGTACAGAGAGAGAAGTATTGATTATATTATCAAGTATAATAGTGAAAAATGACTGATAGGATAGGAATTCAGGAGATTGTAGGTTAGAGCTATAATGCTGTTATAAATTGTAGAGGTTATTTTTTTTCTTCATAAAGCTGGAGCAATGAATATACAATAACATATTTTTCTGGAATGGAGAATATGACTGTCCATATTTGACTCATAGTTGGCATATTTGTCTCCTAAATGTTTTCTAACTGTAATAAACTAAATAACCAAAATCAGTACAGATCTAATCAGTTACATTATTTGTAACTACCTAGATTGTTTATAGTGATGCCCTTGACCCTGAGGGGAATGATTAAATTAGTATCAGTGTGTTCTGCTTAATAAAGCAGGGAAATGTATACTATATTTGAGGCATATTTTAACAAAAAGTGTTAGGTACATTCAGCATTTCAAAATGCAGTGTATTTCCTTGCCCATGGCAGGCTGGACTGCTGAAATGGGCTGCCAGGGTGCTCGAGTACAGGGTGTTTCTGCAAATGGGTTAGTTATCTGAGATCACCAACATAAGAATTAGCCATTTAGTGTATTGGAAGGTGTATATGATTTAAACCAACAATGCTCTTCAAATGGGAATAGATTACCATCAGAGCACTTAGATATTGAAGTGTAAAGGCCAGTTTTTAAAGTGCCTGCTAACTGAGGAGCATGACAGAATTCATTACTGAAACATGAGGATTTTTCAGTTCTGTGGTTATGTTTATACTTCATATACACTCTTTGTCCTAATTTTTAATCTATACTGTAGTTGCTAAGTTTCATCTGACTGTCATTGTTTAAAATGTTGATTTTTTTTTTTTTTTTTTTTTTATCCTCCTAATAGTTTTGGTCCGAGTTCATTGTCTTTCCTTCTTGGCAGAAGTAGAAAAGATCTGTCTTTTGGATTTTATTTGTAAATTGATTAAGTCATTTAAGATATTAGAATATGGAGAGATGATATCCTCTTCTTATTGGTAATATGAATACTCATTTAGGGCTGTACAAAACAGAAAAAAGAAATCACTGTATACTTCTTTTAGTAACCTATTCAGAGACTTTCAATACTTGACTCTAGAAAAAATAAACCTTTTTGGTGAAAAAGTGAAATGAATTGATGATGTCTTAAGTGGCAAGAAAAAAAATAGGTCTTTTACTTTCATTATGTTTTAATTTGTTACTTTGTTTTGCAAAAGCAGACATGCACTCATTAAATATGAGTATTTTTTGAGAAATGTTTCATATGAATGACTGTACAGATAAAATTTCTTTTTTGCAAAGTAATAGAACAATATTATGGGAATATGGGAAAGTAAAACAAAATTGAAAAGAATGAAACATTTTTATCACTTCAAGTATTCTATTTTTTTAAAGATTAATTTATTTATTTTAAAGAGACAGAGAAGTTGTAGGGGAGGGGCAGAGAGAGAAAGAATCTTCAAGCAGACTCCCTGCTGAGCACGGAGCCAGACATGGGGCTCAATCTCAGGACTCTGAGATCATGACCTGAGCTGAAATCAAGATCCTGATGGTTAACTGACTGAGGCACCCAGGCACCCTTCAAGTACTCTTAATGGTCTGTTTCTTCTTAATGATATCATTGTGGGAACTGTTTTTTCTACTTCCTTGAAGTGTACATTTTTTCCATAGAGAACCTGTTCACTTCACTTGGTCAACCCAGTTAAACTAATGCTGTCCACCTTTAGTGGTTGTGATGAAATATGTGTTTTGGGTGCAGAAGAAGGAGCCAACAATTGAGTTACTTATTAGACGACAATTTGCTCATACCTGTTTACCAGAATGACTGAAATTTAAGGAATCCAGCTTCAGCTCATTGTTTCTGTTTTCATGGACAAACATCGATGTGTATGTATGGTGGGATGCTTGTTGGTAGCTGGAGCTAAGGGACAGGACCTACATGTGCCATAAATATTGGTACCTTTTCCTAAAATAATCTTCAACATGATTGGTATTTTTCATGTCTGTGTAGGTTTTGATGCAATCAATGTTCCATATTAATAGCTATAATCCTAATTATTGAAAATTTCCCTTTTTTCTATTATAAATAATGATAAGATGAATCTCTCTGTACATTTCACTTTTTCACTATTTTTAATTATTTGTCTAGGATTTGATGGATTCATTCTCCAAAGTACTATTACTACTTTAGATTTGGGTAGATGTGTTACTGTTAGTAGGACTGTAACAATATAAAATGCCTTCAGTTGTATATAAACTGCTTCCTTACCAGTATATGAACATGATCATTTTCACTTTTGTTCTTTAAAATTTGTGAGCTTTTGGTCTTATCGTTATTTTATATTCTCTTTGAGACGTTTTTGTTGAGAAATCATCTAATTTCCGGGCTGAACCTATTTTTTTCCCTAACGCTGTCACTTTGGCTTGGGAGAACGTATCCAGAGAGTTCTGTAAGTGCTACATGTAGATGGTATACATCTGTGGCTTCTGAAGATTCTGACTCTGGAGTTAGACAGACATGGGTTGAAGTAACAGTGCACTACTAGACAAGGCATTTAATCTCGTTGTGCCTCAGAGTCTTCATTTTCTTCATGTATAAATGAAGATGATAGATGGTGAAAGATAGGGGGCATACCTCTTCGTATAGTTACCATGTAAAACTCTTTGGACTTCCACGATGGTTTCCACAGTTCTCAAATTGTTCAGATGAAATCTCTGAATCATAGCTATGCAACTTATATAAATTAGGTAGAACTCAATCAAGTATTTTGATTTTTAATGATTTTCTGTCAGCTAGAGGTATTTTTTTCCTACAGTATTCCCTCATTACTTTATGCCTTCTCTCTATGAAAAGAAATAACAGAATTTCTACGTTGTTGAGATAAGAGGACGAGAGTAATGTGATTCATTTTGTCCAGATTAGAAATGAAAATACTTTTGGAGTTTTAAGCCTTTTCTCTTTCCTCTTACTGTAAACAGTTACTTAACACTTACCATGCACCACGTGTTGTGGAAATCACAGGATAAAATTTTATTTAAAAAGTATACGCTTTATACATAAGGTTTTGTTTAGTTTGGGTTGTTTAAGTGATTTTCTTTGTTTTAGAACAAAGGGCTACTAAAGAGGGGTAGACTTTGGGAAGGAGAATGAGGGCTTAGGCAGAGAAAGATTTAAGTCAGGGAGAGACCTGATGTGGTGTTAGACAGGAATTAGTATGCCTTACAGCCAACTCACTGGAAACTCACTCTGGTAAAGCTATTCATAGTTTTTGAAATTGAAAACCTATTTTAGCTACTGATCTTAAGTATAGGCTTCTGACTGCCGAACTAGGTGCATTTTAATCATCTTTCTTCTTGAAGGCAGGCGTGAAAGGAAATTATATTAACCTAGCAGAGGTGTTAACACACGCAGCCTGGACAAAGCTATAGGGAAGGAGAAGATGAGAAGCAAGTCCTGGGCAAGAGAAACATATTGAACTGTGACTTTCCTAGCTTTAGGCTGTGAAGTTAGGTGCCCTTCCAATGTGTTTGACCCTTCCTCCCCACCAGCCTACTCTTTTCCTCCTGGAAAATGTGTTTCTTTCAGAGAGTTTCAGAGAGTTGAGAAGTAACTTCCCTGACTCTAGTATTTTCTTCCATTTAATTGTGAACTTTGTTAAGACAAGGTTTAGGTATGATCGTTTTGTATCACCTTTAATGGGAGAGTGAGATCAAGTGTATCCAATGGATAGTACACTCTACAAATGTTTTTAAAAATGAAATGCCAAGGTATTTGTTCATTTCGTCAGTTTAACAAATATTTATTCAATGCATAGTATGAATCAAGCATTGTTATTAATGCTAATATATTATGCATTGGTGGGTAAAAGAAATGAACAACCTCTGTCCCCATGGGTTTATATTCTAGTGGAATTCATGGCAATAAATTATAAATAAAATTAGAACAAGCTTTACTGTTAGGGATATTTAGCCCCATTAATGGCAGATGCCTTAGAAGGAATTAATCTATTAAGAAAGATTTGATGTTTATTAGATGCATGAACTATGCCAACAACAGTCAAAAGTAATTATAAAGTAAATTTAACATTAAAAAAAATTCAGTTAATTAACATATCATGTATTATTAGTTTCAGAGGTAGAGTTTAGTGATTCATCAGCTGCATATGACACCCAGGGCTCATTTCCTCACATGCCCTACTTAAGGCCCATCACCCACTTACCCTATCCCCCCCACCTCCCCTCCAGCAACCTTCAGTCTGTTCCCTATAGTTAAGAGTCCCTTGTCATTCATCTCCTCAGATTTTGTCTTATTTTTTGTTTCCCTCCCCTCTCTATCCTCTGTTTGTTTTTTTAAATTCCACATATGAGTGAAATCATGATAATTGTCTTTCTCTGATTGACTTATTTTGCTTACCACAATACCCTCTAGTTCAAATGGTAAGATTTTGTTTCTTTTGATGGCTGAATAATATTCCATTGTATATATATACCACATCCTCTTATCCATTCATCTGTTAAAGGACATCTTGGCTCTTATCATAGTTTGGCTGTTGTGGACATTGCTGCTTATAAACACTGGGGTGCAAGTGCCCCTTCGAATCACTATGTTTGTGTCTTTGGGATAAATACCTAGTAGTGCAGGTGCTGGGTCGTAGGGATATATTTAACTTTTCATTTGTTTGTATTTTAGTCTCCCTGTTAGCTATGGTTTTGCACAGACATAATTCCGCATAGCCATAACCTGTAGTAAATCTTACTGATTTCCTGAAAGGTAACCCCTTCCTTTTATTCTTTTCCTTTTACAGGTCCTAGAGTGTATTGTCCATAGGTATTTACTATTATGTATATAGGGCTGATGTCCAGGAATTCTGGGCTCTTTAAGAGAAAAAGACTATCTTGTGGGTTTGTTGAATGAATGCAGATCCTTAAGTTTAAGTGTAACCCAATTTCTGTGTGTAGATTCAGTAGATTAATTGAAATAAAGAAGAGCTTTTAAAAGGATACAAAGTGACAATGAGTTATAACATTTAAGAAAATTAAATTACTAAATCTGAAATACAAGAAGGTGAGAAAAGAAATTGTACAGAAAGCAGTGGTCATCTTATTGAGGGTAGGACAAAAGAAATTCAGCAGAACTGTAATGAATCCATAGTTCTTATTTTTGAAAACTCTCATATTATTATGTTTAGAATTACTTAAGTAGGTTGTGAAAGAAAGAGAGAATAGCACTGAGCTATGGTGACCTAACAAAACCTTCCAGCAAAAAAAAAAAAAAAAGAAAGGATAGTCGTAAAATGTGGACATTTATATTTCTGCTAGGGCAATTATAAGCCAGTGCCCCCAAGTTAGCAGGATGTTGCCACTCTCCGGGTGTATATGGGTGTGTGTGTGTGTGTGTGTGTGTGTGTGTGTGTGTGTGAGAGAGAGAGAGAGAGAGAGAGAGAGAGAAAGAGAGAGATAGGATATTTAGGGAAGGAGGGCTTAGGAATTGAGAAGGGAGGAAAGCAAGGTGATGACAGATAGTGACTTATATATATCCTTACTTCTGTAGGTTGACTTTCGTCATAGAACAGGCCATGCGAATTGGCTATAAAGTAAACTTTGTTTCTTTTCTGAGAGTAAGTTGCCTCTTAGTCCGAGGCAGGAAATCAAGAACTCACGTATGCATGTAGGGTAGAGGAGAAGGGGGACTGAGGAAAGCAGCCTGCCATCACCTTATGCAAGCCAAACCCTAGGGCTCTGGTGTCAGTAGGTGTGACTTTCCTGATGTTTTGGGAGAAGCCAAGAAAGGGCCCAAAGCCCTAGAATATTGAACACCTTTCAAAAACAGAAAAGAAGGCAGGAGCTCAGAGCAGTTTTTGGTAGTAGACATTTAACTGTTTATAAATCTTATCTCACCTTATAGTTTACTTAAGCTAAAAAGTAATGATTTCCTTTAATTGACCGTATGTAGCTATTTCCATAGATAATGCTGGCAAGTATATGTTCGGTTGGTTGCCTCCAAAGCCTATCATGTTATAATCAGCATTAGGACATTTTCCTACAGATAGCCGGCGTTCACAGTTGGTTGATGGAGCATGTTTGCTCAAAGAGAAATTCATATGCTGGGAGGAAAATTTTCCATGGATCAATCACTGTTGATTTTGGGAAAGACTTGCCAAATTCTTTGGATGTATTTTAAAATCAGATTGTTCCTCATTAATTACAGATACTTTAAGACTCCTTCATTTAGAGAGGAAAACAAATTCTGTTTCAAGGCTTTACCTTCCTTTAAAAAACTTCTTTTTTTTTTAATTATTCTGCACAGAAATATTTACTAGACAGAAGGAGGACATGATGAAATAGCACTTGTCTTATAATCAAAAGACCTAGTTTACTATCTTGGGCTCCTTAGCTATGTAACATTGAGCAAGTTGTCTAATTTCTGTGCCAGCCAGTTTCATTGTTTATGAAATGAGACCTTTTGAACTAGAATAGTTGACATCTAAAAGAGTAATTCTATTCAAGTATCCATAAGTGAATCTTCTGAAAATATTTAGCATTTGGTAATATTAAATATCATTGGCAAAAATTTTGCAGATTTCTGTGAAAACTAAGGTTGTCGCCAAATGGAAGAAATTGATCCAATTTCTGCACCCTGGTACTCCTCAACTAACTCAGTGCAGGACAGATTCTTACTGGGACTTTATGCCATTTCAGAGTTACCCTAAATCACCAAGTAATAGATTTGACTCCAGCAGTTCCTGGCAGAACTTTATGATTTGCGTTTCCTGCTCTCTAACAGTAAACTTTTGTGTTTCTGTGAAGGCACCTCAGGGTAGCAGCCGTGGGAGAGCACAGGAAAGTCCGAAGTCAATGAAAGAAATAGGATGATGCCATTTGATTTGCATTCTTCCTGTCTTCCTCCTTGCCTTCATTCATGAAAGCAGCATTATTTGAAGGGAAATGTGCACTAGCATCTCTGTCACTTTAGAGTCAGGCTTCGTGTCAGAAAGGACACCAGTATGAGATTTGTTCATAGGAGAGCTCTGTTGGTATATCTGCTTTAAACAATACTCTGACAGTGAAACCAAAACAATGACAGTTAAAAATAATTGCACCTAAGGATTATCAACTTTATTTCAAAGGCCCTTTTAATAGTTGAATTGAATGTTCTTTAATTTTTAACTTTAGACTTAGCTATTTTCTCTAATGCCCACTTTGTACCATCTTTTAACAGCATAACATTATTCAAGAAAATAAAAGCATTATTAGAAATCTGCCAACTTCACATCACAGTCTTCTCTAAGTTTTCTTGTGCTCTTGAATCCCATAGGTCTTTTTCAAGTGGTTGGCAGCAATAAAACAAATTGAGACTAAACCAAAATGTCATTCTTTTTTATATACTCACTTTCTGGGATGGTCTTCACATTTCAGTTTTAGTTCCTATACTGAAAGAGTTCAACAATTCAAGATACACTTATGAAAGTTCTGCCTGGGGATTAAAAGAAAAAGTGCTGGGGCGCCTGGGTGGCTCAGTGGGTTAAGCTGCTGCCTTCAGCTCAGGTCATGATCTCGGGGTCCTGGGATCAAGTCCCATATCAGGCTCTCTGCTCAGCAGGGAGCCTGCTTCTCTCTCTCTCTCTCTCTCTCTGCCTGCCTCTCTGCCTGCTTGTGATCTCTCTCTGTCAAATAAATAAATAAAATCTTTAAAAAAAAAAAGTGCTCATGCCGTGTTCCCACCCTGGGGGAATATTAAGTACCTGGAGAGTTATTCACAAAAGGAGATTATTTCAAAATGATGGAGTAAGGGAGAAAGATTCTTTGCTTGACCAAACTTAAGTCAGGCTCCTGAACCTTCTTCTAGGTCCATCTGTCATTTCCCTATAAAAAAGAACCCTGCTAAGTCAGTTTAACCAGAACTTTCCCTCTGCCCCCTTGATATTGGATTAGGCCCCTCAACCTTCACCATCTTTCAAGGGATGTATTATTACTCTGGCTTCAATAAGAATCCTGTTCCGTTGGTTTAGCCAGAACTCCCTTATCCTTGATGGTTCTTCTGAGTAATTTTCCATCCCATGGCACCTGCCCGGTTCCTTAGACCTTGTCCTTTGCTGAGTATTTGGAATTAAACCCAGTTCCATACTAAGGTCTCTTATTCCCTATTGCAGTAGTTCTGAAAATCTGGTTTTACTACATTCACTACTGTCCAACCCTGGCTTTTCTTTGACAGTTCTCATGCCCTGACTCAGACGGGATCAGCTTATCATTGGACTCCCCTGACCACTCACCTAGGCCTTAAGTACATATCTTTGAACTTTTTTGTTTTCACTGATGATTGATTGATTAGAGGTCTGTTTGGTGAATCCAACTGCTAAATGCTTGCTCTGTTCACACATCCAATGAAGCTGGTAGGGACAAATTTTGATTCTTCAGACTGAGTATACTCTAGAAGCTGGGTTAGATCCTAGACAAACAGAAGCTGGGTTAGAGCCCTAGACTTCTCAGTTTGTGAGAGGCTTGTCTCCATAAAGAACAGAAGCTGTGTTAGCATCAGTTTTACTGTGATTTTTTTGCAAAAGTGCTTCATCTAAGAAATTCATGCAAAGAACTCTGATAAGTACAGATTTCTGATAACTTTAAAATCAAACCACTGAACTGATGGGGCACCTGGCTGGCTCAGTTGGTACAGCATCTAACTCTTGGTCTTGGGGTTGTAACTTCAAGCTCCACATTGGGTATAAAGATTACTTAAAAAAATAAAATATTTAAAATCATACCATTGAACTAAGAATTTTCAGAACTCTAATAGAAAAGCTGGATTCCTGAGATCAAGGCAAACCAAGAATCAAGTATATGGAATTAAATAAGCTGACAAAGATGATTATGCTTTTATGAGTTTTTGTTTGAAATATTGCTGGTTCTTTAATCTTTTGTTTTCCAGATTTATGGAAATGTTTTCCCTCTTCTTTTCAGCTCTGTATAGCTTAAAACAATTTGTAAATGATAGCATTATGGACAGGATTGGAACATTTCTTTTTTACTCCTTATCTGATCCCTCTAGACTTTAGAAGCTTTTATAGGGTATTCTTATTTTCATGGCTATATAGTTATTTGTGTAAGTTCAGTAAGAATCTGTTCTTCTCATACAGGACACAATTGGAAATGTTAGTTATAATACCAAGACTTTGACTGGAATATCATATTTGAGAAATATGTGTATATAATCGAGTATGACCAGATAACTTGAAGGAACTATGGTTGACTCTGTGGAGTCAATAAAGCCTCCCCACTCCCCCCACACACGCTTTGAAAAACTGCCTGGTATCTTGCGTGTAGAATTTCCAGCTTTGTAGATGAGTAAGGATGATCACTTCCTGGCAGGTGCAGGGACCTCAGGATATTTTGAGGACCTCAAGAAGAAAAAAATTCACTCAGATTTATAGGTGCTTCAAGCAAGGTCTGTCGGTGACTCCTTTGCGTGGATTCCTAGCCTTGAGAGGCTTCTAAGTCTAATCCAAAATTGACAATGAAGAAGGAGTTCTAGCAGAGTAAACCCAAAAGACCTATGTAGTCAATCACTATTCTTGCTGCATTTATGTAAATAATCAGGCCAAGTTTAAAGAGAAGAGACTTATTTTGCAAGCAAAATGATTTTACTTTGATAGAAATGGGAGTGACTTCAGAGAGAAAAATTATGTTTCAATGGAAAAATCATAGCATGTCTTTATGGCTATTAGATTCTAGTCCTGTTCATTGCCTGAAGGTTTTGTTATCTCCCTGCAAACTAGACTGGATCCCAAATTCTAGTTTCCTCCCATAGTGGGCTCCATCTCTCCAAATTAATGCCATCTCTTTCTCCCTTCTGACTTGAAATCACTGTGAACTAAAACTCTTTTCCTAAAGCCCTGCAAGCTGAAGTCGGATGACTTGGTAGAAAGTCCCCATAACAGATCATGCGTGGGCAACCTCTGTGCCTGCTGTTCTATGGGGTACTCAGAAAGTTCAGCAGTACACCTGTGCCAACACAAGAGACGTTCAGACTGTAAACCAGGTACTCTGCTGGGTTGTCAGTACTGTTCTCACTCCACCATCTAATGATACTTCAGGTCCAGCATCTAGAAATCTTAACTGGCTTACCTCTGGATTTCAAAAGTGGATTTTTAACTATTAACCTTTTTTTTTTTTTTCATTTACTCTCATATAAACTCCCTTCATTAAATGCCTGGTTTCTAATACCATCCAACAAATACCCTTTACTACCAGATCCCAACAGATCATTCAATTTGGTCCTTAATGAACAGAAGGCAACCAAATGAGAAACAAACTTAGATATATTCTTCTCTTCTTCAAAGGAAAGAACGTCTCTTCTATCCTTTGACAAAGGTTCTTTGTTTGACCAAACTCTAACCAGAATCTTGAATCTTTATATAGGCCCATCTGTGCACTTCCTTGACTACTAGGTCAATTTAACCAGTATCTCCCCAACCTTGATGTGATCACCCAATTTATCCAATGATCAGGTTGCTTATCCTCCATCATCCTTCAGACGTTACCTGATCACAAGAATCCCTTTTATCTAGAACCCCATGGTTCCTCTTAGTAATTTTTCATCTTCTGATCCCCACCCCTCTCCATGGCTCTAAATTCTCATTTGCCCATGCTGTATTTGGAATTGAGCTCAGGTACATATTGAGGACTCTTTTCCCCTATTGTAATAGTCTTGAATAACATCTGTCTTTACTGCTTTAATTATTTTCTAGCTCTGGTTTTTCTTTGACATAAGTGAAGAGATGGAAGTTAGGGTTGGGAATGCAGAACTGAGCAATCAAAGAAACCAGTCCCACTGGGTCACTGCCTGGCTTAATATCCTGAAGACGACCCTCTGCTTCCCACCTTCCCAAGCACTAGCAGTGTCCAGAACTGTTCCTTTCCCTCAAGACCTTTGTACACTGGTGCTCAGGACTCTGCCCCTGTGCTCTGCTTCCCGATCTCTATCCCAAAGCCTCCTGAAACTGTTTCTCCAGATGTTGATCTCTTGTCCGTGGAGCAGTAGCTATAGTGGATGGACATGGGCAGTAGGGTCAGTGACTAATGTTGACCACTGACTTGTCAGAGAGGACTCAGAAAGATACAGATTGTTGCTCAGCACCAAGGGTCCTCAGTAGTGTTAACAACAGTATCTTTTGGCTGCCCTTATTCTGTGTGGCTATACTGATTTAGTGGCCAATATTTAGGGTTTTGGGTATGTAAAAGTTAGGGTTAGATTCAGGAACAAGTTCACTATATTCTAGATGTCTTTGGACCCTCCTTCCTAGGCTGGGAAAGAGGTTAAAATCCTACCTCAGAAGAGGCTTTATTTAAAAGAGAAAACAAAGCATTAGTTTACATGCTCACATGTGTAGGTCATTCAACATCTCAGCTTGTTATGGGAAATCCTTTTTACCATTCAGTTTTTCGTTTTGGAAAGAAAAAACATTAGCCCATTCATCTAGCTGGAAAGATTGATTCTTGTTAGATACAGGCTAATTGTAAATTAATAAAATTGTTTTCTACAAATAAAACTTAGTAATTTTGTCAGGTACTCTTTTTTTTTTTTTTAGATTTATTTATTAATTTTAGAGTGCGGTCCTGTCTTTGATGAGTAATATAGTAGTAGCATTTCCCCTTATTTTTTAAGCATTTAGAACATTACTGATTATAACATGGCGTGGCTTAGAAAATATTCAACTATATAACAGAATTGGTGAAGGAAATAAAAATGGGTTAAAAATAGTGCCTAGGAAAATTCACAAGCTGAAAACAGGAGATGAGCTGTTTTAATAAGATCAGGGACACCAGGTGCAGAGACATTACGAAGATAAGCTGCGACAACCTTGAGGTTCAACCAAGAGGAAAGATAAGAATGACCTCTGGATAAATGAAAAGATAGAGTAGGAGAAAATGAAACTCAGTATCTGCAGAAAAGTTCCCTAAAGCCATCGCTGCAGAAATTGGCATCTAAATGATTGGATTCCACCATTAAAACAAAACAAAACCACCCAAGCTGTATGCTTTACTATGGCAAAATTAGACTCTTGCTGCTGTCCATCATTGGTGTGTGTGAATGCAGGAATATTCTGTGTTTGATTCACATATACTAAAAATTACAATTAACCCTTCTCTTCCTGCTTATCTATTGGCAAGTAAGGATCTATTTATTTTTAACTCAAATGGATGTATCAAACCTCTATTTACAATGCATGCTATTCAAGGAGAAGTTCAGTTATATTAGAGGAAACCTTTACTTTTAGGTTTGAAAATCTGCTCTTGGTTTAAATTCAGCTTCTATTAATGATCTAGGCAGATCACCAGATCTCAGAAAAGCTCTGTTTTGTAACTATAACTTAGGATGTGTGTGCAAACCTGTGTGCATGTTGTGTTGTGTGTATGTGTGTGTGTGTTTGAATTCTTACCTCCTTTTTTTAAATAAATTTTTAATTTAAAAATAAATTTAGATTTATAGAAAGGTTATGATGATAATACAGATAAATCCTGTATTCTCCAGAATTAGTGTCCCCTATTATTAACATCTTATATGAGTATGGTACATATGCCATACACAGTTAATGGTCCAAGATTGATACACTGCTATTGACTACAGAACACATATTATTCAGATTTACTTAGATTATATGCCATCCAACTTTTGTTCTAAGATCTCATCCAGGATACCACATTACATTTAGTTGCCATATCTCCTTAGCAGCTCTCTGCTACAGTGACAGTTTCTCAGATTTTCCTTATTTTGATGACTTTGACACTTTTGGGGAGTATCAGATGTTTTCGTAGAATGTCCCTTAATTGGTACTTGTTTAATGTTTTTCTCATAATTAGACTGAACTTACCAGTGTTAAGAGGAAGACCACAGTGGAAAAGTACCATGTTCATTACATTGTATTAACAATACATCCTGTCAGCATGACTTATACTGTTGATGTCAATCTTGAGCATTTGGCTGAGGTCGTGTTTTTCAGAGTTCCATACCACAAAATTACTTTTTCCCCCTTCCGTATTACAGTCTTTGGAAAGAAATTACTGCACATAGCCCACACTTAAAAGTGGGGGATTCTATTCTACTTCCAGGAAAATCCTGTTTTATCAAGGATATTGTGATGACCAAATATATATAAATGTATATAAAACTAAATGTATATAAAGGCCTGGAAAAATATACAGTATCTTTTAAATGAATAGTATCAATGACAATCATAGTACTAAGAGTGTCAAATGGCTGCTGGGTGTGCTATTTAATCAAGATTCCTGCAAATAACTGATAAATATATTATAAAGTTGAAGGAGTAGATGGAAAGAAAGAAAACTGAATTTTAATTAAGGAAGCAACTATCTTTCTAAGGAATTAACTTATCAGAATTTCATTTCTATCTTATAAGTGTTCTGAACTAGTTTGCAGACATGTGCTCATTTATTTTTCAAATCTACTTGGTTAGCAAGTGGGTGTTTTTGTTTTTGTTTTTGTTTAACCCCAAATCTGTTTGGCTTAGATGTCAGGATACCTAATTTGCATTATCATTTATGTACCAAAGTTTTACAGACTCTCCCTTTACACTCAATTTATAACCAGTCAACTTTGTAGAGTGATACAAAAATACAGAGAGAATGCAATTCAATTATGATTTTTTAGATGTGTGTGCCCATTGGATATGAAGAAAAGAACAAGAATTAAATACTATTTTTATACAGCAAGAATGAGTGACTGCAGCCATCTAGGTTATCTATATCCTGAAATTTCATTCCTAAGTAAATATCCACAGAAAATTGCATGGAGCACTGGGTGTGGTGCGTAAACAATGAGTTCTGGAACACTGAAAAGAAATTTTAAAAATAAATAAATTTTTTTTAAAAAAAGGAAAAAAAATTGGTTTTGGTGCACAAGTATACTTAATACTCATTTAACAGAAACTATAAAAAATATCATATGAGGGGGGTGCCTGGGTGGCTCAATCAGTTAAGTATCTGCCTTCTACTCAATGATCCCAGGGTCCTGGGATCAAGCCTTATGTCGGGCTACCTGTTCTGTGGGGAGTCTGCTTCTCCCTCTCCCTCTCTCTCCCTCTCTTCCCTGCTTGTGCTCTTTCCCTCTCTCTCTCAAATAAATAAATAAAATCTTTAAAAAAATATTATAACAAAACAGTGACACTGGTAATTCATTACTTATTTAAGGTAATAGAGAAAACTGTCAGAAAAGAACGGGTCATATACTTAGAGGAAAAAATGCGATGAGTGGGAAAACAATGATAAAGTTAAAACTGTAAGTTGTGAATACCTAGAAATGGAAAGTTGGCTACTGAATAGATTTATAGGTATTTACATGAAATGTAGAAAAGAAAGGCCATAATTTTATTCATTTATTATTTTACATAGAAATGCATGTATTAAACTACCAACAAAAATTAATGGTGCATGGGGCCCTGGGTGGCTCCATTGGTTAAGCCTCCAACTCTTGGTTTTGGCTTGGGACATGATCTTGGGGTCATGGGCTGGAGCCTTGCATTTGCTTCACACTCAGCACAGAATCTGCTTGGGATTCTCTCTCTCCCTCTCCCTTTGCCCCTACCCCTCTTGCATGCACATTCTCTCTCTCTCTCTTTCTCTCTCTTTCTTGATAAATAAATCTCTTTTTTAAAAAATCAGTGGTGCATACCATTTTTCAAATATTTTCATTCAGCGTCTTCCAGCAACTAACTTAGAGCCCAGGAATTACAGATTTGCCAAAGGGCCATGATCGGTTTGGAAATTCAAGGTCAGTTTTAAGAAGAACTCCTTAAAATCCAAAATAAGGGTCCTATGTAATCCTTGTGTAGTTCTTGCTATTGAAAGGAAGCAAGAAGTAGTGTGAAGACGGATTCGGTTTTGAATCTCAGATCATTCATTTATTAGCTGTGTGATTTTCAAAAAGCTGCTTAGCCATTCTGTGTCTGTTTTGTATGTATAGAGGCCTATAGATGATGTCTGTGAAGTGACCAGTATGTGGTACATGCTCATTGAAGAGAATATGTCATTGGAATTTATGTTTGACACTGAACTCTGGTGTATATGACTGCTACTTCACATTGGCTTCTTTTGAAAAAGAAATTTTAAGATGCTTTGCTCTTACTTTGAGAAAATAACTATTAAAAATTTCTAGATTCCCCAACAAGTACATACACTACTCAGGGAAATTAATGTTACAGTTGTGTAATCAATTATGTTGCTTTGACTGGCCCAAAGTGTTAAGGCTAAATATCCTGAGGAGAGTTTTAAGTTCATTTAATTTTTATTGTGCCCTTAAAAGTGTTTGAAGGATATAATTAAAAAGTCTGAAAGAAGAGGTGAAATGTCACTTAAATTCCTGCAACTCTGTTCAATTTTGTCACATTTTATTCTTTTCTCTTGTTAAAAAGCAGAAAAAAACACTTTTTTTCCTGAAATTTTCCTATTAAAAAATGCTATTCAACTTTATTTTTATCTCAGAATATTGGGTTTTGGAACTTTATTTCTCCATTCTTTATGTTCGACAGATAGAGTATTGGTTTGTTTTTAGTGAAGCTGGGAAAATAGTTAAAAGGGGAAATAAGTAAAATGCATTTGCTATTCAAGAGCTAAAAGTGTAGGCAATAATGAAAATCTTCCTATTAACTGTAGTGATTGAGAAATCAGTTGGAGAGCTGTAATTGTCCATTAAGATAATGAACACCATGAGCTAGAAACAGCATGTGTGGAAAAAGGGCTAGTACAATGCACCATAGGAAAACTGCAACTATCAGAGCGTCATAAACACTAGAGGAGTATAAAACTACATCAAAGAATTAGAGACACTGGGGCTGCTTTGATAAATTTCAGGGACCTCTTAATGACACTCAAACATGTTTAATATGAATTTAGGAGATAAAATATTTTCATCATATACCAATTATCTTTTTGCATATTTTATATTAAGTTGGTTATTGTTGATGATTTGGTCATTAGTCTACAAAACAATCAGATTTAATAGGTGGGCTCCCTCTGGGCTTTCCCAAGGAAAAATAAAATTGCTCACATTTGATTAAGTGGTTGTAAAGTGAAATTAATAGTTGTAGTGTCACCTTTAAACTTTTATGGATTTTTATTCAAGGAAATGAAAAGTTGGAAATTTTCAATCTTCTTAATATTAGCTCTCAATAGTAGAATTATTTAGAGTGTCTTCCATACTGACATTGTATCAGGCGCTTAGAACTGAAAACTAAGAAAGACATGATACTTGTGCCCAGTCTATTTAAAGAAAAAAATATACTCTGGTGCAATATATTCTATACAGTTGAGGTTTATGCAGAGGTTTGCAAAGTTTCTGCTTAGGAATCCATTAAGCACTGGTGATCTCTGAAGTTAGATCATGAAAATGCAATAGAAATTTTCAAGGCAGCAGTAAAGCCTTTGGGCACGGAAAATACATGTTTAACCAAAATATTAAGAAATGAAATAATTTGGGAATGAAATTGTTGCTCTCTATGGCTAGAGCCTATTTTGAATGATGGGGAAATAGCAGCTGATAGAAAAGTAGGTAAGATGGTTACAAAGATGAATGTTCGCTTATATTACTAGACCATTGATCTATGCAAATAGTGTCAAAACAAAAGATAAGAAACAAAAAGAAATATTTTAAGGAACATTATATTTAACTTAGTTAAGCACTTCAGTGCTTACTGAAAAACAGATTCTTAAAATCTGCTTCCTAGCTGAGCTGTATTGCTTTGGAATATTAGAAACATACTTTGTTGGACAGAGACAGAATTCCATCTTTATGCCAACCCCTCTATCCTTGCATCCTGACTTTATGGTGTAGAAGTCTGCATCCACTAGGATTCTTGCTTCCCTTCTTTAAGTCACTGCCTGGAGGAGGTGTTGGCCGAAGAAAAGGGAATGATACTCCAGGGAAGTATCTGTCTGGCCGGGAGAAGGATATTGTTAGCTGTCAGTCAGTAGAATGTAGCTTCTCTATTCCTGAATCAGTACAAGTTAAAGGTCCCTTTTTGGCATATGGGTGTTAAAGTGGGGAGACTACCATGGAGTCAGAAAGGGTGGGGGCACCTGAGTGACTCAGTTGGTTGGACAACTGCCTTCGTTCGGCTCAGGTCCTGATCCTTGAGTCCTGAGATCGAGTCCTGAATCAGGCTCCCAGCTCCGTGTCGAGTCTGCTTCTCCCTCTGACCTTCTCCCCTCTCTTTCACTCTCTCTCTCTCAAATAAATAAATAAAATCTAAAAAAAAAAAAAAAAAGAAGAAGAAGAAAGAAAGAAAAAAGGGTAGGTGTTCTAAGAGATGAATCTCATCTTTAGGCTAAGAATGTGATGTGAGTATAATTGTAATATCTGAAAGGTCTTCATGACTTTTTTTTCCATCTTTACTTTGCTTAATTTCAGCCATTCATCAGACCTCTGCTGAACGTAAAGGCAAGTGACAAAGAACTGTGTAATTCCTGGGCAGTTGCTGAGCACAGCACATAAGTGCCCCTTTCTTATCAGGGCCTATTTATGTTCATTCTTGCCTCTCTGACTTCCAGATTTGGCTTTTTACTTAAGTTGGCTTCAGTCCCCATTAGTTTGACCCTCTTTATGCTGACCCTCCCCTACCCCAGGCATTTCAAATGACATTGTGAACTTTGATCCTACGATTTTATCTGTTTTTGCCCTCTGGTGCCCCCTATTGTCTCTAGGATTGCTGGGTTGCTGGTTCCAGGCTTTGCCAAAGATCTTTAAACTTTGATCTGTCCCAGCCCAACTCTTATTTAAAGAGTTGTGTTGCTTATAAACTTTCCTTTCTTTTTTAAGAGATCAAATATGAGATTTCCTCCCAAATCATAATAAGTGGAATTTCAAATTTAATTTGGTGAAAATACTCTTTGAAGTTCTGGAAACTGGCTGTAGTAATATTAACAGTATTGTGATAGGGAAACAAACTGAAAGTTTATTTTTAACTATGTCCAAGGTGACTCCAGGAACAAAATTATTTTCATCACCTTCTACCTGGGGGACAGTTCCTTTTTCCTGTTCTCAATTCAGAAATCTTGGTGCTACCACATTTCACTAGTCAAGTCCTTCTGCGTGTATTGTGATGAACAGATATGTGAGAAATTACTGTCCTTGGAAATCCAGAGTGGAAATACTGGAGGTCTTAGAGGCCATGGGGCTAATCCAGGAGGATTAAGGAAATAGAGCTTCTCCAGTAAAGAGGCAGAGGACACATTTGGGAACCTTAGCTTTTTTCTCCCTGCCTCTGTCTTCTGTATCTCTGAAATTTTTCTTTACATTTTTTGTTTATTCTTCCCTGATGCTTAATCTATGTTGCCAGTTCCCTAATTCATTCTTCACCCTGAACCGTTCTACTCTTCAGTCAATATGTTGAGTTTATTATTTCTACAAATATATTTTTTGCACCTGATATCTCCAGTTGTGTTTTTATTCTGTCTTCTTAACGCCTGCTCAGATATTCAAATTTTTCTCTTATCCTTTGATGGTCTTCTGTATACTTATTTTAAATATTTGTCCTGCCCGAATTCATTCATTCTGCATCGTATGGTATAGACGGTTTTGTACATGGTCTTTCTTTTACAAAGCTTGTGTTCTAGGTGGGTGTAACCTGCAGAGATTACCAGCTAATGAAACCCCAACTTTCAGCTTTTGTCTCCCAGTCTTTGGGAGCTGTGCGTGCAAGGGTGAGACAGGCACCTCAGGATAGTGAGTGTTATGATCTGGAGAGATTTTTTAAATATACTCTGCTTGCTGAATCTCTTCCTCTCTTCTGATTAAGTTGGCCTGGTATGGGACCCAAGGTTCAGGTTTTTCAAAGTTGCCTTGGTAAAGTCAACGTGTAGCCACATTTGAGAACCTCAGAGTCCTAAGCATTGTGGTGAGAAATGGTAGTGGGAGGAGATGCTTGTGGACAGCTGGGCACACATACTCTGCCATGTTTCCCGTGACTTTATGACTGCAGCTGGGAATGGTAATGAAGTGATTAATGGTTGGTCCAGAGCAAGGTGGAGAGAAAGGACAACCAGTATCCCTGGTACCTGTCCTCCATCCATGACCCAGGACTTGCCTTTTCTCTGGACTGCTGCATCTGAAGTTGCCCCAGGGTCTTCCCACCTTTTTATTATCAATCTCCCTCTCCTTTTATGTACCCTTTCCTGGATTGGAGGGAAGAAGTTCTATTGGGAAGCACACTGTTGAGTTCTCTAGTCTGTGAGCCTTGCCCTGTGATCCGTGGCAAAGAGTGCTTGCTCAGTGACAGCTGGTGGTGCACTAGGGCAGACTCTTCTGTATCATGTGTTTCCCCGGTGGCTGCCACGTCTGTTTAACTCCCCCCACCCCGGGGTACTTAATCAGCTGTTTCTGAAAACTAGTATCATGGTAACAAGTTATTCAAGCTTTAAAAATTCTAAAAATGATAAGATTGAAAGTGCTTTATAGTAGGAAATATTCCTGTGGAATGGGTATTACATGCAATTCATGAATCATTGAGCACTACTATGAGAACTAATGATGTACTATATGCCGGCTAACTGAACATAATAAAATAAATTTTCCAATATAATTTTTTAAAGATTTATTTATTTTAAAGATAGGGGAGGGGCAGAGGGAGAGGGAATGGAGAGAGAGAGAGAGAGAGAAGCAGACTGTCAACTAAGCCTGGAGCCTGACAACGGGTCTGTATCTCAGGAGCCTGAGATCATGATCTGAGCTGAAATCGAGTCCAATGCTTAAGCCACTGAGCCACCCAGGTGCCCCTCCAGTATACTTTTGTTGAGACTCTTTAAAAATTACTTTGCATTTTCCTATTGTATTAAACATGTCCTCTGAGTATATTTTAAACACTTAGTGAAGACGTAAGGTAATCATAGTGAATATTTCTGACTTTGCCGCATTATGCCTTTGTAGTTCTTGGAACTATTTAATAGTTTTATTCTTTATTAACTGGGTATTATTATTTCTTATGCCTTCAGAAGAACTTCTGTTCTGGGGTCTGGGTGGTGCAGTCACTTGAGAGTCCAGCTCTTGGTTTCCGCTCAGATCAGGATCTTAGGGGTATGAAACTGAGCCTGAGTGGGGCTCTGTGTTCAGCTCACAGTCTGCTTAGGACTTTCTTTCCCTTTCCTTCTGCTCCCCCACCCCCGCCCTGTGCTCGCTCTCATGTGCACACTCTCTCTCTCTCTCTCTCTCTCAAGTAGATAGATAGATCTATCTTTAAAAAGAACTGCTATCCCTGATTCTCTGTTTTATTCTGTAATAGTTTCTTTTTAAAAAGATTTTATTTATTTATTTGGCAGAGAGAGAGAGATCACAAGTAAGCAGAGAGGCAGGCAGAAAGAGAGGGGAAGCAGGCTCCCTGCTGAGCAGAGAGCCCAATGCAGGGCTCAATCCCAGGACCCTGAGATCATGACCTGAGCCAAAGGCAGAGGCCCCACCCACTGAACCACGCAGGCGCCCCTATTCTGTAATAGTTTAAATAAAAGGTTACCCATTTTATTTAGAGTTATATAAAAAAGAGTAAATACACACAGAGTGAAGCTTAATTTGAGGAATGAAACTCTGCCCAATTTTGTGAAATTTATTTTTACACTTTTGGGAAACAATGTTTGGTATATTTCTTATTTTAGAACTATGTTCAGATAGTTGACTTTGCTGGATTGAAATAACCACTGGAAAAGGTGGTTACTCTAATTAAGTGGTATCCCATGGGTCCTGATGTATTATTTTCCTTAAACAACAGTAGAATTAAATCCTCCACCCCCACTATATTGCATACTCTCTTTTCCTCCTTTAGTCCTGGAGCACATGCCGGCCTCTTTGGTACACACTGTTCTGGTTGCATCAAATGTTTCCATAAGCATTCTACTATAAACTGAGGTGAAAAGGGGGCTGGGTGGTGTTTATCATTCTGTAGAGTTTTATAAGAACTCTCTTTATGTACAGATGATATGCCACCAAACTGAAATTTTATTTTCAATCGTCTTAATAGTTGATGTGAGATAGCTACACAGTATTTAAGGTGACCAGATCGGCCACTCTGCTCATCATTTTACCTATCACACAGAGGCATTCATGCACTCTAGTCCTCAGGTGTGCTGTACAAGATGTAGATAGGTATATGTTACTGAATTGGATAGGACCAAATTATTTGATGGATTCGATTTTCTACATATAACAAGTAGTTCATAGAAACATTTGATCTGCAGCTCAACAAGACACCTGAATGACAAATATTAAATTAGAATATAAAATAGATCATTATAAATAGGACATTGAAATAAAAATCTAGGTATCTTTCTATTTTCCTCACTTTTCTTTTTTGAACCAATATGCCATTACTGAATATACTGAAATAAAGAAGGAACACTTTACGTAGGTCCTTGATTAAAATAGGTCATTGGAACACTCTGTAATGTTTTTTGTAATGCATGGTTTGCACAGAAAAACTTATTTGTGTTACGAAGTATGATGTTTTGCAGTCATACCTGCCAATAGGATAATTTAATGCCCATGAGGCAAATGAAATGTACCATTAAATATAAATACATTCTTACTGAAAAGGGCCAGCTTACCCTCTGATTATTCAAAATTTTGACAAAGCAAATATAGCACTATTTTAGTCAGAATGGGAATAGTTCGCTTTATATACAGTACTTATCAAAAGATCTTTTAAAATGTCATCTGACTTTGAAATCCTTTGCCTTATATGTACCGTTAGAGGCAGCGAACTTGTAGAAGAGAGAAAATAGAGAGTAGAAGCATAAAGTAATTCATGTCATGAAATCTTTACATTTTTTGCCCCTGATCTATGCTGACATTATCACACTGACTTGAAAATATCTGATTAACGTTGTCAAGGATGTTTAAATTCCCATAATAGGCTATGTTTTAAATAAGATTTAACCAATATTATTTTAAGTATTACTCAAATATATTATCAAATCACTGATTTGCTCTTGTGCTTGATAATTAACACACTATAAAATATGTATTTTTAGGTAATCATGTAGCCACTGAGAGTGGATTGAATTTTGTTTCTCCTGTTATCTCCACAGCATTTCATTAAAATTTCAATGCAATCAGTCCTTTTTTTGACCAAAATTGAGTTTCTCCCCTGTAAAAAGTACCCCTCCTGCCACATCACAGAAAACCTGCGAAAAATGCCAGCTTCAGAGTACAATAAACAAATCAGAACTCTTCGGTTGCTTATCTGATAAAAGAATGATTTTTTCCCAGTTTTGTTGGGTCCTTAACCTTATCATTTTGGTGGATGTGGCTGAGAATCTTTCAGCTTTCTCCATCTCATGCCGATGTGATCTTCTGTATTCTTCTTGGAAATTCAGTGTTCCAGCTGTTCTTTCTTCCTTTGAGGCAGTTCCAGTGGTAAAGTCTTTCTCTTTGCCTTATACAGGGTCTGCCGAGAAGAGGCTAGCTCAGCTGTCATAATAGTGTGACTGTTGATTTCTGCGCCTGTCGAGAGCACACCCATACAACGCCAAACTCCATGTCTGATGTTTTAGGGACTCCTAAGGTCGTCTACTGAGATTATCCTTCGACTTTTAATAGTGAGGCATAGCTTGTGTAGTTATTGATTCCCAAGCAGAGAGGACCTTGTGTGGTCAAAGCTGTGATGTGAGAACATGGGTATATACATATCCTGAAGCAGAAGGATTTCTATTTTAATATTTGTACTATATTGAGAATTGCACCTGTTAGGCATAATTAGCAAAACAGAAAGCTGCAGGGTTGAAAGGGAAAGGGTCATGTAAAACATATGGCAAGGATAGAATAAAGATTTTGTATTAAAAGCTGGGAAGAAAAACAAAGTGAAATTAAATCAGTCTGGGTCTTAAACTCCACATTCCAGGGTGTGTTGGTGTGGAAGGAAGGAGCAGAGAGATATTTCATTTGAGCTGAGGACATATGTTTGGCCTGAGGTTTATTGACAGTGCTAGGAGCATAAATCCCCGGGTATTGGAGAGACATCTGAGTAATATCTACTGAGACTAGGAGGGATAATAATTGAGTAATAGCACAAATATGTTCAAAACCTTTCTAGCACATAATTTTGGTCATGTCTGTGAAAGTCATGAAAGTGAAGAGAAATGTTAGAACAGTTGCCAGCCGTGACTCTGAGTAGCGCCACTTGTGTTCAAACTCTGGGTGACTTTTTTCAGTTTTTATCAGCTGGATGACTCTTGATAGGTTATCAAACCTCTCTGTGTCTTGGCTTTCTCGTACTAGAATGTATAACAGAAGGCTATGGTTAGAATGAGTTAAGTTAATGAATATAAAGTACTTACAACAGTGCTCGGTACATAAAAAACAATAATAAATACATGTTAGCTAAGAACAAACAAACATTAGAGTAACCAGGATATTTATGATAAAGGAAAAGAATCATAGGCCACAAGGGAAATTGGACCTGTTTTTACCACTTGGCCTTAAAGTACTTTTCTGCAAGTAGTTTTCAGGACCTCATCCGCAGAGTTTGACGTGGCTTTTGTATTCAGGTCCATAAATGTTTTTTGGTCATATTTAAGATCCTGTAGGGAATATGATATAGTTCTGTAAACTCACAAAATAATAACAATATCTTATCCTTTTTGTTCATTTGTTTTCTAATTTATAAGGTTGTTTTTTGCAGATAGATAAGGCAGTCAAACTCTACAGATCAGAAAAGAAAGTCTGTTTAGAAATTTGCCTTTATGAACTTGTAACTTGATAGACTACAATGCTGGCTTCAGGCCAAAGAAACATTTATGTTGAGAGTGGTAATCAGCTCTTGCCTTGAGCAAAGGAAACATCATCAACTCAATTTAAACGTTCTTTATTAGGATTTTTTTTACTGGGTAAATTAAAAAAAAAATTCATTACTTTTACCTTTAATAAAAACGATTCTGGTAACTAATTTACCTTTGTAAAATACTAAATAGTGGATGTCTTTTGCTTTGTACTTTCCTCCCGTTGAATACTTTGGCTCAAATGAATGGCTGTAAGAGTAAATTCGAGCAACCTGAGCTTTACATTATCTTCAATAGGCAACCTGAGGACTATTACCTAGAAAGCAGTTCATTATTCATCTCTTTTGAGCAGTTGCCCAAATGAAACAATGGTGTCATACATTATATTAACATGCAGCACAAAAGATCTCTGCTTACTAAACAGTTCTGAGCTCGGGAAAGGCTTGGGCCTTCTTCCAACTATTAACGTAAAAAACTTACTTACATCAGCAGAAAGCAAGTATTTAATGCAATGCTATGATAAATCCAAGGACTCTGCCCTAAATACAGCTTTTTTAGCTCCTACGATCTTATTCCATCTTCTTCCAGATTCCGCTGCTGCATTTCTCTAGTGAAATCATGCTGACTAGAAATAAAATTAGGAAGACCTTTGTGGCAGGAATTAGACATCTTTAGTAGCAAGAATGGCCAGCCAGGGCTGCTGTCACCTTCAATTACATTGGAGCCTTGGATGTTGTGAAGAGAGAACCAGGTGTTGGACTCACTCTGATGGGTCTCTGCACCTAGCTTTCCTGTGGCTTCTACAGGTGGACGTATGAGCAAAATGCACCTTCTGCCTTCCTAAATCATGCCACACAGAATGACTGCTAATGACATTTTATCCAAAACGAAGCCTCAACAAATATATGACTTTAGGAATATATATTTTGAACTCATTTGTATTTGTAACAACCTTTTACAGCAGAATGGGACTTGAGCACTACATTTCCACTCACAACACCTGCTGAGTTCCTTCTTCCAACAGCTTTACAACATGCCTAAGTAGGCTTATAATTTCGCTACCCTAAACAGTGCTTTTCTTTGGATATAAGCCCTATACATAGTTATTCCCATCAAGTTGGTTCAGTTTAACATACTAGATAACTACAGAGGATGGGAGATTTAAAAAGTAGATCCTAGAAGGTGAAAGTTGTTTTCACTAGTATTTTTCTTTTGAACATCAAGGCATAGCTCAGACCACTTCAGTGTGGGGCGGGGGGGGGGGGGGTTGGTCTTACTAAGGTATCTGCTTGATAGCTAAACACTTTAGACCACACAGTTAACATTAGGTTACATATGCCTTACAACAAATGTTACCTTGTCCTGTCAAAGTAAGCCAGCATGGAAGGAGGAAAGAAAAACAAGCTGGGCTTTAGTTCCTACATGCCACAGTATCACATTCAGAAAGATCTCTAATCTTCCCCTTAAGTAGTTATTGTAATGCCACACAGATTTTTTAAATGTTAACAAAAATAAAAACATCCTTGAAAATATATTATCAGAGGGAATGAAGATAAAGTAGTGGATACATGTACAAGTAGTTCTTAGGGGCAGCACTTAGAAGACTTCTTCCTCCTGTGACGTGTTGTCCTTGCCTTCAAGGGGGGGTGGCATCTCTTCACAAATGGTGGTGGTGGGGTCGACTTCGTCAATGCCTGGACCAAGTTTGATCATCCTGAAGATCCTGTTAGCATGAGTCTGGAGAATCTTCCAGACTGACGCGGGAAGACAGGAGTGAAGTTTTGTAGAGGAAGATGACCAGATGACTTTAGGAATATTTTTATCTTTTTGCTCCAAAACTTGTTAACAACTGTGACTCTCATTTTGAAGAACCATTCTTTATGCCTAGAGCGGAGGCTGGAAGGAGGATGATTGCTTATTGAAAGGACTGAAAACTCACATTCTTAAGAAGAATGAAGAATCCAGAAAAGTATGTTTACAAGTATAGTTAACTTTGGCTTCTGGGAACAGGGCATTTGCTTTCAGATATGTTAAAGATGTGTATAGGTTTACTGTCACTTTCCAGCCAACTGACTTATCTAGTCAACTGTAGGCCATTGGCAGGAATAAAAGAATACTTGGGTAATACATGTTAATGAATAACACTCTTCTCTCATTTTTTCTCACTGTTGAACGGATGTAAGGATTAACTGCTGTCTTCTGGCTAACCTGAAGAAGGCTAAAGATCAAAATTTTCTAGTCATAGTATTTAAACTGTGACTACCCAAGGCCTTTATTACTGTGACTTATATTGCCTGTGATAGAGTTCTTCTATATTTACAGTTTCAGAGTACTGTTTTTACTTTAGAATGGACTCAACCCATCAGTTTTGGTATGCACGTGGCATTCAGATTGGGAGTTCACCCTCTCTGAGTGGAAGCTATGTGGACAACTTGGTAACAGTGCATTCCTGTGGTACTGTCCCCTTTACAATTTATGAGAGCTTGGTTTTAAGTCTTCTTTTGGGCACAGTTCTTTGTATTTCTGTGTCCACACAACTTTATTGCAAAGTATCATTTGGCTTTAAATATGTCCTCTTGCACTCTAATCTTTGTCTGGAAATATCCAGAAAGTATATTGTTGATAAGGTAGTCTAACCATTTGACTATTGATTTAGAAATTTTTGTCTAGAATTTTTACTACAAATTTTAAGATACAAATGTTTGGAAACTAAAGTAAAAAGAAAAAGTGATAAATCTATTTTTTTCATGTTTAAATACAACTACCTACAGTTATATGCTCTATTCCCATATAATAAATAATATTTCCATATAATATAATATATGCTCTATTCCCAAAAGATATATGTTTTATTATCTTCATTTCAAGATTTTGACGTGAGTTGGTTCCATAGCTTTCTTTTGTATTTTCCTTCCAAGTCTAAAATATTACATATTTTACCCTGTAGCTTAAGTAGATACAGTATTTTTCCTAATGCTTCATTTATTTTTTCAGCTTTATTGAAATGTAATTGACAAATAAAATTATAATATATTTGAAATATACAATGTGATGATTTGATATACATGTACAGTGCAAAAATATTCCCCCAACTGAAATAATTAACATAACCATCACATCACATATTTATTTTTCGTGTGTGTGAGAAAGCTTAAATTCTACCATCCTAGTAAGTTTCAATTATACAATACAGTATTACCAACTACAGTCAACATGTTATACAGCAAAGCCCTTATTCATCTTATAACTGGAAGTTTGTACCCTTTTACCAATGTCTCCCAATATCCCCTACTTGCAACCCATGGCAATCACTATTCTACTCTCTCTTTGTATGACTGTGATTTTATTTATTTATTTATTTTGTAAAGATTCTACATACAACGGATGCCTGGGTGGCAAAGTCGGTTAAGCATCTTCCTTCGGCTCAGATCATGGTCCCAAGGTCCTGGGATGGAGTCCTGCATCGGGCTTCTTGCTCAGCAGGGAGCCTGCTTCTCCCTCTGCTTGTGTGAGCACGCTCTCTCTCTCTCTGTCTTTCTGACAAATAAATAAAATCTTTTAAAAAAAGGATTCCACATACAAGTGATACCATGCATATTTATCTTTCTCTGTTTAGCTTATTTCATTTAGCATAACGCCCTCCAGTTTCACTCATGTCACAAACGTTAATATTTCTTTCTTTTTTGAAGACTGAGTAATACATCACACACACACACACGTATACACACACACACACACACACACACACACCCCACATTTTCTTTATTCATTCATCCATTAGTGGACACTCAGGTTGTTTCCATACCTTTATTATTGTGAAAAAGGCTACAATAAACCTGGCAGTACAGACACCTTTTTGAGATAAAAATTTTATTTCCTTTGGGCATATATCCAGAAGTAGGATTGGTGGATCATATGGTAGTTTTATTTTTAATTTCATGAGGAACCTCAATACTGTTTTCCATAGTAGCTATACTAATTTACATTCTCATGTACATACAACATACAACAGTGTTGTATAGGGTTCCCTTTACTATACAATTTCAGTGGCATTTGTTATCTCTATTTTTATTAATAAATATTCAACAGGAGTAAGGTGATATCTCATTATGGTTTTTATTTGCATTTCCCTAATTATTACTGATGTTAAGTACCTTTTCATATACCTGTTAGCCATTTCTGTGTTTTTTGTGGAAAAAAGTCTATTCAGGTGCTTTATCCAATTTTAATTGGATTATTTGTTTTTATGCTATTGAGGTATATGAATCCATGTATATTTTGAGTATTAAACTCTGATCAGTTATGCAGTTTGTACATACTTTCTCTCATCCCGTAGGTTGCCTTTTCATTTGATTGATGGTTTCCTTTTATGTGCATAAAATTTTTAGTTTGATGTAATTCCACTTGTTTATTTTCCTGTTTGTTGCCTTTGCTTTAATATCAACTCCCCCCCAAAAATTTTATTGCCAAGAATGATATCAAGGAGCTTACCCCCTTTGTTTCCTTCTGCAAAAATTTATAGTTTCAGTTCTTATGTTTAGGTCTTCAATCTTTTGAGTTGATTTTTGTGTATGGTATAGGAGAGTGGTCCAATTTCATTCTTTTGCATGTGAATATCCAGTTTTCTCAACAACATTTGAGGGACTATACTTTCCCCATTATATATTTTGGCTCCTTTGTTGAAAATTAATTAGCCATATGTATGTGGGTTTATTTCTAGGCTCGCTGTTCTATTCCCCTGGTCTATATATCTTTTTATTTCAATACCTTACTGCTTTGATTAATATAGCTTTGTAATATAGTTTGAAAACAGGAATCTTGATGCTTCCAGCTTTGTTCTTCTTTCTCAACATTGCTTTGGACTATTCAAGTTCTTATATGGTTCCTTATGAATTTTAGGATTTAAAAAAACTTGATGAACAATGAAATGTTAATAGGTATCGCACTGTATGTCTAGAGGGCTTTGGGTAGTATGGACATTTTAACAATATTAATTCTTCCAATCCATGAACACAGATTATCTTTCCATTTATTTGTGTCTTCAATTTCATTATTCAAACTTTTATAGTATTAAGTGTACAGACCTTTCACCTCTCTGGTTAAATTTATTCTAAAGTACTTTAATCTTTTTGATGCTATTGTAAATGGGATTGTTTTCTTAATTTCTCTTTTGGATAATTTGTTGTTAATATGTAGAAATGTAATTGAGTTTTGTATATTAATTTTGTATCCTGCAAACTTACTGTATTTGTTTACTGGTTACAACAGTATTTTGGTGGAGTCTATAGGCTTTTTCTAGATACAGCATTATGTCATCTGCAGATAAAGACAATTTTACTTCTTTCTTTCTAATTTGAATATCTTTTTTTTTTTTCTAGCCTAATTGCTCTGACTAGAACTTCCAGTACTATATTCCATAAAAGTTAAAAGTGGGCATCTTTGTCTTACTCTTGATCTTAGGAGAAAAGCTTTTAGCTTTTCATTGATGATTATGATGTTAGCAGTGGGCTTGTCATATATGGCCTTTATTATGTTGAAGTACATTCTTTCCATACTCAGTTTGTTTATTTTTTATCATGAAAGAATATTTAATTTTGCTAAATGATTTTCTACATCTATTAGGATGACCATATAATTTTTCCTTCATTTTGTTAATGTGGTATATCACATTTATTGATTTGCATATATTGAACCATATGCAGTTTTGATTACTAATTTCATCCCCTTACTAGGAATTGGTTTCATGAAATTTCCTGTTTCTTCATTATTCTGTCTTGATAGGTTGTATGTTTCTAGAAATTTATCCATTTCTTCTAGCTATCTAGATTGCTGGCATATAATTGTTCATAGTAGTTTCTAATAATCCTTGATACTTTTATGTTATCACTTATAAAGTCCCCTCTTTCCCATCTGACTTCATTTATTTAAGTCTTCTATCTTTTTTACTTGATCTAACTAAAGGTTTGTCAATTTTATCTTTAGTTTCATTGCTTTTTTTCCTAAGTATCTTTTTTAGTCTTAATTTATTTCTACTCTGATCTTCCTTTCTTGTACTAGCTTTGGGCTTAACTTGTTCTTTTTCCAGTTCCTTAAGGTGCAAAGTTCAGTTGTTTACTTGAAGTGGTTTTGTTTTGTTTTAGTTTTTTGTATTTTTGGTTTTTTATGTAGGTATTTCTTGCTATGAGCATTTCTCTTAGAACTACTTTTGCTTAATTCTTTAAGTTTTGGTATGTTGTATTTCCTTTTTCATTTGTCGCAAGATTTTTTTTTTATTTCCCTTTTGATTTCTTCTATTACCCATTGATTGTTCAGTAGCATGTTGTTTAATCTCCACATATTTGTGAATCTTGCAGTTTTCTTCTTGTAATTGATTTCCAGTTTCACACTGTTGTTGTTGGAAAAGATGCAGGATAGGATTTCAGTCTTAAATTTATGAACATATGGTCTAACATATGGTCTATCTTGAGAATGTGTGCTTGAGAAGAATGTGAATTCTGCTGCTATTGGATGAAATGTTCTGTATCCATCTGTTAGGTCTGTCTGGTCTAATATGTATTTTAAGACCAAAGTTTCCTTATTGATCTTCCATCTGAATGATCTATCCATTGTTGAAAGGTGGCTCTTGAAGTACCCTACCATTACAGTATTGCTGACATCTCTTCCTTCAGGTCTTTTAATATTTACTTGATATATTTAGGTGCTCCAATGTTGCGCTCAGACACATTTATCACTGGTATATGCTCTTGATAAATTGACCCCTTTATTATTATATAATGTCCTTCTTTGTCTTTTATTACAGTTTTGTCTTTGAGTATATATAGTCTGGTATAAATATAGCTACCCCTGCCTTCTTTGGTTTCTATTTGCATGGAATATCTTTCTTCATCTCTTCACGTTAACCTGTGTGTGCCCTAAAAGTTGAAGTGAGCCTGTTGTATGCAGCATATAGTTGAGTACTGTTTTTTAATCCATTAAAAAAAGACAAAAAGTAGTCTTTTGATTGGAGAATTTAGTCCATTTACATTTAAAGTAATTACTGGTAGGTATGGACTTACTGTTGCTATCTTATAAAGGTTTTCTGGCTGTCTTACAGTTCTTTGGTTTCTTTCTTCTCTTGTTCTCTTCTTTTGTGATTTGATGAGGGTTTTGGGGGGTAGTGGTATCTTTTGATTCCTTTCTCTCTGTATTTTTTGTGTCTCTACAGTAAATTCTCACTGTGTGGTTTTCATGAAGCTTACATCTTATAATAGTCTGCTTTAACTTGTTAACAACTTACCATCAAACACACAAAATACTACTTTTTACACTCTCTCCTCTCCCCCCAAATTTTATGTTTTTGATGTCAATTTCCATATTTTTATATTGTATATCCATTAGCAAGCTATTTTATTATTTTTACTTTGAATACTTTTGTAGTTTTTTAACCTTCATAACAGCATTAAAAGTCATTCACCTATCATATTACCATATTAGAATATTTTGAATTAAGCTGTATACTTACCTTGACCAGTGAGTTTTATACTTTCTTTTATTTTCATGTTGCTAGTTAATATTCTTTCATTTCAACTTGAAGCATTTCTTGTAAAGTCAGTTTAGTTGTGGTGATCTCCTTCAGCTTTGCTTTTCTGGAAAACTCTTTATCTCTCCTTCACTTTTAAAAGACAACTTTCCCATATATTCTTGGACGACAGTTTTGGTTTTTTTTTTTTCCCCCGGCACTTTGAATATATCATCCCACTGCCTTCTGGCCTGCAAGGTTTCTGCTAAAAAATCTGCTCACAGTCTTAAGGGTGTTTCTTCCTATGTAACACATTTCTTTCCTCTTGCTGCTTTTTAGATTTTCTCTTTGACTTTAACTTTTGACATTTTAATTAAAATGTATCTCAGTGTAGATTTCTTTAGCTTCATCTTCTTTGCCATTATTTAGGCTTCCTAGACCTGAATGTCTTTCTTTCCCTAAGCTTAGGGAGTTTTTCAGCCATTAGTTCTTTGAATAAACTTTCTGCCCCCTTCTCTCACTCTTCTTCTATGTAATGCAAACATGTTCTGCTTAATGGTGATCAGTGAGTCTCTTAAGCTGTTTTCACTCTTTTTCATTATTTTTCCTCTTTGCTCCTCTGATTAGATGAATTCCACCATCCTGTCTTGATGTGTTTCTTGATTTTCCTTGGCTCCATTTTAGTTTTTGCCTGTTGGCTATAACAGCCACCTTTTCCAGTCTTTATAGACTGGTCTCATGTAGGAGATGAGCTTGTCAATAAGCATAGCCCAAGAAGTCTAGCTGCTTCTCAGACCTTTGCACTTGTCTGAGGCACTCTCTTTGTTTTTAGAGGCTTCCAGTAGTGAAGGGTATGCCAAGACCCATCAGTGTCCCAAAAGGGAAGATTGCAGTTAGCAACTAGATGTAGGCTGTTTAGAAGCAGGACCCTTAGGCAGCAGCTGGGCATGTGTGCAGTTGACTACATACCTCTTCCCAGAAGAAACCAGAAGATGGTCATATTGCTTGCTCCTTCTGGACTCCTAGTGGTGTGGTGAATGTTCATGTGCTCCTTAACTGCTGATTCTTTGCTATAGTTCTGTGTGACTCATGAATACAATACAATCCTTTGAGTGGCAGCTTCTATAAAATTTGGAGTGCTAGATATATATACAATTTCATTTCAGAGAGATACTGGCAACTTGGTTTTATTTTCTGGTGACTTGATTTAATTGTTGGAATAAGGCTCAGGAAGAATACAGGGAGGTGCCCACTGATCCCTGTGGTCTCCAGGGAGGATTACAGTCAGCACTAGTGTGCTCATTAGAAGCTGGACTCTCAGGCAGCAGTAGTTAGTCCCCTTCCCGGGAAAGACTAGGGAATGGCAGATTTATGCCTACTCCTTCTGTGCTCTGCCTTGGGAGAATAGCCATGGCCAATGCTTGTTGTGCTCCTATGAAGAACTCTCTCTTTATTTGCTATAAGACTCCTTGGGGCATCTGGGTGGCTCAGTGGGTTAAGCCTCTGCCTTCAGTTCAGGTCATGATCTCAGGGTCCTGGGATCAAGCTCCACATCAGGCTCTCTCTCTTAAAGGGGCAGAGGGAGAGGGACTTGCCCCACTCTCTCTCTGCCCGCCTCTCTGCCTACTTGTGATCTCCCTCTCTGTCAAATAAATTAGTAAAATCTTAATAAAAAGAAAAAAATACTGTGAGACTCCAAGCCCTGTTGACTTTTAGAGCTGGGATTTTGGGGGTGGGGATCTATCCCTCAGATGGGAGCCTTAAAATCTGAGGTCCTAGATGTGTGGTCCAAACCCCTCACTCCTCAGACAGAAACTGGGAACTGAGGGTTCCCTCACAATTGTATGACACTCAAGGGTGGGGTTTATTATGGCAAGAGTGTGTCTCAGCCTTTCCTACTCATTTAGGTGTGTGTATTTTCTTATTTGCCAAATGTGTAGGAGTCATACAGCTAGTTTCTGGGTTTCTCTGGAGAGAATTACTCCCTTTGTAGCTGTGTACATTCAGTGCATCTGTGGGAAGAGGGATATTTAGGAGATTCCTGTGTCATTATCTTGGTCCTGCCCCTTAATATCTCATTTATATATTTAACAGTTGTTCAAGTCAATGCTATATTGATTCTTTAATTCTTATGTTTAAAGTTACAGCAAAAACAAGTATTCTAAAATATCATTTTTGAGATACTGACCTATATTATGTAAATCATATTGCCCTTGGTATCTTTGCATACCCATCTTAGCTAAAAAGATTAATTAGTAATTTTTTTCTATACACTTAAAATTGTCTCCTTGAGTTAAAAGGAACTTAAAATTAATGCTAATCATGCCTATTACTTTTTGGTAAGCATTTTTTTTTTTCTGAAAATAATTTGAATACTGTGCTGGCAGGTACAACTAGCTACCTTTTGCTTACAGTTTTTAATTTTTCTTACATCATATATGTATGAATTACAAAGCATTTTTCCGTGTTTTATTTTTTAATAGATGTGGATGTTTTGAAGGAGATAATCTGGTGTTTTGCAATGCCATTGAAAAAGGGTGTTGGCTGTATGTCACAAAGAAACCTTAGTTTGCCTCGTGGTTGAAAATCAGCCTGGCAGAAAGTTCTGTTTCACTAGGCTTTCAGTATTAGACTTCAACTACATTTCCATTTTCTAAAGGGCAATATAATTTTTAATATATTTCTCTGAGATCTGTCCTTTCAACAGAAAACAAAAATCCTGGTGGGAAATTGGGAAGCAGAATTCTCTAGATTGCTTTGGGAGTATAAAAAGATTATTTATTTATTTATTTATTTGACACAGAGAGAGAGAGAGAGAGAGAGAGAGATCACAGGTAGGCAGAGATCACAAGTAGGCAGAGGGGGAGGGGGATGCAGGCTTCTTGTTGAGCAGAGAGCCCTGACTTGGGTCTTGATCCCAGGACCCTAGATTATGACCTGAGCCGAAGGCAGAGGCTTAACCCACTGAGCCACCCAGGTGTCCCTCAAAGTATGCTTTTCTAATGATTAGATTGTATGCCCACGGTTTTTGCATCTTCTGCCCCTCAAGTGTTGTTCAGACACATGAACAATTTCCTTACTGGGCAAATCCATATGTTAATAACTGTTTACTTCAGATTTGTTAATGTGCTAGTAATTATACATAATCTTTGTGCAAGCAGGGATTTTTGTGTGATTTCTTAACTTATGAGACACAGAATAATGACTAGTGAGTAGTGATTGGTACATAGTAGATACTTAGTAAGTACATATGAATGGACAGTTGACTGACTGACTGAATGAATGAATGTGTATAATTGATCCAGGCTAAACATTAGCACTCTACAACAGAGCTGTAAATGACGTTGTTTCTGTCTGAAGGAGTCATGCTTTTCCTTATGTCAGATTAAAGGGTACCTCACTATTTCTGGCTACCATGGAGAATATAGAAAATCTATAAACTGCCCCTTTAAGAAAAAAAGCGTTCCATTTGAGGATATTTTTGTTCAGTACTGGAAAACATCTTTTATTTAATACAACCACTATTTAGTTGAACTTTTTTGTATAATTTTTTGTACAAGATTCTCTGTGTGTTAAAGAATTTATTAATCTTACATAATTAACTTGATAATATGAACTTTTTCTTATAATGAAATTAATTTTAAGTGTTTCATGTATCTCATAACATAATCCAGTCGTAGAATTAATTAATCTTCCTCTAATATGTTTTCATTTAGGACTTAAACAAAATTCATTGACTTACTTGTCTAAATTCATATCTGAGTCATACTAAGGCCAACAAATGCAGCATCTCAGTTTTCCCTGACCTTGGACATTCACAGTCTAGCAGAGGAGAATAACCGTGGTTAGTGAGTTAAGTGATCTGGCAGGGCACGATGGGAGCATGGAGGAGAGGCATCAAAACCAAATTAGAGGAATCATAGAGCTTTTCTGCAGGAGTTGATGAGCTTGCTGATTTTTTAAGAATAACTCCATGCTATTTGATGAAGAAAAGTGGTTGCTATGGAGCAACGGTGGCAGGCATTTAAGAAAAGCAAAGAGAATCTGGGAAAGTACAGAGAAGTAAAAAAGACATAGTAAATGGTTCTATATGGCTGATGGCAATACACGGATATCAGGAACTCTCAAATATACAGCAAATACTTATAAATTAGAAAGGATAAAATGGCTTTTCTTCCTCTTTTTATCCTATGAAACTCTCTACCTAGGTAATTTCAGCCACTGCCAAGGAACATGCATGTATTTTTCAAGACTACATGAAAAGTTACTTAAAAAACCATTTGTGGACTCTAAAGTTAGCTTTAACTTATTTAAAAAAAATGTTTCATGCAGAATCCATTTTCTGCCAATGTAGGAACTTGGCAGTAAGAAATAAAAAGAACCACCTTTGTAAATTTACAAGCATGCTTCTGAACAACTCAGAGATTAAAGAAGAGATGATGATACAACTTATAAAATATAAACTGAATGGAAACAACCACTATGAGTCAGTACATGTACAACAAATGCCCAAATACTACATTAGAAAGAAGAACGTTTGAAATGCATTAGCTAAACATTTCGTCTAGAAGTTAGAAAAAACAGCTGAATATATTCAAAGAGTGCAGGAAAAAGCAACTTGTGAAAATAAGATGATAGATTCAGGAAGTAGAAAAATAGGTATGTGATATATAAACGGATAATACAGTGGATCCTCAAAGTCCCACTGGCCCTGTGAACGGCTAAGAAAATGGACAAACCTTTGGAAGGAGTAATAATTTTAAAAAGTACTGAAAGTGGAAATGAAACTATCAGTAGCACTGGGGTTGAAGCGCTACTAAGAGAATATTGTGAAGAACTTCCTGCCGTCCCGCTCCGAAGAGAGATGGAAGGACCCAATCCCGAGATCACTGCAGGGGGCTCCGAGTCAAGTCCTTGACACTTGGTTCTTCCCTCTTCCCAGTGCATTATGCACACAGCACAGAGATACCTTTATAAAGCAAATCTAATCATGCTACTTTCTATTTAAATATAAGCTGTCAGTGACTTTCTACGACTCTAAGGAGAACATATAAAATCCTTAATGTTCCCTACAAGAGGTGGCATCTTGGTCCCACCACTCCATTTTCATCTGTCCCTACTCCCTCCTTGCTTTCTGCTCTCCTGCCACATTGTTGTCCTTTCTCTCCGTTCCAGAAATGTGCTGAATTCTTTCTGTCTCGGGCCCTCCACCCATGCTGTCCTCTCCACTGATGGCACATTCCTTCACCACATTCTCTTGGATAATTCTTATTTACCTTCCAGATCTCAGCTAAATATTACTTCTTCCCATGAGAGCTTCTCAAACACTGTAATCCCAGATTAGGTTGCCCTGGTATAGCCTTTCCCATTAGTCTGTGCTTTTCTTTGATAAGACCAGTCTCATTTAGGCATGAGTCTATTGAATTTATTTTTAATTATTCACTACATACATGTATACATATTATAACATCAGGAGTCATGTCTGTTGAATTAACTGCTTTAATCCCCCCCAGGACCAGCCTATGATATTCCCCATTGTAAATTTTCAGTCTACTTTCTCATTTATTCGGGGAAAAGTGGGGTTTTTTTTCATTTTTTTTTTTTTTTTTGCACATTTTTTTATGTACTTAGTTCTCCCAGAAGTTATAGAAACTCAGCAGTGAACAAAACAGGCAAAATTACTGCCCTTGTCAAGTTTAATTTGATGTATATATATGAGGAGGTGTGAATGCCAAACAAATAAATGAGAAAAATGCTGCCAGATGATGATGATAAGTGCCATGGAGAAGATGTGAGAGAGATAGGATTATACTTCTAAGTAGTATGGAGAGGGAAGACTTCATTGAGAAGTTGATATTTGAGTGATGTTTTGAAAGAGACTTCTGTAATACTTCCCGAAAAAGAGATAATCGCTCCTTCCTCAGGGCTTTTAAAAAATCGTATTTGTAACAATTTCACTCTAATTTGTTGTTTTATTTCCTGTCTCTTGCCAGCTTTGATTGTGGCAGACTTAAGGTAATAGTAACTCTTTTATCCTTTAATTCCCATCATACCTATCTCGTCCAGTTACTGCTTTTGAATATTAAAGAATACTCGAATGAATTAAGGTGTTTTAAGTTATATTGCAACATACTTCCTTTGCACAAAATTTTTAAAAAACAGCTTTAGTGAGGTATAACTGACATAGAATAAGCTACGCATATTTAAAGTATACAATTTGGTAAGTTTTGATGTACATAAATACTAATTTTGTAAACTCTTCTTCCTGCCTCCCCCAACTCCCAAATCAACCACTGACGTGCTTTTGTCACTATAGATTAGTTTCATTTTATTGAGTTCATTTTATATATATAAATGCATAGAGAGAGAGAGAAAAAGAGAGAGAAATGAATACAGCTGTACAGGTGATTTTGTATAAACTCTTGTGACTGGCTTCTTTTATTTAGCGTACTATTTGGTATTTGTACGTGTTGTGTTTATCAGTACTTCATTCATTTTTTAATGTTGAGTAGTATTGCATCATATAGGTATAACGGAATTTGTTTTTATTTTCCCATTTCGTGGATTTACACAGTGTTTTAACCATTTGTTTGCAACTTACCTCTCCGTTAGAAATAGCAGTAGTAAAATCTGCACAGATTGGGGATAAGGAAATACCAAATTCTAAGGTTACAAATAGAGAAACAAGTTTTTAAGACTGTTCTAGGTATTTTCCAGTTAATAGATGTTTGACATTTGTGTTTACCACATAAAGATCTGAAAGTTGTCTGTAATCATTGGCATGCTTTTGGCTCTAAGGATCACCAAAGAAATTTTTGAATATTGGTGGAATCATTACCGGTTATGTGTATTTTAAAAATTATACTAAATATAAAACTGTGTGCTTACCTGCTACATTGGAAGTCTTCTAAAACTATAATTAAAACCTCATAAAGGCATTGTGGGAAAGAAAACAGAATATAATCACTTTTCCTTTGCAGGGAAAATAGATCCCTTTTAGATTAATCTGTCCTTTTCCTATGATGACTCCCAGATAAAGGGGGTATGAAGAAAGTAATCTTCATAGTTTTAAGTATTATATTCTGTCACCACTTTCTTCTCATGTCTATTCTTAACCATAACTTAAGTAATCTTACATAAGGACATTTTGCTTTTCGTTTTTTCTTAGTTTTGAGTTTCATTGGCTTAAAAGGTATCTTTCTACGGGGGCGCCTGGGTGACTCAGTGGGTTAAAGCCTCTGCTTTCAGCTCAGGTCATGATCCCGGGGTCCTGGGATCGGGCCCCCGCATTGGGCTCTCTGCTTGATGGGGAGCCTGCTTCCCCCTCTCTGTCTGCCTGCCTCTCTGCCTACTTGTGATCTGTCAAATAAATAAATAAAATCTTAAAAAAAAAAAAAAAGTAGTAGAGATACAACTCTCCCTTCTATCCACGTCTATCTCTCAAAGTCTTCTTCTGTAGGACAGGGCTAGTCCTAAGAGTAAGTGGGAAGAGAGTGAAAACAAAAGATCTGCTCTGTACTTCTCCTTTCAATAGCCTCATTTAGATGTTTCTCTGCCAGTGTTTAATTTTTTTTTAATTTTTAAAAAGATTTTATTTATTTATTTGAGAGAGAGAGAGACAGAGAGAGCACAAACAGGGGGAGAAGCAGAGGCAGAGGGAGAAGCAGGCACCCCCCTGAGCAGGGAGCCTGCTGTGGTGCTTGATCCCAGGACCCTGGCTGGGATCATGACTCAAGCTGAACGCAGATGCTCAAATACCTGAGCCACCCAGATGCCCCTCTGCCAGTGTTTTTATAGTGGTGCGTGGAAGGAGAGGAAGTCATTCAAATAAAATAATGTTTACAGATGTTAGAATTTTCATATATTTGCGTATAAGTTCTTTTTTAAAATGAAAAGCCATACAGACTTGTAAAAAGTTACTTCAAGTGCAAAGAAATAATACTGGAGTTTCAGGCCTCGAGACATGACTGAGAGAGACTCTTGACAGGGCAATGTCACCTGTTTCTAGAGTCACAGATGTCGGCTTATCCTACCTGCAGCAGGGGCTGGTTCAGACATCTGTGGTGCAGCTTTAAACGCAAAGAATGCCAAGATGTTAAAAGTGCAACACATATGGAGGAGAAAGTGAAAGGTAATCTGTAGAAGAGGGAGACATGGCAATATTGCCATGTTCATGGGTAATTGCCAATTCTTAGTAACTGACAGTTGATTCCTAGGCTTAGACCTCTGATAAGGGAAGCTGTTTGGTTGTCATTCTAACTGGTTTAAAGGAATTGTTTTTGATGTATTTATATCTCCCACCATTTTAGATTTGAACTGATTTATTCTGGAAATTTAGCGTTGTGCAGAGATTAAGAATACAGTCAGGAAAATCTGGGTTAAAAGTTCTGCTTTTCCCTACTCTTATTTTAGGGTCATGATTGAATTTTTAACATCTTCAAGACTCAGTGACCACATCAAAAAATGCAAATTATTGGGACAGTTGGGTGGCTCAGTCGGTTAAGTGGCTGCCTTCAGCTCAGGTCATGATCCCAGAGTCCTGGAATGGAGTCCCACATAGGGCTGCTTGCTCTTAAGGAGCCTCTTTCTCCTTCTGTCTGATGCTCCCCCTGCTTGTTCTCACTCTCTTTCTCCCTGATGAATAAATAAATAAAATCTTTTAAAAAATAAATAAAAATAAAAATGGGGATTATTTCATTAAACTTTCTATGATTGTTAGGATACTAAATGAAAAACATAGAGTAACATCTGTTTATAATGCCCAGTCAATAGTTTGTGCTCAGTTAGTGAAAATTGATGGTGGAACCCATGTTTATAAGTTTTGACATTTTCTTCAATGCCTTTCTCCTTGTTAGTCACTGTCTTCTAGACACTATCCTTGTATTGAAGATATAATCTGAAGATAAAGAAAAAAAGCAACATCCTCTCAATGAGGATTCATTAAGAACTAATATTTGTCTAACTTAAAAAGCACTGTATGTACATTCTCTTTTTTAATCATTTAAAAAATTGAGGAAGTATATATTATTACCCTGTTTTACAGAGTAGCAAACGTGTGCACACACATGCACACACAGTGAGAGCAAGAGGGAGAGTTTTAAAAATTTGTATTTATTTATGTATTTATTTATCATTATTTTTTAAAAGATTTTATTTATTTTTTTTGACAAAGCCAGAGAGATCACAAATAGGCAGAGAGAGGGGGAGGGGTGGAGGGGCGGGAAGCAGGCTCCCTGCTGAGCAGAGAGCCTGATGAGGGGCTTGATCCCAGGACCCTGAGATCATGACTTGAGCTGAAGGCAGAGGCTTAACCCACTGAGCCACTAGGCGTCCCATATTTTTTTTTTTTATTTTTTAAGTAATCTCTATGCCCAATGTCGGGCTCAAACTCACCACCTCATGATTAAGAGTTGTATGCTCTATGGACTGAGCCAGCCAGGCACCCGATGTGAAAAAGATTTTTAAGGAATTGTTTTAAGCGATTGTGCAGGCTGGCAAGTCCAAAATTTGCAGAGTAGGCATGCAGGCTGGAGACACGGTTGTCATTCAAGTTTGAAGGCAATCAAATAACAGACTTCTCTCTTCCTTGAGAGACGGCTGTTTTTCTGTTTTGTTTTTCTGTTTTTCTGTTTTTCTGTTATCTTCACAGCATAAATCATTTAAAAAAAATATCTAGACTGTATTTGCCCAAATATCTGGGTACCATGGCCTAGCCAATATGACACATCTGGTTAGTGATCAAATTTAGGTCCCCAGGACACAGGTTGGGGGCCACTTCTGTTCATTTCCCAGGCTTCTCATTCATACAGTGTAGATCAGTGGTGGTCCAGACCTAAAAGTGATTCATTACAAGGTAAAAGAAGGTGAACAGGCTCTGTCCTAGGGTCAGTTTTAAATACTGATATTGATGTTAGGTGGTGCCTTCCTTCATCTTGAGTGTGGCCATCAGCAGCTAATGTCGTCAGGAGGTAATAATTAAGTTTACTTACGATATGTCAGGCAAGCTCTTTTAAGCACATTACATGTAACCCACTGGGATACATATTTTGGGGTCACACCGCTAACTAGAAAATGATGGATTTAGATTCTTTTTTAGATGGTCGGACTCCAGTACATGTGCTCATGACCATTCTACCATTCCACCACCTCTTAATTGCCCTGTTCTGTTTCGTCTGCTGCACATGCTCTCTGCATGCTTTCCATCTCCATGCACACATTTTCACTTTATGAAACTCCTCTGTTTCCAATAAATCATCAGTTTCAAGGTAAAAAGTTGGAGTTTTGGTTTATATCCAGTGTATCCCTTCTAAGAAATCTAGCTATTTCATTAAAGACGCCTATGCCCATGTGCTAGGAATTCTGTTCTTGTTGTCCGACTTGAATGTTGGGGGTTTTGAAGGTAACGTGTAAAACTTTTTTTAAAAGTCACTTGGATGTAATTGAATTTATTTTAATACCTACTGATTATTCTGTGTTCATGAGTCTTAATATTTTGGGGCAATACAGATTCCTTCAAGAAGTTGGTAATGCTATGAAATCTCCATGCCAAGGAAGGAAAGAAATGTGCATAAACACAAAATTTTCATGCCCTTCCAGGAAGTTTGATCATCTGAAGCCCTTCCTGAAGCCATGGGTTAAGAACATCTGACCCATGGTTTAAGCTTTATTTACCCACATGCAGTAACTTCAGGAATGCTGTAAACTTATTAAATTACTTTCTGAAAGACATTTAAACAATGAATGAGTAAATGGAATGAAGGGCAATATACTTTGGGGTTTTGAAAGGCCACCTCGCACCTTTCCTCCATTAGTCTTTGACCTTTCTTTACTGCCCTTCTTGACAGCAGGTCTGCTTTTACTGAGTCACCAGAGTTAAAAGGGCCCTGCTGTAATTGTGTCTGTAAGTAAAGGTCAGAGCCTAACCCTGAATTTGCTATATTTGTCCTAATGTCTTTTGAAGGAAACAAAAGATCTGCTGTAGTTAAAGAAGGGTCAAGGAAGAAAAGTTAGTTAAATCATTAAATCAGAATGCAGTCATTAATTTTAAAATAATTGCTGGGGAGACCCCATGGAACCCTGAGCCATTAAAGCAGAAAGAGCTTGGATACATCTGTCCTAAGGGCAAATCTATTCCTGGAATGGCTGGGTAAGAAAAGTAATTGTGTTCACTCGATTTGAATTACATCATACTCTTGCCAAATTACTTTAACTTTTATTAAACTCTCAGGGAAACATGAATACCATGCTTTTGACCTGTAGCATACCCAAAGTTCTAGTTTGTATTTCAGATGAAATTAGGGCTGCAAGATGACAGAGTCATGTGAATAAACCTATTTGTTTAATTAAATGAGTTTCTAAGTTATCTGTCTGCTATCAGATAGTATAAGCACAATCCACTCAATGTTGTTTTATTACGGATAAGTGACTTAAGATTTTTTTCTATCCCTAAAAAATGAGCATAGATCTCTGCATTTCTGAGAGATCTATTAAAGCGTACAACAAAACGGATTTAATCATTCATTGTAAGGTTCTTCTTTCTTTTTATAATCTTTAATTGAAAAACTCTCAAGAGGCTATACTTACCTCCTTAAAGTTGTACATAATCTATGTCAGTTTGCATGTTTGGCCATAAAATAGAATGATCACTGTGCAGTAACCAGATTTGACACCCACTTTGGGGCTCTTTCAAGTAGAGTAATTGAATAGTACTGGAAAGCCCAGTGCTTTTGTATGCTGTGCATTAAATATTTGTTCAGATGTGAATCAGCTTTGCTATATGAGAAGTTCCCAAGGGACAGGGTCAGTTGTGTTCTGATATTTCTTTTGTTAAGTCTGTGAATTCATCATCCATTCAGCCTTTATTTCAGTCTTGCTTTGTGCAGATGGTAGGCTGCCAACTTTGGCCATCAAAAGGAGAGAAAAGCCCAGCCTCTGACACTCCAGAGCTCAGCTTTGATCGTGGACGATGCTCATCTATACCGATAGAATGTGCTCTTGCTATTAAAAAAATAGACACCATGTCTGGTCCAGGGATAAGGGTTGTATCATGCAAGAGGCAGCACTTGGATCTGACCATCGAGGAACTGTACTTGACAAGGGGAATATGGGATGAGAAGGATATTTGAGGCTGATCAAAGGCACTGCCCAAACATAGAGGGACAGAGCATTATAAGGAGAATGTAGAGAAGGCACACCATCTGATTTGGCTGCAACATGGATTGCCAGTAGGGGAGGTTATGATAGAAATCTAGAAAAAATAGGCTGGGCCATAAAGTGAAAGAGTATGAATTTATGAAGAAGCTTATAATTTATCCGATAGACTTTAAAAGCCTTTATTTGTCGGGGGAGGGACATAGTTAAAATCGCATCTCATATTTTTTGAACATTTACTACCTGCTGAGTATTCTGCTAAGAATTTTCATATTTTATTTAGGCTTTATGGAAGATTTAAAAGTAGGCGTGTTATTAGTATTCCACAATCTGTGGCTTAGGGACATTATGTAAATTGGCCCAAATCACTTAGGTAATAAAATAAGTGACAGGGTCAGGGTTCAATGCTTGAGTCTCTTGACTCCAGAGTCTATCCCCCTTATTCACTATACCATCATCTGACTCGGGCCTTAGGAAGATAATTCTAGAAACACTCTATAGCTTAGGTTGTTGAGAGAAGACACTAGGGATTATTAAGAAGTGGTGAGACATGAAAATAAGGTACTATTATTATTCAGAATGTGTGGAATGGGCATTAGCATCAGTGCAAAGATCAAAGCAGGGAACTTGGCCTTGATGTTACAGCTTCCTGAAGGGATTTCTTCCTTTTTAAGTAGAGTGTGCTTACATGGCGCCTTCAATCCATATGATCCACAATATTTACATATATTATATATATTTGGCCAGTACTAATCACTGCTTCTGTCAACTTGTTTTGTTTTGTTGAGCTCTTCATTTTTCTAGGTAGACTCTAAATTCCCTGAAAGCAGTAATTCGCCTCTCTTATTGAATCTATTCCGCACTGCCTTAACTGGAAGCTGAATAGAGTTGTTGCTCAAAAAGAAGTTGTCAACCTATATTGAAAGTCCATTTTTTGTTTCTGTTGACAGTATTTGATTCATTTCACTGTGCAAGCTAGGAATTGCTGACTTGCATGAACTCTGTGGGGAAAGTATGTTTGCACTGTAGTCATATATTTAAATATTAGATGTGTAGGGAGCTTGAGTACTTTTTCTTAAGAGTAAAACTATTTAAAAAAACTTCAGAATGTGCCTGTGACTCTGTGTGTGTCTGTGAAGAGTTTCACAATACAGAACCATATGTGGATCATTCAGTATAAAAGCTCATTCTTTAAGTGGCCCTGTGTCATTTCTATTGAGAAAGATCATGAGAAATGTTCTGATATATAATAAAGAGAACATCATAATATGTAGTGTGATTAATACATAGTAAATGTAGTTTTGTGGAATTTGGAAACTTCAGTTAGTTTAAATTATCTAAGAGGTGGTTTGTTTTTTGTTTTTTGTTGTGGGTTTCCACCACCCACCCACCCACCCCCTGCTTCCTGATTCATTGGATGGTTGCTTCAGTTTCCCCATCTGTAAAATGGTTTTCTATGTAGTATATGGTTAAGTCAATGCAATTAAAAAAGTCAAAGCATAGTTTCTTATAAAATCACTTTGAAATATAAGATGAAAGCTATTTGAGAAGTTCAAATTGGCATTAAATATCCATCAGGGTTTAAATTGATGGTGGGGATCACTTCTTTACTTGCCTGTATATGAACTTTGATCTTCATAGATAAAAGGCTCAAGAAGTAAATTCTTGATAATATCTAGGTTTCTTCTCCACTCCATTCCCTCTTTTTGTGGTTTGATGTCTGGGCAGCAAAATAAACTCAAATTTTAAAATATCTTGGTCTAGGAAGTATCATTAGCACTGTTTTATGTCAGAATCTTGAATGATGATGATGATGAATCAGAATGATATTTTCAAAGTTATAATCTAAAAATACATACATATGTTTATTACATTAAAATATTTTAGGAAAAAAGGTTTTTAAATAATCAGATCCTAATACAGAACTTGTTTGGACTTTAACTTTTTTTTTTTTTTTTTAAGATTTATTTATTTATTTATTTGACAGAGAGAGATCACAAGTAGGCAGAGAGGCAGGCAGAGAGAGAGAGAGGGAAGCAGGCTCTCCACTGAGCAGAAAGCCCAATGTGGGGCTCGATCCCAGGACCCTGAGATTATGACCCAAGCCGAAGGCAGAGGCTTAACCCGCTGAGTCACCCAGGCGCCCCTGGACTTTAACATATTTTTTAAAATAAAGAAGTAAGGATCATTTTGGTAAAGTGGATATTTTAGGTATAGAAAAGAGGGAGCCAGTCAGTGTTGTTTAAACTATATAAGATTTGGGAACCTTTAATATTTATAAGCTGATCACCTGGATGGCTGCCCAGTGACCTTCTGTGGCTCTCCTGAGCTTTGCTTGGAGAAAAGAATTGCCTGACTTAGATATGACATGTACCATGATTGTTTTTGCTTTCTGCTACCACTGGATTTTCATCTCTGGGTTCAGTGGAATGTGGCTGAGTACCTTCCTGTGCTAACAGTTTCTGGTTACAGATTTTAGGTAGAGAGAAGCTGGGTAATTTTAGATTCCACTTTCAATTGATTCTAGGGGAGTTTTGTATATATAGCTCATCAAATGAACTGCAGGACACACTGCAAATCTCATATGGACTATAGAATTAATAATTTTATGACTATATTAGGTTAAGTAATGGCTCAATTTTGAAGCGGATAAGCCAGTTATTTCCATGAATCATTATAGAATCTAGTCTTTCTGGTTGTTAGTTCTTTCTTTTCTCAAATCCATCATGGATATAAGGAGGGATCAAAAAGTGAATTTTATAACTTTTTCAAGTTTAAAGTTTTTCAATTTTGTAACATTTTCAAGATGATATTTTAGATTTCTCAGGCAAAATAACTAAATAATGTTTGTTAAGATCCTTGTTTATGTTGGTACTAACAGATATATTGCTTAATTCAGTTCAGCAATATTTTCAAGATGGAAGTTTTCACCATTTTATCCATACTTATACTGAGATTTGGAAAGGTTATAGGCTATATGACTTCCCATACTTGCACAGATTTTACAGATCTTTCATTAGATGTCTTGGAGTGACTGATTTCTGAGTTCTAGGATTTTGTAACATATGAAACTTCATATGACTTCTAAAGTAATTATGGATAACAGATACGGAGGTGACAAATTTGTGAATAAGAAAAACTGTGTAGCATGTTTATCCAGCATTTATAAAACTTCATAGTAATCTTATAAAACATGGTAACATGTCTTAGAAGGTATTAATGTTGCTTCTTGTTATTGATAGTGTTATTGAAAAACACAACTTTAAGTAGCTCATATGTGGTATGACTTTTTACTCTTTACCCCATAAATTAGCTTAATGTATATCAAGAATCAATATAGTAAAGGGAAATTTTAGTTATTAAAAATTTTTTCTATTGCTTTCATTTCTATCCCTCACTAAAAACAGAATTTGATCTAGTGACTGTCTAGTGTAAGTATTTAGATTCAGTTTGAAACGACAGTTGAGGTTCTCTGGACAGCGGTTTTGATGCCTAAATAATGAAACATCACTTGTGCAAATTGTCATTTTGCAGTTCCATTGAAGGCCTTGTGTGTAGTCTGCTCCAATTATCTTTTCACATGTTTGTCCTTGACAATATTTCACTTACCCTCAGTTACTTAAAAGGTTTATCTTTGCTGCCCTAGAGTGATGTGGTTCTAGGGCAGTGGCTCTCCACCTGTGGTCCCCAGACCAGCAGCATCTGCATCACCTAGGACCTTCTTAGAAATGCAAATTCCTGGTCCCACCCCAACTTCCTGATTTAGAAATTTGAGGGTAGAACCCAGCAATCTGTGTTTTTAAAAGCCCTCTGGAGGATTCTAAGGCCCTCTAAAGTTTGAGAACCCTAGTCCTAGGGATATGCTAAAATGATGATGAATGTTTATATATAGCTATATCTTTGTTGTATGGTAGTTTCCACATAAAATTGTCAGATTTTTTATTACATTTGTTTCTGAATATCTATTTACTTTTATTAGGAAAGAGGTATGTATTTTTCCAAGGTACTTTTATATAAGGATGAAAAGACACAACTACTTTTTCAAAGAGGGAGAAATAAGACAAATAATCAAAATATGTTAGGTATTCTCACCTCATCTTAAATTTACCATTCTCTCCACCCCATGTTCCTGTATGCCTTAAATGCAGAATTATTTATTCTCAAGGTCATTTAGACTTGGACACACATCCACGAGACTTTTATCTTCCTTGTTATCCATGTCAGTTGGTCTTTAAATTTAACAGTTCTATTCTCATAATTTATTCAAGGCCATTCTTCTCTTTTTTTCTCATAATCACCAGGTCATTAGGTCATTGCTCTGGCCCTTGAATTGATCAGGTGCTTTAATCTAATTTATTATGTATAGATAAAAGTCACTAAACTATTGCTTTTACCCTGTCATTCTTCTCAAATAAAAACCAAACTAAACAAAACAGATTATTGCTTACCTCATGAAAGCCAACTCTATTATCTTAGCTAAGGCTTCTCTATAATCTAGTTATGACATGTCTCTTCTGCCTATTACCCCTACTTTTCTCCTCATGTTTTCTAGTCAAATTGAGATTTGAGAGCATACTGTGTTTTATGTTTTTTATTTCCCATTTTGACATTGTTTCTTTATTCTTTAGTTTACTCTAGAATATGCATTCTCACAGAATGTGGTCATCTAATAGAATCATTAACCTCATTCACATTTTGAACTTTATTGAGATATAATTGACAAATAAAAATTGTATATATTTAATGTGTACAACATGATGATTTGATATACATATATATTGTGAAATGAAAACTGATGTGAGAAACAAAAGCAGAAAAAAACATATTAAATTTCCTTACTTCTTACAGTCCACTAACAAGTCTTTGAAACAGACAGACTGACATTCCTCTAGAGATTCAACTGCCTCAGTGTTGATACTTTGCCCAAAGGCAAAAGGCAGTCTTGGGCCAACCCCCAGAATCCTGTAAATCTACTTTAATATATAAAAATTCCTTTGGAAACTTCCTTTATCTCTACCCCCTGAAGATATGTGTTGGCAATCATCTCCCAAGCTAATGATCCACGGATATATATCTGAAGAGTCTCATGACTAAGGTTTTCTAGACAATAATAAATGACCTTTTCCTAACAATAGCTAACCCCTCAAGGTTCTGGAAACCTTGATTCCAAATTCCTTAGAGACTTATACAATGCCTAAACCCCTCCGAACTTGAAAGTATATTATGTAATGGGCCATTTGTCATGACCCCAGTGCAGCTCTTTCTGCCCAGGGGTCCTGTCCCCATGCCCCATGGGCCCATATATAAATATGTAAATATAAAATATATGTTAAAAAAATGTAAATATATAAATATGTAAATAAAACCACCTTTTTGCACCAAAGACATCTAAAGAATTCTTTCTTGGTTGTTGAGTTCAAACCCTAACATCCTTTCTACATCAAAACCATGATCAAGCTAATTAACACATCAATCACCTCACATAGTTACCATTTTTGTGTATATGAGAGAACACTTAAAACCTACACTTCCAGCAAATTTCAAGTATATAATACAATATTATTAACTGCAGTCACCATGCTGTATGTTAGATCCCAGAACTTAATTCATTTTATAATTGGAAATTTGTATCCTTAGATCAATAGCACCCTTTTTTTTTTTTAAGATTTTATTTATTTATTTGACAGACAGAGATCACAAGTAGGCAGAGTGGCAGGCAGAGAGAAAGGAAGGGAAGCAGGCTCCCTGCCAAGCAGAGCCGGATGCGGGCTTGATCCCAGGATTCTGAGATCATGACCTGAGCCGAAGGCAGAGGTTTAACCCACTGAGCCACCCAGGTGCCCCCCATTTTTTTTTTAAGATGAATAGAATCATACAGTCTAGAAATCTCAGAACATATATATAAAATACACAGGAAAAAATAACAATACAATCTTATCATGTCACTTCAAGCTTTTATATTAATAATACTTCTATATTAATAATACTATTATAGGGGCACCAGGGTGGCACAGTTGGTTAAGCACCCGAACCTTGGTTTCAGCTCAGGTCATATTCTCAGGGTTAAAAGATCAAGCCCTGCCTTGGGCTCTATGCTCAATGTGGAATCTGCTTAAGACTCTCTCTCCCTCTGCACCCTCCCCCACCCCCACTCCCCACCCTTGTCTCTCTATCACTCTAAGATAAAGAAATATTTTTAACAATTCTATTACTTATCTTCTTCTCTTGTGTTTTCCCATAGTTGTAATATGGTTACATGTGACATGGTTGTGTACTCAGTTTTTTTATTTTTATTTTTATTTATTTATTTGCACTCTCAAAAACCATGTTTTATTTTTCTTTTATTATTTATTTGCACTCCCATCAACCATGTTTTTCTTTCTTTCTTTCTTTCTTAATAGAGCAGTTTTAGATTCACAGCAAAAGTGAGAAGGTATAGAGATTTCCCCCACGCATGCAAGGTCTCCTCATTATGAATATCCCCCACCAGAGTGGCACATGTGTTGTAATTGTTGAAACTACACTGGCGCACCATAATTATCCAAAGTCCGTAGTTTACATTAAGGTTGCTTTTTGTTGTACATTCTGTGGGTTTAGACTAATATATGATGACATATGTCCATCATTATAGTATCATACAGAGTATTTTTACTCTTAAAATTCCTCTCTGCTCCATGTATTCATCTTTTCTCTCATCAGCCCCAGGCAATCAGTATTCTTTTTTATTGTCTCCGTAGTTTTGATTGACTTTTCTAGAATGTCGTGTAGTTGGAATGATACAGCAAATAGCCTCTTTAGATTGTTTCTTTCACTTGGTAAAATGCACTTAAGGTTCCTCTTTGTCTTTTCATGGACTGACAACTCATTTGTTTTTAGTGCTGAATAATATACTCATATCTGGACAAACCACAGTTTATCTGTTCACCTACTAAAGGACATCTTGGTTGTTTCCATGTTTGGGCAGTTGTGAATATTGCTATAAAATATATGTGCAGGTTTTTGTGTGGACATAGTTTTCAGCTCCTTTGGGTAGATACCAAAGAGTTTGGTTGCTGAATCATCTGGTAAGAGTACATTTAGTTTTATAAAAAACCACCAAACTGTCTTGCAAAGTGTCTGTATACCATTTTGCATTCCAGTTAGCAAAGAATAACAGTTCCTATTGTTCCACATTCTGACCAGCATTTGGTTATTCCAATCATTCTAATAGGCATATACTGTCATTTCACTATTGTTTTCATTTGCATTTCCCTGAACTCTTATGATAGGGAATTTTTTTTCATATGCTTATTTACCATCTGTATATCTTCCTTGTTGAGGTATCTGTAAAAGGTCTTTAGCCCATATTTTCACTGGGGTATTTTCTTTTTTGCTGTTGTAAGTGTTCTTTGTGTATTTTGGATAGCAGTCCTTTACAAATGTTTTCCCCCAGTCTGTGGTTTGTTTTCTCATTCTCTTCAAGTTTTCAGATTTTATGTAGTGCTTTACATAAAAATTTTTAGACTATCAAATTTTTGCTTTTAAATATAATTTCACTGATTTCACAATAGCCTAGTAGGAATGTTCCATAGTCTATCTAATAGTTGCCTTCTGATTGGATGTGCAGGCCATTTTAGGCTATATTCATTGGGGGGGGGGGAGGAAAGGCTGTTATAAATATTGCCATAAAGAAATCTTTGTATATCTCCAATGTGCTCATATTTTTGGTGTTTAGATTCTCAGAAGTAAAGTTATTCCATTTAATGTTATAAATATATAAATAAAAATCACTTGTAATACATAATTTAGAAGGAACTACTTGTTATTTTTTAATAAATGTACTTCCAGTCCTTTCTTGGGCACAGTCGTTTTTATATGCAGTTGGTACCATACAAATTATCTCTTGATATTTTTATTTTTTAAGCTTTTGTTTAAGTAATCTCTATGCCCCAAATGGGACTTGAATCATAACCCCGAGATTAAGAGTGCACGTTCCTCCCACTGAGCCAGCCAGGCATTCCTCTTGATATTTTTCCGTTAACATTATCATAAGCTTTTTACCCTGTCATTAGAGTTCATAAAAATAATTTTAATTGCTCTGTGATATTTCATTTAAAAGATATCAGTACTTAATCATTTTCATTACTTATACTTCGGTATTTTGATATGTCTATTAAAATAATTCTTTAGGAGGGTGCCTGGGTGGCTCAGTGGGTTAAGCCACTGCCTTCAGCTCAGGTCATGTTCTCCAGCTTCTGGGATCGAGTCCTGCATTGGGCTCTCTGCTCAGCAGGGGGCCTGCTTCCCTTCCTCTCTCTCTGCCTGCCTCTCTGCCTACTTGTGATCTCTCTCTGTCAAATAAATAAATAACATCTTTAAAAAATAATAAGAATAATTCTTTAGGAAAATTTTTGCACAGAGTGTCTTTCTGGTTCCTCATTATTTTCTTATAATAATTTCCTGAAATTGGATCAATGGGTGTGATCATAAATGCCCTTGAAACATCTTGCTAAAATTGTTTCCAAAATAGCTTTCCAATTCATACCATTATAAATGTAGGAGATTGCTTGATTCAGTGCATGCTTTTTTAGCATTGAAGATGATAATGTTTTAATCATTGCTAAATTTATAGGGGAAAACAGTATTTTGTTTTAATTTGCATTTCTTTGATTAGTCATCTTTGAATATTCTATGTTCATTAGTCATTTGTATTTCTTCTAGGAATTTTCTGTATGTAGTCATTGCCAATTTCTAAATTGTGGTTGTGTGATTTTCCATGTGCTGTTTAGATACTAACCCTTTGTTGATTAAAGTCATTTAAAAAATAATGACAATTGTTTTTTAAGTTCTTAGATATTTTATGGAGTTTCCTCTCCAAAGTTAATTTAAACAGTGATTGTTGTGCTTCAGATATGAAGTAGCTGGTTATGAAGTAATTGTAGGCCACTTAACAGAAATTAATTTTTTTCCTATAGATATTGTAGAGTCTTTTAATTTTTTGAACAAGAGCAGAGAACACAATCAGCTTTATACATGAGAAAGAACAAACACAGAGCCTAGGAAATGTATACTAGAGAGGGGCAAAGCAACAACCAGTACACTTAGGAAGCTGGTTTATAGGGTGGGGAAGATTTCCATAACCTGACCTTAGGGAAAGAGGAAGTGAGGAGAATTAACATATACCCAACTGAGAATGACACATCTTTGTCAGGTTTTTATAACAGGGTATTTTGGCTTAGTAAGATTTTTTAATATTTATGTTTGTAATCTTCTAAACCTCTTGTTAGGTTTGGGAGTTTTAAATTTGACATTATAAAAATCTATCATTTCTGGGGTAATTTTTCATCTCTTTTATACATCAAAATTCCCTCCCTTATAAGATATTAAATAAGCATTCCCTATTGCTTCATAAAAATGTAATATAATGTTTTATATTTGATGCTTTAAATATCTTGGCATTTACTGTGCTCTATGTGTATAGTAGAAATTTGAATTATTTTATTTTTCCCTCAAGTCAACTCGTTGTCTGAAAGCAGAGATACTTAACTGCCTTTGTGAGACAAACTGTGACCTTACAGATTTTGCCTAAGTATTATTCATTTTAATTTTCTTGCTCATATTTTACAGTATGGTTTCCTAATGGGATATAGTTGACTGATTTGTTGATTATTCTCTCTATATTATTTTCATGTATTTGTATGTAGGAAGAAGAAGGAACAGAGCAAACTGGATATTAAACCTCTAGTTAATGTTACTTTATTCCTAAATATTTTCATTAATTACTTCTAAGAAAGTTAAAAAAAAAATAGTAGGCCCTTTGAGTATATCTTGCTTTAGTGTGTTTCAAGAAACAAATTTCTCCTAAATGTTTTATTTAAGAAGTGGGTTTTTTAAAGGTCCTATATATTAGTTGCCATGAACACAGTTGAAAGGCAGATGTTTAACTAGGAAAATATTTTTCACTTATATGAAAAAGTTTTCAAACTTCAATATATTAAAAAAACTAAGAGAAATGGGGACACACCAATTGATAAATGGACAGAGTATGAATCTGCAATTCACACATTCACACACATTCACAGAGTCTAATTTCCCTAATATTCTAATAAATATAAATGGAAAGAATAAGATACATGTTTTGATAAAAATAATTATAATTCAGACTGTTATCAAGAATGTGGGGAAAAGATGATCTCAAACATCGGTTATGGATACAATGAAAAATGATGCAAATTTTCCAGAATGGAATGTGGCAATGTCAAACTTTAAAATATTTACACACATTGATTCTAACTTGGCACTCTTAAGAATTTTCACATGAGAAAAATCAGTGTTATGCACAAATCTTCTTTTAAAGTGTTATATATAATAACAACTAATTTGAAACCATCTAAATTTCCAGCAGTAGAGATGGTTTAATTGATGGTAAATTTACATCTAATAATCCTGTGTGAGCATTATCCTTCATGTTTTAGAGGATTAATGTTACAGAAAAATATTCGTGAGATAGATTGGAAGGATGAAAACAATTATATATTCTATAAACCTAACACGTAATTACATCTGAACACTTTTATATGTTTGTTGGGGGAGGGGTGGGTGGTTGTGAGTGTGTGTGTGTGTGTGTGTGTATGTATGTCTTTGGAGTGTGGGTGTATATGGTAGAGAATATGAGGGTTAGTGGATGTGTTAGTGAGTATGTTTATGGGTTTGGGGCATTTGTGAGAATATGGAAATGGGTATTTTTGGGGTACGTGTAGGTTTGTAGATATGTATCCTTGTTTATGTGTGAATGTGTCAATAAATACTCAAAAATGAAGAAATTCAAAGGCAGTACATTGAAATGATCATCATAGCTATAGTTGAATAGGCAGGATTAGTTTTCTTAATTATATTTTTTCTCCAGTGGATGTGTTTTCAAGCATTTGTGTGTTTTCATGTATTTCATTATACATAGAGAAAGATTGTTACAATTAATTAAAATAAAAATATTTTCAGTGATTATAAATAAGTATCTCTAAGGATTATAAGTAACCTCTAAATTCCAATAAATATGCTAATAAATTCTCCTTAACTGGGATAAGATGATAAAGTGGATGAATTTTAAGAACAGAAAATGGACAGGCAACAATTTGTATACACATTTTGGCTATACCATGGAAACATTTCATGTGTGAAGTGTGAAGTTTTAATTTGAACTAAATAATGTTAGGTGAGCTATTCTGTTTTCTCTCTTAATGCATTTTGATCTGTTCCAAACACATAAAAAGTCTTATGGATATTTAACATTAAAGCTAGTTAAACTTTAAATTATATGGTTTCAGAATGTATTTTTGACTTGAAAAAGATCCTTTATGCCTCACTATAAAATAAAGGTTATTATTTCAAATATTTAAACAGGTGGTACTTGTTCATAAATGATTTGAAGTGTTAGGATTTATTTAACACCTCACTCAGGAAACATAGCAGGAAAAAAAATCAGAGGTTAATCTAATCCTTTAGGCCAGAGACTCTCTCAAATTGTGTTCAGAGATGTTGGAAAAACATATATAAATTAAAGGTTGTGTGGTCAAATAAGGTTGGGAAATGCTGTCTACTCTAAACCTTTCCTATTGATTTTTAGTTCATATTAGCTCTCTCAGGTCCATTAGGAAGAAACCTATTTAACTTTGTTTAATTAAGCATATACCATATAAATATGACTATGGAATTCTCTCTTTTTTTTGTTTGTTTTTTTGTTTTTGTTTTAGTTTTTGTTTTTGCTTTTTCATGGATTTTCCATTCACATGTTGTGAAAGTAGAATTCTGTAATTGGAGAAATGGTGTGCTAAATTCTTCAGTTTAAGCATATAACATTTATTTTCAGGTCAAAAATAGTTGCTTCCAGTAGTTTTGCATGGCTGATTTATTCAGATCATCCTAAAAATAAGAACAAAATAAGGTAGTAAATCGTAATTTAGGATGAAGTCACCAAAATGTATTTCTAAGCATTTGATATATAAGTTACATAGTTGATCATTTGTATAAACTGCCTAAAAAAAAAAAAAAGTCTTTGGCAAGCAACAAACATGCATATTAGGAAAGGTAACTACTGTTGATGGAGACAAATTAACCAAAAAATTCTGTTTATAATATATGTAGCTCTTTTTATTGCCATATTTTGAGTCTTTCCTAGGTAATTATGTATGTCCTAGTCAGACAAATGAGTCATATTATATGGTGTCCAGAATCCTGCATTAAGTATTTGAAGAGCCACTAAAAATAAAAGTAGACCTCAATTTGTTTGTAGCCTGATGTTCTTGCACAGAATGAGAACAGATCAGTTTCCTTATAAGTAAAAGCTGCCATTAGATACATAGGACCAATACCGGCATTCTAAAGTTTGAAATGGTTTTACACAGGAGACCTGAATAGTACCTTCCTCCCAGTCCTCAGAGGCCCTCACATTGTGGCCTAATTCACCCTTTTATCCTTCTGGCCTACTGACACTAAGATTGTGACTTTTTCCTCTATAACCTGTGCAATTTTGGTCCTCATGTCCTTTGTCATGTTTTTAGAGCTCATCTCTACTTTTTCTATCAATATCTGGCATTTTTTTAGGTCCATACCAAGTACTTTCTGCCTGATAAACCATTTGTGATCGTCTCAGAATAAATGATCTCTTTCTCATATAGGTTAATTCTATTTTTAAGTCTTTTTAAAACAATTTTGTTTATGTATGTATTTATTATTTAGAGTATGCAAGTAGGGGGAGGGGCAGAGGGAGAAAGAGAGAGAATCCCAAGGAGCAGAGTCTGACTCCCGACTCTGATACCAGGAAAACAAGATCATGACCTGAGCCAAAACCAAGAGTCAGAGGCTTAACCAACTGAGCCAACCAGGTGCCCCAATACTATTTCTAAGTCTTTGACGTTCACTTGATTGTAGTTGATTTATTGACTATTTTATCAAGATAGATATTTAAAAAAGCATGAAGCAAGAGTATGATATTTTTTCTAAAATAAAAACAAAAGAACAAGTATATAAAAAGATGGTCATTTTGTAATTCAAGTCAAAAACCTTTTAAAGCCGTGATGGAAGAGACATTAACTTATTTGTATTTGTTTAAAATAATTATGTTTATAGGCCTTTAACTTTTTATGTCTTAGTGGCACTTTGGGTAAGAGTATCAAAAATAAGTAAAATACTCCTCACTCTCTGGGTTTTGATAATCAATGTTAAAACCTTTTAATTTATCCCTTGATGTTTTAATATTATCTGTTATTTTGCATTCGTTTGCATTTTTATTTTGGGGGGGATATTTCAATTCATTCTGTCTACCGATTGCGTTTCATTATAGTTTTGCAGTAATATTTTTTTTTATTTTCCAAGGGATTTTATTTTTCTCTTATTTTTTGTATATGTTTATGAGTTCTCTTCTCTCTGAGAATACTAATTATGAAGATTTTATTTTATTATTGAAGTATAGTTGGCATACAATGTTATATTAGTTTCAGGTGTACAACATAGTGATTTGATAATTCTATACATTACTCAATGATCACCTCAGTAAGTGTGTAGTCACCAGATGTCACCATATGTTATTGCAATATTATTTACTATATTCCTTATACTGTACTTTTCATCTCTGTGATTTACTTATTTTGTAACTGGAAGTTTGTACCTCTTAATCCCCTTCACAGATCTCGGCCATTCCACACACACACACACACACACACACACACACACACACACCCGCCTTCCAGTCCCCTCCAACAACAACCAGTTCCCTGTATTTAAGAATCTGATTGTTCTCTTGTTTGTTCATTTGTTTTGTTTTTTAGACCCCACATATGAGTGAAATCATCCCACATTTGTCTTTGTCTGACTTATTTTATTTAGCATAATACCCTCTAGGTCCATCCATGTTCTTGCAAATAGCAAAATTTCTTTCTTCCTTTTCTTTTTTTTTTTTTTTGCATTTGCTTTGGGTATGACTTTTTTGTGATGTTTTACTGCTACATTATTTACTTTTTTTTAGTTCTGAGTTTAGAGGTTTTCTTCAATTATCTGGTGATCTTTAGCTATCAGTACCTATGTAAGACTAAGACACTAAAAATTTACTATCAAGGCTGGGCTTGCTAATTGGATGCTTCAGCATAGATAGTTCTATAGCAATCTAGCCTCTCGGCTTTCACTTTTTTTTTTTTTTTTTTTTGAGATTTTACTTACTTATTTGAGAGAGAGCAAAACAGAGCAGAAGCAGTTGGGGAGGGATAAAAGGAGAGGGAGAATATTCCCCACTGAGAAGGGAGCCTGACCCAGGGCTCTGTCCCAGGACTCTGGGATCATGACCTGAGCTGAAGGCTGACTGTATCACCCAGGCACCCCCAGCTTTCACAATTTAAAGAGAGTTTTCTTTTGGCATTTGATTTCTTTTGAGAAGTACTACTGCCTAAGGAAAATATGCCTGGCTGCCAGCCTGTGACCTAGGTGGGGAAAAGACAGGGAGTCTCACTGTTCAATATGCAGGCTACCATTCATCCAAACCTCCTTCCCCCAACATTAGTCATTCAAGTGCCTGATCTCTGTGTTTCACCCTAACTCCTACCATGCCTCCCATTCCTGAGATCTGAGGCTTTTTGGTTAAATGTCCCAGAAACTAATCCTTATCTGGTTGCAAGATAGTCATCTGGATGCACAGCTGACCCAGACTATATTCTTGAGAGTCTGATCCTTATATGACTTTTATACGATCCTTTGTGGGTTTTTTTTTTCTAACTTAGTAGGATTTCAGGAAGGTGCAAGATAAATGCATATATTCAGTCTGCTAAATGTATACAGAAATATTAAATATCCCCTTTGTATATATGCAGAACATCAGTATTTTATGTTATTGGACATAATTTTGATATGACAGAACATGAAAAGCAGATTTGTTCATAGCAGCCGCCTCACATTGACCTCACCTTAGTGATTTTTCTTTCTTTTGCTGGGATCTCTTTTCTTTGATAATTATGTGCATATAATTATACCCCTAAGAAATGAAGATTTTGCAACTCCTAATGAATAAATTTACCTGGGCAATAGTTATCAGTGACTGATTAGATATATATTAATGGTACATAGCACAACGTATGATGTATTCTAGCTGAAAAAAGTATATTACACACACAAATCTGTCCTTTAACTCTATCTATCAACTTACAGTGTACATAGGGGATTGCAGACTATGATGAGGTCACCATAAAGATGCAGTCAGCAGAATCTAGACTTAGGGATTGAAAGAATCTAGGGATTGAAACACTCTGGTTCCTTCAACAATGACAGCAAAATTGGAAGAAAAGAAAAAGAAAGATGACCTTGGGGGAACTTAGAAACTAAAAAATAAAAACTTAAAAGACATAGTAATCAAAATTCATGGGATTTAGTTGGATTTCTGTTGAAAGCAAACCGTAAAAATAAATTACAAAGTAACTGGGGAAATAAAGAATTGGATATTTGAAATAAAAAATGGGATATTTGGGGCACATGGGTGGCTCAGTGGGTTAAAGCCTCTGCCTTAGGCTCAGGTCATGGTCTCAGGGTCCTGGGATCGAGCCCCAGGTCAGGCTCTCTGACCGGCAGGGAACCTGCTTCCCCCTCTCTCTCTGCGCGTCTCTCTTACTGCTTGTGATCTCTGTCTGTCAAATAAATAAATAATTGAATATTTGAAGATATTGAGAAATTATAGTGTATGTTTTGGGTATGACAATGGTATTGTAGTTATTTTAAAGAATTCGTATCTAATTAGAAGTTGGTATGAAATACATTACTAGTGAAATGATATGCCTAGTGATTTTTTTTTAGATTCACTTTATAATAATCTGGGTAGAGGACTGTGTTAGGGTATTGATGAAGCAAGATTAGGAATGCATTGATAATTGCTGAAGGTAGTATGAGTACGTTAGATTAATTTACCATTCTCTGCTCTTTGGTCTTGTTTGAAAATTTGCATAGTAACTAAAAAAAAAGTGGGGGCACCCGGGTGTTTCAGTCCATGGCTCAGTCCATTAAGCCTCAGCCTTCTACTCTCTCTGCTCAGTGGGGAGCCTGCTTCTCCCTCTCCCTCTGCCTGCCACTCTGCCTGCTTTTCTCTTTCTCTCTCTGTCAAATAAATAAAGTCTTTAAGAAATAATAAGTCCAGGGGCGCCTGGGTGGCTCAGTGGGTTAAAGCCTCTGCCTTCGGTTCAGGTCATGGTCCCAGGGTCCTGGGATTGAGCCCCACATCGGGCTCTCTGCTCAGCAGGGAGCCTGCTTCCTCCTCTCTCTCTCTCTGCCTGCCTCTCTGCCTGCTTGTGATCTCTATCTGTCAAATAAATAAATAAAATCTTTAAAAAAAAAAAAAGAAAGAAAAGAAATAATAAGTCCAAAAAAAAAAAGAAAAAAGAAGACTGCTTTGACTCCAAAAGATGAGTGTTATCTGCTTCTGAAAAATTCAACCCAGAATTCAAAGCACTTCTTTTTTTTTTTTTAAGATTTATTTATTTATTCTAGAGGGAGAGAAAGTGAAAGAGGAGGGAGGGGTTGGGGCAGAAGGAGAGGGAGAGAGAAACCAAGCAGAATCCACACTGAACATGGAGGGCGAGGCGGGGCTCAATCTCACGACCCTAAGATCAGACCTAAGCTAAAACCAAGACTCGAGGCTTACCCAGCTGTACCAGCCAGGCAACCCTCGGATTCAAAGCACTTCTAATTCAAAGTAAGACAATGGAATTTGCAGTTTGAAATGCAAAGCTCTGCATTTGATGCTAGTGTCGGCACTGAGATAGGCATACAGATCAGAGGCAAATATTGAAATAGTCATAAATAACCCTGGAATATTTTGAAATTTTGTTTTATTTTATTCCAGTGAGCATTGTCATTGTATAAAATATTCCATTAAATGGCTACTTGTCCTATAGTCCATTGCATCTCTAGGTTTTTCAGTGTGCCAGAGGACTCCATGAATCCCTGAAATGAATGAGATTCTGATCCCCAAATGCTACTTAAAAAGAAAAAACTCTTATGGGATAATAAAGCCATAGCCTTTCCTTTTTATGTGTTATATCACTTCTGAGCTTATCACTCTCTAGTGGTCCATGATCTCATGCAGAGGAAAAGCTAAAGTCCTTAAAACACGCTATATGGCCTAACATTCCTTGGCTCTTGGGAAATTTTTTTGACTCCTCTCCTATTTCTCTCCCCTTCTCTCTCCACTGTAGCTCCAGAAACATCCTCTTGCCTTCTGTCCTTGACAATTGCTGCTGCTTCTGCCTAGGAAGCTCTTCCCTAATCTATCTGCATACCTCACTCCTTTACCTTCCTCTGGTCTTCCTCAAAATGTCACCTTCTTAGTGATGTTGTACTTGCCTGTCACATCATTAACTAGCCCTTCCCAATCCTGATCTTTTGCTTTTTTTTTTTTTTTCTGGGGGCTCTTATCTCTGTATCGTATTCTGTATATTTACCTTCTTATCCTATTTCTTTATTGTTTATTATCTTTCTCGCCTCACCTAACTGAGAGCTATATGAGGACCAAGACTTCTGTCTTTTTTATGGTCTGCCCCAATGCTAGAGTGTCTTGCACCTAGATGCTGCTCCATAAATACTTAGTGATTGTATTTAATGAATTATCTGGCAATTTTAGGCTACAGACTAAAATGTTACTTAGTTATTTTTTAAGCATTTCTAAAATTTAATAATCATAAACTATTATTAGCTCTTGTCTGCATCTTGCTTAGGATATTATTTCAATATCGTATTATGAAGTCTGACTATTGTGCAATGCTCCTCCTGACAGTCTATCATATTTCTGGTAGCAGGAACTTGGCACCAGGGCACCATTAATGTTTTCTAGATTTGGTGAACATTTTCAGTTGCTGAAATTCTTGCTTTAGATTTAAATTGTCCTAATTTAGATTATTGAGATTTTCTTGGCTTCCTGTGCATCATAGACTATGGATACTTTCCAACAGTGTTTTGGTTTATGTTTATCCAATGTGCAATTAAGAGATAAGGATGTATTATGACCTAAATAGTAATAATTTATGCCATTTTTCCTAAGAGGAATGTCTGTATCCTACCCACCCTCCTCAGTTTTGTCCTTAGGAGTTGTTTTTTTTTTTTACTAAAAAGAGATAGGTAATAAAAGTAGAAAATTACAAGATCTTTTGCTTGATAAAGTGGGACACAGTAAAAGTGAACAAAACAAAATGATAAAAATAAATAGTCTTTCATATATGTTCAAGAACCAAGGTCCAGTAGGGGGTGGGGAGCAGGAGACGAAGAGGTCGCATCACATAGACATATGCATTTCCTGTGACCTGAAAGATATATCTCCAAACTTCTAACTGGCTTAACCAGGTGATTTTTTCTGAATTTTCCCATAAACAATTATGTAATTTGCAAAATATGTTATTTTTATTATTTTCATATTTGTTTTTTATTTCTTTATATGAATTAAGTGAAAATGGTGATAGTAGGGGGTCAGTATTTTTTTCTGATTTTTAAGATAGTGCCTCTGGATCAGAACTACTTGAGCTAACTGTGGCATGGGGTTAGGGATGGGATTGGTGCTGGTGGAGATAGGAGGTTAATTACATAGAGGGGTTGATCACATGACTGAATACATGAAGGATAATGGAACCTAGTGTTCATATTGTCAAAGAAGGGCATTACAGATGCAAAAGGAGAAAATAATTGTTTGAACCCTGTGGTGGATTAACGGATAATTGTAAGCCATGTTTTTAAATACATATGTAAGAAATGTAGATTTAAATAATAGTGAGTATGTAAGAAAGCAATATAATAATAAATAATGTAAATATATTTGTGTATATGAACATTTGTGTACACACACAAACATGTAAGTATATACTTACATGTTTTCCTTAGCTCATACCTTGAGAGAGCTAAGATCAATGACAGTCCCGTAATCATCTTTTCCCCAGATACTGCCTTCTTTTTAAAATTTTATTTTTTTAATTTTCATTTAAATTCTAATTAATTAACATATAGTATTATATTGTTTTCAGGAGTAGAATTTAGTGAGTCATCACTTAACATATAACACCCAGCACTCATCACAACTAATGCCCCCTTATTACCCATCACCCATTTAGCCCATCCCCCACACACTTCCCTCCATCAACCCCTCAGTTTGCTCTCTATTGTTAAGAGTCTCTTATGGTTCATTTCCTTCTCTCTCTGTCTCTTTTTTTCCCCTTCACATACATTTTGTTTCTTAAATTCCAGATATTGCCTTCTAAATAGCATTCTCTATTAAAAATAATTGCAGCTTCTTAGAGAAATGACCAATTCCAGGACTGAGGCAAGGAAAGCCTAACATGACCCTAGAATCTCTTGTTTTGCTAGAATACAAGAAAATGGGGTGCCTGGGTGGCTCAGTGGGTTAAGGCTTCTGCTTTCGGCTCTGGTCATGATCCCGGGTTCCTGGGATCAAGCCCTGCGTCAGGATCTCTGCTCAGCGGGGAGCCTGCTTCCTCCTCTCTCTCTCTGCCTGCCTCTCTTCCTGCTTGTGATCTCTGTCTGTCAAATAAAGAAATAAAATCTTAAAAAAAAGAAAAGAAAATTTAAAAAAAAAAGGAAATCCTTCAAGAATTATGTCAAAAGCACACAGATAATATCTTGAAGACCCTCCAACTATTAGAACATCAAAATAAGGTAAATGATAGTAATCAATTATAACTCATTGAATAAAATAACAAACCATGAGTACATACAGACATAAATACATAAGTAAATAATTTGAAATTTCACGAGGAACAGGATATTTATATGGTTTTAGTACATTCCATAACTTTACAGTGGAGAAACCAGGCAGACACCACCTAAATCAAGTAATCAATGTAAACATTGTCATTAATGGGAGAAATTGAAATAAATATTCAATTTATTGAAATGATGGATGCTCACAGCATCACCTCAAGATATTCCTGTCAAAGATACATAACCAAATCTAATTGTGAGACAGTGTTAGGAAACCCAAAGTTGATGGACATTCTCAAAAATAACTGGCTGATATTCTCCCAATGTGTCAATATCATGAAAGTGAAGAAAAGATTGAGGCAATATTCCAGATTAAGGAGACTAAGGTGACATCGTCAAGCAACTCATGCTTTTGAACTGGATCCTCTGGTATTAAAAATATTATTGAGGGGCTCAGTGGGTTAAGCATCTATCTTTGGCTCAGGTTATGATCTCAGGGTTCTGGGATGGAGCCCCATGTTGGGCTTCCTGCTCAGCGGAGATCTGCTTCTCTCTCTCCCTTTCCCTCTGCTTTAGCTCTTCTTTATCCCTCTCTCAAATAAATAAATAAAATATTTTTTAAAAATATTATAGAGACAACAGGATATCTTGGAATGGGATCTGATGATTATATGATAATAATGTTTTAGTGTGAATTTCTTGACATTGGTGCTTATATTTAGCTACCCAGAGAAGTGTTCATATTTATAAGAAATAGAGTTTTCAGGGTATTGTAGCATCATGTTATTGGAAGCCTATTCTAAATAGTCCAAAACTATAAAAATCTCTGTACTGTACCTGCAATTTTTTACTAGTGTGAACATAAAAAATCTCTGGTAATAAACCAGTTTTAAAATTTTACATCTGTAATGGATCAATACTTTTATTAAATCTTGTAAAAATATTATGTAATATCAGAATGCTATACTAGTTGTTAAAAGCTTTCTCTTGTCACAGATAAGCCAGAAATAGTCATGAATGACTTCATATTTCTACCTGTCTGTAGACCATAGTTTGAAAAACACTGCTCTAGATTACATACAATTTTTTTGTGATAAAATATGTATTCATTATTGTATAAAAGTGGTTTTCAGGTAGCACAGATGTTCTTTTGAATAGGCATAGGCATTATCTAATGGTTTTGTAAAAGGCTATCAAGATGGAATCTAAAGATGATGCTATATTGCTGCATTTTCCTGTTCATGGAATAACCTTAACTTGGTATATGCATTGGTCATTCATGTGAGTCAGAATCCTGGCGGAGCAAGTGGTTCACTCTACAGTGTTGAACCAAAAAGAGTTTTGTGAGGGGTCTGTTTCCTGAGATTTAGGGAGGGTTAACGGAACGTACAGGAGGATGGTATGAAGTCCTGAGATTACCAACAGCTGGGTATCGTTATTATTTTTAGGACTAGGAAGGCAAGAGGGGAGTGATTCAATTTTTAGAGCCTGGTGAGATCTGGAGTCAGATTCTGGAAAAATACATGCCCAACAGATGTGTAACCATAGGGAAATGCAGTGAAGGTAGTGGAATTGGCATGAATATCTCGGCTTCTTTCTTCTGTTCTCTGTTGTCTACTGTTAGAGCTTCTTATTTGCTCCATCCAACTGGAAGTCAAGTGGCAAGGGAGCCCAAATGATGCAGCCCATAGAGGTCAGCCTCCTAAGGTACAGAGCAAGGGTGTTAGACCCACTGTAAAAAACCAAGATGAAAAGCATTTTTTAGAAAAGTTTTTAGATTCAGTTGCTCTTACTTTCTCTTAAGCTTCCTATCTGTTCAGTCATGAAACTTGTCTCTAGGTTATTTATTTTTTTTTAACATTTTTATTTATTTATTTGAGAGAGAGAGAGAGAGAGAGAGCAAGAGCAAGAGAGAGAGCATGAGCGGGGAGGGGGCAGAGGAGAAGCAGGCTCCCCTCTGAGTGCCCATGACTCTGTCCCAGGTCCCTGAGACCATTACCTGAGCCAAATGCAGATGTTTAACTGACTGAGCCACCCAGGTGCCCCTTGTCTCCAATTTATTATCTCTGCATTTCTTTTCAGATTCAAAGATTAGAATGATAGTTCATTCTTTGAATGAGTCCAAATGAATTCTGCCTACTTATGCTAAGCTCTCTTCTCTCAGTGTTTGAAAGATTTCTGACTAAAGAGTATCACACTGGCAGTAGATAGGGAGGTAAATCAAGAGTAGCAACAGGGAGATCATTACCCTTGTAGGCGCTCATTACCACTTTTCAGTTTTAGAAGTTTGAAGCCTAATCTAAGGCAAAGAATGGAGAGATGAAGATGAGTCTGAGATGTTCACTGTGCAGTCAGTCAGATGTGTACATTAGTTGACTGGTTGAGAGAGACAAGAGAAAGAGAATATGTTGAAGTTAACTTTCGGATTGGGAATTGGTTGCAGGACAGTATCATTTACCTATATAAATAACGTAAGGGCTGGGCTACACTTTGCCTACGCTGGGAGCCAAATGAGCAGTGCTAAAGGCTCAATTTTAAAAATGGTGCCTGTGGAAACATCTGATATAGATGTTTGGCAGAAAATGTGATATGCATTTTGGCAGCTCTGGAGAGGCCTCATCTAGAGTTATACTTGGAGGAGTCATCAACATTTAGGTATTGATTAAAGATATTATTTTTTTTAATTTTTTTTTTTATTAGGCTGTGGGGAAGGGGCAGAGGGAGAGGGAGAGAGAGAATCTTAATCAGGATTTATGCCCAGCACAGAGCCCAAAGTGGGGCTCGATCTCACAACCCCAAGATCATGACCAGAGCGGAACTAAGGAGTTGGACACTTAACCGACTGAGCCACCCAGATGCCCCAAGACATTATCATTGTTGTTGTTTTTATTATTAGCAGTCTCCAAGAATTGAAAAACCACCACAGTGTGCCTGGTGCTTGGTAGAATCAGAGAAGTTCAATAAGTTGCTTCCTTAGGAGAACATGAGTTTTCTGCATGTAGAAAAATGGGAATAGATAGATTATTCTCAAACTTCTGGAATATATTTGGAAGTGAGGAGAGATTGGGAAGGAAGAAGCATCAGCAAATAGAAAGAAAATAATCTGATTTCTTTTCCAACTTAATATATGTTGTTAACTATTCCAAGTGATGACTGCTTTTCTTTGGCCTTTAATTAGGAAACTAATACATAGCCTCAAGTTCACAGAGAAAAGCAGCATTTAGGATTAGGAGTAGAGAATAAAAATATGTTCCTTCTAAAATGATCTTGTGACTGTCATAATTGATCTTATAATTGCTCATTTTTCTGTCTTTACTCTGAATTTTAGGGAATTCAGAGAATTAAGTGAATAGCATCTATATAGGATATTAGAGTAGACGTAATAATCTATATTAATTTTGCCACTGGGATGTTACCTTAATTGTCTACTCTTTTGCCCTTAAATATCAGTGCTACCTCTTTTAATCCTATTGAGTATATATTTTGTGAGCAACATCACATATTGAATGGGGTGGAATATTTTTAAAATGAATCTAAATGTAATCATATAATTTTGTTTCACAAGCAGTTTTCCTCATTCCCCAACAATTTGGAATTGTAAGGTTGCCCCATTTCAATTTTTAATTTGCTGTATTTATCAAGTCAAAATAACATGTTAAATTAAACACAAATGAGTAACATATAAGAATCAGTGTGGAAGATTTAAACATAATGTTTACTGGATTAGTGGTCTAATGATATTGCTACAGAAATACAGAACTCATTATGTTTAATCAGTGCAAGTGCAGTCCTTGAAATCCATTTAAATTGCATTGTTTTAGGCAATCTTTGAATATTATGTGGGGTATCATCTGTTATATATAGAAAGGACTGTTTTTAACCAGACTTTGCCTCTGATTTTTCATTTATTTAATAGGTCTTTCAAAAGTATAATCGTAGAATAATTAAAGAGTTAAAGTTAAAAAGTTACCTGGAATCTTCTGTTTCTACCCACAAGTTTCTTTTATAAGAGATAAACATCCTTAATGATTTCTTGTGTAAACAGGTAGAAGTTTTCTGTGCACATGCAAGCATAACATATAGATATGTACCTGTGTGTACATATGAGTCCATTGGATTCTTCTTTATGAGTAAATAATATTCAAATATAATCATTTGTTCATTCATTCAATATTTATTGAGTACCTACTCCATGCCAGGAACTGTTCTGTCTGTAGTTTAGTAAGACACACATAGTCCCTGCGTTCATAGAGCCCAGAGTCCAGAAAGTGTGAGACAAGTAAAATAAATATCTATTTTGGAAATTACTTTAGAAGAATTAAATAAGTTATTTAAATACAGAATAATAGGAGAGGTCTGTTTGTTTGGGATGACGTGGAAAGGCTGCTCTCTGAGGAGGTACCATTTGAACTGAGACCTGAGAATTGAAAGGAAGCAACGAGACGCCAAGAGAAGGTCATGGTTTCTTCCTCACACTATTACATAGAATCTCCCTGAATATTATAGCACAGTTCATTTGTCCACTCCATTCTCAAGTTAGGTTTCCTTTTAATATTTGTTTTGTTCTGTTTTGTCTTGCACACAATTCTCTGGTGCACATGTGCAAGAATTTCTCCAAGGATATACCCTACAAATTTATTTAGAGTGTTTATATCTATGTTAATACATTCCAAATTGTTTCCCTGACATACTGTATAAATTTACATTCCTGTCAGCATTGTGAAAGAGGGCCTGTTGCTCTACAGCTTTGCCAATGCTTTGTGATGCAGAGCTTTTTTGTGGGGTCTGTTGGGGGGAGGGTTAAGTTTTATCAGTCTTGATGGATGTGACCTGGTAATCCTCTGTCAACTTCCATGACACCTCTGATTCTTCCACTACTTCTCTGGTGTCTCCATTGTGTCTTTTGTTGGCCTCTTCTCTTTGGCTCCCCTTCACTGTTGGTGTTTCATTTTCCTACTTCGTGTTCTCTTTCTTTTTTACTTCTTACCTCCCTCTCTGTGCCACTGTTGTCCTCAAATAGCACAGCCCTTTAAATTTTGTCAGTCCTGCTATATGAATGTTCATATCACCAGGAAACATAAGATAACAAAGATGTAGTTTATCTGCCTTTTTACCAGAGGGAAGCCAATTAAAGGTGAGGGACTGCAGGCTCAGCTGATGCATAAAAGGAGTACTGGAACCCACAACATAACTCAGCCTTGGATTTGTAGAATTAAGCAAAGGTGGCAATTCATATAGATAAAATAAATGCAGTTAGGGACAAGTTCTCAGAAGAAAAGAGGAAAAAACTAACACTGATGCCTGTTCCAGACTTTGAGCTCGTCTCTTAAGAGTATTATCTTGTTAATATAATTTACAAGACATGACAGGAGACTGAGAGAAACTTAGGAAGTAAAAAACAGGATTTATGGTCAAGAGAGGATACAGCTCAAAGTACTGGAACCTCAGAAGAAAAGATCCCAGAGAGGTTCATGAGATGTTCATCAACAATGGTATGTGGTAGCAGGGAAAGAGTTTTTGTTTTATTTTGTGATTTCTTCTCAGTGGGTGTAGAGATCAGAGATACTTTTGTCAAGAATGTAACAAATCTGTTACCTAAAATTGCCATGTATTCCTCAGATATTTTGGAAGCGTAATTGTTACATAAATAATTGTAACATACACAAATATATATTTTTTATTCACTATTGCTGAACTATTTTGTGCCATACCCTATGATAAGTACTCTTATAGGGATATTTTATTGAATCCTCACTACAACCTTTAGGGGTGATATTATCTCCATTTCAGAGATGTATGAACTGAAACTTACAAAGACCCTGTATTTTACTCAAGACCGTAACTTGTGAGTATGTGATCCAGGCTTGAACATGTATCCTCTGGACCCAAAGGCTGTGCCCATACCCACTTTTGAGCATTACTTGTCACATGATGACTTTGTAAGTGTTCAGTGAGTTTCTTGCACACAAAATACTGGAGAGAGAGAGAGAGAGAGAAGGAAATATAAAGACTTCAAGGAGGACTGAGTCTTGACATTGGTGTGTTCGGGATAAGTGTAAAGTTTTTCCGGCGAGATAAACACAACACCTGGCAAAGTGGGTGCAAGGCAAGATTTATTAAAAACACTCTCCAGTGAAGTTTCAGGGCTCAGGAGAAGGAGAGCCAGGAAAGTTGCACCAGGAGAAGGTGGGCACTCTTGGGTGAGGTTCTGCGACTCTGGAAAAGCAGAGTGGCGGAAGTCGCGCCCAAGGCAGGGAGGAGGGGACTTAAGGGGTCTTGAGGGGAACTCAGGGGTCTTTTGGCAAGTTTCCCTTATTTGGATATTTCGCCTGCTCGTCGGGGTCCCATTGGTCCACTGGAGCCCGGGGCAGGGGTCTCAGATTCCAGCTTGTCAGGGTCCCGTTGGTCCAGGGGAGCCGGGGCGGGAGGGTTTTCAGATTCCTGCTTGGGTCTTTGTTCTCCTGTCCGAGCTCAGGTTTTGTGGCGGGAACTTTTGCTATCTTAAGTAGCCCTTTCTGCCAGCCCAACAATAAGGATGGTGTGGGACTGGTGAGAACATAAGCAAACTGGGAAACACATTCTGTGGCCCATAAATCAGTTTGAGTAATATTCAGTTAGTATACTTGCTTTTAAAGACGGTTGAGTTTGCAGAAGTAGATACATTCTGAACTTTTGGAGTTTATTAAATGCAAGAAAAGAATTTTAAACCAGTTCAGGAAGTAAATGATAGCAATCATAGTGTCTCGAGCAGGAAAGTTAAAAAAAGGAAATGATATTTTAGGATAATTAATCTTTCAGTACTAAGTAGGATAGATCAAAATGGAAAGAATATGGAGCCAGGGAAATGAATTAGGCAATTAGGCAAGTGTTGCAATATTCAAGTACAAGTAAAGGAGAACCTAGTCTAGGGAAGTGACCTTGGAGATGAAAAGAAGACAGAGGAGCCGTTTTATAAACTAAGGAGATTTAAATGCCTTGAAATGCTTTTTGAGGTATGTTTAAGTTCTGTTACCATCACCCCAAAGCTCTTCCCTCTGAGGTTTGGCTGACATATCCAGGTGCGCCTTTGGTGCCCATATAAGCTTTCCTCGGAATGCTTGCTTCTTTGACACCTTGGCTATGAACTCCTTAATAGCAAACACTTTGAAGTTTCTTTGTATCCTTGTGCCTACCAATCAACCTTCCAAAAAACAGTTTGTACTTAAGTGGTATAACAACAGCTGCAACATACTTTATAACTGACAAAGTTGTATCTGCCTCTCAATTGTATTCTGAAGTCATCTTAGCCATCTCCCCAGCTACTGCCAGAAGTAGTTTTACTTCCTACCTGTCCCACTTTATTCATATTTTCTCCAGTTAATTACCCACACAGTAGCCAGAATGACACTTTTCTAACCCACATGTGATCATATCACTTAGAAGTTTAAAACCCTTCCCTGCTTTCCATATTATATTCACACATATTAAATGCTATAAGTTATTGCATGACTTGATCATATAACTCTTTCCTAGACTCAGTCCCTCTTAGCCAAAGTGGCTTTCTTTCAGTTCCATGAAAATACAAAGCTCTTTAATGCTATTCCACTTATCTGTTACTGTGAAAAAATTAGTCCCAAAGCTTAGCAGGTTAAAACAACAACATCCCATTCATTGTACTCACAAATCTGTAGTTTGGGCTAGGCTTAGCAAGGGTAGCTTGTATTTACAAGCACTATTCATAGGCTGGGAGCTAGAATCATGTGAATGCATATTATTCCCTTATCTTTCAGTTGATGCTGGCCCATTGGCTGGGACTTCACACGAGAATGTCAAAGGGAATCTACATGTGGCCTCTGTATGTGGCCTTGGCTTCCTTACAGTATGGAGGCCAGGTCCCAGGGTGATTTTCTCTCTAAAGAGAGAGCCAGGCAGAAGACTTTTTTAAAATAGCCTTAAAAGTTGGGCAGCATCTCATCCTTCCATCATACTCTGTTAATCAAAAGCAAGGAATAAGGGGCACCTGGGTGGGTGGGTTAAAGCCTCTCCCTTTGGCTCAGGTCATGATCCCAGGGTCCTGGGATCGAGCCCCGCATCATGCTCTCTGCTCCGCAAGGAGCCTGCTTCCCTTCCTCTCTCTCTGCCTACTTGTGATCTCTGTCTGTCAAATAAATAAACAAAATCTTAAAAAAAAAAAAAAGGCAAGTAATAAAACTAGCCCATAATCAAGGGGTGGGGAAATTAGACTCCTCCTTTTGATGGGACAAGTGTCAAAGAAATTATACACATGTTTTAAACCCACTACCCATGCTTCTGGGCATACGTGCCTGTCCATCTCCCACTTTAGTATGAGAGCTTCTCTCTTTTTTCTCCTTTGCTTTTTCTTATATTTTGAGCTTCAGTTCAACTCTCAGTTCATGTGTCTTCTTATCCTCGAAATCTAAATTAGATCCTTCAGATAGATTTCACAACACTCTGTTCTGTTTAAAGCACTTGTTGCAATCTGAAATGATGTGTTTATTTGCAGATAGCTTACTTACTGGTCTTCCAAGCCATTATCTAAATGCTCCAGGAGACCAAGGGCTACTTCTGTATTGTTTAGTGTGGTGACCTCGAGGCCTAGCCAAGAACTTGTACATAATGGGGTTTTAGTAAATATCTCAGTAAAAATTACTGCACCATGGAAGGGGTTTTTGTTTTGTTTTGTTGTTGTTTTTGTTCATTTGTTGTTTTTTTTTTTAAGATTTATATATATATTTTTTTATTTATTTGACAGAGATCACAAGTAGGCAGAGAGGCAGGCAGAGAGAGAGGGGGAAGCAGGCTCCCTGTCGAGCAGAGAGCTGATGTGGGGCTCAATCCCAGTACCCCGAGATCACGACCTGAGCTGAAGGCAGAGGCCCAACCCACTGAGCCACCCAGGCACCCCTGTTCATTTGTTTTTTAAATTCCATCTTTTTTAGAAGAATTTGGAATACTTCTTACCCTTGAGAAACTTTAATTTCCACTCATTAATCCTAAAACATATGTAGTTTTAAAACACAGGTATCTTATTTTGGGGGAAAAAAAAACCCTCCTAATTTTCAGAAAGTATTTATTCTCCAAATCACATTAATTATAATAGATTTTAAACACTTTCTACCTTCATACTATGTTATTCCCTTAAAAAAATTTTTTTCGTATTTTCAAGAAGTGCATATACCTTCTGAGGCAAAGGATGCTTTCACAATTTTGAAGCACAGGGTTGTCCCTGGAGATAGCTGATTAGTGAGTGCTAGAAGTTGGAATACATGTGTATTTGTTGTTGTTTTTATTTTTTTTTAAAGATTTATTTATTTATTTTATTTAAGAGAGAGAGAGTGTGTGTGTGTGTGTGCACAAGGGAAAGGGGGAAAGGAGGAAGGAGGAGAGGGAGGAAGTCTTCAAGCAGACTCCCCGCTGAGTGTGCAACCCAAATCAGGACTGTGTCTCACAACCCATGAGATCATGGCCTAACCACCGCCAAGAGTCTGGTGCTTAACTGACTGAGCCACCCAGGAGCCCCTTGTTGTTTATAAATATTCTTCCATTATTCACTCTGTCTTCCAGAGTTCTATCAGGAGAATCTATCCTTACTAATTGTCCTTTCTGACTTCAAAATTAAGTACAAAGTTTAGTGCTTTCAAAATCTCAGTACAATAGTTGGTAAAATCAAACCTCTTTTCTTACCATTTGGTGGAGATCAGAAAGAGATTTGCCTTGAGAGGGCTATGCTGTTTTGAAAGAAATAGGAGTTTCTCTTTTAGAGAATAAGAACACTTTTCAGCCTTTTGAGAGCTCCTTACTTTTCCTATCTCTTTGCTAGTTGCTAGGGTTCTGTTGGACAGATAAGTAATAAAGTCTTTCAGTTGTTTTTTGTTTTGTTTTGTTTTTTCAGCAAAATGTCCCAACTACCCTGGGATGAGACTCAGCTATGTGAAATAAGACAGCTGATTTCAGACCTAGAATGGCCTGCTTGGGTCATCCTTAATCTTATACTATAAAGGCTAGTTAATCAATGACTCACTCTTCTTGGCTTCCTGACAGTTGTTAAGAATAAGAGCCATTCTAGATTCACACCGAGACTCATATCCCTGGATATCACTTATTTACTCTATAGCCCTGAGCAAGTTGATTAACCCTTCTCATCCTGTTTGCTCATCTGTAAAATGAAGATAATACCAATCTCACAGGCTTGTTGTGATAATTATATGAGCCAGCGTATTAAGGAGATTAACACTGCACCTGATTTAATAAATGTAAGCTCTTGGTGTGTTGTTTACACTGAATATCAGTACTTTCCTGAAAGCAGTTTTCAAGCTGTAAAAACAATTCCGCATTGATTTTCATCTCCAGGTGTGGGGATAGAAGTTGAATCTGGAAAGGCAAAGATGAAAACTGCTAAGTGCTTTTCTAACATTGACCCAAACTCTCACTCATATTTTACCTTGTCCATATTTCCTAGAATTATTCTGAGGTGCCTGGAAGTTACTAACCTTTGCTATGTATGTGATGGGCTGAGATTTATTGTTCACATTTGGAGCCTATTTGTATATGTGGATGGGAGAATGAATAATTGGATAGTTAACCCAACCCAGTGGGTTCTCCACTTATCTAGCCCTTGTAATTCCATTACTTCAGCTCAGAAAATTGTTCTAGGTGTTGTGCCTCTCATGTTGAAAGAGATAGATGAAGATAAAGAACAAACACATAAGTAAACCAAGCTACCACATGGTGATCCTAAGTGCTGTCAGGGACTTAAACAGGATGCTCCGTGGCGCTGGTAGTGGTAAACTTCTTTGAAGAAGTTTTATTTGAACTAAATTTTAAGAGAGAAATGTATTCTTGTATTTCATGCATGGGAAAGGTAAATGTAGTACCCCAAGGCAGGAAAGAATTTAGCTGTTCCTGGGTGGGAAATTAAAAAAAAAAAAAAAAAAAAAGACCATATGCCCGGAATATTGAAAAGGGATACTGTGAAAAGAAGTTAAAGATTTAACAATGACTGTGCATGGACTTGTTGGCCACAGTAAGGAACTTGAGTTTCACATTAAGTCACTGGGAAACTACCGAAGGGTTATAATCAAGTGAATAATATTCTCTGATCTACATTGAAAAAGTTAATTCATACCACTTATTTGAAAAATAAAAAACAAAAGATAACAGGTGTTTTTGAGGAAGAAGAGAAATTGGACCCCCTTGTGCATTACTGGTGGGAATGTAAAATGGTGAAGCCACTGGAAACAGTAAGTCCCTCAAAAAGTTTTATGTAGATTTACCATAAAATGCAGCAATTCCACTTCTAAATATATACCCCCCAAAACTGAAAGCAGGGATTTGAAAAGACATTTGTAGATCAGTGTCTATAACCGTATCCTTTATAATATCCAAAAAGATAGGAAAAACTAAAATTTTGATGGATCAATGGGTAAATGAAAAGGTATATATACATGCAATATCATATTATTCAGCTTTAAAAATGTTACATACTACAAGTTGTAACATGGATGAATCTTGAAACATCCTAGATGAAGTAAATCGGATGCAAAAGGATAAATAATGCATGATTCCACTTACATGAGTTACTTACAGTAGTCAAATTCATAGACAGAAAGTAGAATAGTGGTTACCAGGAATTGGGAGAAGGGAAGTTTTTACTTAATGCATATAGAATTAGTTTGGAATGATGAAAAATTCTGGAAATGGATAGTGGTGATGGATATATAACAATGTAATGTACTTAATGCCACTGAATTGTTACATTGCAAATGGTTAAAATGGTAAATTTTAGGTTATGTGTCTTTATTTAAAAAAAGAAAGAAGGAAAGAAAGAAAGAAAAAAAGAAAGAAAGAAAGAAAGAATAAGATGAGACAAGAGAGGTAGCAATTGAAAGCAGAGACCAGTTGGAGAATCTTGAAATTTGGGGTCATAAATGATAGTGTCCCAGACAAAGGGGTGTTAGCAGAAGTAAGGTTTGCATTCAGGGTAAGTTGAAGCTAAGGACTGATGATAGATTAGATGTGAATGATGAGGAAAAAGCAGAATTAAGGATAATTCTGTACTGGAGGTGTAAACAGCAGTGTGGTAGAACTCCTGGCATTAGGGCAAAGTCAGGGTTAGAGGGTTGAATTGGTCTGTCATCAGCACATAGATAGTATTTGAAGGATTAATTATAGAAGAGATAACCAAGGAAAGTGTAGATGTAGTCAACTAGCAATATTAAGGCTACAATAAGAAAGTGCTGTGAAAGAATGAAGAAAGGGTAAGTCTCTGGCAAAGAGGGTTACAGTGGTTTTTTTTAAACTGTAAAAGTGAAGTGGCCATACATGAAATATTCTAGCATGGAAATAAGAATATTAATTGGCCTGGGCAGATTGGACTGTGCAAGCCTGTTTTGCATTGGTAATTAGAGAAGTCCTTGGAGGAAGGAGGGAGTGTTAACACACAGAACATAGGCAACCACAATAAGGTATACTTTTGTGATGTGTAATGGGATGGTTTGTTTGCATAAAAACTGAACACTGTCAGTTACTGTAGATATATTTTCAGATGGTCTGCCTTCTTGTTTTGAAATGTGAATAGGTCTCCTAGGATTTCCCAGGATACAGACAGGCAGCTGGGTCTTTTCCTTGTCTAAGAGGCAGCCTAGGATGACAGAGAGAGCCAAGCGTGTGTATCTGTCAGATCTCTGTTTAAATACTGATCATCCCTCTTAAAATTGTGCGTCGTTGGCCAAGTTATTTAATCATTCTGGAGATGTATTCTGTCATTTTGAAAACAGATAATAGTCCTTAATTTACAGACGTGTTATAAAGGATAAAGATAATGCATGTAAATTGGTGCATGGTGGGCAGTAAAGGAATGGTTGTTGTTCTTATAGATCTTATGTCTTATCCCATAAGACATCTTATGGATGTCTTATGGGAGTGGGACTCAAATTTCTGTGTGACTAAAGAACTCCATGGAACAAAGCAACAGAGGCGTACTTTGAGACTAAATCACAAATGCTTGGAATTCATTCTAAGGGATTTATTCTTTTTTTTTTTTTTAAGATCTTATTTACTTATTTGACAGAGAGATCACAAGTAGGCAGAATGGGAGGCAGGGTGGAAGTTGAGCAGGCTTCCCACTGAGAAGACCCTGATGCAGGGCTGGATCCCAGGACCCTGGGATCATGACTTGAGCTGAAGGCAGAGGCTTTGACCCATTGAGCCACCCAGGACCCCCTAAGGGATTTATTCTATAGGACTTGAGTAGCTTCAGTAGTGTATGATGGAAAAGGAAGAGCTTGGGAATTGTCACAGTCAGAATGTAATATATAGATATTGATAAACTGTCTTCTCATCCCCTAGGGAGAGTAAGTATATCACATTGGAGAGAATTTAAGGAAGTAGCTTCATTTTTAAAAATAGAGTACTTCCTATCAGATCAGTGGTCTCTTTGATTGCATATCTCCATCAATCAATTTTTTTAACATTTAACCTCTCTTATTTATAATTCTATTCATGAACAGATGTACTTAAACATTGCATATATTGTGAAACATACTTAAAATAGAAATATTAAGATGAGCTAAGGATGTCATAAAATTTAAAATTATTTTTGTTTTCCTTATTAATTATATTTATATCGTTTTGCTGCTATCAAGACTATTATTAATTATTATCATGGAGAATCCTGTAACTGACTACACGGTAATATTGATTTAACACTTTGAAATACAGCAGCTTAAAATTAGCATGGCCAAAAAAGACACCTCACCACCTCATAAGGAAACGTACATACAGCTTAAAAAGTTGTATCATTAGCTGATTATAACTCATGAGCCTCGTTTTATAATCCTACCCACCAATTATGCAAAGGGTTTTTGGTAAAACTCAGACAGTAATTTTCCATCTTCCATGATGTCTATCAGTTGTTCCTGACAAATAATCAGGTGTTGTGTTATCATATTTTTAACAAATGGGTTTAAAATACCACTAAAATTATTCTTTTTTGGCAAGTTATTTTATAGGTAGAAAATTCTGTTGCTGGAATTTTATTTTTTAAAAATTTTTGATTTGAGGGGCACCTGGGTGGCTCTGTGGGTTAAAGCCTCTGCCTTCGGCTCAGGTCATAGGTCATGATCTCAGGGTCCTGGTATTGAGCCCTGCATCAGGCTCCCTACTCTGCGAGGAGCCTGCTCCCCCCACCCCCCGATACCTGCCTCTCTGCCTACTTGTGATCTTTGTCTCTCAAATAAATCAATAAATACAATCTTTTTTTAAAAAATTAAAATTTCATTCGAGAGAGAGAGAGAGAGAGAAAGCTTCAGGGAGGGGCTGGAAGGGGAGGAGGGCGGAGGGAGAGGGAGAAACAGACTCTCCACTGAGCAGGGAGCCTGATCCAGGGCTCTGCCCCAGGACTCCGAGATCATGACCTGAGCTCAAGACAGACACTTAACTGACTGAGTCACCCAGGTGCCCCCTGGAATTTTATTTTATTTTTTCTCTATTTATTTATTTAGAGAGAGAGAGCACACGCTGGTAGGAGAGGGGGCAGAGGGAGAGGGGAGAGGGAATATTAAGCAGGCTCCACACCCACCTCAGAGCCTGACACAGAACCTGAGTTGGGTCTCCACATAGGGTTTGAGTTGATGACCCTGAGATCATGACCTGAGGGAAAATCAAGAGTTGAACACTTAACTGACTGAGCCACCCAGGCGCCCCTGTTGCTGAAATTTTAAAGTACAAAATTAAGAGAGTTTTTTCTAAGTGTTTTAATAGGTAAATATTTATATCTTTTTGAGTACAAAGTCATGTGATAATGGAAACATTTCTAAACATGCATTTTTAGCATACTCTATGGGGCACACCTTTCTTTCAAAGGTAGTTTCTTTCTCCCACATTGCTTCAACATCACTTTCATCTCGAGACAGATTACTCTCAAAGTAGCTATTGAGTAGCATACTATTTACAGCCAGTTCCCTTTACAGAAAAAGGCAACACTGTTGTCTTTTTGTAAAAGAAATACATAGCTTATTTAAGTTTGACAGCTCTTTAAAGTACTTTTTCATAAGATAACCAAAACATATACGGTACAGACTATTTTTTTGGTCAGTCCTCATCATATCACAACATATTTTAAAATTTTTACTTCTAAGATATAACCCATAAATTCATTTAATCTGTCACAGAAAAATAGTGGTATGTTATAATGTGCTAGAATCAAGCTATCACAGGAGATTCTGCAAACCCCTCCACACTGTGCAACTCTACCTCCACCTTCCAGATCCTGCTGGAATGTAGGCTATTAATAAATGTCTGTCCATGTGAGTGCCCCCCTATTAATCTGAACAACATTAAATAAAAGTGAAGTTTGTTTCTTCTTATTTTATAGATAAGTGTATTCATGCATAAATGTGTGGATGCACACATTACATAAAATGCTGTGGCATTTTGGGTCTCCATCTCAGTGGGACATATTGTACTCTGACTTTAAAGACCCTGAGATTAATCTCCTCATTATCTGGTGTTGTTAAGACATATTCTGCCCCAGAAAGTAAGGGTGAGTTGAGCTGATCGTCTACCTGACTCAGGCTCTAAGGCATGTCTTTTAGAAAATTCACAGAATGCCTTGTACAGCGCTTCACTCAACTAGTGTGGGGAAGCACAGATTTGAGGAGAATTTTCCTCTATTTAGATTTGTGAGGTGACTTAAACATAAAATAGAATCATGTTAATGACTAATATAAGTACTTACTGTTTTGGTAATTATTTCTGACCCAAGAAACTAGGGATGGTAAGATGATGCCTTGCTATTGTTCATTGTTGCTTGAGTTTTGTCTTTTTGAGTTTTTTTGGTTTTGTTTTTTCATGTATGTGTGTGTGCATGTACACTATATATTCATCTTTAAAAATGTAAAATATACTTAGGAAAAACCATGAAAGACACATAAGGAGACCAGTATATCATAGTACTCGAACTTTCCAGTACAATGACTAGCATATGATAGAATCCCAATTAAAACCAACTGTTTTTATTTTTTTTTTTTTTTTTTTTTAAGGATTTTTTATTTATTTATTTGAAAGAGAGAAATCACAAGTAGGCAGAGAGGCAGGCAGAGAGAGAGGAAGGGAAGCAGGCTCCCCGCTGAGCAGAGAGCCCGATGTGGGACTCGATCCCAGGACCCTGAGATCATGACCTGAGCCGAAGGCAGCGGCTTAACCCACTGAGCCACCCAGGCGTCCCAACTGTTTTTATTTTTGTTTTGTTTCTTAGTTTGGTGGTGTTTTTTGTTTATTTGTTTGATCACTGGAGGTCAGCCATTACTATTTGAGGGGATTTGCTCCCATAGCTATGGAATACCAACTGCAGTTCACTCGTATGCAGAATGGAAAATCTCTCCCTAGCCTTTATATCCTAAGTTTTCAGTTTCTATCATAAATTAGAGAATTTCATGTTAAGGTAAAAAATATGGTCATCATGATCATTATAATTTTTACTAATGATCCAGCTGCTTTCTATCTCCTTGTTGAAATGAAGGTTGTCTCTTGATTGCTTCGATGTTCATTGGCGTAACTTTTGGTCCTTCCACTGTTTGATTTCCATTTAAGAAGCCATTTAAATAGACAGTAAAATTCTAAAGGAATTGAATTCTATATGTGCAATTTCATACACTGATTCATTCATGGTAGGGATGGGATGGTGATTTAGAACCCATTTAGATTTTTGAATGAACAGAAAGGCTAATTTCTGCCTCATTAACTTATCCTATGAATTTTCAATTTGACCAATTCTGAATGACTACTCCCACATCAGTTTAGTTTTTTGGTTAATAGGTAGTTATAATTCATATTTATAGCCACTTTTCAGACTAGAAAATTTAGCCCCTAAATTCTGCCCTTCTTTTATAACTATTAAATATATGCTATTTTCAGGGGAAAATGTCCTTTAGCCTCTGCTAACTCCGTAGGTAATACACAAAATAGGGGGTTGACACTTTTTAGTTGTTAATTTTAGTTAATAATAGAATTTTAACTAATAACATTTAGAAGTCTCATACTAAAGGAGGGAAAATAATTTTATAATATTGAAAACTATTAAAACTATTAAAAATGCTTTCCTTTAGTCTATGTTATCAGGAACGTCAATTAATTGTATCAGAATATATGTTAATCATTATATATGTAAATATTTTTGTTAGTAAATATGTTAAAATTTAACATGAATTCAATAATTTTAAAAATGACATCCCAAAACAACAAAAGTTATACAATTGTGTAAATTGAAGTGATTGTTTCTAAATAAATACCACAAAATGCTATAAAGTAAATACTAGAAATAAAACTATTACCTCTGCCCTTTTCCTTCTATATTGAGTGCTGTAATTTGGATTATATGATCACTGGGCCCATGGACCTTGCATTTGGCCACACCACACATGAGCTGCAGTGAGCTATACCTGAAATTACTGGCTCAGTCACAAATAGACATGTGGTCTGGCAAAGTGATTTTTCAAGTTAAATAAAATTCTAAACCATACCTCTTTTCTTCACCTCCAGTAATTTCCATAATATCTAAAATATATCCTTACCAGCCCTAGTAAATTCATTAGTTTGATTATTTAAATTCTTCTTGGAAAAATTTCAAGATATTTTCTCTGTATGTTGGGTCCTGCTAGTGATGGAATTTTAATCTGCTTCTTGCATTTGTGATTCACCATGAATAGGACTATCTTAATGTTCTATTAAGGCATTGATAAACTTACTAGCTTTAACAACTGGAGGAAAATTTATTTCTCTAGATTTTAGTACTGGCCTGAGAGACTAAATAAAATATGTATTCTAAAAATCCTCTGTTTATATTTGGTGTTAATCATGAAAACTACTAATGTCTTCTTTTTGTTGTTGATAACCATCTTCCAGGATACCACAATGAAATATGGTATGGATAGCGGAGTCGATTAATACAGGTTTTCCTAATATGGTTACATGAAATATTAAGTGACAAAGATATTTTCTCTTAAGGGATTTACTAAAAGTTTGCATGCCTGCTACTCATATTTATATTACAGTCTGGTAAAAGCAATATCTATTGGCACAGAATTTAATATTTAAATGTTTACCTTTTATGGCTTGATAAGTCCCCTTACTCTGTAGAGACCAGCACTCTTCTGGTTGTTCCTCCATCTGAATGGTCACCAAGTACAGGAAATTGGTTTTGTCTCCAAAATAGCAAGATAATTTGACTATGTAAGTAACACAGGGAAGGTAGTTCAAGGTTAGACACTGTTGCTGAATTTGAGGTTCTGTGATTGCTTGTTTTGATGATAATGACACGGGCTAACTCCCAGACAGTAAAAGGAGGCAAGTTGTGTCTCCAGAGAAACCTGTTTCTTGATAGTTTTCCAGTGCTCTCAAATGCATGTGTCCATCCAGTAAGCAAAAGAGGGCAAAACAAAGAAAATAAAATAAAAACAAGTTATCTTTCCTCACAACTCTTGATTCCTTACATCTTAATCTGCATTTCAGTCTTGCCCCATTCCAAGGATAGGTCTTAACCTGAGCAGGAATAATTTCAAGAACTCAGAGCAATTAGTAAACATAAAATAATAATATGATGGATTGAGCAAAAATATGCTGGTGTCTTTATGTAGTCTCAATCCTCACATCAAACCTGCCAATTCAACATCATTTCCCCCAAATGCATACATGAGGAAATCATTCCTTAATTATCCATTATATGCATTTGAGAGCACTAAAATAAATATATATTCATATATATTTGTGTGTGTGTATGTGTGTGTGTATACATATGTATATATCAAGAGACAAGCAATCTCAGAAGGCAAGTTTATTTCCTGTTACCCAGGAGAGCAATATTTTAAAAACAATGTTTAAAACAGGGATCTATTTCATAACAATGTATGAGGAGTCTATGAAGTCTGAAGTATGAAGTCTATGATATAGTCTTTAAGGGATAAGGTGTACCTTCAAATATTACTTTGTGTACTTAATTTAATTTTCTATCAAATAAGATATTAAAAGTTATAATTTAATAGAAAAGAGGCAGGTTTTCTCTGTCACTTATGTCATAATTCAATTTTTCTTTTTTTAATTACTTTTATTAACATATAATATATTATTTGCCCCAAGGGTACAAGTCTGTGAATCATCAGGCTTGCACATTTCACAGTACTCACCATAGCACATACCCTCCCCAATGTCCATAACCCAGCCACACTTTCCCTACCCCCCTACCCCCCAGCAACCCTCAATTTGTTTTGTGAGATTGAGTCTTCTTATTTCAATTTTTAAAATTTCCTTTTCTTTATTCTAGATTGATAAGGTGCCAAGGCTACCCACCATACTCTATTTCTATAACACAAGGGTTTTGTTCTATAGACATAGAATAAGGTAGCTTATAACAAAGTTTCATATACTTCTGTGATGATGATGGACAGGAGTTTGAATCTGATATACACTGTGTATACCTGATCTTCATTCATTGGTGACTTAAGAGTCAACATTTACAAAGCTCTAGGGATTTTGGCCATAGTGGTTTTCTACCATTGATGCTCAGTGTCCTGTCCACCTTGTATTTGGTCAGTTTTACAGCACCATAGTGACCAACTTAGTCTCCTCCAAGCAGCACTAGCATCTTATGTAGGGCTATTTGGTACATACTTCTTTTCTCTATCATATAAAAAAATGACCAGACTCTCAGAATTCTGTGGTGTGGACACTTAAAGAAGTAATTAGTATAAGACAAAAACAAACTGAAGAGACTATCCTCTCTCAGTGTTTAAGATTATTTAGGCACATATTTATTTGTTTTTCCCTGCAGTTTCCATATTGAGTAGTAGATGTAAAGAAGCACTGTGGATCAAATTAATACTTTGGGTCATTGTAGGTATAATTACTTGTTTTTTATAGCCACCTGGAGCTGATTGTCCACAGCAGTTTTTGTTGTAATAAGAAATGTTACTGATAGCTTGCTGGTTTCATACTCTTAATATGACACTGATATGCTTGATTTTCCACTGTTTGGTGGAAAGATGCATTGCAGCTTTCCATTGAGAATTATTCCTGATCAATTCTTGATGAGGTCAGAGATTTCTTGATTAACAAATAACAATGATATTAAGAAAGATAAACTCAAGGTGGCCTATAATCTCAATGACAGTTATCAGACAAAACAAATTTTGACTATAAAATGGTAGGTCCCATAGGTTTTCTGATATTTTTCAATTAAAAAGAATTATGCACTTCTCAGTCATTTAGGAAAAAAAACTGACTTTCATGGTAAATAGCATAATAGAAAAGAGAACTTGAAGAAAAATCACAATTTTTTTTTTATTATTCTAACTCATTTGTTTGAAAGGGTAAGGCATAAATCAATGTGCATTTTATAACATGTTTTTTTCACTATCCATCTAAAATTTATATATTTTTTAGTCTTTCTATTTGTATATAAATCATAGGGTTTATTGTTAACAGTTTTCTCTTTGCTGTCACTATAAATGACGTGGTTGCCAGTAGCTGAACACCCATGAGTAACCTAGCAACAAGTCAGCTCTCTAACAAGTTAGAAATAAATGCAAACAAAGTGTTATGGGAAAAAGAGTTCAATTTCAGAATATTAGTGCATGTATACTGCTAAATATCAAGATGAAATCTTCTAATTTGGGGGAAATTACAATAGGTATTGAATTTTCTAGTAAATAATACATTGCCAGTGAAATCTTGTCTCCTTCATTCAGAAAACAAATGGAATCTATTTCAGACTGCAGCACTGTTGACTGGGTAACTGAATATATGTGTCTTCCCTGGAACCCTATTCATTACAGATTAGATGAGAGAAGTGTCTTGGCATGTTTTCACTATGTGGTAGATAAGTTTACTAGATGGAGTTTCAACAGTAAACCTTCCTGACAGTGAGGTACTGTTGATCTCTTAAATAGTTTTAGAATAAATGTTTTATTTTATTTTCAAAGGGTTGTGCTTATGGTTCTGAACTTCTGGGGGCATGATTTTCTTAGAAAAACTATGAAAGACTCTACCTTGTTTTTTTACATGTTAAGGCTTTGGTATATTTAATATCAGTCTCTTTCGGTGAAATTTAACTTATATAATTACTGTTTGTTTTCACTGAGAAAATAGCACTCCTCTCTGTTAGTTGTCAGGTCGTAGTGGAGGTAGATCAGGTATTGGGGAAAAGCTGTAACTTCATAGGATCATCATTGATATGATGATTAGATCCAGGTAGAGAAGGAAATACATACTGGTGGGTACCTTCCATTAAATAGCACAGCTTCTATTCTGTGTGACAGGCAGAATTACTTGGCCTTTTTCAATTTGACAGGCAGTTCACTGCACTTAAAGAAATCTTAGTGCCCCATGGAAGACTGAGGTAAGGGACAGAAGGATGGGTTAGGAGCTGAGCATATGATTGTACATTTAAAATGAATGCATAGAATGGTAGAACTGGAAAGCATCTGCTCTCTGCTGAAAATTTTTGTTTTCCCCAAATACCCTGATTTTTGGTTACTTTGAAAATCTGACGTTAAATGACTGAATTGTTGCTACAATCACGCTTGGGATGTGAGCTCAACTCTGACCTCTTTCTCTCACTATCCACACAGATCTCCCTTCTCTGGGGAAGAGGAGAATAAAAATCATGAGATCCTTAAAGAGAGACCCAAATATACTTACCAAGATAGTCTGATTTCATCTATATATGAGAAGTTTGGTCACTTACATTGTTTGGATTGAAGTGAGTCACCTTAAATAAATGAAAGACTATTCTTTACAGGAGAAACACTTACCTACCCTTGAAGGCATCTAGCTACAACTGAATAGATCAGTTGCATGAAATTTGTACTCAAAATGTCATGACAGAATAATATGGTCTATATTGTTGATCTTACTCGTGATGGCTGCAGTCCTTGGTTAGTTGTTCAGGAAAGTGGCATTTTAGATGCAGCTTATGCATATTAACTACCCCTTTTAGCACAGATGTCTCTTTGGGGTTATTGTTGAAAAGGTATCGTTCCTTATTTGGGGAATTTGAGTTCCTAGAGGGCAGGGATCATCTTATTTGTTTCTTTTATCCAGTATTGAGTATTCTTATAAATAGTAAGCTTGCAACAAATGACTAACTTTTTTCTTTTCAGTTGATGTTCAGTGTTTGTAGGTGTGCTAGAAAGATTCATAACAACAAAAACGGAATTTATATTAAACTACAGAATAGATGTTAAAAAGAGGTAAAAAATCTTAATACATGCCCTTGTAGAGGAAATAATGTTTAAAGATCCACTATGGACATAACTTAATTACTGTACAGTTATTGTTCAATTATGAGGTTGATCTAAAAGGAACTGTCCTTATTTGCAGGTTTGGTTACAAAAGTACGGCTACCTTCCACCAACTGACCCCAGAATGTCGGTGCTGCGCTCTGCAGAGACCATGCAGGCCGCCTTAGCTGCCATGCAGCAGTTCTACGGCATTAACATGACAGGAAAAGTGGACAGAAACACAATTGAGTAAGTAATGGCATCCACACTCTTTTCTTTCTGTGGTCCTTGAGTCAAACCTAGTAGTCTGAGAAAGTTCAACCACAAGTGGAACAATTTGTCCTATTCTTTGGAATTTAACCTGTCTCAACCCTCCTCCCCTAGGACGTCAGGTTTGTCAGAGTCACATTTACTCACTTGACTTTAGCGACACTTCTTCAGAGTAGGAGGGGAGAAAGAAACAGTGAGAGTTAGAGTAAATGTACAGTTGAAGCTGTTGCAGGAAGAGCAGTGTTGCGGCTTGTGCTGCTGGTGCGGACATACTGGACGCATCTCTTCCCTGTTAAGTGACATGATATCAGTAGCTTGAAATTGGCCAAAGTAGGAATATTAAGGAAAATGGGACACAATACAAATCCGGGCTCTTTTTGAGGGAAAGGGTGTTAGAGAGTCACTTAACTGTTTATTAGCCTCCGATTTGTGGTCATTTTCTAGATGAGTTAAATCAAGGAGAGGTTCACTGAAAGTCTCTCCTTTTAATTTTTGATTAGCAAATGGATTGTTTTTACTCTTTAATAATATTTGTGATTCTATGGATTGATTCATCAATCATTTGTTCATTTATTTATTCAACCAATGACTCATTACGGGGCATTTCACCTGTGAAAGAGGCATATACAGATCGGAGGACAGAATCTCTTCTTCAGAGGAACCGGGTTAACTGTGTAGCTAGACATAATCACAAATTATTTTAGCACAGGTACACTATAAGTTCTGCAACATTATGAAATGGCATTATTGTTTTTGGACAGCAGAGGAGGAAGTGATTAATTCTCTGAGTGCAGGGAAGAATCATCTCTGTTTATTGAGTCCTTGATACTCAGAAGTAAATCTACTTCATCATTTAATACGATCATCATACATCAACCCTCCACAGTAGGCAAGACAAGGATACATTTTTCTCTCTAATTTTTCAAATAAAGGAACTGAAAGTCAAAGGCTAAGTGAAGTCCAGAGGAGTTGTAGAATCCATTCCTTTTGATGTTTAGTTGGAGAACTTTCTACTATACCATGTTGTAGATCTCAAGAAAGGACACATTTATTTTTCTTTTTAAACCTTAAATACCTGAAATTACTTAGTCCAGGTATATATACTTTTTATATATTAAATTAATTTAATATATAATTTAAAAATTATATTTTGCCTCCTAATACTTACAACATGATATTAGCCATATAATTTCTATTTCATCAAGATAGGATGAGTACATGATAAAAGGCTTAAAGATTAAACATTAAAGCAGTTTGGCAAAATAAATATAATTACCTCTGCTAGCATTTTTAAGAGATAGATAAATATTAACTTTGGTATACCACCTGGGAAAAATAGAACCAAGAATTAATATAATGCGTTCTGCAAGAATGAGGAACTTGTTATTAGTATTGGGAATAGAACTTGGATATTTTGAACCTGCTGCCCTCTATTCATTGCAATTCTCCATTAAGAGTGTCCTAAATAAATAAAGCTTTAAATTAATTTTAATTACAATTATAAATTAATTTTAAAGATTGCTTATTAAGTTAATAAGCAAACCCACAAGTCCTACATTTTGTTGCTGCGTAGAGTACAGAATTCCATTTAAATCATACTTCTAATCCCAACATTTTACAAAGTGCTCTGAACAGCTTTTGTGCTCCCTAATGCAGAGCTGTTATCTTCTGATTCACTTTCTTGGACCATATGACACAGTTTTTTTAAAAACACAATAAATTGAGAGCTTGGGAAACAAATTCCTTTGAATCTGCTTATTACCAGATATTAAAATTCAGAAAGCGGAGTTCTATAGAAGGTGGCATCTGTGTTTCCTCTCCGTTTTGAGAGCTCCTGCTGGTCATCGGGAGCACTCAAGATGGATAGGTTTGATTTCCTGAGATAGCTGGAAAAAGGTCTTTGTCAGGGGATGATGGAAGAGGAATGTGTGCAGGATTTATTTAGGCTGCTTAGGTGGAAAGGGTCTGAACGGTTTTTAGTTGTTCTCCAGCAGGACAACGTCAAATGCAGAGGTCCAGAAAAAGACCCCGTGTCCTTTTCTGCCACACAGTGGCTCAGATTCCAGACCAGGAAAAATGATTGTGTCAGTGTGTAGGAGTTAAAGTAGCATTTCTGTGAATTATAGCATCGTAGAGAAAAGATCAACTATATAGGCAACCTTTAATTTAAAACCAACCAGTATTTTGGGCTGTTTGTTTGGTTTTCTTTAACCAAACTTTGTTCTAAGTCAGTTTTTTTTTCTTTTCTCTTTTTTTGTTTTGAATTGGAAATGCATTTTTTTTCTTTACATACAGTATTATTTTTAGGTGAGCCCACTAAAGCCCTATTAAACCTTCATCACCGTTCCTTCCTAGATGACCCTGCTTCCTCTGTCCCCTCTGGCACCCACATTGTCACTCAGACTAGAAACCCTGTGGCTTCATCGGTCTCCTGTCTGTTTTTTTCCACTGATGTATCCCCAGTCCCGAGGTAGTGTTGCGCAGGGTACTCAGCTCAAATAATGTACTATTTTTGGAAGTATAATCCCCATAATCATGCTACTTAAGCAATTGTCTGTGCTTTTATAATCTCGAATGTGTCGTAACAGTCCCTGCTGAAATTGTACTCTATTATTTTACATAGCCAAATTATAAAGTATGAGTTTTTATCTAAACCTTATCACATAAAATATGGACTACAATTACAGACCTAACATTACTCCTCAGTATTAAAATAAATGGCTTAAGAATCATTTTCAGATGCTATAAACTTTTATCTAATTGTAGGCTCTTGTCAAGATCAGTTGTTTTTTTTGTTTTTTAAATTTTATTTATTTATTTGACAGAGAGAGATCACAAGTAGGCAGAGAGGTAGGCAGAGAGGCAGGCAGAGAGAGGGAGGAGGAAGCAGGCTCCCCCCTGAGCAGAGAGCCCGATGTGGGACTCGATCCCAGGACCCCGAGATCATGACCTGAGCCGAAGGCAGTGGCCCAACCCACTGAACCACCCAGGCGCCCAAGATCAGTTGTTTTTAAATTAAATTATGTCCTCCTTTGTCAGACAGACATTTGATGCATTTGGTCTATAGTTCTTGAGTAATTAAAAGTAACGATGCAGTTGTGGTGATCCCTATATTATGTTGAAGAAGTTAACCATTTTCCAGTGACAAATTTAAGTATTACCTTAAATGGCTTATTATATTGCTTTCATATCAGTTAGCATTGGTGTTGGAGAGACAGGAAGGAATACTTACTCCCCTACCCCAAAATGAACTCATTATCATCTGTTGCAATGGTTCAAAATTTTGGGTTGCTTAGCTAATTTTTATAAGCAAGCTTACTTAAATTCCTTAATAAGTGAAGCAATTTATGTTATGCATGAAAAAAGGATTGTATTTAGCATGGAGGGAAAAAGGTAGCAAGGCAATAATGAAAATAAGGCTAATGTGTTTTTACAACATTAATGGTAGTATTTTAAAATTTTAATTCATCGTCTATGTGTGCATATTATCATGCATTGAAGCATGCTTGATGAGATATCATTTTTAAGGAGAACTTTCTTTTTTATCTCCCTCCATATATATGTATATACATATACATACACCTATATGTGTATACACATAAATATGCAAATATAGACATATATTCACACATATATAGGATGATCTGAGTTATTCTGTTTATTAATTCATCTTAATTAAAATTAATTTAAGACAGAATATATAGTTTTTTTCAAATAATTATTATGAAACCCCAGTGTATTTGAATTCTCCTAATTTGAGAATTGAAATATTTATTTAGTTATATCAAGAACCATAAGCTTTGGGGCTGAATTTTCAATATGTTTCATGAATTTCAGTCAATTGTCTAAATTATCAAGTTAAGACTCTTTCAATCTAAGTATAAAAGATAGGTTCATCAGTAATTAAATTTCTTTTTCTTTATTTCTGACTATAGCAATAGGTTTGAAACACTTTAACATTATAGGATGGATCAATTCTTATTTTGGTAACTACAGAAGGGTGGCTGCTAGCTAAATCAGCCTTATTCCCCCTCTAGAAGGTGAAAGGGGAAAGCTTAAACGAGAGCTGACACTAGCTGAGCTTTTTCTTCACATTGCAGATCATGGAGGCTTATTACATCTCTTTTCTGTGATCAGGTTTTCAAGTACCCTAACTGCAGTTTCAGCTTTGTGAATAAGCTGTGTCCATGGAGGTAATTCATGAGGGATAGAAAAAAACTGTGGACCTGAGTGAGCTGTCAGCCTAGCTACATTTTGAGCCCTAAGCTAATTTACTTTAGAAAATCTTCTTCATGACTCCTGGACTTCGTTCTCTGAGTACAAATAAAAACCTAAGGATTTTTTTTAAATTCATAAAAATTAGCATTTTAAAAAATTTGTGAAATGATCTTTTGGGGACAACTATAAATAGTAGATATTACTCTTACCTTCCATTAGAACATGGAAGAGTCTGGAGGATAGAAACCTGTTAATTATGCAGATGAACATTTTCTTACATTACTAATCCATAAGGCAGGAGATACAATTTTGTGAGCCCCCCCGCCCCGGTTAAAATCGGTATATGTATACAAAGCCCCTGTGTGGTACCACTCCAATTCCAAGGGATACCACTCCCATTATATGCATTTCATTGAAATAATATCTTCCTATAGCTCCACTCTGGGGGCACCAGGCGAGTGGACTCAACCTGAAGGCATCCTTGACAGTCATACAATCAGAGGCCTGATATGTTTGACTTGAATACCCAACTCTTGAAAAAAAAAAACAAAAAAGGTTACTGACCTATGATCCAGCAATTGCACTACTGGGTATTTACCCCAAAGATACAGAGGTAGTGAAAAGAAAGGCCATATGTACCCCAATGTTCATAGCAGCAATGTCAACAATAGCCAAACTGTGGAAGGAGCCAAGATGCCCTTCCAGAGACCAATGGATAAAGATGTGGTCCTTAGACATAATGGAATATTACTCAGCCATCACAAAGGTTGGATACCCAACTTTTGCATTGACATGGATGGAACTGGAGGGGATTATGCTAAGTGAAATGAGTCAAACAGAGAACATCAATTACCATATGGTTTCACTTATTTGTGAAACATAAGGAATAGCATGAAGGACATTAGGAGAAGGAAGGGAAAATGAAGAGGAGTGGGAATCAGAGGGGGAGATGACTGTGAGAGACTGTGGACTCTGGAAAACAAACTGAGGGTTTTAGAAGGGAGTGAGGTAAGGGGATGGATGAGCCTGGAGGTGGATATTTTATTATTTTATTTTATTTATTTTATATTTTATTTATTTTATTTTATTTATTTGACAGAGAGAGAGAGAAAGAGAGACAGTGAGAGGGAACATAAGCAGGGGGAGCAGAAGAGGGAAAAGCAGGCTTCCCTTGGAGCAGGGAGCCCAATGTGGGGCTTGATCCCAGGACCCTGGACCATGACCTGAGCTGAAGGCAGACGCTTAATTACCAGATGCCCCCCCCTACCCTGGTGATGGCTATTGAGGGCATGCGTTGCATGGAACACTGGGTGTTAAATGCAAATAATGAATCATAGAACACTACACCAAAAAGTAATGATGTACTGTGTGGTGACTAACATAACATAATAATAAAAGAAAGAAAAGAAATAAAAAAGATTAAAAAATTACTGAAACCAATGACACTCATATATAGTGGCTTTTATTACTGCAAATTTGTTTAGAAGTTTGCAGCTGCTTTATTTACATTAAAACAGAAGATTATGTCTCTGTTGGTATCTGTATTATCAAAATACCAGGATATCCCTCTTTTGAATAACAAGGGATGTTAACACATAGGTCACGGTGATCTAAAACATGTTATTATCAGTGTGTTGCTACTGCTGCTGCTTCTGCTACTAGTACAGCTGCTTCCTGATGTTTGTAAAATAATAATAACTATGATAAATTAATAATCATAGCAGTTGCTATTTGCCAGGCACTGTTCTAAGTGTTTCACATGATTTAATCCTCACATTAATTCAATAATATTATCACTTCCATTTTCTAGATGAGGAAATGGAGAAACAGAAAGAAATAGTAGCCAGACCACTGTCCCAGGGCTGGGGAGCTGGTGGAGATGGGTTGGGAGCCCTAGCAGTTTGGGCCTAGGATCCCTGCTCCTAACTTTTATAGTATTACTCCTCTCAAAAACATTGATTTCAGATATTTTTCCTTTCTGAGTTCAGTTAAAGAAATTACTTAATGATCTGCCCAACTAATTTTTTTTAAAGATTTTATTTATTTATTTGACACAGAGAGAGAGAGATCGCAAGTAGGCAGAGTGGCAGGCAGAGAGAGAGGGAGAAAGCAGGCTCCCTGCTGAGCACAGAGCGCGATGTGGGGCTCCATCCCAGGACTCTGAGATCATGACCTGAGCTGAAGGCAGAGGCTTAACCTACTGAGCCACCCAGGCGCTCCGTGCCCAACTAATCTGAAAATGTTCTGGGTTCTAAACAACTAAGTCAGTATTGAATATCAGTATTACATTTATGCAAACTGAGGTAATGCCATGATTTACACCTTGAAACTATAAAATGACTTCCTTGTAGCTCCCTCCCAAACCCAGTGCCCGTTCCCATGTCTTTGTTTGCTTTGGAATGTCAACTTAAAATTCTTGGCAAATGAGTTAGTAAAGAAGCACTTGTATATGAGCTATGTATTGGCATGCAGAAAAATAAGTGTGTTTTAGCAATGGTACTTTCACAAAAGCACTGCTTGAAAATAGCGTTCAATCAGGTGATATAGTTGTTAACCTGAGGTGAAACAGTCAATCAATTCTATTTGTACATGTAGAGTTTTGCACTCTCATGTACAAGTATATATGGGTTTTATCAGATTGATATATGAATGCAACTAATACTTGGTGCATGATAACTAGGAAGAAATCCCAGTGTCAGACTCTACCTGAATAATATTAATACACCAACTTTACCTTTAGTATTAGACATTCAATTCATTGATGAGTCGTTAAACACTAATTATCATTTTTATCCACCAAGAATTTTAAAAATTGTAGTAGAAAGAACCTGACTCCTTATGAAATTAAAGAATGACTTAAATATTTAGAGTAACATAGAAGGCCCCACGGCCAATTTAGCTCAAATACTGTGTGTCATATTCAGCGGCTTGATATGCTTCTATCATATTTTGGGGATTTTGCATAATTTGATAAATAATACCTGCTAATATCTCTATGCCAGAATATTTGATGCAAATATTGGCAAAGTTAACATAGAGTATTCTCAGTTCAACCAACCCTTATTAAGAGTTCTTTGCATTAAATTACTGATAAATATTAGATTATTCCTGTTCTTATGTTTATCTCTTATACTTAAGTCATCTGCTTTATGATTTAGTTTTGCATAAAAATATCTACACAATGTCCATGCAATAAACATTTGTTCAAGGCACACAGCTGGGAAGAGTTACAAAGTCTTCAAGAAACATGGGCATAAGGGAGATCAGCATGAACAAAAAAGACATGCAGACTCAATTCATTTGCTTCATTTGCTTATTGAAGACACTTCACTGGGCATGGGCCCCATTCCTGGCTCTCTGCCTTGATTGCGCTGGTAGAAGATAGAGATACAAATCCAAACACATAGTATAATCCATACTGTGTTGGGATGGTAAATGTAGCTCTGTGAGTTGAATAATGAAGGATGTTTAGGATTCTCAGTGTGAAACAAGATGAAGTTATGCCAGACAGAGGTCCCTGCATACGAAGGCAGAGAGAGGTTTAAGTCTATAGGAACCTGAGTGGATCTTGGAAAGTTGGTGGGGGGCGGGGGGAGGCGCGTGGGGAAGAGTGGATCTTGGAAAGTTGGGGGGGGCGCGTGGGGAAAATCCTCCCTAAGTAAGCCTGAATCAGATTCTTTCCAAATAAGTATTTTCCTACCCATAACATATAGAGAACACATATGTGCTCTGGGAAGATTGATCTTTAGGAATGAGAAGGATGGCATTAGTGAGAGAGGGAAGAAAAATTTTGGAAGCAAGAAACTACATTCTGATAGATTAGATGTGAGGAGAGAACAGTGGAAATGTCACCTGGGTGTTAAAACTTCTGGCTGAAATAAAGCATCAGAGGAATTGGTACAAACCTGGGTAGGAAAATCACAATTTTTTATTACATGTAAAATTAGAAATAATGATAGGGTATCTTGACAGAGATATGATAGCACTTAAGCCATTGTATAGTCATGTTTTTTAAATCATGCATGTCTTGCCTTATAGACTGAACTCAACAAGGGCTTCTTGCCTTGTTTATCTTTTTAGTCACACTTTTTCTTTATATCTCTTAGCATGTTATAAAAGCCGAAAAATATTACAGGATGAATGAATAAGGACTGAATGAGTAAATAAATGAAGAAGTTGGAACATGAGAAAAAAAATATATATTTAATGAGCAAAAGCCTAGGAAATGCATAAAGAATTCGGCAGAGATATCTTTGAGCACAAGAATCTAATACTCATCCATAAAAATCCCATACTTTGGAACATACAATGCTTCACTGAAAAAATTTTTCACTAGATCCAACATATGCATGATTTAAAATGGAAATTTATTTTAATAAACTTAATTTTCTTTTCAATTTTTACCTTCCTTTTTAAATTTTATTGGTTATTAAAGTAATCTTAGAGAATATGTCCTCATTGGAAATACATTTTATCCTGATAGTAGGTAATTCTGTTTTGCCAAATTTCATCCCATTATCCATTTCAAAATTATTCCTTTTCCCAAAGTGCTAACTTAAATATTTTTCTTAGCAAAATGTACATATAATCACTTCTCACATTTAGTAAATTATTCATTTTTAATAACTATATATTATTCATTCTCTTAGTGCTTTTGGTGAGATAAATAAGCATAAAAACCTGCCTTAGAAATATTACAATTTTTACTGAAAATATAATTAATGAATACACATGTATAAAAGCCACTTAAATCATAATAACCCCTCTAATGCATAATATTTGCTAGTTTAATCTATATCTGTATCTTACAATATGTAATAAAAATTAATGATTTCGCATTTAAAAATACAAACTGTCCCTATCCACTTATTCATTGAATATCTCTTATATTCCAGAGGTTGTACAAGGTAGTAGGAGTATATAGATCCCCTACCCTTGAGTGTTTACAATCTAGTGAAATGTCTCGCAAATGAAGTGGTTAAGGAATGCCCTCGGAGTATTAGTTAAAAATAGGAAATCTCCATTCTCAACTCTACAGAATTCAATTCCATAGGACCATATAGCCTCCTTGGAGTTGGGAGACTTTAATGAAGGGAAAGCGATTTTCTGAAGTAACTCCACAATGCATTATAAACTAGGATGGGATTTGTTAAGTCTGATAACCACACTGTCTACAGTGTAGAGGCAGAATAAAAAAGGAGAGACATTTTCAATACTTATGGTGAAAGTGTCATCTTTCTTAAAAAGCAAAAGTCGTGATTTCATTGTTGTCTCAAGTTATTGTTGTTTATTAGAGCTAATTAGCTGATTTATCCATGTAATATAGAAATTAGTTCTTTCATTTTCACAAAATGGATATCTTTAGATAGTCATCTCTGTAGTCAATTATTTTCCATTTAAAGAGTATAGAAATGATAAAGTATTTGATGAAATACAGCAGAAATTGATTCTTTTTTCATTTCTACTTTCTGAGGAATGTAGCACCACGAAGATTTTGCACTAGCTTTGTAATTGTTAAATTAAATGTGCTAATGAATGGTAAAGCCATTTTATGAGTCACCAAAGAAACACTACTCAAAATCATGAAAATCTTTCTTCTTAGATAAGAAGCAAGACTACATAGAAAATATTATATTTGACCAATGAGACTCTGTATAAAAGAAATTCCATGATTGTATTTATATAAGTATTAAAAATCAATAAATCAAAAAACAGCATGTAATTTTCCTAATACACTTATGTTAAACCTTGTTTGTGTGATGCTAACACCTCATATGCAGAAAAAAAATTAAACATTGAATTTGGTTATTAGTCACTGATTTAACAAATGTTGTTACTTGTAAATTGGGGTAGTGATCAAAGTGAAAAGAAGAAAAAAATAGAGAAAAGCAAATATTATTTGAATAATTTACTTCTATGTAAGCTAGAAGAAAGAATAGAACATACCCTCTCAAATCCTGAAATGTAAGGTCACGTAATATATTTTTAAAATTGTTCAATGTTAAACCTGGAAGAGCCTTAGTGAAACTTTATTTTTAAAAGTCTCATTTTATGAATGAAACTAGGAATTAGTGACTTGACCAAGGTCTCAAATCTTATTAAAAACAGATTCTAGTTGGAGGATTAAGAGGCCCTCATTCTACAGTAAGCTCAAAACGAATTAGAGAAAGAAAAAATATCTAAAAGAGCTGAATTCCAAACCATTGATTCTTGATCATTCGGGGACAAAATCTGTTTTCTACTTAGATTCAAATTGCAAGAAAACTGATAATTTTCGTCTTTATGTTTTCCCATTTTCATTATCACTACCATAGATTAACTTCTCCATTGATTTCCTTTTGAAATTCATGATTAGGGTTGTTGGTAAATAACTGGAAAATACTGCTTTTTGCAGCTGGATGAAGAAGCCTCGATGTGGTGTACCTGACCAGACAAGAGGTAGCTCCAAATTTAATGTTCGTCGAAAGCGATATGCATTAACAGGACAGAAGTGGCAGCACAAACACATCACTTACAGGTATAAGAACTAATGATGAATTACTGTTCTCTCCATTTTTTTCACCACTATTTATTTTGACATTTTGTTTGACATCTTATGCACATTGACTACATGGTAATTTGCAATTATAGAATATAATGTTAACATAGGGAACTGAGAACTGCCATTGAGAAGAGAATAAATTGCCGATTTGGAGGCCTTGCAAATATTTCTTAAATACTTGGTCTCATCTGTAAACTGTATCTTTTAATATTCTTGAAAGAATAACAAATCCTGAGGAACTCTGAGATAAGTATTATAGCACATTATATTCTTTTTAAGCTTTTATTTATTTATTTGAAAAAAAGAGAGCCTGAGAGAGAGAGCACACGCGGAGGGGTGGGGCAGAGGGAGAAGCAGGCTGAGCAGGGAGTCCGATGTGGGACACGATCCCAGGACCCCAGGATCGTGACCTGAGCCAAGGGCAGACGCTTAGCCAACTGAGCCACCCAGGCACCCATTATGTTCTTTAGTAAGGATTCATAATCTAAAAGTAATCAAATAATAAGTTTATAAATAATTGTCATCTAAACAAAATGTCTTTGAATCTATTAATTAACTTTTAGTATCAGTTCAGTCATTTTACTTTCTATTTTTTTGGCAACAATGCAGACGGATTGTTATTTCTTATTTTGTCTTCAACGAAGGATGCCGAAGGGACATCAGTGTCTTTCAACCTGGAGGGACAGTGGCTGCTAAAGGAGATGTTCCTTTTTACTCATTAATTCATTGAACAACTGTGTATTGAGTCTCAATTTAAACAAAAACAGTTCTAGGCACTGGGGATATAGAAAGAAATAAAATATGGGGACTCCATTTGTCCTCTTGGAATTTACAGTCATGTAGTTAAGTTGAACAATCATAGAAATGTGATATGTGTTACGAAAAGGAAAGAACAGGATGCAAGAGAAATGTAAAGCAGGGCCATCCAACCCACTCTAGAAAGCCAGGGAAGGGCTTCCTGAAGAAATGGCCTTTCAGCCAAGACCCACAGAGAGAGAAAGCGTGTATTAGACCAAAGGGCAAGGGAAGAGGCAAGACACCTCAGGGGAAGGCTAGGATGTCAGCAGTACATGAATAAAAGACATTTATAATTCTCGTTCTTTGTATAAATAACCCTTCACATATGCTTAAGGATAAAATTTAAAACTCAATATATAGATTTTCTACCAATATATCTGGTTTGTGCCATTGGAACTTATTTTAGTTATTTTGAGAACACTTTTCAGTGTTATTTTATATTCTTATGCCAATCCTCCCAGATAGCATGCTCCTAGAATTTTTATGCAACACATTTCAGTTACTTCTGCAGATAAGAGAAATCAAAGAGGAAGTAGTCTTAAGCCAAGCCCATATAGGAAATGTGACGTGTTAGAAATACGCCTTCAGGAGCAACAACAAAATATCTGCTACCTCTAAGTCTGCTCAACAACATTGCATAGCTACATATAGTTGTAAGGAAATAAAAGATATAAGGACTTGTAAAGAAATAAAACTATCATTAGTAAATTTATATCACTTTCTATATAGAAAGCACAGAATTAACTCTAGATAATTTTCAGAAATAATCAAAGAATATGGCCGACTTTTTAAAAAAGTAATACATTTATGTTTTAGGTAATACAATTTTAGGTTTACAGAAAAACTGAGCAGATAATACAAGGAGTTCTTATATACTACACCCCCCCACTACCACATATACACACTCATAGTTTCTCTTACTAAGATCTTGCATTAGTGTGATCCATTTGTTAAAATTGCTGAGTCACTGTTGCTATATTATTTCTAACCAAAGTCCATAATGACAATAGGGCTCATAGTTCTCCTAGTCTGTGGATGTCTTCTCATTCTTTTACAGTGTCTTCTGCAGAGCAGAAGTTTTAATTTTAATAAAGTCCAATTTGTCAATTATCGTCTTCCTTTATTGTGCTTTTGGTATTGTATAAAAAAAAAAAAAATTCATTTCCAAACCCAAGGTCACTTAGTTTTTCTTCTTTGTCAACTTCATATCCTATCACCTGAGAAAAAGGAGTTTTGTTTTTCTTTTTCCTTCCCAATGCGTGTATCTTTTTTTCTTTTCTTTTCTTTTCTTTTTTCATCTCTTATTACATAAAGGAGAGCTGTTGAAGGCAAACATCATTGCCTTTTTCCCAGTCTTTAGGAGAAAAGCATCTAGTGCCTCGCCATTAACTATGATGTAAGCTGTAGGCTTCTTTCTAGATGTTTATCAAGTCGAGGAAAGTTTTTATTATAAATACATGTTGGATTTTGTGAAATGCTTTTTCTGCACCTATTCATACAATCATATGATCATATGATTTTTCTTCTTTAGCCTTTTAATGTGATGGATTACGTTAATTCATTTTCAGCTGAACCAGCCTCTCATGCCTAGGGTAAATGCTACTTTGTCATGGTGAATATTTTTATACATTGTTGGATTTGATTTGCTAATTTTTTGTTGAGGATTTTTATATGCATGCTCATGAGTGATATTGATATGTGGTTTTTTCTTTCTTTTAAAGTCTTTATCTGGGTTAGATAGGAGAGTAATGCCAGCCTCATAGAATGGGTTAGAAAGTTTCTCTTTATTTCAGTTTTCTGGAAGAGACTGTAGAGAATTGGTATGATTTCTAACTGAAATGTTTAGTAAACCCATTGCAACTATTTGGGCCTGGTTCTTTTTTCTTTGACAATTATTAATTTTTAATGAAATCTATTTAATAGATGTAGTCCTGTTCAGATTATCTGTTTCTCTCTGTGTAAGTTTTATAGATTGTATTTTTCAAAGGAGTTGGTCCATTAAATCTGTATTAGTCTGCTCAATCTGCCATCACAAAATATCACAGCCTGGGTAACTTGAACAACAGAAATTTAATTTTCCAAGTTCCAGAGGCTAGAACACCTGCTGTCAAGGTTGGTTTTGGTGAGATTTCTCCTTCTGGTTTATAGATGGCTATCTTCTCATTGTGTCCACCTCTCATCTTTTCTCTGTACATATGTGGAAAGAAAGATTTCTGCTGGGATTTTTTTTTTTTTTTCATAAGAATGTCAGTCATACCAAATTAGGACCCCACCCTTATGACTTCATTTAACTCTATTTACTTTCCTTAAAGGCTCTCTTTCCAAATAGAGTTACAATGGGGGTTGGGGCTTCAATTTATTTATGCCAGAGAAAACCTTGTATATCATTGGAGAAAGGATGGGCTCTTTTACTTACTAAGTTCTTCTGTAATAATTGCCTATCCATATAGGAAACAATGAAATTAGAATTCTTACATATAAATTATATTCTTACATATAAAAATTAATATATATTAATTAGATTACTATGTATAATCAATTTTAAAAGGACAAGCACACAACTCTGCATGTTGGTACTTATTGTTTTCATTTCAGATAGTGTCGTTTTTCTGGCCTTATTTCCCAACTTAACAGTGTACCCTGTTTAGTGTCTTTGCATACTTAGGTACTGACTACACCATTCATTTATTTTATTTTATTTTATTGTCTTATCTTATCTTGTCTTGTATTTATTTTATTTTATTTATTGTATTGTAATGTATTTATTTTATTTATTTATTTTATTTTAGATTTTATTTATTTATTTGACAGAGAGAGACCCAGCAAGAGAGGGAACACAAGCAAGAGGAGTGGAAGAGGGAGAAGCAGGCTTCCTGCTGAGTAGGGACCCTGATTCAGGGCTTGATCCCAGGACCCTGGGATCATGACCTGAACCAAAGGCAGACACTTAAAACAACTGAGCCACCCAGGCACTCCCTGACTACAGCATTCATTGAAGGAAGGAAGGAACTGTTAAGAGCCATTATGTTCAGAACTAATCATAATTCCCTTGAAGCTGTGTCCCTATACTGACAATTGTCTCAGCCAGTCTTGAATACTCAAACAATTAGGTGTCTATCCCTATAAACTTCCAGCTTATTGTTTATACCAGTTTATATATAAACACATCATGTGGTTAAGAGTCCTTTTCTGGAGTGAGAAAGATCTGGATTTGAATCCTGGCTCTGATACTTGCCACCTATAAGACCAGGATCAAGTTATTTAATCTTCTACATTTTCCCTATATGCAAAGTGAGTATTGTTAACACTAGCTACCTCATGAAGCTTAGGCAGTAATTAGGTCAGGTCATGGTGGTGAGAACGCCCAAAAAACAAACCAACAAAAATACCTCAACGCAGTGCTTGAAACACAGTGCTTAGTAAATAACCAACTATCATCTTGTTTTAACTTACAAGGCAAGTAACAGAACTTGCTGAGTGTATTCTAATAGAATTATAGAAAGTTGAGGGTAAGAGCTAAGGATATTAAATTTTAAAGTTAGTGTAGGTAACATGTTAAGAACTTGCCCTGTGTAAAATAAGTACTGTATAAGCATATGTTGCCACTTTTATTACTGTATTTAGAAAAACGAATGCAAAATATTACATTTTGGCTAAAAAAATTTCTTTTAAAAGGATAACGGAAATGTGCCATTACAGAATGATGCCAGGAGTTGAAGTGGGAGTGGTTGAATCTAGGTTTTATTTGTTGGCGAACTCATTATGAGCCAACAGCATAGTGTGGTTCAAAAAGAACTCAGATGAACAGATCAGACTGATAGAAAGCAAAGTGTCCAAAGTAGTGAGAATGCCAAGTTTTCTCTTTGCTTTATTAGCCAAGCTTTACCTGATGTATCCTTTTCGCTTTGGTCTACCACATTTCCAGCTGCTTCTTGGCAAATTAAAGTGCACCTCTAAAAGAAATCAAAATGCTAAGAGATCTTACAAACAGTCTGCATGAGAAAGGGCTCAAGATTAGAGCCAAGGATTCTCAACATGATGGAAAAAATATTTAAAGGAGAAATTTCCAGTTATGCTCAAATACTTAAAGGCTTTCAGAAGAACCTAATATTTTGAGCTATTGGAAAATTAAATTATTCATCGTATAAGTCTTCATTGTTGGAAGCATATAAACCAAGCAATTTATTCACTTGTCAAGGAAATTAGGGACCATTTGTGGAATGGTTGGAAAGTTAGATTATATAATTTTAAAATCTCTTCCTATCTTTAAAAGGTGGAATTGGAAGGAATCTTTTATAATGACTCCATTTGGAGGGAGTGTCTAAGCTGCAATGCCTTCCACTTTAATGACCTCAGTGCTTGATGCCTGGAAATGGGAACTTCTGAGGTTGTACCAGAAGAATCATTTAAGTACTGTTAGGGGTATATATAACACTGGCTGATACATAATTTACATACTGGTAATAGTTAGAGTATAAGTATTGGTAGCCATTCATCTCTTAATTGAATTTTTTTTTTTTTTAAGATTTTGTTTGTTCATTTGAGAGAGAGAGAGAGAGAAAGCACAAGCAGGGTGATAGACAAAGAGAGAGGGAGAAGCAGACTCCCTACTGAGCTGCAACCCCCCAATGTGGGGCTCATCCCAGCAACTGAAGATCATGACCTTAGCTAAAGGCAGATGCATAACCATCTGAGCCACCCAGGCCCCCTCTTAATTGAATCTTTATGACCAGTTTTTCTTTTGGCAAATTTTGCTTCTTGGGTAATTAGATATTGTACATTCAATAAGTGGTTATTGAACAGCATTATGTGACAGCACTGGAAGTAGATGAGTTAAGCAAGGTCACCACTCTCATAGGAAATATAGTCAAATGTGAGAGACAGGTGTGTTGAAGTGAGTAATTACAAAATAGTATATTGTGGGGTGCCTGGGTGGCTCAGTGGGTTAAGCCGCTGCCTTCGGCTCAGGTCATGATTCCAGGGTCCTGGGATCGAGTCCTGCATTGGGCTCTCCTTGCTCCATGGGGAGTCTGCTTCTCCCTCTCCTGCTCCCCTCTGCTTGTGTTCTCTGTCTCTCACTCTCTCTCTCTCTGTCATATAAATAAATAAAATAATTTTAAAAAATAGTACATTATATGTTTCTTCAGGACCTTACAGGAACTTCATTACATCAGAGACCATATACATTTTATGTTCCCTAGAACCTAGTAGAGTACTGCTGTGTGTTATGCCCTAATTAAATAGCTTTTGAATAAGTTAATGAATTCTTTGTAGGCTCTGGTTAAACTTTATTCAAAACAATAATAGGAATGTAATACATAAGCTCATTTTTAGCAAATATATCTTTATTCCCCATTTATTATTATATAAAATAAGCTTAGCTAAATTTTGTTTCTTTATAAAATCTAAATTCCAAAATTGTGTTTTATGTAGTAAGTGTCTCATGGAATATGTACTTAAAGTGCCAGATGCATCTATTTTTTAAATTGAGTTTTATTAACAGTAGTATTAATAGTTTATTTTATTAAAATCAATATTTTTAAAATTAAAATATTTTAATATTTAATTAATATTAAAATTAATAATTTTATAAGAACTTAAAATTATTTTATTTTATAACTTAAAATTAATAGTTTGTTTTATTAACATTAGTATTAATTAATGTGATAATAGTATGTTATATTATATTAACTGGTATTGATTTTCCTAGTAAATTCTCCTTTAGCTAACCTTGATTTTTAGTGAATGTTTGTGAATTTTTTGACTCTGAGGATACACACCAGAAGTTATTATTTTACTTTAATAATATATGCAGAGTTGGGATACCTGGGTGGCTCAGTGGGTTAAATGTCTGCCTTCTGCTCAGGTCAGGATCCCAAGATCTTGGGATCCAGTCCCTCGTTGGGCTCCTTACTCAACTGGGAGCCTGCTTCTCCCTCTGCTGCTCCCCCTGCTTGTGCTCTCTCTCTCTCTGACAAATAAATAAATAAAAATCCTTAAAAAAAAAATAAATAAAACCCAAAATAGTATGTACTTTAGTATGCCTTACCTGGAAAACTAGCATCTTGTGAAATCACAAAATATTTAATGTAAGCTTTTCTAGAGAAAGAGACTCCATATTCAATCTCTATTCTCTGACCATGTCTTGCACAAAAAAGAAAAGTGAAGCCAGGGCGTCTGGGTGACTCAGTGGGTTAAGCCGCTGCCTTCGGCTCGGGTCATGATCTCGGGGTCCTGGGATCGAGTTCTGCATCGGGCTCTCTGCTCAGCAGCGAGCCTGCTTCCCTCTCTCTCTCTCTCTGCCTGCCTCTCCATCTACTTGTGATTTCTCTCTGACAAATTAAAAAAAAAAAAAAAAGAAAAAGAAAAAAAAAAAGAAAAGTGAAGCCATATAAACATAGTGTGAATGAAACTATATTAGTCTATTTAGTTCTCTCTTGATAGAATATTATAATACATTCTGGATATGGATCTGAAAATATCTATATAGCTTATTATTTATACTCTATTATACTCTTAGCAATTTTCTATTCTCCTAGTTACAGTAAGTTCCATTTAGTTGCCAGTCATTTTTCATAAAATGTTAGTATGCTTTTTTGGGCAACTAATTTTTGTCTGTTGAATTGACTAAAGGGTATTTACTCTTGACCATACCAAAATAATTTTGACACAAGTGTATATACAACTTATGGATCTTAACTAGATGCTCAAGTATTCAGTTTTTTTAGTACTTCCTTCAAAATTAGAGATAAAACATTACCCTAACTTCGGAAAAGATTTATCACTCTGTCAAAATTCAGAAAGCAAATAGTCATTGTTAATATATAGAGTTGTTATTAAATAAATTGCTATAGATCCAGTGATGTTGTAACTAGAGAATCCGACTTTCCACAGTAATATTAGGCATAGGGTAATATTTACTATGTCACTAGAGTAACTAATTAGAGTTTACTTCATTTGAAAGGACAAAACCCATTGCAATGGCCTTGTTTCACATCTCTTATAACATCTGTCCAAATGAACAAATGTGTGATATTTTACATTTTATGTTCTTCTGTTTTACAGAACTAATGAAGCAAAATAATTCCTCCAGTGTCATCAATAAAGAAAACACATACATATTTCAGTGGAGTTTTGTTAGTAAAGGTCTCATTCCTTCAAAATTTACTGTTTCTCTGAATATCAAATTTTTACACTTTTAAAAATTATCCTAGAAGCAGCATAGTAAACTTAACATCTCACTTATTGAGATGTGTATGTTTCTACTAAGAATTATAAGGCAGAGTACAAACTTCTTTTAACTTTTAATATACAATACAAATATCAAAATATTTAGGTTTTTTTCTTACTTTCATATTAGAGATAAAATAATGCTCTAACTTTGGGAAAGATTTATTACTCTCTGAAAAAGTTAAAGGGGAAATACTGCATGACTACTATTTAGAATTGTTATCAAATGAATTAATAGGGATTCAGTACAGCTGAAGCTAGGGAATCCTGATTTTACATAGTTATCTTATAAGTCGATTGACATACCTTGCCCTCACTACTAATAGTTCTGATGATAAAAAGGTCAAGAAATTTCCACTTGATCAGCTTTATTATGTAGGACTGTATAAGGCATGGATTATTATGTAGGATTGTATAAGGCAAATTAACATTTGTTAATTTTTTTAGGTAAAAGTTCCAAAATTTAGCAGCATGAAAAAAAAAGGAAGTTTAAAAAAGAATCAATGAAATAGTATAATGAAAAAGACCTGATCAAGTCTTCAAAACATGCAATCAATTGTCTTATTAGAATGAAAAATATGTTCACTCTAACTACTCTGTTTACAGAAAAGCAAAGTGAAAACATTTTAAAATTAGTTCTATTAAATTTTTGAAACAAACTTCATTTTATTCATTTTATAACATTTTTTGTTCTTCAAGTATATATATTAATAACTTTGTGCATTATGTATTAGAACTACTAAGAATAGCAGTCCTATTATTCTTTATACCATATGATAGCTCTGTTCCCCTTATTATTTCAATCATTAGTAAATACAAAATACATCTTAATGGCATAAAAATTCCCAAATTAGTTCTTTGTACTTCATTCAGAACTCTGACTGTACATTCATGTACCAAAGTACACTCATGTATCTTTTAAAGATTTATTTATTTATTTGAGAGAGAGTGAATGAGCAAGAAGACGGTGGGGAGGAGCAGAGAGGAGGAAAAATCTTAAGCAGACTCTCTGCTGAGGGAGGAGCCCCAGGCAGGGCTTGATCTGATGATGCTGAGATCAGGACCCTGAGATTATGACCTCAAACTGAAAAGGGTTGGAAGCTTAATGGCTGCGCCACCCAGACAGCCATTATGTGTCTTTATTTACTAATGACATCACAGATATTGTGGTTAAGTATACTTATATACTTAACCAAAGTATACAACTTAAGTATATAAATATAAACTTTGATTAACAAAAGCCAACCGGGGCATAGCTTTGAAAAACACCGTGATGTATTTACAAATCCAAATGATTTTTTGGATTTTTTTTTTTTTTTTAAGATTTCATTTATTTATTTGAGAGAGAGAGAGACCATGAGCTGGGGGAGAAGCAGAGGGAGGAGCAGAAGGAGAGGGACAAGAAGACTCGGTGCTGAGCACAGAGCCCGACATGGGCTTGATCACAGGACCCTGAGATATGACCTGAGCCAAAATCAAGAGTCCGACGCTTAACCAACTGAAACACCTAGGTGCCCCCACATTTATTATTCTTTATTATGTTGCTTCATTTTTCTCAGAACCATTATGTACTTATATACATATCATACTAATGATTTTTTCTTTTCTAAGATTATCTTTTATTTTAAAACAAAATAACTTCTTCATTACACATTGAATAAATACCAATTCCCATTAATAATACCCTCAGAACACACACTGAAATGATCCAATCCTTCAGGTCTCCCTTCCTACCACTCTGGGACATGTCTCTGTCTTCTCTTGCTTGAACTTCCAAAATGTTTCATTGCTTCCATGCTTGTCTCCTTAATCATTTTTCATCAGAAATAGTAATCTTTGTAAACTAGAATAATACCAGGATACTCGTCTGCTTAAAACTCACCAGTGGTGTCCTTTCACGGAAGATAACTCACTTCCTGCCAGTTGTCTTCAATCTCAAACCACTGTCCTGAGAGTTCGTTTTACACCAATCCACTGAGCACTCCCATTCTTTGAACTGGCCAAGTGTGTGTGGGCGGCTCACGCTTTCTTCTGGCTAGCAACTAGTGCTAGTGAAGCAGGTGTGGCTCCTTTTGTCATTGAAATCCCACTTATCATCTACTTATCTCATTTTCTCACCCTTACTTGTTGCCCTCTGTAGTTATCTTTTTGATGGGGTTGGGTTTTTGTGTGCCTGTGTATTTTTTATCACTAAAATATGTACGTTTTACAAGAGCAGAGTCTTACTCGCAGCTGTATCTCTTATGCACCTAGAACAGTAGCCATTATGCACTACATTCTTTCAAATGTGTCATAAAAATACTTCCCCACTAATGAGGGTCTTCCTGCACGGTGGGAGTCAAGTAGACGACTACTGGGAAAATTAAGTTAGACAAAATTCAAAGTTACAACATTAATCTGAATGCTCTTCAGCCACAGAGAGGCACTTCAGAGGCTAGCCAGACAGAAGCATCACCAGATGTCTCAATATAGAAATTTACCCTTTCTCAAAATAGAGTTCAGAGCATCACGCTGGAACACATGAAATTAAACCAAACAAGTAAAACAACAATAACAAAATACTGTATAACATTCTCCTTGAACAGGTTTGACTTATTTTATTCTGTCCGTCCTTTGGCTCAGCTCAGAAAATACGGTGTCTTCCTTGGCACCTCCTTTTCTCTCACAGCCTTTGTCCAACCATCAATACATCTTGGCAGGTGTATGCTCAAAATTTATCTAAAATCTCTCTGCTCTTCTGTATCTCTACTGGTAGTCCCCCCACTGTCATCCCTCACCTGAAGTTCTGCAAGAGTTCCCAGTGGGTCTCCCTGCTTCAACTCCTGCTTCACTTCGATATATTTTCCACACAATGCTCAGTCATTTATTTAAAAAGTGCAAGTCCAATGTCACTTAGCTCATGATGCTCCAGTTCTTCCCCTCTCCCTTGGAACAAAAGCCAGACTCCTTACAGTGGCCAATATCTTTGATTTTTTTGCTACATTTCTGGCCTCAGCTGTGGCCACCGCACCGTTCTTGGAACTTGCTAAGCATGTGTCCAAGTTCAAGGCCTTTCACTTGTCATTTCTCCTTCCTAGAACACTCCCTGTCTCCACCTCATTTCCACTTGGTTTGCTTCTTCATTTTTTTTATATACAATGCATGATAGTTACCATCAAATAATCAATGTAGATATGTATTAGAAAATAGTGAAATATGTTTTAAATATGTGGCCTAGCTTAGACTGTACAACAATGGATTCTTGAGTCAGAATGTTTAAGTTGAAAAACCACTGGAAATTTCCTCTTAAATTAAAATGCTTGCGTGGCTCATAGTAAATGCTTACTTAACACCATTATTATTATTTCAGTATGATATCTGCCCAACATTTGTAATTATTGAGACATAAGCTACAAGTGGGCTAAAAATATAATTTGTCTATTATCTTTATACTGGAAAGCATATCTTAAATTTTTTCTATGCTACTAAATAGCCTTAAGTGACAAAAAATAATCTTGAGTCCTAGTTATATTTTGATATGTGATAGAGACACCGTCATTTAACTACTACTCCATTACTGTAAATTGTTTAGCTTCCAGTTCTCTTTTATTACTTTCAGTTCTCTTTCATTACTGAATATTATACTGTCTTTTATGTATTAAGTTTTTTTAATGTAAATATATGGATTCATGGTTGTAAGATTCTTCAGGTTAAAGTATCCATTTGATATTAGCCTCAAGAAAAGTAAACTAAATAAATGATGTCCTAGTCACTTCTTTAAATTCATATAATTTAAAACTTTTGTACTAAAAAGCCACTTGCTCACATTGCTTTTTATAAGTAGAAAGAATTAAATATATCATAAGAAAACAATAGAATATAAGAAAATGTAATTAACCTTTTCTATGAAAACAAAGAAATAACTTCTTGTCAGCCAAATTGGTATTCATCAATAAAGAATAACACAAGGACATTGTTTGGAAGTAGCCCCTAAAAGTAATGATAACAGGAAAGAAATTGAATTTTTAGTTTCAGCTCGAGACTGTTGCACCTGTTTGATCATTTGGCAAAGCTGCCTTTCTTTTCTTCAGGAGGCAAAGTGACTGATTGATCCAGTTACCCTACTGTTAACCCATTCTGCAGAGAACTTCTATTTATAGCCTTGCCAGAGGAATACTATTCTCTTGAGAATTAAATGACCCCAGGTGATGAAACCTAGATATAAAGACATGAGGCATTGATTAATTTCTTCCCTATTTATGTAAGGCTGTTTTTCCAGTATTTTACTCAACTGAATAGATCAAAATCTGTAAAAAGCCAATCCGTAGTAAGTCGGATGGAATATTAAAAAGCCATACTTCTTATTCTCTTCTCTAAATTTCAGTATAAAGAACGTAACTCCCAAAGTAGGAGACCCTGAAACCCGCAAAGCTATTCGCCGTGCCTTTGATGTGTGGCAGAATGTAACTCCTCTGACCTTTGAAGAAGTTCCTTACAGCGAATTGGAAAATGGCAAACGCGATGTGGATATAACCATCATTTTCGCCTCTGGTTTTCATGGAGACAGTTCTCCCTTTGATGGAGAGGGAGGGTTTTTGGCACATGCCTACTTCCCTGGACCAGGAATTGGGGGAGACACTCATTTTGACTCAGATGAGCCATGGACACTAGGAAATCCTAATCATGATGGTAAGTGCATAGCTTTTTTTCATTGCAGATGGTTCTGTTTTTATTTCTATTTTTGGAATGCCCAGGTGATTTACTAGTTTAAAAACTTTTAAGGTGTTGGTTCCAAATGCTTTTAAAATGATAAAGCATGATATGAGGCTTTTCCATAACATTTTAGAACAAGAATTTGTATGTCAATGTCAGTAGACATGCTGGTTTTTTGTGTGGTCTGTGCCTAGGAATTAGAACTTTACACTGTGTTCTGTAAATAAAGTGAATTTTGTTTTCTATAAAATGCCATTTAAAAGACTAAATAGTATTTTAAGTCATGGAACATGCTTAAGGAAATTCTGCCATTTTTTCTACACCGTATTACAGTGTTTCCACTTGAAACTTAACCTGACTGACATTTGTGATGCAGCTTCTGCCATCTTCCTGTTCTTTTCTTTTCTGTTATCACCTTTCTAGTTTGCAAAATTTTGCTTCTTTCATCCTTATTTCCATTTTCTTGGTCTCCCAGTATGATATGACTACATAATTTATTACTTCGTATTATATCTTTCTTTATTTTTATTCAAAAAACAACTTTTTGCAAATCTATTCTAACAAATCTGTCAGATTTTTAATCTTTATGATTATTCTGATATACAAAAGTAAATTTTTAAAAATTCGATAACTAAAAGAATACTTATTTCACATAAGAAGCATGTGTTTCTTCCTAGACAACAATCCATACTTCAATTTAATGTTTAAAAAAATTCACATAATAAAATTACAAGATCCTGGAGTTAGAAGATTCCTAAACATCCACCTCTTACAATTCTTGTAATCAAGACTTAAATATTTTTCTTCCTCACCGTAGTAGAATGTTGTTGAAAATACAGCATGCATTGTTGTAATGACAGCTAATCAGCTAATAAAACTCTTAATTCCTCCTTGATGAGTTAAACCCAGCCATTAAATTAAGCTATGTTAGTTCATCAGAAAGTTTAGTTAGTTGAATTAGTGTAATAGCCTTGCATTTTGAGAAAGCACAGAGTTCAAACATATGGGTAGAATGAAGTAAGTTGAACTAAATTTAAAATAATATCAGTTTTCAAAGAAAGAAAATAAAATAAATACCTGTTTCTGTTTTCTAAAAGAAAATAAAATATCTAATATACAATAAAATGGCCCTTTGCATTGTTCTTACTAGGTATATTGACTATGAACCTATGACTTCATTCTTAAGAACTAATTTAGAGTCAATGGCAAATATGCTGGGAGATGTCACTGTATAGTAGGGGAATGAAAGCCAAACTCTGAAGTTGAGTAGGTGGCATTCAATTCCTGGCTAACTGATCATTAGCTCAAGAAGCCTCTACCATGCTCTATACCTATTCTCACTCTGGATGTTGTATTGTAGGGCTGGGACATTGCAAGTAGACATGCTTTCTATTCAGGAATGTTTAACCTAGGCTGTGCCTGAGCATCCAATAATAAAATATTTGCAATGTGATAGTAGGCCCACACTGCTTTCATATATAAATCATTTAAAAATTAACTGTGTTTATCTTATTTCTAAATTTTTTTTTATTAAGTGTTCTCCACACCCAACATGACACAAACTCTGATACAAAGACCTGAGCTGAGATCAAGAGTCAGATGCTCAACCGACTGAGCAACCCCAGCCACCCTTATCTTATTTTTATCAAAATTACACAAGTATTCTTTTTTTTTTAAGATATTATTTATTTATTTGACAGACAGAGATCACGAGTAGGCAGAGAGGCAGGCAGAGAGAGAGAGGAGGAAGCAGGCTTCCCGCTGAGCAGAGAGCCCAATCGGGGGCTCAATCCCAGAACCCTGGGATCATGACCTGAGCCGAAGGCAGAGGTTTTAACCCACTGAGCCATCCAGGTGCCCCAAAATTACACAAGTATTCTAATGAACAAGTTCAGACATCTTCAATTTAGTTGTTAATATAAATGTTTGCATTCTAAATGATTGAGAAGAATAGCACCTATAATGGAAGAATTTTGCTGATTGAGGCAAAATTGTATTTGCTTCTGGGAAAAGACTTCTTCTAAAATTCTAAACAGAGAAAATTTTTTTATTCCAGTAATTACAATTCCAAAATTGTATTTTATTCTAATACTAGACCCAGTTGTTAAGGCTACTATAAACCTGGAGCTTTGAAGTCTTGTTAATTTGGTGATGGTGCCTATCAAATGGCCTATATTTGCTCTTAAAATATTGAAATCCTTAAGAAAGCTGCACACATTTTTTAGATATATCCTTTATTAGCTGCATTTTTTTAGGTATCAAGAAATACTTTTTGAAAATAAACAAAAAGCTTTAAGAAAAAAATCTATAGGAATATTTGAGATGACAGAGGAGATTAGAATGTTGACACTGATTTAAGTGTAATTGCTGTTATGAATGCTTCTGGGTTTTTGCACAACTTAAGAGGTTTTCCAAGGAATATATATGTGGAATAGAATTGAAATAGAACATAATGAGCTAAAGATACACAAGCATGTCAATGGACTTTTGATTCAGATTATGTATTAATGCATTTGAATGCCTCTCAATCTATACTATAGAAATATAATAATTTTGTATGTAGGCATTCCATTAAGACAAAACAAATTACTTAATAATTAGTGTTTCATTTGGAAGATTTTTTTTTTTTTTTTACTTATCACATATACACATTTTTTTCTTTTGAGTGAGCTTAAGGAAAATGACTACAAAATCATAGTATTTCAGAATCGTAGGGGATTAGGGAGAAGTTAACTGTCTGTTCAAGATGTAATACCATAAAGATTTACTGCTTAATTGAAATTCAGACTTTTAACTAGCAACAGCAGGGCAGCTAGGGTGGTGTCATGCTGAAGTATTGATCATTTATCAAAAGAACAGCCTCTAGCTTTGCTGTGTTGCTGGTGAATGTGGGGAGAATTAATGCCTTTACATCCTAGATCCTAACTGTCTGTAAGATTACCTTTTTGTATCACATATATCCAAGGAACAATTCTGACATCTTCATTGATAAACTTCTTCTTTTCTTTAGTCCTCAAATGCCCCCAAGCTTACTTAACTGAAAAATTTTCTTTCTTTCCTATTCACAGCTCTTAAGCACCTAGAAAACAGAGCAGCTTGATAATTTAGCAAAAATGCAAATGAAAGAGCCTCTTGATAAGCACCTAGCTCATTTTCCACAGCATATTGCTCAGCTAATGAAGGCAATTTGAATTCTGTCTACCTCAAAAGAGATAAACAGTGTCTTGGGCTGCCAGTAACCTTTAATTCATTGTTATCCACTTTCCTATCAATTTGCTTATAGTCATGTTACCTTTCAAAAACTCAAGCTAAAACCCATTAAGTAAATTATACAATAATTATATTAAAATAAATAAATAAATACCACACACACACACACACACACACACTCCCCTAGTTAATAAAAATAATGCCACATTTTCCAAGAGGTTTTTTTTTTTTTTAACTCCCCATGGAGTGGATAAGCCAAACATGTGCATAGTAGTTCTAAATAGAAAATGTTACTGTGATATGGTTTTTTTTTTTCTGAAAAGTATACATTGCCTGAATGTGAGCTGGAAAATTTAACTCTAGCAAACTGTTAAGATTCATTTTGAGCATCATTATCATATTGTTTCCTTGGCTACAGTATAAAGTTTAAACGGCACTATCAACGTAAACACAGACTTATCACAAAGATCCTTTCTAATTAGACAAGTATGTACCACAGTAATAGGATTTCAGATTGACGATCTCTAAGCAAAAGGTTAAATATGAAAATGTTATATAAAACTACAGCAGAAAAATATCTAGAGGCAAGTCTTACTATACCATAGAGTTGCAATTCCATTAACAAGAAGAATGCATGGCATTGGTTCTGTTTATTATCAGAAAAATCACTGCCGGAAATAAGATGGTCAGGAGGTGCTCAGGGCTGCTGTGGCTGTTTGTCTAAAAACTAGGGAGAAAGAGAGATGATGCTAAAAATTTTATCATCAAAGAAAAGTTTATCATCTTTATCAAGAAAGCAAAACCCTTAAAACCTAATCCATCATCGTGATGGTTAGTTTTGTGTGGGCTAATGGGGGCTTGTATGGAGTTTTGTGCAGGCTAAAAGGGGAGCACAGATAGTGAATAAATATAATTTCTGGATGTGTCTGTGAGGGTGTTTCTGGAGGAGATTAGCATTTGATTCAGTAGACTGAGTAAAGAAGATCCTCCCTCCCCAATGTGAGCAGGCGTCCTCTAATCCATTGAGGGCCAAATAGAAAAAGAATAGGAAGGGGTAATTTTCTCTCTTTTCTTCAGATGAGACACATCTTTTCCTGCCCTTGGAAACCAGAACTCCTGGCTTGGGCTGTCAGTCTCTGACTGAATTACATCTTTGGCTTTCCAGGTTCTCCAGCTTGCTTATGACAGGCAGATCGGGAGACTTCTCAGGCTCCATAACCTTTTGAGCTAATTCCTATAATAAATCTCCTCTTAAATACCTCTATAGATCCTATCGGTTCTGTTTTTCTGGAGAGTCCTGGCTAATATAACCATTAAATGTGAAGCAGTCAAATTCTACATGTAAGCCAGCTCATTCTCTGAATAAATCTAGTTGATGTTAAAACTCTTCATGATTGGATGCCTGAGTCAATGGACTTGATTTGTGTTGACTGGGGAGAGTTAACTTTCTATAGGAGACATTTTGTTGTTGGCACACTAGAGATGAGTTGGTGCCAAGAAGTAGACTTAAGCTTTAACCAGCTGTCTGCCTTCTCCCAAATTTTGTGCTCATTTTGCAACCGTAACTGCTATCTAATATTTTTTCAATGCTTATAGGATCTTAACCTTGATCTTTGAGGACAGGAAAAGTTGGATGCCAAACAGATATTTACCAAGAGGCCTGGAAGTGCTATAGTCTGTGGGAATATTGTCCAGATCAATCTTTCCTGTGCTTTTTGAAGACTAGGGAATCATTTGATAGGACAAGGCAGTCAGGGCCTTAATCTAGCTTTAAAAGCAGAGTACTTACTGAGATTTTAAAATCTAAAAATACTATCTTTCTACCACATAGTTCTTACCTTACCATGTTTTACCAAAACTTGGAAGCTCTCTCTCTCAAATTAACTTGGCTTTCAAATCTGTAATAGAAATATTTTTGTGTGTTTTTAAAAACATGACTTATGGGGTGCCTGGGTGGCTCAGTGGGTTAAAGCCTCTGCCTTCAGCTCAGGTCACGATCCCGGGGTCTTGGGATTGAGCCCTGCATCGGACTCTCTCAGCAGGGAGCCTGCTTCCCCACCACCACCACCATCACTCTCTGCCTGCCTCTTTGCCTGCTTGTGATCTCTGTCTGTCAAAAACAAAAACAAAACATGACTTCTTTCCTTCTGACTTCTTTCCTGGAATAAACTTAATTTCACTAAATTTGTCTTATTTCAGTACACTGGTGACTCTAATAGTCTTCCATTCTTCAGAACTTCTCAGTTACTTGCTTCACAATGTAGTTCTTTATTAGATCCTTGTGTGCAGTTAGAGAAAAGCAGATGGATTGGTGTCATTATGCTCAAAACATTTCATTATATCAGTTTTAATGAAGCATGTAGATGGATTGTGAACATTAAAATACATATGATAGAGAACTCTTAATAAATGAAATGGGTAATACCAGAGATTTCAGTGGCTTACCACAATAGAATTTTATTTCTTGCTCATGTGGTAGGGCAGAGGACTGTCCACTCACTCAGTCCAAGACCAGAAAAATCGAGGCTCAGCCATCATCAGCACATGATTTCCAGAATTGCCTTGGGCATTAACATCCAGACAGTAGCTAGGAGACCCGAGAGAGATTTGCTCACAGAGTGGTGTTCTGTGCCAGACCTGCAGGTGGTAATAACATTGCTGACAAGTTCCATGAACTAGAATTCAATTCCATGGCCACACCTAATCTCAGAAAAGGCTGGAGAAAGGTGATGGGTTTGATGAACAACTAGCAAGTGTCGGCCACACCATTATGTTAGGAGGTTAGTTTGACCTCCTATGTCCATGAGGTACATGACTTGAGATACACTCTGCATCTGTGAATTAGTTGCTTAATCATAATTTGCCTTAATTCAGATTTTGACCTACTGACCATTGTTTAGTTTCTGTTATTCCTCTCCTTATATAGTATTTATAGAATTTGCTTTGTAACTTATCTTTCATATATATTATTTATCCTTGCATTTAGGTGGTCATCAACAAGGCAAAATATAGTACAAATTTCAAATTTAACCATTAGTTTACCAATAAAGAATTAATGTCTTTGAGTTTTTGAGAAAATGCAATTACTAAAATTAATAATTTTAGTGTTTTATTGTCTAGATTATTAAGACTAGTAATTAATTTTTACCATAGTTTTGCATAATTATTGTTTGTAGAATTACAACCATACCATTATAAAACCTGGCATAGTACCTCTTTAATAATTTCCTTACCTTTTAAGCACAACAAAACTGTCTACTAGTTATGCTCACATCTAATTTATAACTCACTTCTTCATTTGAAATCAAATGTTGCCACAATTTACCTCCTTCCCAGTATATTGACTACATATCAAGGCAGCAGCAGAAATAATTCTCAGTGTAATCCACAGTGGAAATCGTAGTTTTTCATTGATTTAATACATCAGAGAACAAGAGCACTGTGGGTTTGGAGGAAGGTTGCACTTCTCTTAGGCAAGGCTATTATAATAAATGCATGTGTGGAATGGAGATTGACGTACAATCATGGGAAATCAAGAACCTAAGAAAACAGGGGCATCAAGAAGTAATTAAAAATCTCTCTGCTGGGGTGGCTGGGTGGCTCAGTTCGTTGAGCATCTAATTCTTGAGCTCTCAGCTGAGGTCATGATCTCAGGGTTGTGAGGTCGAGCCCCATGTTGAACTCCATGCTGAGCAAGGAGCTTGCATGGAATTCTCTCCCTCTCCCCTCATCCTGCACCAGTTCTCTCTCTCAAGGAAAAAAAAAAAAAAAAAAAACCAATCTGCCAGTTTATCATCAATCTCATTCAAAGTTTCATAAGGCCAAATTTAGTTGAGCATTTAGTATGTCTCAGATACTGTTTTAAATTCATTATATGTCCTCAACTCATTTACTCCTCACCACAAACTTATAGATAGTGGAATTACTTCCATTTTGCAAGAAAATTGAGGCACAGAAAGTTTGGTAACTAGCTAGAGGTTACCTGTTGGTAATAACAAAATGAGAGCATTAAAAGGATAATAAAGAACCAGGGAAAGGGAGAATCTACTTGAAGACTCAGGAGAAAAGCCCATCCCCGAAAATATTTTATCTAGTGATTTAAAACAACAATATTGAAAACAACTCTGAATACCCATGAAGGCTCTCTATGGAATAGGAAAAGAAACGTATCATTACTCTAAAAACTGAGTCTGTCATGTGGAAAGAAATCTTTGTAAGCATTTCAGAAAAGCATGATAAGATAAAATGATGTGAAATTCAAGGATAGATAAAGAAGAGCTAGTAGATTGCTCCAGCTTAAGAATTATAGATTCTCCCAAAGGAGGGAAGAGAGGAAATACAACCAAAGGAAATATACAAACACATAATAGCAAAAACATCTTTTTCTAAAATAAGAGAGTACTATGCAATTCAAAATCATTGCATTCATTGCAGAATTTACAAAATCAGATCCATAAATAAATGCATCCTAAAAGTAAATATAAAGATTCCATTAACCATGATACTGTTCATCTCTTTTGAAGTAGATTTAAAAAACTGTGGGGAAGAGTTCCATGCATTAATGGCGTCATCTCTAGCCTCTGTCCATAAATGCCAGTAGGAACCCAAATATTTCTTCCAATCAAAAGTGTTTCTTTTTTGGGGGGTGCCTGGGTGGCTCAGTGGGTTAAAGCCTCTGCCTTCAGCTCAGGTCATGCTTTCAGGGTTCTGGGATTGAGCCCCTCATCAGACTCCCTTCATGGCAAGGAGCCTGCTCCCCTCCCCCACCCCCGCCTGCCTTTCTGCCTACATGTGATCTTTGTCTCTCAAATAAATAAACGCAATCTTTTAAAAAAAATAAAAATTTCATTTGAGAGAGAAAGAGAGAGCTTTGGGAGGGGCTGGAAGTGGGGGAAGGCAGAGGGAGAGGGAGAAACAGACTCTCCACTGAGCAGGGAGCCTGATCCAGGGCTCTGCCCCAGGACTCCGAGATCATGACCTGAGCTCAAGACAGACACTTAACTGACTGAGCCACCCAGGCGCCCCTGTTGCTGAAATTTTAAGGTACAAAATTAAGAGAGTTTTTTCTAAGTGTTTTAATAGGTAAGTATTTATATCTTTTTGAGTACAAAGTCATGTGATAATGGAAACATTTCTAAACATGCATTTTTAACATACTCTATGGGGCACATCTTTTTTTCAAAAGTAGTTTCTTTCTCCCACATTGCTTCAACATCACTTTCATCTCGAGACAGATTACTCTCAAAGTAGCTATTGAGTAGCATACTATTTACAGCCAGTTCCCTTTACAGAAAAAGGCAACACTGTTGTCTTTTTGTAAAAGAAATACATAGCTTATTTAAGTTTGACAGCTCTTTAAAGTACTTTTTCATAAGATAACCGGAAAACATATACGGTACAGACTATTTTTTTGGTCAGTCCCCATCATAGCACAACGTATTTTAAAATTTTTACTTCTAAGATAAAACCCATAAATTCATTTAATCTGTCACAGAAAAATAGTGGTATAATGTGCTAGAATCAAGCTATCACAGGAGATTCTGCAAACCCCTCCACACTGTGCAACTCTACCTCCACCTTCCAGATCCTGCTGGAATGTAGGTGATTAATAAATGTCTGTCCATGTGAGTGCCCCCCATCAATCTGAACATTAAACAAAAGTGAAGTTCATTTCTTCTTATTTTATAGATAAGTGTATTCATGCATAAATGTGTGGATGCACACATTACATAAAATGCTGTGGCATTTTGGGCCTCCATCTCAATGGGACATATTGTACTCCGACTTTGAAGACCCTGAGATTAATCTCCTCATTATCTTGTGTTGGTAAGACATATTCTGCCCCAGAAAGTAAGGGTGAGTTGAGCTGATCGTCTACCTGACTCAGGCTCTAAGGCATGTCTTTTAGAAAATTCAGAGTATGCTTTGTACAGCGCTTTACTCAACTAGTGTGGGGAAGCACAGATTTGAGGAGAATTTTCCTCTATTTAGATTTGTGAGGTGACTTAAATATAAAATAGAGTCATGTTAACGGCTAATATAAGTAGTTACTGTTTTGGTAATTATTTCTGTCCCAAGAAACTGGGGATGGTAAGGTAATGCCTTGCTATTGTTCATTGTTGCTTGAGTTTTGTCTTTTTTGAGTTTTTTTGGTTTTGTTTGTTCAGCATGTATGTGTGTGTGCATGTACACTATATATTCACCCTTAAAAATGTAAAACATACTTAGGAAAAACCATGAAAGACACATAAGTATATCATAGTACTCGAACTTTCCAGTACAATGACTAGCGTATGATAGAATCCCAATTAAAACCAACTGTTTTGTTTTTGTTTTTGTTTTGTTTCTTAGTTTGGTGGTGTTTTTTTGTTTATTTGTTTGATCACTGGAGCTCAGCCATTACTATTTGAGGGGATTTGCTCCCATAGCTATGGAATACCAACTACAGTTCACTCGTATGCAGAATGGAAAATCTCTCCCTAGCCTTTATATCCTAAGTTTTCAGTTTCTATCATAAATTAGAGAATTTCAGGGCTCCTGGGTGCCTCAGTGCGTTAAGCCACTGCCTTTGGCTCAGGCCATGATCTCAGGGTCCTGGGATCAAGTCCTACATCAGGCTTTCAGCTCAGCAGGGAGCCTGCTTCCCTCTCCCTCTCTCTCTGCCTGTCTCTCTGCCTACTTGTGATCTCTGTCTGTCAAATAAATAAATTTTTTTAAAAGTGTCTCTTTTTGGTCAACTGTCCACTTGGGGCAAAAATCACCCTCACCTGAGAAACACAGCTGTAGATAACAGGATAATTAAGAGTGAATAGTAGTAATAGCTGAGACTAGGAAGTTTGTTTTTTTCTAATTTGTTGAAATTATTTTGTGACATGTTAATGAGATTGATTTTTCTTACGGCCCATTAGAATCCACTAAACTCTTTTGACCAAGGGAATAAAATGAACATACCGATGATTTAGGAAATTTTATTCAGGTCGCAGAATATAAACTATCTCGAAAGGAGGAAAATAGGAAGAGTTGAGTGTGCATCTGTTCAGGGTTAATTTCTTTATTGAAATTGTGCAGCCTCTTTTCAATATTATCTCCTATACCATCACTTAATTCAAAACAGGTACCAAAGAAGGAAATTACTAATAAGAAAATAAATTTTTATGTTTTTATTAAACACATTTTTCAATTACATATTAAACCAGTTTAAAATAATAGTTTTTACCTAATGAAATTTTTCATTAGAGTCCTTTTTGAGAGTGACTTTATCAACAAAAATTTTAGCTAGATGAGTGGTATTAATGTTTTTCTAACTAATAGAAATATGCAGAGGAAATGTTCACTTCTCTTTTATACATCTTATTTCTTTGCAAGGTGATCCAGAAGAATTAAATTAACTGTAATGTTTAAACCTTTAAACTTCTAACCTAATCCCTTTGACTTAACAGATAACCATGCATCTCATATTGAAGTCAGCTTATATAATTATAGTCACACTTCTCCTTTCTATCTCCTTGACATTTACTCATTGTTTCTTTTCTTTTTCTTTTTCTTTTCTTTTTTAAATTTTTTAAAAGATTTTATTTGTTTATTTGACAGAGAGAGACACAGCAAGAGAGGAAACAGAAGCACAGGGAGTGGGAGAAGCAGGCTTCCCGCTGAGCAGGGAGCCTAATACAAGGCTCTTTGATCCCAGGACCCTGGGATCATGACCTGAGCCAAAGGCAGATGCTTAACAACTGAGCCCCGCAGGGGCCCCCATTTACTCATTATTTCTAACTGAATTTCAGCCTCTGGGGAAAAATGGCTACATTTTATGTCCACCACCCCCTCCAACATACAGTCCTACTCAGTCCTCAAGATCCTGCCCATAAGGTGCCTGGGCGGCTCAGTAAGTTAAACACAGGACTCGATTTCCACTTGGGGCCTGACCTCAAGGTGGTGATACCCGTCCCCCTGTCAGGTCAGGCTCTGCACTGGATGTGGAGCCTGCTTGAAATTTTCTGTTTCCCTCTCACTCTGTTGCTCCCTCCCCCTCTCTAAAAAGAAAAAAAGAAAAAGACCCTGCCTTTATCTAATCAGCCTACTATGCTTTGTCCTAATCCGTTCTTCCTTTAGTTGTAACTTCTTGGTGCACAAAATATATAGCACATTTTTAAAATTTTAAATGCTGTTAATTAACATATAGTGTATTATGACTTTCAGAGGTAGAGTTCAGTGATTCATCGGTCTTATATAACACACACTGCTCATTACATCGCATGCCCTCCTTAATGTCTATTACCCAGTTACCCCATCCCCCCACTCTGCTCCCTTCCAACAACCCTCAGTTTGTTTCCTGTGAGTAAGAGTGGCTTATGGTTTGTCTCCCTGATTTCATCTTGTTTTATTTTTTTTCTCTCTTCCCCTATGATCCTCTGTTTTGTTTCTTAAATTCCATATATGAGTGAGAGCACATGATAACTGTCTTTCTCTAATTGATGTATTTCGCTTAGCATAATACCGTGTAGTTCCATCCTTCTCATTGCAAGTAGCAAGATATCTTTTCTTTTCTTTTCTTTTTTTCTTTTTTTTTTTTTTTGATGGCTGAGTTGTAGTCCATTGTATACATATATATATATATATACAACATCTTCTTTAGCCATTAATCTGTCGATGGACATCTGGGCTCTTTCCATAGTTTGGCTATTGTGATACTGCTGCTATAAACACTGGGGTGCAGGTGCCCCTTTGGATTGCTACATTTGTATCTTTGGGGTAAATACCCAGGAGTGCAATTTCTGGATCTTAGGGTAGCTCTATTTTCAACTTTTTGAGGAATCTCCCTACTATTTTCTGGAGGGGCTATACCAGCTTGCATTCCCACCAATAGTGTAAGAGGGTTCTGCTTCCTTTCCTCATCCTCACCAACATCTGTTGTTTCCTCACTTGTTAGTTTTAGCCATTCTGACTGGTGTGAGGTGGTATCTCATTGTGGTTTTGATTTGTATTTCCTTGATGCCGAGTGATGTTGAACATTTTTTCATGTGTCTGTTGGAATTTGTATGTCTTCTCTAGAGAAATGTCTGTTCACATCTTCTGCCCATTTCTTAATTGGATTATTTATTCTTTGGGTGTTGAGTTTGATAAGTCCTTTATAGATTTTGGATGCTAGCCCTTTATCTGATACTTCATTTGCAAATATCTTCTCCCATTGTGTCAGTTGTCTTTTGGTTTTATCAACTATTTCCTTGCTTTGCAAAAGCTTTTGATCTTGATGAAGTCCTAATTGTTCATTTTTGCCTTTGTTTCCTTTGCCTTTGGAGACATGTCTAGGAAGAAGTTGCTGAGCCAAGGTCACCGAGGTTGTTGCCTGTGTTCTCCTCTAGGATTTTGGTAGATTCTTATCTCACACTTAGGTCTTTCATCCATTTTGAGTCTATTTTCATGTGTGGTGTAAGGAAATGGTCCAGTTTCATTTTTCTACATGTGGCTGTTCAATGTACCCAACACCATTTGTTGAAGAGACTTTTTCCCATTGGATTTTCTTTCCTACTTTGCTGAAGATTAGTTGACCATAGAGTGTCCATTTCTGAATTCTGTATTCTGTTCCATTGATCTAAGTATAGCACACTTTCTTTACTATTTTATTTATTCATTTGACAGACAGAGATCACAAGTAGGCAGAGAGACAGGCAGAGAGAGAGGGAGGAGGAAGCAGGCTCCCTGCTGAGCAGAGAGCCCGAAGCGGGAATCCATCCCAGGACCCTGGGATCATGACCTGAGCTGAAGGCAGAGGCCTTAACCCACTGAGCCACCCAGGCGCCCCATTTCTTTACTATTTTAAAAACAGTGAATTCTTATGGAATAAATTAAATCAAAACTAGAGATAGGGTATCTTACAAAATAAATTTCCAGACAGAATAGAGCATAAATTTGTCATTTGCTTACTATATTTAAAAATAATCATGACTTCAGGTAGAACTCTTTGTACTTCAGCCTGGGGTCAGTTGGCCCAAGTCACCAGGAAGAAATAAGAGAATCTTTCAGGAAGCTTTAGGAAATAGTTCCCTTTACATAAGTTTATTATCTACTCATATGAGTTAAGTTAAACTAACCTAACTCACCCTGATTTATGTTCAACCCTGAGACTATTCCTAAATATTATCCTTTTGATACCAGAGACTGGGGGAGTTTTGGGGCCCTGAGACCTCAACTGCCACAACAGCTGGTGCCAAGTTCTTGACTTCCAGAAAGAATTCAAGGACAAGTCAGAGTAAAGTATAACAGCAGAACCTTTATTGTAAAGCAAGAGTACACACTCCAAAGGAGGGCGAGTGCAGGCACACTCGCTTCTCCCAGGCACCGTCTGATTTTTTGTGCATATACTCTAAATATACTCTGAATGTGCAGTTGGTTTTCTAACACCTCTGGTGGAGGGGTCATTCTCCATCTTGGTAAGCTAACAATGTCTTCATGCACATGCCTGCCTGTGGGCTGGAGTAACAACAGGAGGCTTGTGGCCCTGAGAAAACACAAAGCTATCACAGGGTTTACTCAGTTGTCAAACATTCTGTCAGTGGTCAGACTCAGTTCCCCATATTTTGTTCTCTTGCATGTACCCAGCCTTTCCCTATCTTCAGTTCAAGACAGAGGGTTGGGGCAATGATAGGAGGAAGGGTATCAATATCATCACACCCTACCCTCAAGTTGAATGTTCTCTTCATCGCTATTTAGGACCCCATGAGTTTATACTCGGAAAATAGCCATGCACTTTGGCTTACATAGACCTCAAATTATTAGGTTCAAAATAGCATATCTAAAATAAAGTGAAATTTTCTTCTTCTTCTTCTTCTTTTTTTTTCTTTTGAAGCAGCTTTAAGCGTTTCTTTATTTTCATGGCACTGATCTAGGAGTACCCACACTTCTACTCAGAATGTCTTAGTGACACTGACTTACCTGGAGTGTTTTCATTTAAGATGATGCAGTCAGTTTCCTGTTTTGCTCTTCTTAGATTTGACCTGATGGGTTCCATCAAATCCTTTTTTCTTCAAAGTACCAATATAGGCATATGCCCACTCTGAAATAGCTATTTATCTCCATATCTTACAAATAAAGAGCAAAATGATTATTAACCTTCAGATGAAGATAGACTATATTTCTCAATGCCTATACCATGGCTGTTAAAAATAGACCAATTGAGATATCAGTCTACCGTATTTAGTCATCTCTTAAACCAAGCTTTTGTTTCCCTATTTGTAATACAGGCAGAGGATGGTGGTTAAAAGGTTATAACCACCATTTGAACACATTAAACATGTCAGTACACCTACTGCAATGCCTGGCACATAATAAAAATAAAATTAAATGCTAAAACAATAGTTTTCTTCCTGATAGCTGTAGTGTTGACTGCACATTTGATTTAGTATTGAATCCATGATTTCTAATAACTCTTTAACTGTGATATAATTATAATATGATTAATCATATGTATGAATTCCTGGAGTGAAATATAATAAAATCCAGGAGTTAGAAAGAAAATCATTAAAATCATCTTTAATACTTCCACTCAAAGGCAACCACTGAAAGGTCTGAGAGATTTAATATCCTAATGTATTGATTAATAGATAAAATAGAGCTATAAACCTGGACAGATATACATATAATTATATTGCATATGATTTTTAAATATTTATATTTTTCACTGCACATTATTTGCCCATAGTTCTCCTGAATTCAGTAAAACATCATCGATGTAGCCCAATATTCTGTCATGTAAATGAATATAATCTATGAAGATTATACCAATGGACAAAAATTTAGGTTATTTTCAATTTTTGCTATTAGTTATAATGAACATATTTTTGCACAAACTTTGGTTGACACTGTAGCTATTTATTTATTTTTCCTAGTTATTTCTCAGGAATAGAGTCACATAATTATTTGGCCAAGAAACATAAATCTTTTAAAAGAACTAGATATGAAAAACAAAACAAAACAAAAAGAATTAGATATGTTATTAGGTTATTTTTTTTTTAATTTTATTTATTTATTTGATACAGAGAGAGATCACAAGTAGGCAGAGAGGTAGGCGGGGAGGGGGGGGTGGAGGAAGCGAGTTCTCCACTGAGCAGAGAGCCTGATGCAGGGCTGGATCCCATGACCCTGAGATCATGACCTGAGCTGAAGGCAGAGGCTTAACCCACTGAGCTACCCAGGTGCCCCTAGGTTATTTTTTTAAATGGAGAACCAGGTGCACGTGGGTGGCTCAGTGGGTTAAGCCTCTGCCTTCAGCTCAGGTCATGATTTCAGGGTCCTGGGATTGAGCCCTGCGTCGGGCTCTCTGCTCAGTGGAGAGCTCGCTTCCCTCTCTCTCTGCCTGCCTCTCTGCCTACTTGTGATCTCTCTCTCTGGCAAATGAATAAATAAAATCTTTGAAAAAAAAAATACAGAACCAATTTGCTCTTCCACCAGCAGTGTATAGGAGTGTACAACCTATTGAACATGAGCATAACAATAGCCATGATATAGTGGTACAAATGATAATTAAAAAACAATGATACTAGTATGTTCTAGTTGTTAAGAGCTTTTAGGTACCATGAACGAATTTTCATTTAGTCCTCGCTGCAACTCTGTTATGTAGATTCTGCTCTTGTCCCAAGATTACAGATAGGGAAAGTGAAATACAAAGGGTTAAGTAGTGTGTCCAATGTAATAGTTTATAGGTGGGGATCCAGGTCAGTTACCCATGTAGGGTAACTCCACAGCATGCACATTTAAGCACCTAAAGCCCCCCACCTGAATGTAACTCTATTTTCCCTAATTTTTTCACCTTGACCAATTTGAATAGAGAAGTTTATTTCACCTGTTTACATATTTTGTTACTTGATTGGCACATACTTATTTACTGACTGACACATACATTTGTATGTATTACTCACTCGTATGTGTTTTGTGAATGTTCACTAGCTATTTCTCACCTTTGTTCCTATTGGGCTATACTACTAAACTATTTTCATTAATTTGTTAGAGGACTTTAAATAGCAAGGATATTGATTGTTTATCTCATCTTCTCCCACTTGCTCATTTTCAGGAAGTAGGAGAGTGCAAAACTGCCCTCTTTCATGAGGAAGAATAAGGAGGCTTACCACCTCTATTTGGCTTGCTGATGGGGAACATTCTTCCCTTATTTGGGTACCTGGTTGACAGTCATATGTTATTTCACTATTGTTGTACTACATTTTTTCTGTTGCATCGCAGATATTTTATTGATAACTTGGATGAGGCCAGTGTCAATATTTGATCTCAGTGATATTTTAACTTGGATAACTTTTCAAATGGTACGTCCTTTTATCTTTTTGGAGTTTTAAAACTCTGGCTCTTATAATATGCAGTGTATATTTCTTCAAGCATAGAATGTGATTTAGCAGACAGTACTTTTCCATTTTCTTTTCTTAAATTTTTGATGTGAAATAATTGCTTTTCTGAGTTCTTATAGGCAGCAGTGCTTTCTAGTCAAAATGTTATGAAATGTGCTCAGTAAGGTTATTAAGACTTTTGCAAAATATATAAAAACACTATGAAGAACTTTGTTATATATTTAGAATCTTAAAAAAAAAAACTAATTCAGTAGAATTGTATTCATGTCAACAGTGGAAACCAGATTAATTTTATCTTTCCATTTTCCATAATTGGATAAATTATAATTTGAGTTTAAGGCATATGTAGCTGTTGTGATGCTTTTAAAGTATGTCCACAAACTCCTTGACATTTGGTCCTTTGAAACATGAAGCTTAATTCTTCTCTCAATGAATATGCGCCATTTAGTGAATCACTTCTTAAGAATAGAATGCGGTGAAAGCGATACTATTTACCTTCTAAGTCTAGGTCATAAAAAGGGTACAACTTCTGCTTGGAGCTATTAAGACACCTCCCTCCCTTTCTCTCTCTCTCTTTCCCTCTACACACTTCCCTCTCTTTCCCTTATTCTTTCTCAAGACATTTGCCTGAAGAGCCCACTCACCATTTTTATAGAAACCCAGGCCATATGGAGAGACACAGGTGGAAGTGGACCTCTACTAGTAACCGGCACCAATTTCCACGTTATGTGAGTGAGCCATTTCAAAAATGGACCGTCCAGTCTCAGCCAGCTTTTTAGGATGATACAGATCTAGCATACATGTAATTGCAACCTCATGAGAGTCACGAGGGCACAACTCCCCAGCCAAGCTTCTTAGAAATTTCTGGTCCACAAATTCCGTGAGAGACAATGAATGATTATTGTTGTTTAAATGCACTCCATTTTGTGGAGATCAGTGATACAGCACAAAATGAATAACACAACTTTATACCGAGGCAAAGAAGGACATTTATGAAATTACCTAGAAAATTCAAAACAAAATCACAGCAATATTTTGTAGATAATAAATATAGGAAAAGTGGGGGAAATGAATACAATTTACTAATGGAAATATGGCCAGAGTTTCTAATGGTCTTAACCTTACTTCTGTTCATTCATGAACATGTAAAACAGCATAATGCTATTAACTTTGATTCTTTTGCTTACATCAGAAAATAAAGAACAGGGGTAGAGAAATGACCATGTTTCCTGCTTTTCCCTATTTTTTAAAAGGAAAGTCAATAATTGTGTAGATAAAGAATGGAAAAGATGCTCAAATACACAAAGATGAATCTTTTTTTTTTTTTGCCCCCCCAAAGAAGGATTTGGGTCTTAGACCAAAGTTTATGTAATACACATGTGTGAAATACTGTGAGTTTAAATAGGATAACCTATAGGGAAGATGTAGAATATGTAGAAACTGTTACACATTTGACAAGAGAATGCTTAATAATAGGGTACTGAGAATAAGTTCTCAGGCCCATGATTTCACAAATTACTTAAAGATGAGAATGCACTGAGAAGCACTTGACTTTTTAAAAACCCTAAACACAATCAAGAAAAATGCTGAGGTAGTCTGAAAAGCTAAAAGGGAACTCACAGAAATATGATTGGGCATAAAATTGGAAGATGTGCTTATTATGAGAATGTGTAGGAATTTATCTGTAGAAAAATAATTCAAATGAGATGTACAAAATGTCAGAATGTAACAATCAGCTATAAGTGAAGAACTTATTATTTGGTGCCAAAAAAGCTTAGAGATAATTTAGGGGGAATTTTTTTTTTTATGTCCAAAAAAGTATGCTTAGAATTTAAATTATCAGAAGCATTTGAAAATATCTTTATTGCTCACTGGCAGAGTCAAAAGGGTAGTTGAGTGTACCTTAAAAACCTAAACAACAGAGCCTATGACAGAGCTTATGGCAGAAGGATGGTCCCACTGAGCTTAAATAAATAAATAAATAAATAAATAAATAAATAAATAAATAAAATTGTGTGTATGTGTGTGTGTGTGTGTTTAAAGATATCAAAGAGCTATTAGGAAATCCAGGACTTGAAATGTGAAGATCCATGGGGTGAGGGGGAGCCAAAAAAAGAAAGGTGAACCTATATATTTGGTGATCTTGAGGCATTTTGCAGATTATGGTTGGAGCTTCAGGTAAAGTTGCTATTATGATACAGAGAAGCCAGAAGAACTTCCAAGAATAATGAAGATAGAGAGACCAAAAAAAAAAAAAAAAAATTAGAGTTGGAGGCCATGAAGAAAGCCAGAATTGAGGGACCAAGATTCCTAAGAGAAGGGAAGCCCTGAGAGAGAAGCCTCACTACTTTGTTGTGCCCTTCAGCCTTTTGCCAAATGTGTAAACTGCACTGGATGAAAGATCCAGAGACAAGCAAACCACTGAAGCACCAAGCAGAGCTTTAAGTTGATTCTTGGTGGCAAAGATACAAAAATTAGAGTATAAGACCTGTCAAGAATGAGGGACTCTGGTAAACATCACACCTCCCGTTGGGACGTGTAGGGAGCTGCACCTCAGGAGCAAGATCTTAAAGGGAGTATAAATCAGACTCCACTTAGTGTCTGAAAGATTTCAAGAGATATGCCCTCATTTGCAGGTACCCACCAGAGAACATGATGAATATTCTGTGGGTGAAAATATCATCATCTAGAACCTCCTGATTTCTTAGACACAATGCTTGGCACTCAGTAAAAATATGATGAGGCAACCCAAAGAACTGGACACAGAGATATACGTGCACATGTGCATGTATGTACACGTGATCCAAATATTGGAATTATCATTCACAGACTTTTACAGTGATGAATATGTCTAAGAAATAGCAGAAGACGGAGAGGGATTTCAGCAGTTAATTGGAATCATTACAAAGGATCAAAAAGAAATATTTGAACTAAATAACTGAAATTAAGAACTTAATAAATGTATTCAATGGAAGAGCAGGCAAGTAGAGATGATGTGTTAATTGGAAGATAGATCAATATCCAGCTGAAGCATAGAGAAATCAAGAGTAATTTTTTAAGAGAGAACAAATCAGATATACAAATACTTCACACTGGAAAAGATTGAACGTGGCGAAATTCAGATCCCAGAAAGGGAGAAAATAGAACAACAGCAATATTTAAAGAGAAAATGGCAGGAAAGTTTCCAAAACAAATAAAAAAATATCCCACCACAGGTTAAAGAATTTTTGGAACCTCAATATGATTAAGCACAAAGAAAATTACTCAAAGACACATCATGATAAAACTACTAAAATCACAGGAGAAAATCTTAAAAGCAGTTAGAGGGTCAAAAAGGGGAGGAAGGCAAATTTCCTTAAGAGAAAAACAATAGTACTGACTTTTGGCTTCTCAGCATTAACATGAAAGTCAAAAGATAAAAGAATGATATCCTTTTTTTAATGTGTATAAAGAAGATAACAGCTAACCTACAACTCTGTTCCTGCAAAAATATCTTTCAAAAATGAACACAAAATAAATTTCCACTCAAAGAAAACCCAAATTAACTTGTTGGTAACAGAGCCACAGTAGAATAAATCCTAAAGGATTTCAGGCAGATGGTAATGCAAAGGTCCAAGAACAGCCCTGAAGTAGGAAAATACCCAATGGAGGACTTAAATCACCAGGTATGAAGAATGTTAGTAAAAGCTGCCGTAATAACTGGAGTGCTATAATGCCATAAGGATAGATAAGAGGACTTTATTACTGAAACAGCATAGATTCCAGGAATATATCCTCACATGTATAATCCATTGTTTAATGACAGTCATTATATAATAGTATAATAAGGAAAAGACGGCCTTTTGACAAATAGTTCTAATTTGACTCGATATTCATATAGATGCAAAAAGTTGAACACTGACAGCCAACTTCACACCGTACATTTTAATGGGAAAGGTAGAACTAGTAAGTTTATAAGTCTGTTATAGGAGTGTATCTCCAGAAGTATGTATAGGTATCTATAGAATTAAGTATGTATAGAAGTGTGAATAGGAATTTTTTTAAACAAGACACATTAAAAAAGCATTGACCATGAATTAGACTTCATCATAATCAGGACCATTTGTTCCTTTAAAAAAAAAAAAAAGGCATCATTAAGAGTATGGGTGGCGCCTGGGTGGCTCAGTGGGATAAAGCCTCTGCCTTCAGCTCAGGTCATGATCTCAGGGTCGTGGGATCGAGCCCTGCATTGGGCTCTCTGCTCAGCAGAGAGCCTGCTTCCTCTTCTCTCTCTCTCTCTCTCTCTCTCTCTAACTACTTGTGATCTCTGTCAAATAAATAAATAAAATCTTTGAAAAAAAAAAAGTATGAGAAGACAAGTTATTTACTTAGAGTAGGTATCTGTAACACCTAGATGTAAAGGAACCATATGGAGAATATATTGTTGGAATAGAATTCTTTATAGATTTCTTGAATTTCCTGCAAGCACCAACTACTCATTTTCTCCTGGGCTATCTTCCAAATTTTTAGTAGCCCCAAACTAGAATGACTCCACTGTATATCAACAACATAAGAGATCATCTATGGTATTATTTATTCAGTAGCATACTATACAGTAATGAGAATGAATAATATACAAAACCATGGATTAATCTCATAATAGGTTTACTTTCAAAAAGTGACTCATAGAATATAATATACAGTTTGATTTCCTTAACATAGAGTTCGGAAACATGCAAATTAATCTTGGGTGATAGGAATCTGACAACAGTGACATTGGGGATTTAGTGACCAGGAAGGTGTCACAAGAGATGGATTATAGCAATATTCTATTTCTTGATCTGGGGATAGATTGCATGTTTTTTGTTTCTTATTTTTTGGTTTTTTTAATTTGTGAAGATCAGTTTTGCTAACCATTTAGGATCTGTGAAATTTTATAATATCAATATTTTACATTAATAAAAAAGTTTACTAAAAAAAATTAACGTTACCGAGACTGAGGGAGACATGGGAACCCACACACTATGACAGTGTTCTCTTCTTTACGTCCAAGTTCTGAGAGTGCTTTATATCTCTACTACTTCACTTCTCCCTCATCTTTAAACTTAAGTTCACCTTCCATCTCTCAGGAATGGTCATCACTTCTTAGTTGCCAAGTCCAGATCAACTCTTTCTGGACATCTACTTTTATTTAACATCTGCTTTCTTAAAACTTAGCTCTTTTCAACTTCCCCACCAGGGTACTTTATGTTCTACTGTTTCAGCTACTCCAAGGTACTCTTCTTTATGATTTTTTTCTCCTCCATCCTCTAAATATTAACTGTGGATTTTGTTTTAGTTTTGTTTTTCTTTCTGTACCCTTCCTATGCTTCCTTCATCACTACCATGCTTAAACTACTTATACAATAGAGACTGTAAAAGCATATAGTAAGCCACTTTTTCTTCTGAGTTCCAAACCCAAATTTCACTGCATCATAGGAATCTCAAATGAATATATTCAAAAGTTACCTTATCATGTCCCTCTAGACCTGCTGCAGTCTTAATATTCTCTTTTTTTGTCAGTGTCAGTGTTTGTCACTGTGTTTTATCTTACCTATTGTCCATGTTAACTTGTTCATGATATTATTATCATTTAAACTCCGTTCATGTACGCTTTTCTTTAAACTCTGTTAGGCCATATCATCCTTGCCATCCATGCTGCCTGTGACTTGGTTCAGATTTTCATTGTTTCTCATATATGCATTTTGATTACAGCATAACTGGTCACCCTACCTCCAGTTTTTAAACTTGAAATTTAGTCCCACAACAGTATCCTAATGGAACTGTTCATTTCTCATCTGAGTCTTCACTAGTGTATATAGACTTTTCTCTTAGCACCTGCAACACTTGTAAGATTTTCTTGTACTTATTAACGTATCTATCTAACAATCTTGGACTGAGACAGAGACTTATCTTTTTGGTCTCTGAAGCTACTATGCTAGCAACACCTTAGATGCTAAGCAAACAGTTTTTGAATGAATTGATATCCCTTGATTTTAGCTGTAAGTATTTTTCTGTTTATTTATCAGTCTCCCTTATCAGACTAAGCTAATTGAGAGTCAGGTCTTAATCCAATACTCAATAAGTGTTTGCTTAATGAATAAATGCATGTAGTAGAATTGGGTTTGGCTGAAATAAACTTTGATTAGGGACTTGTAAGAGACTAACAAATCAATAACTAAGCCTTCGAATAGTTTAAAGGAAAAGAATGCATAAAGAATCAGTGGAGTGATTTTGAGATAGTAAATTCATTAGGAGATAGGAAATAGGAAAGAGTTTTGTTGTTGTTGTTGTTGTTGTTGTTGTTGTTGTTGTTGTTTTGATGGAAAAGCTTATTGATGAAAGTTCTATTCAAATACTTTTTCCAGAAATGAACAGTTTAGAGAATAAGAAATCAGATAGATGTCAGTCTTATGGTATTTTAGGCTAGGTCATGAAAATAAGCCTACATATGTCAGTGGCAACAAATTCACATGTTTTTATAGGGTGGGACAGAAAAATAGATTAGCAGGTCACATATATAACCAGGCAATTTGGAAGGAAATAATAAAGGTGAAAATAATAAAGGGCAGTTACAAAGAACATTTGTATTATATCAGCTGCTAGAGGAAAACCAGTATTATTTCTAGAAAGGTATGACCTACTGATTAATTGGGATGTGTTGAGAAGATACGTAAGAAAGTAGTCAGAAGAGATACGTGGGTTAAAAATTATTTAGATTTTCAGAAATCTTTGATGGTGCTTAATCTTAAAGACCATAAAACAGGTGACTGCTATCAAATTATGGTGTAGGTGGACCCACTTTATCAAGAAAAGAAAATTGGTTTAGAAACAGAAGATGAAATGTGTGGAAAACAAGTATTTCACTGCATGAAAATAGTGTTTCTTAGGAATATCTTTTCCACATATATAATTCAAAGAAATTTGAGGACCTTTAAGATGATTTAAACTCTCCTAGATATTGAATATTCAAATATAAAGGAATAAAACCCAAATCTCTTTATTTGTGTGAATGTGAGAACAAAAGATGCTTTTAGTAATCTAGGAGCTATGTGTCTGTAATAGCTTATTGGCCCAAAGGGAACTCTGGAGTCTTTAAAGTGATTGCATGTGTTTAATATTTTGGTGAAAATTGGTAACATATTGTTAGAATTCTCTAATTAGCTGAGTAAGAAGTATATGTTATAAATGATTTTAAATTATATATTTATATGTCCATTTTTCCACAGGTGTTTTACATTTTTATTCAAGAGGGTTTTGCTTTTTTAAGCTTTTGATTCTCAAGAAAAGCTCTGACTTTTCTTTGGTTTTGCATCCATTTTCTATATAACAGAGCAGCGATGCTTAATGATCTGCTTGCTGGTGATAAATTACAATCCACTTTCTTTCATTTTTCACATAGTTGACTTGAAGATGATATCACAAGATGAAGGTCAGCAGGATACAAAATGACAAAAAGTGAACATAATTAACATGTTGGGTGATGATTTGATAGTTGTAATAGGAACTATGATAATTAGAGAAAAATGTAGTGAGATTTTCATATTAACTAATATTTGTCACATTGTTTATTCAAGTTCCAAGTGTTACATTTAATTCTGCATCATTATCTTCAGCTCTACTTTCTTTTGCCCAAAAATTTGGCTACTGAACCTTAAGAGTCACCAATCTGAAAATATAACTGCATGATCTCCTTGCCAAAGATTTAGAGGGAGGACTCTAGATTGCTCATTATTATAACATGTGGGGACTGTGACTACCATGGCAGAACAAAATGGGAAGTATATTCTTTGTAAATCAACAAATATCATCACTCATCCTGTAAAGTTCAGTTTCACTACCACTAGTTCCTTTTTATCTTTTACTTCCTGATTCTCCAGCCTGTTTAGAAGAAAGTTAGTGAAGAGAGCTCATGTAAATTCCCAGTGTGCAGATAAAGACAAAGAAGCCTCTGTATTTCTTCATGCTTCTTGGGAGAACAATTCTGAACATAAACATTTCATTTCAGAATTTGGCAAGTTGGATCTGCTCTCTATCTGTTTAAGAATTATATTGAAAAGTAACGGGTTTTGAAGGCTGTAATTTTCCCCTAAAACCAATTTATTAAAGTTAACAAAGTTAACAGCAGGATAATTCTTATTTACTTTATGCTTAAGCAACATGAATTCCCAAAACAGTGTATGAAATAAAACTCGTCATAATTTAGATCATTTATCACTGTTATTGTAGAAAATAAAGAAGGTACAGTGTTAAAGGGGAGAGAAGTTGCTGACTTTGAAGACAAACAGACCTGAAATTTGAATTCTGGTTCTGACAGTTACCAGTAATATTCTTTATTATTTATTTAACATCCTAGCTATCCAGTTTCCTGATATGGAAAATGCAGATGGAAAATCCTCCCTTGCTTAGTTACTGTAACAAGAGCAGACACCCAGCACAATATCTGAAAATGGTAGCAAAATGGTAACAGCCACTATTATTACTGATGCTGGGGTAGCCAGCCTCCAAGATGGCTGCCAGTGATCTACTTTTTGGCCATCAAACCTTTGTATAATCCCCTACCCCTGTACAGCTATGAGAGCTGGATGTGTTTCACATCTAATGAACAGGAAATAGAGGAAGTGATCATAAGTCACTTCCAAGATTAAATTAAAATAACTGCTGATTCTGTCTTAGATACTCCATCTGTCTGTCTCATCGGTCACAGTAGAGGAAGCCAGAGAGCATATCATGGGGACACTTAGGCAACATATGAAAAGACAATGTGATGAAAACCATGTCATTATCCAACAGCTAGCAGGGCCCAAGGCATAGCCATAATTACTTGATTCAGCTTTGAAGCAGAGTTGTTCCGGTCAAGATGTGACAGCCCAGCCAATAGCTTTCCTACAGCCTCATGAAAAATCTTGAACGGTCAAACCACTCTACAATTCCTGACCCACAGGAATTGTGAGATAATTAATGACTTGTTTTAAACTGCTCATTTGTTATGTAGCAATGAATAAAACCATGTTATCATTATAGAAGTAATTTGCAAAGACCAAAAAAATCATATTTTAAGGATTTTTTTCCAAGGTTTTTCAATTATTAAAACTTCTGTATACATATAAAATATACATACAAAATACTCATTAATTTCCACTTTTGTACAGAAGATACATTAATAATTGTAGTGGAATATACAAAATTTCTGTGTCTCCACAGCTAAAATTAGCTTTTGGTAAATATCACTTTGTTGTTAGGATAACTAAGGAAACAGAGCAGAACAAGGCCAGAGGGAGTAATGAAAATAGGCAAGGTAGTTTCAAAGGGAAATTCTTTTTCTGAAGAAGACCTATCCCTTGCAGCAATAAGTGATGTGATAGAATAAATGGAATCATTCATTTGTAGTTCAGTTTTCATTTCTTAGGATTGACTGTCCAAGGTAGTTTGATCACAATAAAGCAAATACTAAAATTTTAAACAATGAGAGAAAAGTAATTAACGTTTTATACTATTTTTATATGGGGGAAGCATGACAAAAAGTGCGAGAGGTAAAAATACAGTAAGGAGGTATGTTAAGAAATGAACTATGTATTGACAAACTGGCAGATGGGTTGCATAGGAAAGGTCATACCAGATTATGGAGGGTAGTATTTAATGGCTTAATTGAACTGTAATTAGCAAGAAACAACTTTACTATTTTGAGCAATGGAGTAATGTGATAATAAAGTTGTTTTGTTAATACCTCTTCATATGGCATAGCATGGTAGGTGTTCTCTAGAAGAGTATTGTTAAGTTCCTCAAAGACTTCTATATCTCCTCTGAATGGCATCTGTCACTGGTTGGGCATGCAGTGGGCAATAAATTCTTACTGCTTGTTATTAAAATTCATGGAAACAGTTCAGACATTACAGGGAATGATACTCTTTTTGGTGTTAGCATTGTTTCTCTTCTCTTTCTTTTGTGTCATATGGTTATGTTAATGTCTTTTATGTTGATTTCAGTGATGAAGTTTATTTAAGACAAGTTAGTGTATGTGGTGGGATTGGGGGTAGTAAATTAATTGAGAGTCCTGTTCAGCAGGAAGTATTCTGGGTTCAAGCAGACCTGGGTACAAACTTACCTGTGCCTTTTAAGTTATTTACTGCGAAGCTTTGTTTCTTCCACTATTATTTGGGAGTTACGGTACCTACCTCAAAGGGTGTTGTGAGGATTAAATTTCTGGGCCCTTGTGACTATTCCATGGATGTCAGTTTTCATTCTCCTTTAGTAAATGAGGAAACTACTCCCTGGTTAATTAGGCGTTTTGCAATTAAAAGATAATTAGAAGGAAAAGAAATTTCAAAATCAGGAATTACATGCCCAGCTTCCTTTTAAAGTCCGTATTTCTAATACATTGTTAAGTTTTCTGTCTGCTGGAAGAAATTTCCAAGACTGCATTGAAATTTTATGAATTTATTTTTGTAGAATTTGTGAAAATCATGAAACATAGATGCTTTGTTCATTTCTTTACCTGTAACACACACTTACACACACACGTCAAGACATTTAGGTTATGGTTTCCTTCCAAGTCATGTATCCTGGGCAGGGGTGGGGGGGTACAGTCTCATTCTTCGAACATTTGAAATTCATAAATACATTGCCAAAGACTGTTCTCCCAGTTTCTAAGCTAAAACTCTGGCCTTTCCAGTATTTGTTTACTAAATAAAATGAAACAAGCTGTTCTGCTACACCTATGGTGAAATGGTTAAAATGAGACTTACAGAATATGTTGAATAAATCACAGCCAGAGGAAACCATTTCTTTTATTAGAAAAAAAAAAGGGGGGGGAAAATGTCCTTTCATTTTTGTCTTCATTTTCATTCTCTATTTCACCTCTCTAAAAGCAAACTTAAAGATCAGTAGGTAGGAAGACACTTAGGTGACATTACATCCTTTTTGAAAGATCCAGTAATATTTTTCTTCAAAATTTGCTGTGAGAACATCAAGCCAAACATGAATCTTCTGATTTTGTTCGTATGTGCCATATAGATGTATATTAAGTCCACTATTTGACTTAAATATTTTTGATGAGCCATTTTACTTCACACTTATTGTTGACTGAACAAATAATTATCAAATTTGTGATTCTTTGTTTTAATTCTTACTTCATACGTGAAGGATAAATTATTGCCTAGTTAAAATTATACATTTATTTTATCACTTCAGAACACAAATGTGAGCTCAGATCACTGTTCTAAAAAGAGAACTGCAGAAAGTCAAATTTACTATTTCTCATTCGCATCAATAGCTGTAAATAGTTATAAATTCTTATGTTTCATATATTATGTATTTCAAATATATTATTTTTATATGAATTCATATTTTATATATGTATTATATATAATATGTGATACGTGTGTTTAAATATATATGTACATATACATATATATTTTGGTCTGGTTTCACTATTTATTATTCTATGAATAAAGAAAGGCTGGGAAGAGTAAGAAGGGAAAACTGCTTTAGAAAAAAGCAAAAAAAGTGAAAAGTTTCCTTTTAAAAATTAATATTTAAAAAATCATTTTGTTGAGGAAAAACAGGTTCTTGTAGGGAAATGCTTCATTTAGGGAAAGAAGAGAAAACATCAGGAGTTCTGAATGAGTCATTAAGTTACTATGGCTTCTTTACTGTATTTGCTGGTGTTTGATTTATATATAAATGTTTTAAAAAACACATTTGTTTATAATCTGTCAATAAATCTCTATACAAATATTTGGGTATAGAGGATTGTTTTTATATATATTTGCTTTTGCTTCTATTCCCCCCTGAAACAAGAAGATTATCCATACCTAAATGACTACGTCTGTAATAGCAGAAAAATGAATTGCAGGTGGAAATGAACTAAATAAAGCAAAATTCGTAAAACAACTAAAATTTTATCCTCCTTCCAAATTTTAAATTTTGTAATTTTTAATCTTCTCCTCTCTCTCAGAAAACAAGCAGTTGTACTTGAATTCAGTCCCTTCTACCCCTGTAAACATATCCAGGTGCGAAGAAACATGTTGTGTGGCATTACTCTTGGGGCAATACACACCCACTCAGTACACAATCTATTCAGAACTTTCTGTAGCACCCTTTCACTTCCTTTCCTGTTAATTCCTCTTGCTACCTAATTTCCTTTGTACACCCCTTCTGTGGTCGACTGTATTCCAGACCTCAAGAGCTGATCATTTTAACCTGTTGTTAGTTTTTGTTTTCCTTCAGGAAGTGAACCAGGTAACTACCAGGTCTGCCCAGGTGCCCAAATGAGCCCCACCCTCATGCCAACTCCCTTAGGCCTCTTCTTTGCCCATCCTAAAACAAAACAAAACACTGCCCCAACATTTTCCTGGAGACATAGGCTCATGATTGGCTTTAGAAAGTACAAGAAGGTTCTCCAAGGAAAAAAGCAAAAGAAAAACACCAGAAAGTTTTTGGTGCCCAAACCTTTAGTCTGAAAAAGCAAGTAGGTATTAATTATTTTGCAAATTATTCTTCTCGTATGTAAGGATATATTGGATTCCAGCTTTATGAGGGTTTTGATAGATAGGCTGATAGGAAACCGGCATTTCTCACTGCATGTGCAGAAAGACTGACCTTGAGCTTGCAGCTGTGTATGCTATTTAGAGACCTTGCCTTTTCCGATTCTGCCTCTTTGCATCATAGTAAGCCCAAAGCTCTTACTCAAAAAGAGCTAACCTATCTCATTATTGTGAGCCAGCCCTTGTGTATTAGCTCTTCTGAATATCAGTGGGTGTTACAGTAAGCCTTTCAAGCACCTCTGTCATAGTATAAACTCATGTCAGTAAAGAAATTCTTGAAGCCAAGTGCATATAGGAATTACAGTCTAGATATGCTGCTACAAGCGAATACGTGAGACCTTATTTTTTTTTTTTACCATTTCTTGCTAATTGGTCTTCATCCAGCACAAAAATTACAACAAAAATCTAATGTCAGATGAAAACAATTATATACATGAACATTTATATTTATATAAAGGTGTTATATGGACATATTTATATGTTGTGAAATATTTATATAAAGGTCTTAAATGGACAGCTTTTGAGATCATAACAATTTAGTATACTTTGAAAATGAGAATCAGAATCTAGGTTCAACTTTGCTCTCTTTAACAGTAATGATAGTAAAATATGAGGTAGTTTTTACATGGATTTGGGTGTTCAAGGGGTTATGATGAACTTGAACTTCATAATGGGAAATAGGATAACTCAAAGAACTATTTCAAATCTTTCTACCACCCAAGTATTTTCTTTTCCTGTTTCAGGGACTCTTGTCTTCTCTTCCCTTAGTCACTGCCTATGTTGAGGTTTTCCTCATCTAATTATCTTGACTGTTGAAGTAGTCTTCTACCTGCTCTCTTAGCTTTCAGTCACATCCCACGGCAATTATACCCTCATACTGATGCCAAATTACCTTAGGCGATATTGGCTTGGTATTAACTTTTCATAGTACTGGATTGCCTCCTTCGTAATGATCAAACTCTTAAAGCTAGCATCCAAAACTTCCACAAACTTGATCTTAACATATTTTCCAACCTCGTCATTCACATACATTTGTGTCAAGAGTGTGTCTAACCAGTTGGTGCATGGGTTCTGGTGCTGATATTTTTAAATTCCCGCTTTGATACTTAATAGGTTTCTGACTGAATAAGCCAATGTGAAATGAAGAATTAAGTCTTTAATTCAAAAGCTGATAGGTCTGTTGATGATAGAAATAGAAGTAATAGTAGTTTCTCACTAGCACTCTCTTAGTGTTAAACTCTGTCTTAGGTATTGTGCGGAGTATTTTATATATATGATGATATTTAACCCACCAATAACCCCATAAGTAGGTGATGTTAGACTGACTCTACAAATAAAGAAATCTGATCACAGGGAGGTTAGTAATTTATTAAATTTTATACACACAGTGGCTGAGTTAGAATTTTCTACCTGTTTTGCCTTAAAGGATATAAGTAGAGTAAAACTAACTTCAAAATCACACACAATAATGTGCAAATGCACTCATTTTTCTTGGGAAAATTTGCATAGTTACTCGGGTTCTCTGAGGAGCTTCTGAGCCCAAAAAAAACCCAGAATCTCTGAACTAAACTCATAGTTTCTTAATTAAGAACAAAGTATTTGGGCAATTTAACTTTAGAGACCTCGGTACTTGATATTGTCTGGCACACAGCAGAAAAATCAATTACATGTTAGGATGAATTGTTTATCAATAGTTCAGTTATTCCATCAATAGTTCCTTGCACACAATAAATAATTTGTAATTTTTTAAGGAATATATGTCACACAGTGGCTGGTCTGGAAACTGTAGCACGTAATACTAGGATTGCTACACCAGGCGTACTGAGAACAATGACTGGGTAAACAGTACTTAACCGTTCGCATACAGTAAAAGGGCATATAATTCAAATCAGCTGCTGGAAAGTGGCATTGCAATTTATTATATGATTACTTTTGTTTAAACAGTCACTAAAATTGATCTCTTTTATACTAGCACAGAGAGAGGGGAGTAGGCCTCCAGAATCATTCTGACCTTCAAATTGAGCCACCCAGGGGAAAAGTATGGCACAGATAAACCACACATGAATAAATTACATGGGACATAACTGAAAATGTTCTTAGACTCCTAACTAGTCTTAACAGGAGAGGGGAAAAAAATTTCTTGTTAATATCATGGTGCAATTAGCCACATCCAATTTTTTTTGTTTTGTTTTGTTTAGCAAGACTTTTCTGAATTTAATAAAGATATGTCTAATTCACCAAACCAAATTATAGCCTAAAGGAATAAAACTTGTACTTTGGCTTTGATAATTCAGATATCTTCCTAGGGTGTCCACTTCATCTGGCTTGCATAGGCCTGAGTTGTTTTAATTATATCGGTTTATTCTAAAGTGCTTATTAAATTAAAAACTGTAAATGTTTGGTAGTAGTCTATCTTTGAAAATACATTTACTGATTTTTGAAAGATCTATTAGATGGCCATTTGTTTCCCTTATATATAAGGGCCTGTTTTTTTGTTTTTTTGTTTTGTTTTGTTTTTCTCCCTTATATATTAAGTGCATGCCTTAATACTGTGCACTAGCAGTGTGTTTTAAAGCTAACTAGCACATCCAAACAGGCAACTCCATAGCAAACCCTTCTAAACTGCTAAAGAAATGTTTTGAAATAAGATTTTAAAATTCAAAGTACATATAGCAGTAGTACTATTTCCTTCTCTCTTGAAAATATTTTCTTTACTCCAAGGCTTTAAGACTTAACTAAAAATTGGACTGAAAATGACTGAAACTTTTGAACAGCCAGGGTTGTACTAAGGACATACATTTTATTTTATTTTAGGAAATACATTTTAAAATATTAAGTTTCATGTGACTTCAGTGGAGAAAAGAAATAGTAGCTATTGCTTCAGACTCCCGAAAAGAGGTCTTATGCAGAAGCTGTCCTCTGGAGAACAATCTGAAGCCTTGAGGAGATGTTTAGAGTGGAGGAAAAGAGAAATTCGTTTCCTCAGCACATTCAGTTTGGGCTTGTGGGCCAAGACCATATGGAAGGCTTAAATCCATTCTTGCCAATTACTAGTTAACTCTGGCCATCACAGTCTGTGGAGGTCTTCATTTCCTAATCTGTAAAATGGTGATAATCAGAAAACTTAGCTACTGTGGTGAAACACAGATAGGGGATGTCTGATACTTCTTGTTGTTGCTTTTAGAACACTCTATAAAAATGTTTTGTTTCCTTTAGTTCTTTTAGTCTTAGGGATCATTGATAGTACCGTGTACAACAAAACAGTTTGAAGTATATGTGAGAGTAAATTAGATTTGTCATTAAATAACTCGGTAAAATTGATCTGACACATACAAGTGCCATTTGTAACTGAAACTTTATTGCATTATATTTGCCCATATCTGATGAACAACTAATTAATGGCTGCAATATTAAGCTTTTTCCTGGTCAAACCATGTCTGACTTGATGGGATCATTCTGAAGTTTGAGGCCCTTGAGGAGGAGCCAATCTAGGGGAAGTGTGGAGGACAGGACCTGGAGGCAGGGAGAAGGCAAGAGAAGGGCGCCAAGCCTTTGAGGAACTGGAGACTTGATGGATGAGTAAAAGTGGCAGAAAGAGATGTGAGCAAATCTGCCCCAAATCAGCTTCTGTCAGCTTCTATCTTGCAGAGCACAGCTGTGATCTCCCTCCTGTCTGGAGCTGGGCAGCCAGGATGTAAAATACAGCCCAGCTCTCCTCGTAGGGGCTGCCTGGCCAAACAAGTTCCACTGCCTCTGAGAGCATTAGTGGAAAAGGACAGCAAGCAAGTACCGGTCATGAAGTTTCAATGACAAGTCCAGTGACATAATTCTGATTCATAATAGATGCTCAATAAAAACTAGTTCAGTCTTGTTCTTTTTTTACCCTATCAGAGTTTTCTGGCTATCTGGCAGGGAGCACAGGTTTTGCCTGCCACCAAGGGAGTGACCCTCTCTTCAGCGGTGTATAAAAAGAAAGTAGTATTTAGTGTAAGTGCAATCAAGGTATCAAGCTTTACACATTTGAGAGAACATCTGAGGGGCACCTGGGTGACTCAGTCTATTTAGCATCTGCCTTTGGCTCAGGTCATGATCCCCAGGGTCCTGGGATTGAGCCCTTCATCGCATTGGAACTTCCTGTTCAGCAGGGAGTCTGCTTCTCCCTCTGCCTCTTCCTACCCCCAACTATCCCCCTACCATCCCCCCCTTGTGCTTTTTTTGTTTACTCTCATGCTCTCTCAAATAAATAAAATCTTAAAAAAAAAAAAAAAAAAGATAAAAAGAAAAAGGAAAAACATCTGAGGCAGAGAAATAACTGATATTTCCATCTCTGGAAATTTTCAGTCGCAGACTTTCTCTCAGACTTAGGGTTATTGCCAAACTTTTTGGTTTCTGTGGAGAAACCAAAAATAGCTGGACTGAACAATATTTAATGCCCATCTTCATCTCAAGATTATTGTAGAATTATCTATCTGTAGATGTTTTAGAGTAGCCTCCTTTTCTACTCAGTTCTTTTTTTTTTTTTTTTTTTTTAAGTTTTTCTTCCCTATCTCCTAATCCTAATCAAATGGAGAAAAGGGAGCGTGCTAAACCATCCTGTATTGTGTATTATCTATTGCTGCATAAAAAATCACCCCAAAACTTAACAACTTCAAACAACAAACATTTACTGTCTCACACAGTTCTGAATGTCAGGAATCCAGGAGCAGCTTAGCTGGGTGATTTTGGTCCAAGGTTGTCATGAGTGTGCAGTGAAATAATTGGGTAGGGCTACAGTTACCTGAATGGACTAGAAAATCTACTTCCCAGCTCACTCCTGTGACTGTTGACAGGAAGCCTCAGCTCTTCTCCACATGGCTGTTTACACGACATGGCAGCTGGCTTTTCCAGAGTGAGTAATAAGAGAATCAGAGAGAGAGGGAGAGAGAGAGAGAACACCAAGGTGGACATCATGGTGTAATTTATAACCTACTATTAGAAGTCCAGTACCGTCAGCTCTACCATATTCTGCTACAGCGAGCTGATACAGACTGGGAGTATATACCAGGAGGTGGGTATTATGGGACCTTCTTAGGGACTGAGTACGTATATCCTTTTAGTTTCTCAACTGGCAAAACATGCTGAATGGAGAGGGTGGAAGGATTGAGGTTTAAGATGGTTCATCTCCTCTATTTATCAGGCCCTGGGGAAATTTATACTAATCAAAGATTAGATGATGATTTCTGAATGTTATTTCTACACATGGATTTAAATTTTAGGTTTAAATGTTTAAACATTTAAAAATTATGAATCTACTTAAATTTGTTCTGTCAGTCATTTAACTTACAAATAAATATTAAGAGCTTCTATGTGTCAGAAGCTATCAGGGCAATTTTGTATGTGTTATGATCCAGTTATGTTTAGACAAAGCCACGGAAACAGAGACAGTGGAATCAAATTTACCCAGGGAGCTGGAGAAGGCTTCACAGAGGAGGTCATTTTGAGTTATGTTTTAAAGGATTAATGAGATTTTGCAAGACTCACTAAGAGACAAGCAAGAAGATATAAGAAAAAAAAATTCTGAGTTTCAAAAGACAATGTAGGGAACCATACCAACTTTATAAAGCTAGAAGTTATTTAAACATACATGTTTGATAAAAATATCAAAATAGAAACAAGGTAATGAGAAATGAAAAACTCAAGTTAGTGATTACCCACAGAGGGAATGGGACAGCCAAAGTTATGAAATAAGAGAGAAACTAGGGAGAGACTCAATGGTGCTCATGATATTCTAGTGTTTGCTTGGGTCGGTAGGATTATAAATGTTAGAAATATTTATAACAGTTCTTTATGTATGAATTATTATATAGTCATTTTTAACATTCAGGATATGTCGTCAGCAGAGGGAATAGCATATGAAAATGCATGGGGAATGAAACAGCTTGGAATAAAATATAAAGACATAATTATGACAAGGAAATTATAAATAATGCATTATCTTTCGTAATATACAGTTCAGTATTCTGAAATTGTATTGGAATATACAAAGGAAAGAAGATTAGCAATACAATTGAAAGCAACAAACTCAAAACTCTAAATCTTACAAAAGGAGCAAGTACTATTTCTGTATTGAGAATCAGGAGGCTGATTTATCCTTTGTTGCCAGCATGGTGATAAGATCAAGGCATACGACAATTAAGAATCTCAAATAATGTGAATTAATGATAAGTTACAGAAGCAGTTATTATTTTCATCATTAGGAAAGAGGTCTGGTGCATTTTAATTGTCTAAACCTCATCATATGCCAACAACTTTTGTTCCTAGTGGAATTCAAATCACAGGGTGGTACTTTATTTAACAACTTACCCTTTTAAACTATTGTGAAGCTGCAAGTAAGGTTTAATTATATTATTGCCAATCATCTGAAGAATGGTAATTACTTGGAGCTCTTGGCCAGCTTTTCTGATTAAAAGTGCTATGGCGTACTGAACAGGTCATAGGTTCACATCCTGATCCTATTAATTTTCTTCTTCCTTAGACAAGGAGTGACTCCACCCTTGGAAATGGTGCCTAAGAAAAATTTGATTGATCTGAAGAGAACAGATACATGAAATGAAATAACTTCTGCTGCTGTTACTACTTTGTTTTCCTTTTTGGTTTTTTGTATTTCTCTCGCTAAGGAAAGAAAAAAGAAAAGAAAGAAATTGTGACTAAAAGACTATTTCCCTGTGAGAGATTTGAAGTGCTTTTAATAATTCAACAAAGTTAGCAGGGTTGATGTGTGACAAAAAGCAATATTTATCTGCCAGAGAGTGAGAGGATGAGTTCCTACATAATTATTCTGGAACAAGGTTCAGGGTACTTTATTCTGGGGAAGGGGACGTGCTCTACAAGGAGGAATGTTGTAATGGATTTTTTTTTTTCCTTTTGAAGAATAAAAACAAAACATAATCCCTGTAAGGCTACATTGGGACTTTCTGGCTAAGAAATTGTATCCATTTTGCCACAAGATGGCCAAGAGTGTCTAAAGGTATTTTCTGAATCAGCGCTCTCTTGACGAGCTGAGTTGTCACTGTAGCTATTCCCAGTAAACCAAAGTGCCAACTTCTGTTCTTGGTTCAATTGGCTTGGTTTTTGTTGGTCCTTTGACTGCTTGCTAGATCTTTGTTTTGGCATTAGGTATGCTCCTGGTGAAAAATTTCTTTCATTTTCTGCCCACTGATAATACATTTCAGCCAAACTTTATCCATATTTTCTGGGTGTGGGCGTGGCCACAGGCCAAACATACACCTGTCCTTCTGCCACTTCCATGTCATTTGCAATTGCTAAGTCTCATCAGCATCAGGTGTGTATCTGAACAATGGTGTCTCTGATTTGAACTCACAAATATTCACTGCGAGTTGGTGTTAAATGTGTGGTGTCTAAAAATGCCTGCAGCTCCTTTCCTTCCCCACCCGCTCTCACCTGAGATTACCCTCTCACACACAATCCTTGGAAGTCTTCTTGTTTAACATACTTGCAAACACTCATAATTCCCACATCTCTTCCTAAATAACTGCTTCCTTCTGCTTCCTAGTAACATGCGGACTAGATGGTCTCCAAGAGTCGCGTTTCATTGGTTTTCACTCAAACTGGCATCCTTAAAAAACAATCTCCTGTTTTCAGGAAGCCTGAACTTCTGTGTCTTTTGATTTTCTACCGCCTGACTTTTTTACCATCCATCCCCTCACTTCCTTACTCCCTCCAGTCACTTTTATTCCTTATCCCTAATAGTTAATAAAATCAAGCCTGTTCGGCATTCCCTAGCAATTTTCTCTAGACCCTGTCCTCTTGTCTTCAGCTGTGAGCACGAGTATTTGCTGACATTCATTCAGCAATGATGTTGGGTACTTTAGTTCCATTGTCTGAACTATGTAAGAATAGTGGCCTCCTTGGTCTACTCTTATCCCATTCTCTTTCCATTCTAATTCTTGGCATGATTGTCACAAAACAGATTGGGGGGGGCGGTGAGGGGTAGGTAAAAGGGTATAAACTTTTAGTCAGAAGATGAATAAGGTCTGAGGATCTACTGTATAACCATGGTGATTATAGTTGATAACATTCTTAGATGACTGAAGTTTGGTAAAAGTTAAATGTTCCCACCTAGAAAGAAAAAAAGGAAGTTAAATATGTAAAGTCATATATATATTAATTAACTCAATGCAGAAGAATCCTTTCAAAATATGTACATATAACAAATCACCATGATGTATTCTTGAAATATCTTATAATTTTATTTTTCAGTTCTACCTCAGTAAAGCTAGGGAAATAAAGAAAAAAGTTCTGAGCCACATTTAGATGAAAATAGCATTCTATTCTTTACTATCCAGATTCAAATTAGTCCTCCAGTCCCTGGAAACTGATCCATTCATCCAACTTATTTAAAGATTAGTCATCTACTATGTGCCAGGCAATGTCTTTGAACTGGAGACATAACATAAATGATGCACAATTTCAGTCTTTAAAGAATTCAAAATATGTTGGGAAGATTTACCAAAATAGATGATGACAAAACAGTGCAATTGCTATGATAGGGCGATTCTCAAGGGTCTGTGGGAACCTAAAGCAGAGAGTGTGCTGGAACAACACCTCTTGGGAAAATGACCTCATAAAGAAGGTAACATTTGAGCAGTCACATCAGGTCTGCTTGATGTGCTTCCAGCTTGGGGGCATGGGTGGAGAGGGGGTTCCAGAAAGAAGACAGTTAATGCAGAGATCTAAAGGACAGAACAAGCATATTCTTCTATGACTGGAAAGAGGAAAAAAAAGCGGGGGGGGGATAATGTTGGAAAGGAAGGACAAGGACTTATGTATGAAGGGTTTGGGTTATCTTGATGAGGATGTGAAATTATCTTACAGACATTGGAAAAGAAACAAAAATTGAAGCAAAGACAATTATAGGAAATTATCCTTGCAACCACTGTACATTCTTCCCCTGTATCCTCTTTAATTTCATTCCCTGTCTTAAGTCATGTTCTTAAATTCTTTTAAACATACTCAAGTAATAGTAATCTCTTATATTTGATATATTGGAATCTGAGGTCTAATTTGGTTAGGACCCTTACCTCCATTCCTGTTTATCACCATAGGAAACACAGAAGACACCCCTCTCTCCTGGGACTCTAATTCGCATAGGACTTCTACATTGCTATCTCTCCCTCCATTTCCTTCCCTTCTCTAATTTCTGAAACTGTTTACATTAGAGAAGTTTCAAGTCAGTCATTAGCAAAATCCCCTTAATAATCAACTTATTTTGAAAACGTTCCCTTTAGGTTCTTTTTTGTAACTAACACTGGTCTTTCCATTGCTTATACTTTTTCTCTTTCACTCCTTCCATTTTCTCTTTCATATTCTTTCTACAGCAAGGGCTGGTGTCATGGTATATGTCCCACCTTATTTCTTTTTAATGCTACTTCAAGATTATGGATTCAAGATCCATAAAAACTTAAAGATTTGACTGTGATTTTGTCAAACTGTTCCATCCACTGTCTCTCCTTGCTATTATCATTCACTAATTCTTAAGTCATTTTCATTATTCTTTGATGATTTTATCGACTAGTTCAATCCTACTCTCAACACTATCCTTGTTTTAATTCTCTCTGATCTCAGTGTTAATGTAGATGATTTTGCCGTGTTCTGGGCTCTTAGATATTGAATCTCCTCTCTAATTTCGTATTCCGTCCCAACTCAGAGACTCACTTCCGTGCGTATACCCTTGACATTGCTCTTACAAATCTCAATTTCAGATATCTACTAGGACTATCACTGAATATTTTTCTAGCTCACTCCGGCTAATACTGTGACTAAAAACACAAAAACAAAAACAAAAAAACCTTTGGCCACTTCAGAACTTAAGGGTCATCTTAAATTATCTTATCATCTTAGCTTGTCACAGTCCTCCGTCATCCCATGCTAGTCCTTCCTTACAGGACACAATTACCATGGCAAAGTCAAAAATCACTCCCTTACATATATCCACAGCCCCTTCGTCTTTTCCTCTGTTTTTCACGGTTACCTAAAGATACCAAAAGTCTGGTGAAATCAATACTGACACTTTGATATCTGCATACACACTGCCAAGTAAAGCTGAAGAAGGAAGACAGCGTGCAAAATGAACCCAACCTCACTTTAAATTCATGGTCATGAATATTGCCTGACAATTACAGGATAGATACAATTTCCCTAGTCCACTCTTTACAACTGACCTATTCAAATATTTCATACATTCTTCTCTCTTTTTCCTTTCTATTATTCTCTCAGTTGATGACTCTTCCTGTTTCATTAAGCAAATTCAAGCATTCAGAACTTAACATTCAAAAAAAGGAACTCCTGATTTTGTTACCTACCTCTCACCCCTACCAACGCAAAAAGCAACAAAAACTCTTTCATCCTATGTTTTTCTCCTTCTCAGTGAACGGTAATTTCATTCTTCTGGGTATAGGACCAGAAAATGTTGTGCGGTCTTTGATGTTCTTCTTTGCTCACACCTTGCATCTTGTCCTTTAAGAAACCCTGTGATTCTTCGTTCAAAAAATATCAAGAATGTTACGCTTCTGTATACTGCCATTACTTCCACTTTGGTCCAGGTGACCAGCATTTTTGCCTGAATTATTGCACTCACTTCAGAGACTGAATCATGCTGCTTCCTGTGTCCACTGTACTTGATTCTCGAGAGCAATCACAAGAGTGGTCTTGTTTGAAATGTAAGTCAGATTATGTCCCTCCCCTACTCAAAAACTTAAAATTCCCACCACAGTCAGACTAGAAGCCCAAACCATTACTGTTATTTAAAATTCTATACATGTTTTTGTCTCTCACTTTATCTTTTTTCTGCCTTACTATTTCTCCTTATCATTTTTATTTTACTTTTTCAGTGTTCCAAAATTCATTGTTTATGTACCATATCCAGTGCTCCATGCAACACGTGCCCTCCAAAATACCCACCACTAGGCTCACCGATCCCCCTACCCCCTCCCCTCTAAAACTCTCAGTTTATCACTGTGTAACATTCTGTATTTTCTACTTTTCTATCTTGATTTTTTCCAATACCCTTTAAAATGTAAATGCTGTAAGGGCAGAGATTTTTCGTATGTTTTATTCACTACTATATTGCCAAAGCCTAGATCAATGCCTAACTCAGAGTAGGCATGCAGTAAAAGTAGTGGAATGAATGGATGATTGAATGAATGAGATTGTTTTCACATGGCTACATTATCTAGTCTGTTGTGCAAGCTAATGCTTTAGTAGCTGTGTGATTTACTGTAGCAATTCAAAGGGTCTCTAATCAGATGGAGAAGTTTGAATTTCATCTGCACCTTGCTACATAAATATGCATATTGCACTTAATGTCTCCAAATCTTGTCTTCTCATTTTAAAAATGGACATAATAATAGTAACTGATTCAAGAATAATTGTAAGAATTAAATGAGAAAATGCAGGTAAAATGTTCTAAATGTCCAGGGCAAAGTTAGTAAACTTTTAATAAGTTTACTTTAAAACTTTACTTATTAAACTTTAATAAGTCTAGTTAATATTTTTTAATTAAACCTAATACATATTATTTTTCTTTCTGTGTCTTGACTTGCACATTTAAGTAATTTTATAAGAGGAGAAGATAAGCTCTTTGAGATTGGAAATGTTAACTTCCATTTTTTTTTAAACCCTTCCAATTTGTTTCACACCAGCATTTAATCAGTTATTCTTTGAGAGTCAGGTAGGCCCCTGAAGTGTTTTGAATGGCTCATTTTCAGTATGCTAAGGTCATATGATGAATCAGCCCCACAGTTTCATCCATTTTTCTACAGAAAACTACTCCAGAATAAGAAAAAAATGTTTATTATGTACTTGGCTTTTGTGTAAACAAACAAACAAAACTCTGAAGGGAATTATCTCAGTGCATTATAAAAATGTTTGGAAGAGAGTTTTCCTAAAAATGACACTCAGGAAGTTCACTGAAATCATTTGCAATTCATCTATGCAAAACTTTACATTTTATGTTCAATCATTTTAAACTTTCCACTTAGGAACATAACCCTTAAAAATATAATAGTCCCAACTGTTGGATGCTCACCTAGTTAAACTAAATTTTTAGAATAAACAAATATACATGCAGGACTGGCTCTTTTGCTCATGAATTTAATTATGATGATCCAGAAGGGGGCAACATGTAGGGGTCATCGGTAGGGCTGTGAATGCACAAAGTTTCTCTGAGAGTCTGCACTAAATAAATTTCACTGTGCAAGTTTACCACAGGTGGGAGAGTTTTGTTGTTTTTTTTTTTTCCCATGAGAAACAGCCACTCTAAATATATATACTTTGTTCAGATTGCGTATGAATTGATTAGAATTTGTATTCACAAAGCCAAGACTAGAATCCTAGTTATTATGACTGCCAGCATATAACTTTTATTTTAGATTTCTGTATTCCTATATTCTAGGCTAATATGAAAAGTTAAAATAAACTTGAGTTCTAGTCACACCTCTGTAAATGCAAAGATTTGTTGTTCTTGACAAGACATATCATCTCTATGCCTTAATTTACTCACCTGTGTAGGGATTGTATCCACCCTGTATTTTTTACGGACTTATTGTTCGCATTATGTGTAATGTAAAGATATTCGAAAGAATATTACATGCTTTCCAGTTGGAAGGATATTCAACAGTAATAGTAGCAATCTCTGATGCTGCTACTCTTCTGAAACTTTTAGTCTTCCTTCTTCCATTCAGTTTCTAAATTTCTGTGACTGCATTAACATCACCTCCCCCCACCCAGCCTTTTCAAAAATAGCATATTGGATTTTGCCAGTAGAAAAATCCAATGATAAAATCAGACTGATCTTTGAAATAAAGAGTTCCTCCTATTTTTCTTGGGCGAAATTTTGATAACACCAAATTGTCCTTTCCAATTCTGTACTTGGGTATTAGTTACAATAGCATCTTTTCTTCTCATTTTCACAGGAAATGACTTATTTCTTGTAGCAGTTCACGAACTGGGACATGCTCTGGGATTGGAGCATTCCAATGACCCCACTGCCATCATGGCCCCATTTTACCAGTACATGGAAACTGACAACTTCAAACTACCTAATGATGATTTGCAAGGCATCCAGAAAATTTATGGTAGGTTTCCACTGTTTCTCTTTGGTTAACCCTACAGTGAAGTCCAGAATTCCTGCGGTGTTTTCTTCTTTGAGATGGATGCTCTAAGTATATGTGAGAGAGAAATACCAAAATAAGAAAAAAATAGTCTGGCCTATTGGCAGAAGTCTTATATCAATCAAGTTTTGTTGGCAATGGTCCAAATATCTTAATATACAGATTTTAGTAAATCTACACACTGACAGATTTTTCTTATTGAATTTAATTGAAACCTGCAATTACAGCAAAGATCTGGTAAAATTTAATATTTACAATTCAGGTTAAAAATGTAATAAATGAATATAAACAATAAAAACAGTGAGAAATTTAAGATTTTCTTAAAAGATACTGAGATTGGGATAAAAACTGACAGATTTACCCTCAGTTTATGATACTTATTGTTAAATAGTTAGTAGATCAATCTCTTTGGAGGTTGCAGAGAATACTCTTGTGTAATGGCTATAATAAAATGACCTCAAAAGCATGTAATTATTGACTCAGTGAAAGTTAACAAACATGGGAGTGGAAGTTAACAAATGGCAAAGTTTACTTACACATAATTCAAAATAAATTTCTAATATACTAAGATCATTTTTATTTATGGGGTTCAGTCAGTGAATACAAATGAAGACAAAAGGGAGAAAGACTATTCTACATATTTACTAATTTACTATAATCCTAACTTCCTCAAAAGAACCATTGACCTTTATAAAGACATTCATTTCACACATAATTGTTAAGAACTTGACATTTGTAATTTACATATAGAGTATGCTTTACTAAATTAATGAAATGATGCTTTCATTTTACAATACAAAAGCAGATGTGTGTTATCTGTATGTTAATATCCAGTATCCAGAAGGTGTCATTTGCATTTTTAAATAGCATAGTTTAAGTTCACTAATTTGTTTTGCATTCATTAGTTTTTCAATTTCAATATCTCAGTGGTAACCTATCTCTCAGGGTTAAAATAGGATTTGGAGAAAAAAAAAATCAACTTTTGTGCTTCTCTTTATTTGAGGGATACAGAGAAAAGGGAAATGTCTCAGAGTCAAAACTAAGTAGCTCATGTGTCGAACGCACTAGCCTATAGGCTAATTTATACCATCAGGAATTCCTCCTAAGTGGTTAACTGAGGTTAGGAAGGCTCTTTCTCATGACCTCATGAATTAGTAGTCTAGACTGAAGGTCTGCAAAAGAATATTCTTTCCATATCTAAATATTAAGTGTGAACAGCTCTCTATTTCTTTTTAAAAACACAAATCCCTTGAGGAATGATGCTTTACATCTGTACCAAATTATATGTGTAAACTTTGGCTTAATTTAGAGACCTCTTTTTAGAAATACTTCTTCACATTAATATTTTACTAGTGGCATTTTAATCAATAGGTATTTTAGATTCAGTATTCAAATGAAATAATCATCTAGCAATTTGTCAAAACATGTCATTAAAAGAAAATAATGAAAGTCAGGAAAAGGTTATAAATACAGTTGGAGACACAGGGTAGAATAAACTTTGATCCATTAATGTTTATCTTTTAAAACTATTTGCATAGAATCATTGTCTGTGAAAATCTAGGATTAACTTTGGTGGAGCTTACATGCATGGTTCCAGTATTCATCTTCATTTATGTATTATTTATACACCACCTACTTCCAAAAAAGATTTGAAAGTAGCTTTTCCAATAAGGACTCTTGCAAAGCTATAAAAAATGTCATTAAAAATTAACAAAGAAAGTTCAGTGACTTGGATTCAGAACTTAGCATGATAAGGACTTTCTAAGATTTGGCAGTGGTTTGTCGGTACGATGGTTTGTTTTTTCAGAAAACATACAAGCTTAAAGACTTCTTAGCTCACTTAGTCTGTGCCCTCTCCTCATGAGTGAGTGATTGTCTTCGGCAGCAGACTGCCCAGCACTGTTCTAGTATTAAGTGAACCAAGTGCTTTCCTCATATTTTCAAAGGTCCACCTGACAAGATTCCTCCACCAACAAGACCTCTACCGACAGTGCCCCCACACCGCTCCGTTCCTCCCGCCGACCCACGCAAGAATGACAGGCCCAAACCTCCTCGGCCTCCCACTGGCAGACCTTCCTATCCTGGAGCCAAACCCAACATCTGCGATGGGAACTTTAACACTCTAGCTATTCTTCGCCGGGAGATGTTTGTTTTCAAGGTAGGAGGCTGTGACTTTTTTTTTTTTTTTTTTTTTAAATGTGTAGATCAAGTGTCTATGGTGTCGCTTTAGAAAACAAGTTCTCATTCATTCTCGCACCACCTTCCCAGACCTCTCACAGTTAGAAGTTTCAAAAAAGCATCTTAAAAAATAAACGCACAAATGGGCTTAAATGTCTAGCAGAAGATTGCTGTAACATTCTATTTGAGGAATGCATTTATGTCAGCAGAAGCTAAAATGCCTAGAAATGTGAGGGTAAGAAAATGCTGCATGTTACGAACAGATAAAAAAGCATAATTGAAATCATGAATAGGAACTAATAGGGATGATTTACTTGGGAGCTTAGCCACTTCCAGGCGCGCTAGCACTGTTCTATCTTTGATTTGCTCATCTTTATGAGATCCCTATGATTCCACTTGACAGTTAGAGCATTGTTTTTTAGAAGTAGTAGTGATCATTTTGTTTGGGGTCTACTGGTAGAAATTTGAGTTAATATGAAACCATCATTTTGATTTTGCAAGTATATGTTATTGTTTTCTTCAGTCAGGCATTTATATACTTGATTTATATTATTTTTTAAAAAGGTCACAAGTGGGACGCCTGGGTGGCTCAGTTGGTTAAGCAGCTGCCTTCGGCTCAGGTCATGATCCCAGCGTCCTGGGATCGAGTCCCACGTCGGGCTCCTTGCTCAGCGGGGAGCCTGCTTCTCCCTCTGCCTCTGTCTGCCTGTGCTCTCTCTCTCCCCCGTCTCTCTCTGATAAATAAATAAAATCTTAAAAAAAAAATAAAATAAAATAAAATAAAAATAAAATAAAAAGGTCACAAGTAAAACTAGTATTACATTTTGCTAAGTGTGCCTTTTAATGCCATTAGGTTCTCAGACAACACAAACAAACAGGGTATTCAAATAAGTTACATAATGAACTTACAAAGTAAGTTTAATGTAATGTTGAAAAGTGAATATGGTGTAATAGTGAAAGATATTTTCTCCCTCAATACTGTAAACTGATCCGAAAAACTGGTGAAAAAATATATAAGTTTTATGTTGGCATTAGCATATTAAAATAACCACATTTTACCAATACCATCCATTTAAAAAGAAAACAACGTACTCTCTTTTTGGGTAGATGTGAATCAATAAATAATGAAATATTGTCCTACTTATACAGAATTTCCTATCTACCAGAGGCTATACTTGAAAAATATAGATTTCATATAATTTTTAATAGACAAAGTACTCTATTTCCTTTATTGGAAAACAAGATTGGGATTTGATATAATATGCACAAGAGCATCATACTTTCCAGGAAAAATCGATGCTTTTGTTCAAACACATGAATACATTTTTGAATTCTATAAATGCTCTGCAATGCTTAATTAGATATCTCCCATTCAATTTAAGTAGATAAATAAATTCAGATTCAAGGAGTAAAAATAAAATCTCTCTCTCTCTCTCTTTATATATAGCTACTCATTGTGGCTCAGCCCACAGCAAATAGTTGAAATGAAAACAAAATGCAGTCATTTGTTTATTCTACAAGACACCAAATGACATTTGAAGGATTTTGCTTTCTCCATTTTGGCCAAATTCCAACATCCTGGCTTTATACCCTGATATCATAGTCATAGCAACAAAGTGATAAACTTATCTGAGAATGTGATGTTAAATGGACTCTGGGTATATCCTTTCCATCCTTCCTGTCTAACTAGATGGCCAATCTCAGGGAAGACTGGTATCTTCAAGTGTAATAATCATTTTCACCAGCTTTTCTGCTCTTTACACTGGGAGTGTTCTGGATTGACAAAATGACGTCTTGTGATCACTGTTTCCTGGAATCAGGAATGGATAAAAAAAACATAGACCAGCTCTCAAGTAGGATATAGTAGCCACTATTATTAATATCAAAACAGGTATATGAAAAATATGAGTAAGGTCTGTTTCTCTAACCTCTAATGTTACCTGGATTCCTTAATCAAAACTCTATAGGACAGAGTTCCTAAACTCTAACTGAATTCAGTTTTTTTCCACTGGTCCTTGCCATCTTTCTAATAATAATTATTGTTGAGAATATCTTCTGATAGGCATTGCATTCTTTTTAATCTCCACTTACTTGATGGATTTTGCATCACATTACTTGATAATTTGCATACTCATCTCCTCTTTTGTATAATGCCACGGGTAGTTTACTAGGCACAGGGATGTAGGAACAGAAGGTAGCACCTCTGTCTTTACGGAGCTCATATTCCAGGAATGAAGACAAACATGAACTTAAGTACTTTCAAGATGTAGTAGTAAAAGGTACAACATGGACATGAAGAGAAAGTACTGAAGTCCAGTTGAATAGTTCAAGAAACCTTGACTGAGAAAAAGCTTATGCTGAATTTTTAGAGAAAAATTTCTTAGGCATATTAAAGAAATTAGTATTTGATATACTAAAACGTTGGTGTATTGAGGGAGAGATGATAGACATACTAACTGTAGCGCAAAATGACAAATGATATAGATTGGAAATAAACAAGAAAGCATGATTGAATGATACCTGCTCTTAATTAATAGCTACTATGGATTGGGTAACTAATGTGTCCCTGAATGTACGTAGGGACTTTACATCCATAATCTCTAAACCTGATAATAACTCTGCAAGATGCACAGAATTTTCTATTTCACAAATGAAAAAACTGAGAATTAGAAAAGTTAAGTTGTCTGAGTTACAAGGTTTGTAAGTAGTAGTAGTCACTAGGTGAACGCAGGTCTACTTGATTCTAAAATCTGTGTTTTTTCCCATTAAGCTTTGCTACCTGAAACAGTAGGGGAAAGTTCATGAAAGGTGGTAGGCTTTAAATTATATTTTAAAATAGTAAATATGCAAGAAATATTTATTGGGCTCCTACGGTGAGATGCTGTTTTAGGCATTGGCCATGTGGTAGTAAACAAAACAGCTAGACCCTGGCTTCTTGGAGCTTACATTCTAGCTTTCGAAGTGCCTCACACAGAGGTTCCCCGTGGGTCGCTGAACCATGTGGGAAAGCATCCACAAATTCTGTTTTCCTTTACTAATAACTGCTGGCCCCCTAAGTTATCCCTTTCTACCTAAATAGACTAGACTAACTTTACCTCAAATTAATGCCATTTCCCTGTACCTATTCTACTTGCCTAAAGTTGTTCTCTGCCAGTCTCTCTGGTGCATGCCTGCCTTTTAAGTTTTCTTTTAATATACTCATCATTAGTTTCATAGTTTGCTCCTTATCAACTATTCCTTCAAGTATATTTTAAGATCACCCACTCTTTGATCTCACTTTTACTCATGCAACTTGATTCTCTACTTTTCTTCAGTACAGATTCTCCTCACAAATTAAAAACCTCTTCCTCTCCTCAACCCTTACCCAAGCTACACTCATTTCACTTTGGTTTTAATATTTGGGGCTTCCTTGCAAGCCTCTCCTTATCTAAAGCTCCCCTCCTCAATGTCTTCCACATGTCCCACCCTCTCCAACTATTCTTCAACCCCAAATCTCTTTCTAGCAATTTTTTATATTTATTCTCTACATGCAATTAGCATGTTTTAAATTTCTGTCTTCTCTATTTCTCATGGTAATGCACTCCTTAACTAGACTATAAACTTGTTCAAAGCAGGGATTGGTTCACATGGGCTTCATAATGCTCAAGCTAATGAATAAGGATCTCAGTATAAGAATTAGCTAATGAAAACAGAGCTACTATCGTGTTTATATAACAGTAATCAACCAATATGTCATTACTGAAAATATTATATTCTGGTAGTTTGTTATTCCTTTCCCAAAGATTTCCAGGAGTATGATTTACTTAAAATCTGTATGTCTGTTTTTACTTAAATTCTGAAGATCTAGATATAAGTAAAAGGTAACATCATCAGATAATTTTAGGAGCCTTTCTTTAGAATGTTAGTCGTAGCGAAATTCCTTTTGGGAGCAAGTGTCCTCTTTAGAGATTCGATTTACAATGAGCTTTGCAGACACTCATTTATTTGAAGTGAGTTCACCTGGATATGTTTCTAAATGGAAATATAGTAAGCAGTACATATATGTAATATAACACATATTTTAATTTTATATATATGTATACGTGTGTGTGTGTGTGTGTGTGTGTGTGTATATTTCTGTCCTATCCTATAGATAAAATCCTAGCTATATTCACATGAGAAAGTTAAGCCTTCCATGCAGCTTCATAATCTTTGGGGAACGTAAACCATGTAAAGTGAGGAAATGAAAATTAAAACAAAATACCACGGAACAGAAGAATAAAATAGTGATACAACAGAAGTTTTGTCCTTCCTCTACAGAGGTGATTTCTTAAGAGTGTTCCCTACAGAGCTTATACTGTGTGTATCACAGGAGCTGCTGTTGTGACTAAGCTGACAACAGGAAGAGCTGATCGTTCAAATGAAGACTCAAAGTTCTCTTGGACTATAAGATAAAAGCATTGACTGTTTAGCTATTTTAAAATAGATAGGTGTAAAATAGGTGTAAAAGAAAGCAGTATTAGCCAAACTTGTATAGGGTGTGTTTCAGCACACAATATTTTGTGATATGGGAAAGAATGCAGTAGTAACTATTCTTCCTGAAATTGAAGCTAGGAAGATAAACTGTACGCACACCTGGAGTTCTTTTAGCATCTGCAGACACGTGCATGAGCGCACACACGCACGCACACACACACACACACACACACACAGGTTTCATTTGGCAGCTGACCAGTTCTTTCTATTAAGGGGAACACAGGCCAGTGCTTTATAGTAAAGCTAGAAATGACAGTGTTAAGAGGCAGAGCTTTCATGGAACAGCATTCGCGGAAGTACAGTCAAGTGTCTTCCCAATTAGAGAAGAGCAAGGCTTAAGGCTCTTAAGGAAAGCATTTCATTGTTTACCAAGAAACACACACACACACAACAAAAGAAAGCAAACCAACACAGAAAGCACTTGATCCTTTTGTTTCCTAAGTTCTTGTCCATTCATGTTTATTCATCACAAAACTATGTGTTCTTAAACATGACCATCTTCACTTATGACTACCTACTGAAAAATCATAGTTCCTTTTATTTCCATAGAAACAGATCTGTCCAGATTCTGCCCTTATTAATACTAGCTTAACTTCCATTGAAAGTATAATGTCTCATTAACCAAGCCTAGTAAGTACAGGGTATGACCCAATTTCATCTGCAAGATAGTGGTTTTGTTTCATAAAAGAAGATATTTTATGAGAGACAGAGAGAGAGAATGAGATTCAGGGCGTGGGGAAATGAGGAGACATTGCACAAAGAGTAAAACTTTCAGTTATAAGTCCTGGAGACCTAATATCCAGCATGGTCATTGTAGCTAATAAAAATGCATCACTTACCTGAAATTTGCTAAAGTAGATCTCAGTTGTTCTCACCATAAAAAAAAAAAAAAAAGAAAACTAGGTAACTATGTAAGGCATGGTAGGTCTATTAGTTTGATTGTGGTAATCATCTCACAATGTACACTTATAACTTATATAACAGTGTATACTTATAACAAATTGTCAAGTTGGATACCTTAAATATACGCCATTTTATTTGTCAATAGACAAATAAAAAGCTGGGGCAAAAAGCTAAGGTTCTTTCAGTTGCCCACAAGGCTCCGTAATCCCTGCATTTTGCTTGACCTCTCTGGTCTCACCCCCTCTTTCTTTGTCTGCTCATTCTTACTCACTCAGTGCCAGGCACCCTTGTCTTCCTGCTGTGTTTGAACTTGCCAGGCACTGCTGGCTTTGTGGGTCTTTCCCTGTCAAATACCAAATATTCGTGTACCTTCCAGATTTCTGTGGCGGTTTGTAAAGCAGCAGCAGGCTATCTCCAATCTCTATTCCTGTGCAGTCTCCTGTTACATAGGTCTGCATGGGGCTAGATACATGAAAGGAAACAACAATATTTGTAGAATTTCAGAAGAGTTTATCGTGGTTTATATAAACTTGGTGCCATTTTTGTTGGAAAAATTCTCTCCAAGCTCTTAACCTAATGATGTCATTCATTCTTGTTTCATACGTTTATGTCCTTGTTTCCATCGGCATGGGATAATGCTCACTTTTAGACATTAGAGATAGACTTGGAGTCAGATCCCATTTGTCATAGGCTCCAGACAAGGACTGGAACTACTCCTGTATTTACTGGTGGATTGTGCCATGCCATGAATGTAGCAGACAATAAATATTCTTAAAAATATCTCTGAGCTTATTTTCCTTATCTATATAATGGCTAACAAATTCCATCATAAGTATATAGTAAGCTCCGGAAATGGTAGCTTTTTTTGTCCCAAGACAGACTTGGCATTTGGAATTACTCATTATATTCATTAACTCAAATTCCCATGTTGTTTGAAATTATTTTTAAAAAAATAACTTTTAGGTGAGTAAAGATCACAGAAAATGGCTGTAATTTATATTTTTAAGGGAAAGGAATGGAATGGTTTGTGATTGTTGTTGTTCCTATCACCTTTTTCAATGAAATAATTTAAAATATTCTGTTGTCACAGGGGGGTGCATGGGTGGCTAGTCAGTTAAGCATCTGACTGTTGGTTTCTGCTCTGGTCATGATCTCATAGGTTCTGGGATCAAGCTGGTCTGGGTCATGCTCTGTGCTCAGCGGGGAGACTGTTTGAAGATCTTCTCCCTCTGTGCATCCCCCTATTCATGCACTCTCGTTCTTTCTCTCTCTCAAATAATTTAATCTTAAAAATATATATATTTGGTTGTCAGAGAATCCAAAAAGTATTTAAAAAGTATTTAAAAAGAAATACTTAGAGAAATTACACAACAGAGGGTAATCTAAAATTACTCTGAGTCATAGTTTGATTCTGTACTGCCAGAAAGTATTAACTGATATTAATAGTATATTGTAATTGGGGCTAGATTCACATTAGACCAAAGGGAACAATCACCAAGACACTGAAAGCAGAGTATTAATTAAATTTCCTTGTAGTACAAAATCACAGACCTTCAAATATTTTAGGTAAGTAAACATTTTAGGAAACAACTGGAATTATGTGTAATATTGAATTTTAATGTCAATATTAATTGATTTTCAAAATATTTGTATTCTATATGGCTTAAGATTTACTTCTTGAAATACTTAAATTCTTTACTGATATTTCCTGACTGTTGGGGCAAGTGTCTAAGTATTCAGAAGAATGGATTCACAGTCATCTATGTTTCCAAGCTTCTCACTAGTCACCTTATTTTTAGGTAACTTCAAACATTTTAAGCATATATTTTGGATACTTGTTTTGGATTTAGTAAAACTATTTTTATTAATAATATGAAATAGAACTTTTAATATATGCTTACAAATAGACCCATAAATACAGAGAACAAATGCGTGTTTGACAGAGAGGAGGGGGTACGGGAATGGGCAAAATGAGTGAAGGGGAGTGGGAGGTTCAGATGTCCTATTACAGAATGAATAAGTCACAAGGATGAAAGTACAACATAGGAAATGGAGTCAATGGTATTGTATTAGCATTGTATGGTGACAGATAGTAGCTACATTTGTGGTGAGGACAGCATAAATGCAAATGGTGCAGCCATACTAGAAAACAGCATAGAGGTTCCTCAAAATGTTAAAAATAGAATTATCCTATGATCCAGCAATTGCATTACCAGGTATTTATTTGAAGATACAAAAATACTAATTTGAAGGGATACACAGACCCCAGTGTTCATAGCAGCATTATCAACAATAGCCAAATTATAGAAACAGCCCAAGTGGCCATCAACTGACACATGGATAAATAAAATATGGTATAGGGGTGCCTGAGTGCTCAGTGGGTTAAAGCCTCTGCCTTCAGCTCAGGTCATGATCCCAGGGTCCTGGGATCAAGCCCCGCATTGGGCTCTCTGCTCAGCAGGGAACCTGCCTCCCCCTCTCTCTCTGCCTGCCTCTCTGCCTGTGTGTGATCTCAGTCTGTCAAATAAATAAATAAAATCTTAAAAAAAAAAAAAAGAAAATATGGTATATATGATAGTGGAATATTGCTCAGCCATAAAAAAGAATGAAATCTTTTTGCAACAGTGTGGATGGAGCTAGACACTACTATGCTAAGCAAAATAAGCCAGTCAGAGAAAGACAAATACCATATGATTTCACTTATTTAAGAAATAAAACAAATGAACATGAGGGGGAGAAAAGAGAGGAAACCCATGAATAAGACTCTTAACTACAGAGAACAAACTGATGGTTAGCAGAGGGGAAGTGGGGTGGGGGATGGGTTAAATAGGTGATGGAAATTAAGAAGGGCACTTATAAAGAGCACCAGGTATTGTATGCAAGTGCTGAATTACTAAATTCTACACATGAAACTAATATTACACTGTATGTTAACTAACTGGAATTTAAATAAAATACTAAAAAAAAATCACTATGTTGCACACCTGAAACTAATGTAACATTGTGTGTCAACTATATTTCAATGGAAAAAAGTTAAAAATTACATATATATATTTGTTTCCAGTGCATATATGGGAGACTAAACTATGTTTTATCATGTACAGGTTGATATAAATTTATAATATGAATAGACAAATTCCATATAGTCATGCAAAAGTGCTTTCTGAAAGTATATTGTGAGCTAATTTGAAAAACCCTCACTCCAAGCAATACCAATCTTTCTATTCTACAATTATGAGTAATCTAAGTCTTTTCAATATCAAAATAATTTTATTCCATTTTTGTCATAATCTACAGCTTTATACTGAGATTTTTACAAAGAAAGTGCTACATTCACAATTTATTGTTCATAATACTTTTACTTTAATGCAAGATTAATAAGCGGCTTATTACAAGATTTATACTGTACATACAAAGTATGTAGATTTTCCCTTATTTTAAAAGTTTTAAAAATAGCACTTCTCCAATTTTTTTTCTTTTATATTTGGCATTTGTGACTGTGCTACTTTTGACCTCATGTATATCTATATTTTTAAAGATTTTATTTATTTATTTGACAGAGAGATCACAAGTAGGCAGAGAGGCAGGCAGAGAGAGAGGAAGGGAAGCAGGCTCCCCACCAAGCAGAGAGCCTGATGTGGGGCTCCATCCCAGGACCCTGAGATCACGACCTGAGCTGAAGGCAGAGACTTTAAACCACTGACCCACACAGGCACCCCGAGCTCTTATATTTCTGTAAAGCAAAAATGAGACTTTATTTTTTCCATTCCCTTTTTAAACTTCCAGTTAACAATATTGTGATTATCATTGTGCTTTGTGGAGTATGTGAAGTTATTTAAACAGCTCTTCAGCCAGCTCTTCAGAATTTCTTGAAGCATCTGTTTATCTTTTGCATGTGAAAATATACATGTGGAAATATATAAAATAGAGGCCAAAGCAATCATTATTTGCAAATTATGTGTCAGTCTACCTCAAAAATTCCTCGAAAATCAGTGCTGGTGATGGTGGGGTAGGGGACTATTAGTGGTGTTAAAAAAGATGTCCTGAACCACAGTCAAAAGTGAAATATAGCTTTTCTAATAAGCACTTTGACTATATAATTGAAAAATATCTTTCCTGATATAAGAAAGTACTCTTAGGATTAAACGTAATTATTGGTACTTGTCCTATTGGCAGTATTCAATACATATTTATTAAATGAATGATATTTTGGGGCACAAGTGTGGCTCAGTCTGTTAAGCATAGGATTCTTGGTCTCAGGTCATGATCTCAGGGTTTTGGGATCGAGCCCCATGGCAGGCTCCACACTCAGTGGGTCATCTGCTTGAGATTCTGTCTCTCTCTCTACCCTTCCCCAAAACTCTTTCTCTGTCTCAAATAAAAAATAAATAAATCTTTTTTTTTTTTTTTTTTAATGAACAATGTTTTTACTTCTAACTCTATCTTCTCTGAATTTAACTTTGGTGGGGGAGGTTCTTGGCTATTTTGTTCATTTTTCTATGCGTGCTTCTCATGATACTTTAAAGTTTCAGAGCATTATATTATGTTTATTTAAATGACTATTTTAAAGAAGTTATAATTTGTATCAGTAGCAAATGTAGTTTAAACTACAGCATTAGTATATCTTACAGTAAAAAAGAAAGTGTGCATAGTTTCCAGATTAGTAATCCCCTGCATGGTAATTTATCCTGAAATAATAAAGTAAATCTAAAATAAGCAATGATATTCAGGGCACCTGGGTGGCTCAGTGTGTTAAGCCTCTGCCTTCATCTCAGGTCATGATCTCAGGGTCCTGGGATTGAGCCCAGCATCAGGCTCTCTGCTCAGCAGGGAGCTTGCTTCCCCCCGCTCTCTCTGTGTCCTATTTGTGATCTCTCTGTCAAATAAATAAATAAATAAATAATCTTAAAATAAAATATAATAAGCAATGATATTAATCACAGCTTTCTTGCCACTAGGAGAAAATTTGGCAAGCAACCCAAATTATCTGGTAATATGGTAGTGGTATAGCAAATAGTATATCATCCCAAAGAAATATAATATTTAAAAGGTTAATTAAAAGGAGAATGTATGAAACAATAGAACATGATTATGATGTATACACAAGTGTAAAATAGTAAAATTTAAAATTTTACATAACATGAATTGCATTATTTGAAATATGTATTGACAAAACAGGGAAATTATAGAAAAATTATGTTAGACAAATCTTAGAATGATGGAATTGTGAGTAGGTTTTCAAAATCTGGAGTGTAGTGATATTATATATACATTCAATAGCTCAAAATGTAGTGGCATAAGAGAACTTCAGTAATGGTCAAAGTTGTACCATATTAAGTGACAGTGAAGCCATATCATTTCAAAAAATACAAGTAGGCAAAAGCTATTAAAGTATTCAATGACTTTTACCTTGGACTGTGACTAAAAATCTCCTTGTTCAAAATTGCAGTAACAACTTTCAATAATATAATTTAACCTGGCTAGCAAAGATGTCCAATTAGATGAGGATTATTCCTTAATCCTGAGTAGGATTAGCCTCTAGTGAATCAAGCTCACTAAATATTTTCTTTATCTACAGTTTTGCCATTTTGTAGGCACCATGGTGAGAATTTTTTCAGTTCACTATGGAAATAATTTAAAATCATGCAAAGGGACGTGATATTTGACTGTTAATCCAGAGTACTATTAATTTATATACCATGAGGACTGCCATATAGCAATGTTTGTCAGTTCAATAAACACTGATGAACTATAGGCTGTTCAAGGCACTGAGCACAGAGACTGGTACACAACAGCTGTTCAGGTAATTTCAGCAACTGCTCTTATTGTTTTAATAGTTGTTGATGACGTTGTTATTATTACTAGCACTGTCAATGTTGTGAAAAGCTCTATGGTTGACCTTAAAGAGGAGTCTATGACAACAGTCCTTGCTCTTAAGAAACTAACTACTGGTACTCTTTTAATCATTCTTTTTTATTCTTTAATGAAGTTTTGACTGGCTACCAAAGAATAGCTAGACATTGGGAATGATGCGATCACCAGGTCATCCTCAGTTCTTTCCTTCAGTGAGATAACAGTCTAACAGAGGAGATATCAGTCACTAAATCACCATAACGCATCACGATGTGCTGTAATAGGCTAAGTAAGGCACAGAGTGCAGTGAGGACACAATGGAAAGCCACATAAACTGGGAAGGTCTGGGAGAGAGCATCTAATCTGGATCGGTAAGAGCAATGTAAAGTTAGCCAAGCTCAAGCCCAGCAATGTAAAGTTAGCCAACCCCCAAGAAGGGGTCTGGTGCAGTAGGAAGCTAATCAAGTTTGTTTTAAAAACCAAAGCAAGGAAATTTAAAAACAAGGCTGGAGAGACACAAGTGAGACTCCTTCATAAAGGAGCCTTATATGCCCTGTTGAGAACTCAAGGCTTATATGGGCTTATATGACCCATAAAGGGTCTTATATGCCCTGTTGAGAACTCAAGGCTTGGTTCTGCAGGCTAGGTTAACTGGCCAGCAGACTTGACCCAGGAGTGACTAGGTAGGAACAGAACGTAGGGAATAGAGCTAATAAGAACCACTGAGCAAATACTGGCTCTCGGGAGTGGAGCTGCTTAAAGCAAGACTGAGTGCCATTCCTAAAAGCTGGAATTGAAGACAACTAGCAAAACAGGGATCTGAAGATCAGGACAAAAGAGCAGTTCTAAGAGTGCTGCTCTAGGATGGGTGGCTGGACAATGAGTAACAGGGGGCCAGGACTGAATCTGAAAGCAAACAAACAAACAAATAAATAAATAAATAAATAAAGCTTTCCTTTAAATGTCACAGGGAGCTGAAATTATGAAGGGCTCAGAGAGGGCCAAAGAACAAGATGTCCTACCAGGAACTGGGTGGAAAAAGTACCAGGTCTTTCAAGAATATTAAAAATATTGAGACTTCTTTGTAAGAAGGAAGTTACAGTGTTTCCCTTTCTCTGTAAAAATATTCGTTACTGAAACTTCACTCAAGGAGAGGTGCATCATATTCTTAATCTGTCAGGACAGGAAGCATTTTTATGGAGAATTAAAGGTGGTTACTGTGAAAGCACTACTCTTTCGCATCTCACCTGGAACAGTTGCTGAGTCTTTGCATTCACTTGCTGCACTACTTGTGAAGTGCTATGATTTGTAGCAGTTACTGGTGAGAACATTAAAATGCAAACAAAGACCATTTATATACTTGAGCTGAAGCTCAAAGGAACTGGTATAAGAGCTGGCCACTTACACATAAATGTCCTCTTCCATAATCCTAAAGTCCCTTGGAATAGAGACTAGCATTTCCAAGTTAATGTCTGAATTAGAAATGCTGAAGCTTCTGGTTTATTCCTAAAACTTTGTCCTGTAATACTGTAATTGAGTTAAAATATCTTTATCATGTGTATCAACCTAGTTTCTCTGTTGAGGAGGATAAAAAATAAATTTTGTGATGAGAATTCTAAACACTATTGAAAAAATATTACAGTTTACTAAATGTACATGTAATAAGGATAATTCCTCTACTTCCCTCTTGGGTATTTTTGGGAGTTTTTTCTTTCCTTACAAAAAATATATGATATGGGAAATAGTTTATGTAGGAAAATATGGGAAGTAGTTACTGACACATAGTCATATTTAATTAATTTAGTTGAAAATCTGTATGGAGTCTCTGTTGTGTTTAAGAAAATATACTAGGTTAAAGTAAAATTGAAAAACCCAGGCTTTGGATACTTGTATGACCAGGATTCCACAATTAAGCCCGAGTTTCTTCTCTAAGATTAGAATCTTGTGACTGCCCAAGTGCTACTTGCTTAAAGCGCTTACTACTCATTGTGGGAAACAGACATTAATCACCGAATCAGAAGACAAGTAAAATTATACCTGTAGTAACTTCAAGAAAAGAAAGTATATGGTGCAGTAAACACATATAAACATTTGTTTTGTTTTAGTTTTTAAAACCTGATCAATAATATCAGTGAAGGCTTTTCTGAGGAAGAGGTACTTGAACGAGCAATGAGCTATCCCTTATTTCATGTAAGAAAAACTATATATTCTGTAGAAAAGAAATTCAGACTAAAAGTTAGAGGCATGGGTTCTGGTGCCAGAATATTGTTAACATGAAGAGCATTTCCTTTTTGGACTATATATTTCAGAGATATCAAATAAGGCAGTAATAGCTAGATAATCCATTTCACAATGAGATAAGATATGTGAAATGTGTTTGAATGTTTAAAAGAGCTGCACTAATGAACGACGTTGCCACGATTGGCACAAATTTTAGAATTTTTTTTAAGGTATAACACCCAATATGTCACTTCTACAGTTTTAAAGTTCACGAAGTCAATATATGTTATATTGGAAGCTATAGGGGTTTTAAAAACTAAGTTTCTAAAGAGCGCAGTTACCAAAGTAACAGTTATCAGGAACAATATGAAACCTGAAAAGTAGGACAAATTAAAATCAAGGTTGGGAAGTAAAGTTTTAACTAAATAACCCCCATTTTCCTCATCTTCTTTGGCTTTCACCTAAAGACTTCTGTTTTTCCATAGTGAATAAACTGATTCTTATATTCTTCTTCAAATATGTATATACCTTGGCTCTTATGAAGCATTACATAAGTTAGATTTTATAAAAATAATTAATTTTGAATATATCCCTTATTTTACAGCATTTCTAAGAAAAAATTGATATTTTAATAACAGATCACTTATTTTGCTATAATTATGGTGGTTAAGGTAAACAGTTCATCCTAAAGAACACATGCATTTATTATTCATGGAATGAGAGGAAGATAATGGTCGTATAATTCTGTCGACATCTAAAACTTTTCATAAGTTTACCTGTAATTTTATTTTCAAATTTATAAACTTATTTACTTATTTTGGTTTTGTTTTTTATATAGGTAAATTGATTTTCCTAACACTGCACTTGGATTTACTTTCACATCAAACTTAGAGCTGGGTCATGTTGATACTGGGCGCTAAAATTGTTTTCTACTTTGCTTTCCTTTTCTTAAAAGTCAATGAATGAATGTTAAGAATTTCCAACTAAGTGTTTGGTTTCAGGGTTTTGTTTTTATTTTTAAATTTGTAAATCTGTCCTTGAGCCTTGAATTAAATACTTGTGTAGGCCAAAAGGAGGTCTGGCCTTTTGCCATAGGCTTTGTGGAGCTATTCCCTGTCATACCTGATAGCGGAGTCTTTGTTTAGGGAAAAAAATGTGATTTAGGTTGGGTAGAGGTTTTGGGTTATGTGGTATCCATTGACCTAGATACTGAATCCAGTCATGTGGACAGCCAATCAATCAGACATGCCTGCAAAATAAAGGACTGATAAAACTCAAGACACTGAAGCTCAGGTGCCCTTCCCTGTTTGGCAGTAGCCCATGGATATTGTCATACACTGATATCAGCATGGTAATGCACCCCTAATGGAAGCTTCTCAGATGCTACTCTACAAATCTCTTCCTTTGTTTGAATTTTTTTTTTTAAGATTTTATTTATTTATTTTACAGACAGAGATCACAAATATGCAGAGAGGCAGGCAGAGATAGAGAGGAGGAAGCAGGCTCCCCGCTGAGCAGAGAGCCCGATGCTCTATCCTAGGACCCTGGGATCATGACCTGAGCTGGAGGCAGAGGCTTTAACCCACTGAGCCACCCAGGCACGCCCGTTTGGTTGATTTTTGATCTGCATTCTTTCCCTGTAAGAATTAAAACCTTAAAGTATAATAGTTTCCAGTGATTTGGGGGTTTTTGGTTTTTGGTTTTTGGTTTTTGGTTTTTGGTTTTTAGTCTTCAAATCTTAGAATGTTTTTGGAACCCCTGAACTTGTAGTTGGTGTGAGAAATAAGAGTGGTTCAGTGCAGAGTCTTTCCTGTATCTAACTTTATAGTTGGACCTTA